>NC_140590.1:1162839103-1163470615 GCF_964204655.1 Triturus cristatus
GGTTCAGGGTAGGTTTTGGTTTTGGGGTGCTAAGGGTAATTTTAGGGTTCAGTGTGGGTTTTGGGGTGCCCAGGGTAATATTAGGGTTCAGGCTGTGTTTGGGTGTTGGGGTGTAGGGGTAATTTTAGAGTGCAGGGTGGGTTTGGGTTTTGGGGTTTCCTGGGTAAATTTAGGGTAGGTTTTGGATTTGGGGTGCTAAGGGTAATTTTAGGGTTCAGGGTGGATTTGGGTTTTGTGATGCTAAGGTTAATTTGTAATTTTCAGGGTGGGTTTGGGTTTTGGGGTGCCAATAGTAATTTTAAGTTTTAGGGTGGGTATTTATTTTGGGTTGGCAAGTGTTTTTGTAGGGTTCAGCATGGATTTGGGGTGCACTGGGTAATTTTAGGGTTCAGAGTGGGAATGGGTTTTGGGGTTTGCAGGGTAATTTTAGGGTTCAGTGCTGGTTTGGGTATTGGGGGTGCCAATGGTAATTTTAGGGGTTCAGACTGGGTGTGGGTATTGGGGTGCTAAGAGTAATTTTAGGGTTCACGGTGGTTGGGTTTTTGGGGTGCCAAGGGAAATCTTTGGGTTCAGGGTGGGTTTGGGTTTTGGGGTGCTAAGGATAATTTTAGGGTTCAGGGTGGGTTTGGGTTTTGGAGTAGGGGAAGGGGAGAGGGGGAGGGGAATGGAAAAGGGGCATGAGGAAAGGGAGATTGGGAGGGAAAGGGAGAGGTGGAGGGAGAGGGGAAAGGGTAAGGGTGAGGGAAAGTGAGAGAGTGAGGGGGAGAGGGGGAGGGAGAGGGGAAAGGGTGGGGGAAGGGAAAGGGAAAGTGGAAGGGAGAGGGAGAGGAGGGAGAGGGGGACGGGAAGACAGAGAGGTAAGGGAAGAGGATGGGGGAAAGCGAGAAGGTGAGGGAAAGGGAGAGTGAGGGTCAGAGGAAAGGAGGCGGGAGAGGGGAAGGAGAGGAAGAGGGAGAGGGAGAGGGGAAGGAGAGGGAGAGGGGAGAGGAAAAGCAAGCAAGGAAGGGAGAGGAGAAGGGAGAAAGTTGTGGGAGGGGAAGTGAGAGGATGGGGAGGGAGAGGCAGAGGGAAAGAAAAGGGTGAGAGGAAGAGAGGCTGAGGGAAGAATGAGGGTGAAGAGAGGGGAAGGGAGAGGGAAAGGGAAGAGATGAGGAGAGGGGAAGGAAGAGGGAGAAGGGAAGAGGGAGAGGGGAAGAGGGTGAGGGAAAGGGAGAGGGTGGGGAAAAAGGAAGAGAGTGAGGGTGAGGGGAATGGAGAAGGAGGAAGGAGGAAGAGGGGAAGTGAGAGGAACAGGGGAAGGGAGAAAGGAAGGTAGAGGGAAAGGGAGAGGGGAAGGGAAATGGGGAGGGGAAAGAAGAGGGTGGGGAGTTGGGAAAGGTGGAGAGGGGGAACTGTGAGGGGAAGGAAAATGAGAAGGTGAGGGAAACAGAAAGGGAGGGGAGAGGGGAAGAGGAAGGGAGAGGGTGGGTTGAGGAAGATGTTAGGGAGGTGATGGAGATGGGTAGGGAGAAGAAAAGAGGGGCAGGGGAGAGAAGAGGAGAGGGAAAGGGAGAAAGAGAGGAGAAGGGAGGGGAAGGGTGAAGAGAGGGGAAGGGAGAGGAAAAGAAATAGGTGAGGGCGAGGGACGAGAGATGGTGAGGGGAAGAATGAGTGTGAAAAGAGAGGCGAATGGAGAGGGGAAGGCAGAAGGGAATGGAAAGAAATGGAGAGGGAAAAGGAGAGTGTGAGGGGGAGGGCGAGAGGAAGGGGAAGGGAGAGGGTGAAGGGTGAGAGAAAGGGAGAGGGAAGAGAAAGAGGGAGAGGGTGATGGAGGGGGAAGGGAAGCGGAAAGGAAATTGAGAGAGGAGGGGAGATGGTGAGGGGAAATGTAGAGGGGAGGGGGAGGGGAAAGGATGAGGGCGATGGGGAGGGAGAGGTGGTGGGAGAGGAGAAAGGGTTAGGGTGAGTAAAAGTGAGAGGGTGAGGGAAACGGAGAGGCTGAGGGGAACGGAGAAGGAGGGAGAGGGAGAGAGAAAGGGGGTGGGGAAGGGAGAAGGGAGAGGGAAAAGGGAGGGGAGAAAGGGAAAGAAATGTGTGGGGGTGAGAGAGATGGTGAGGGGAAGGATGAGGGTGAAGAGAGGTGAATGGAGGAGGGGGAAGGGAGAGGGAAAGAGAAATGGAGAGGGGAAGGAAGAGCATGAGGGGAGGGGAAGGAAAGGATGAGGGGAATGGAGAGGGTGAAGTGTGAGGGGAAAGGAGAGGGGAGGGGGAGATAGAGGTGAAGGGAGAAGGTGAGGGGAGGGGCAATAGAGAGGGGAGGGGAGAGGGGGGAAAGGTCGAGGGAGAGGGGAAGTGTTTAGGAAGAGGAAAAGTGAGGCCAGGGCAATGGGAGAGGGGGATGGCAGGGAAGAAAGGGAGGGGGAGGGAAAGGGAGGGAGGGGAAGGGAGATGGGGAGGGAGGGAGAGGGGAATGGGAAGGAGAGGGGGGTGGGAAAGGGAAAGAGGGAGGGGAGGCTAGGGGTGAGGAAAAGGGAGGGTGAGGGAAAGGAAGTGGGAGTGGGAGAGGGAAAGGGAGAGGGAGGGGAAGAGGGGAAAGGAAGAGGGGAAGGTAGGGGAAGGAGGAGGGAGGAAAAGGGAAAGGGAGAATTGGAAGGAGAGGAGAAAGGGAAGGGGAAGTGGGAGGAAGGAGAGGGAGTGGGAAAGGGAGAGGGTGAGAAAAAGAGAGAGAGTGAGGGTGAGGGGAAGGGAGAAGCAGGGAGATGAGAAGGGAGAGGAAGAGGGAGAGGGGAAGGGAAAGAGTAAGCAATAGGAAGAGGGGAATGGAGAGGGGAAGGGTGAAGAGTGGGAAAGGGAGACAGGAAGGGAGAGCGGGAGGGGAAGGGAGAGAGAAAGGGGGAGAGGAAAGGGAGCGGAAAAGGGAGAGGGGAAGGAAAAGAAAAGGGTGAGGGGAGAAGAGAGGGTGAGGGGAAAGAGAGGGGAAGGGAAGGGAGGAGGGAGAAGGGAGAGGGTGAAGAGAGGGGATGGAGAGGGAAAGTGAAGGGAGACGGGAAGGGAGAGCGAAAGGAAAATGGAGAGGGAATGGGGAAGGGAGAGGTGAGGGGAAGGGTATGGGGAAGGGGAAAGGTGTGGGGAAGGGAAGGGAAAGGGTGAGGGAATGAGAAGGTGAGGCAAAGAGAGTGGGAGGGAGAGAGGGGAAGGGAGAGAGAGGGGATGGGAGAGGAGAGAGCAGAGAGGAAGGGAGCGGAAGGGAGAGGGTAAGGAGATGGTAAGGGAAGAGGGGGAGGGATAGGGGATGGGTGAAGGAGGAACCAAGAAAGGAAGGGAGAGTGAGGGGAAGGGAGAGGTAGAGGGTATTGGAGAGGGGAAATGGAGATGGGAAGTGTGAGGGGAAGATAGAGGGAAAGGGAGAGATGGAGTGAGGAGGGGAGGGGAGAGGGAAAGGGAGAGGAAGAGGGGTGGGGGGAGTTGAAGGGTGAAGAGAGGGGAAGGGAAGGGTTAGGGTGAGGAAAAGGGAGAGGATGAGGGAAAGGGAGAGGGAGAGGGTAAGATGAGAAGGGGAGGGCAAGGGAGAAGAAAGGGAGGGGGAGGGAAAGGGAGGGACAGGGAGGGGGAAAGAGGAAGTGAGAGGGTGGGATGAGGAAGATGGTTAGGGAGGTGATGGAGAGCGGTAGGGAGAAGAAAAGAGGGGTGGAAGAGAAGAGGAGAGGGAAAGGGAGAGAGAGAGGAGAAGGGAGAGGAAGAGGGGAAGGGTGAAGAGAGGGGAAGGGAGAGAGGAAGGGAATGGAGAAAGAGAGAGGGAAAGAAATAGGTGAGGGTGAGGGGAAGAGAGATGGTAAGGGGAAGAATGAGAGTGAAGAGAGGCGAATGGAGAGGGGAAGGGAGAGGGGAAGGGAAAGAAATGGAGAGGGAAAGAGAGAGCGTGAGGGGGAGGGCAAGGGGAAGGGAGAGGGTGAAGGGTAAGAGAAAGGGAGAGGGAAGTGGAAGGAAGAGGGAGAGGGTGATGGAGGGGGAAGGGAAGGGGAGAGGAAATTGAGAGAGGAGGGGAAACGGTGAGGGGAAATATAGTTGGGAGGGGCAGCGGAAAGGATGAGGGCGATGGGGAGGGCGAGGTGGTGGCAGAGGGGAAAAGGTTAGGGTGAGCAAAAGTGAGAGGGTGAGGGAAAGGGTGAGGGTAATGGGAGGGGGAGGGCAAGGGAGAAGGTGAGGGGGAGAATAAAAGGAGGGGGGGAAGGGAGTGATAGGGAGGGGGAATGGAGAGGGGGGAAGGAGGAAGAGGGGAATGGGAGGGGAATGGGAAAGGGGGAGGAAAAAGAGGGTGAGAGAAAAGGAGTGGGAGACGGAGAGGGAAGGGAAAGGGACAGGGAGGGGAAGAGGGAAGGGAGAGGAAGAGGGAAAGGGAGATGGGAAGGGGAACGGAAAGGGAGAGTTGGAGCGAGAGAAGAAAGGGTGAGGGAGTGAGAGGGTGAGGGAAACAGAGAGGGAAGGGGAAGTGGAAGGAAGAGGGTGAGGGAGAGGGGAAAGGGGAGAGGCTGAGGGGAATGGAGAAGGAGGGAGAGGGAGAGAGAAAGGGGTGGGGAAGCGAAAAGGGAAGGGAGAGGGGAAAGGGAAAGAAATATGTGGGGGTGAGAGAGATGGTGAGGGGAAGGATGAGGGTGAAGAGAGGTGAATGGAGAGGGGAAGGGAGAGGGAAAGAGAAATGGAGAGGGGAAGGGAGAGGGTGAGGGGAAGGGGAAGGGAAAGGATGAGGGGAATGGAGAGGGTGAAGTGTGAGGGGAAAGGAGAGAGGAGGGAGAGAGAGAGGTGAAGGGATAAGGTGAGGGGAAAGGAGGGGGGAGGGGCAATAGAGAGGGGAGGGGAGAGGGGGAGGGAGAGGTCGAGGGAGAGGGGAAAGGGTTTAGGGTGAGGAAAAGTGAGGCAAGGCTAGTGGGAGAGGGGAGGGGGAGGGCAGGGAAGAAAGGGAGGGGGAGGGAAAGGGAGGGAGGGGGAAGAGAGAGGGGGAGGGAGAGGGGAATGTGAAGGGGAGGGGGATGGGAAAGGGAAAGAGGGAGGGGCAGGCTAGGGGTGAGGAAAAGAGAGGGTGAGGGAAAGGGAGTGGGAGTGGGAGAGGGAAAGGGAGAGGGGGGTAAGAGGGAAGGGAGAGAAAGAGGGGAAGGGAGAGTAAGGGGGAGCGAGGGAAAGGGAAAGGAGAATTGGAAGGAGAGGAAAAAGGAAGAGGAAGTGGAAGGAAGGAGAGGGTGAGGGAGTGGGGAAGGGAGAGGGTGAGAAAAAGGGAGAGAGTGAGGGTGAGGGGAAGGGAGAGGCTGAGGGGAAGAGAGAAGAAGGGAGATGGGAAGGGAGAGGAAGAGAGAGAGGGGGAAGGGGAAGGGAGAGAGTAAGGAAGAGGGGAATGAAGAGGGGAAGGGTGAAGAGCGGGAAAAGGAGACAGGAAGGCAAAGGGGGAGGGGAAGGGAGAGAGAAAGGGGGAGAGGAAAGGGAGAGGGAAAGGGAGAGGGGAAGGAAAAGAAAAGGGTGAGAGGAGTAGAGAGGGTGAGGGGAACGATGAGGGAAAGAGAGGGGAAGGGAGGGGAAGGGAGAGTGAGAAGGGGAGGGCAAGGTAGAAGGGAAGAGGGAAAGGTGAGGAAAAAGAGTGTGGGGAGGGAGGGGTGGTGAGGAAAGGGAGGGAAGGAGAGGGAATGGGGAAGGGGGGAGGGGATGGGTGAAGGAAGAACAAGAAAGGAAGGGAGAGTCGGGGGAATGGGAAGGGAGAGGTAGAGGGTATTGGAGAGGGGAAATGGAGATGGGAAGGGAAGGGAGAGGGGAAGGCAGGGTAAGGGGAAGGGTGAGGGGAAGGTAGATGGGAGGGGAACAGAGAGGGAAAGGGAGAGATGGAGTGAGAGGGGAAGGGAGAGGGAAAGGGAGAGGAAGAGGGGTGGGGGAGTTGAAGGGTGAAGAGATGGGAAGGGAGAGTGTGAAGGGAAAGGGGAGAGGTGGTGGTGGAATGGGAGGGAGAAGGGTTAGGGTGAGGATGAGGGAAATGGAGAGGGTAAGAGGAGATGGGGAGGGCAAGGGAGAAGAAAGGGAGGGGGGAAAGGTTAGGACAGGGAGGGGGAAAGAGGGAGGGAGAGGGGGAGGGATGGGGAGTGGGGGAGAGAGGGGAATGGGAGCGGAGGGGGATGGGAAAGGGGGAGGGGTGAGGGGGAGGGAAAGAGAGGGTGAGGAAAAGGGAGAGGGAGGGACAGGGAGTGGAAGAGGGAAGGGAGAGAAAGAGGGTGAGGGGGGGAAGTGAGAGGGGAAGTGAGAGGAGGAGGGGAGAAAAGAGGAGAGAGAGGGGGAAGGGAGAGGGGAAGATGGAGAGGGTAAGGAAAAGGAAGAGGGTGAGGGAAAGGGAGAGAGCGAGGGTGGGGGGAAGGGTGAGTGGAAGGGGAGGAGAAAAGGAGAGAGAGGGAGAGGGGAAGGAAGAGGAAGAGGGAGAGAGGGGCCTTCGGATCGAGGACGGGAGAGGAAGAGGGGAAGGGAGAGGTAAAGGGACTGAAGAGGGGAAGGGAGATGGGAAGGGAGAGGGTAAGGGAGAGGGAAAGGGAGGGGGAGGGAGCAGTTGAGTGAGAGGGGAAAGGGAGAGAGGAAAGGGAGAGCGAAAGGGAGAAGGGAAGGGAAAGAAAAGGTGAGGGGAATAGAGAGTGTGAGGGGAAGAATGAGGGTAAAGAGAGGGGAAGGGCAAGGGGAAGGTAAGGGAGAGTGAGAAGGGGAGGGAGAAGGGAAGAGGGAGAAGGAAAGGGAGAGGGTGGGGAAGGGAAGGGAGGAAGGAGAGGTGAAGGGAAGGGAGAGGTAAAAGGAATATGGAAGGGAGAGGGTAATGGAGAGGGGAAGGAAGAAGGGGAGGGAGATGGAAGGGGAGATGTGGAGGGGAAACAGGGAATGGATGGAAGCGTGGGAAGGGTGGGCGAGGTGGAGCATGGAAAGGGTGAGAGAAAGTGAGAGGGTGAGGGAAAAGAAGAGGGAAAGGGAGGGGGAGAGGGGAAGTGGAAGGAAGAGGGTGAGGGAGAGGAAGGGAGAGGAAGAGTTAGAGGTAGAGGGGAAGGGAGAGTGGAAGAGGGGGAGGGGATGTAAGGGGATAGAGAGAGGGAAAGGGAGAGTGTGGGGGTGAGGGGAAGGGAGAGGTAGCGGGTGAGGGAGAGGGCGAGGGGAAGGGTGGGGGAAGGTAGAGGGGAAGGGAGATAAGAAGGGAGTTGTGAGGGGGAGAGGGAGAGGGAAAGGAAAGGGGGAGGGGAAGGGAGATGGAAAGAGGGGGAGGGAGAGGGAGAGGCAGAGTTAGAGGGGAAGGGAAGGAAAAGGGAGAGGGGAAGGGAGGAGAGGGTGAGGGAGAGGAGAAAAGGGAGAGGGGAAGGGAGATGTTCAAGGGGGAGAGTAGTGGAAGAGGGAGGGGAAAGGGGGAGGAGAAAAGGGAGAAGGGGAGTTAGAGGGGAAGGGTGAGGGAGAAGGAGGAAAAGGAGGGAGAAGGAAGGAGAGGAAAGGGAGAGAGGAAAGGGAAAGAGAGAAGGGGAAAGGGAGGGAAGGAAGAGGGGGAGGGGTGGGAGAGATGGAGAGGAGAACGAGGGAGGGACAAAAGGTGAGGAAGGGAGAGTTGAGGGAGAGGGTGGAGTGTGGGAGAGGGGAATGGTGAAGAAAGGGAAAGGGAGAAAGGAAGGGAGAGGGAAAGAGAGCGGGGAAGGGAGCGAGGAAGGAGAGGAGGAAGAAGAGGGGAATGGAGAGGGGAAGGGTGAAGAGAGGCAGGGAGAGGGGAAAGGGAGAGGGAAAAGGAAAGAAAAGGTGGTGTGGTGAGGAGAAGAGAGATGGTGAGGGAAAGGATGAGGGTGAAGAGAGGGGAATGGGATGTATGACGTTACAACGCACACTTTTACAACGCATGCACTTACAACGCATTTTTTACAACGCATAATCCATTACAACGCATGACATTACAACGCATGACACTACAACGCATTTTTAAAAAATACCTTTACAACGCATTTCCATTACAACGCATACTACCTTTACAACGCATACCATTACAACGCATAATATTAAATTACATTTAAGGTAAGTATTAGATAGTATAGGGGTAAAAGTTACTTTTCTAACTCCAGGGGGTGCAACAGTAGGGTAAGTGTTGGATAGTATAGGGGTAAAAATTACTATTCTAACTCCAGGGGGTGCAACAGTGGGGTAAGTGTTGGATAGTATAGGGGTAAAAATTACTATTCTAACTCCAGGGGGTGCAACAGTAGGGTAAGTGTTGGATAGTATAGGGGTAAAAATTACTATTCTAACTCCAGGGGGTGCAACAGTAGGGTAATTGTTGGATAGTATAGGGGTAAAAATTACTATTCTAACTCCAGGGGGTGCAACAGTAGGGTAAGTGTTGGATAGTATAGGGGTAAAAATTACTATTCTAACTCCAGGGGGTGCAACAGTAGGGTAAGTGTTGGATAGAATAGGGGTAAAAATTACTATTCTAACTCCAGGGGGTGCAACAGTAGGGTAAGTGTTGGATAGTATAGGGTTAAAAATTACTATTCTAACTCCAGGGGGTGCAACAGTAGGGTAAGTGTTGGATAGTATAGGGGTAAAAATTACTATTCTAACTCCAGGGGGTGCAACAGTAGGGTAAGTGTTGGATAGTATAGGGGTAAAAATTACTATTCTAACTCCAGGGGGTGCATCAGTAGGGTAAGTGTTGGATAGTATAGGGGTAAAAATTACTATTCTAACTCCAGGGGGTGCATCAGTAGGGTAAGTGTTGGATAGTATAGGGGTAAAAATTACTATTCTAACTCCAGGGGGTGCAACAGTAGGGTAAGTGTTGGATAGTGTAGTGTAATATTATGCGTTGTAATGGTATGCGTTGTAATGGTAGTATGCGTTGTAATGGTATGCGTTGTACAGGTAGTTTTTAAAAATGCGTTGTAGTGTCATGCGTTGTAATGTCATGCGTTGTAATGGATTATGCGTTGTAAAAAATGCGTTGTAAAGGTAGTGCGTTGTAAAAGTTGCGTTGTAAAGGTTGTTCCCCGGGGAATGGAGAGGGAAAGGGAAGGGAGACGGAAAGGGAGAGAGAAAGCTAAAGGGAAATGGAGAGGGGAAGAGAGAGGGAGAGGGGAAGGTGACGGGTGAGGGGTAGGGTAAGGGTGAGGGAAAGAGAGTGGGAGGGGGAGAGGGGAAGGTAGAGAGGAGAAGGGGGAAGGGAGATGAAAAGGTGAAGGGAGTGGAGGGGAAAGGGGAAGGAGACAGTAAGGGGAGAGGGAAAAGGGAAAGGGAGTGGGGAAGGGGAGAGGGGGAGAGGAGGAAGGGAAGCAGAGAGGGTGAGGGAGAGGTGGGGTGAGAGGGGAAGGGTGAGGGAAAAGGAGAGGAAGTGGGAAGGAAGAAGGGAGAGCAGAGAGGGAGAGGGGAAGGGAGAGGGTGAAGGGAAGGGAGCGGGTGAAGGGGAGAAGGGGAGAGAGTACTGTAGAGGGAAGTAGCGGTGGAGGGAGAGTGGAAAGGGAGAGGGGGAGTGTGAGGGGGAGGGAGAGGGCCATGGGTTAGGGTGAGGGAAAGTGAGATGGTGAAGGAAAGGGGAAAGGGAGAGGTGGAGGGAGAGGGGAAATGTTTAGGGGGAGGGGAAAGTGAGAGGATGAGGGAAAGGGAGGGAAAGAGAGGGGGAAAGGGAGAGGGTAAGGGGAATGGGAAGGGGAGTGGAGTAGAGTGGGGAGGAAGAGGTGGCGGGAGAGGGGAAGTGTAAAGGGGGGACAGAGAGGGGAGGGTGAGGGAGTGTGGAAGGGAGAGGGGAAGAAGGAGACAGTGAGGATAAGGGGAGAGGGGAGTCGGAAAGGGAAAGTGATGGTGGGAGGGAAAGGGAAAGTTGGAAGGACTGGGGAGAGGGGAGGTTGAGGGAAAGTGAAAGAATGAGAGAGAGCGAAAGGGAGAGTGACAAGGGAAGGGAGAGGTAGAGCCGAAGGGAGAAGGGAAGGAGAGGAGAAGGGTGAGGGAATGAAAGGGTGAGGGAAAGGGAGAGGAAGGGGGTGAGGGGAAGGGAGAGAGTGAGGGAAAGGGAGAGGGTGAGGGTGAAAAGAAGGAAGTTGGGAAGGGACAGGGACAGGGAAAAAGGGAGGGGAAGGGAGGAGCGGGAGAGAGGAAGGGAGAGGGGGAGAGAGGGAAAGGGAGAAGGAGAGGGTGAGGGAGAAGGGAAGAGAGAGGGGGAAGGGAAGGAAGGGAGAGGAAAAAGGGAAAGGGTGAGAGGAAGGGAGAGGGGGAGGGGAAAGAAGGAGAGGAAGAGGGACAGGGTGAGTGAGCACAGAAGGGAGAAAGGAAGGGAGAGGGGGAAGGGAGGGGATAGGCAAAGGGTGAAGAGAGGGGAAGCGAGACAGGAAGGGAGAGGGTGAGGGAAGGGGAGATGTGGGGGATTGGAGAGGGGGAGGGGAAGTGGAAGGAAGAGGAAGAGGTTGAGGGTGAGGGAGAGGGGAAAAGAGGGAGGGTGAGAGATGGGGAGAGGGTGAGGTAAGGGGTGAGGGAAAGGGAGATGGTGAGGAAAAAGGGAAAGAGTGAGGGGAAGGAGAGGGTGAGTGGAAGGGAGAAGGAGGGAGAGGAAGAGGGAATGGGCGAGGGAGCAAAGAAGGGAGAAAGGAAGGGAAAGGGGAAGGGAGGGGGGTAGGAGAAGATTGAAGAGAGGGAAAGTGAGATAAGAAGGGAGAGGGTGAGGGGAAGGGAGAGGGGGAGGGGAAGGGAGGGAGATGGGAAGGGAGAGGGAGAGGAAAATGGGAATGGGAGAGGGGAAGGGGAACGGCAGCAGAGGAGGGGAACAGAGAGGGCGAGGGAGATGGGGAGGGGGAGGGAGAAGTGGAGTGAGAGGGAAGGGAGAGGGAAATGGAGTGAGGGAAGGGGAAAGGCACAGAGGATGGAGAGGTAAAGGAAGAGGGGGTGGGAGAGGTGGAGGGGAAAGGGTGAGGGTGAGGGAAAGGGAGAGGGTGAGGGAAAGGGAGAGGGAAAGAGGAGAGAGGGGAAGGGAGAGGGGACGTGGAAGGGAGAGGGTGGGGTGAGGGAGAGGGGGAGGGGAATGGGAGAGGGAGAGGGTGAGGGAAAGGGAGAAGGTAAGGGAAAGGTAGAGAGTGAGGGAGAAGAAGAGGGTGAGGGAGAGGGAGAGGGAGAGGGGAAAGACAAGATAGAGAGGAAGGGAGAGGGGAAGAGAGAAGAAGGGAGAGGAAGAGGGGAGGGGAAGCATGAAGAGACTGGAAGGGAGAGGAAGGGCTGGGGAGAGGTCAAGGGAGAGGGGATGGGAAAGGGGAAAGGGTAAAGGGAGAGGGAAAGGGAAAGATTAGGGGGAGGGAGAGGGTAAGAGGAGAGGGGGAGTGGGGAGGGAAAGGTGGAAGGAGAGGGGAAAGGGTAAGGATGAGGGAAAGTGAGAGGGTGAGGGAAAAGGAGAGGGAAAGGGAGATGGAGGGGAAAGGGAGATGGAGGGGAGGGGGCGGGGTAGAGCGAGTGGAAGGATGAGGGTGAGGGTGAGGGAGGCAGAAGAGAGGAAGAGGGAGAGGGAGAAGAGGATGAGGGTGAGGGAAAGACATAGGTTGAGGGAAAGAAAGAGAGGAAGGGTGCGAGGAAGGAAAAGGGAGAGAGGAAGTGAGAGGGTGAGGGTAAGGGAGAGGTAGAGAGGAAGGGTGGGGAGAAAGGGAGAGAGGAAAGGGAGAGGAAAAGAAAATGGTGAAGTGGAGGGGAGAGGGTGAGTGGAAGGGAGAGGTTGGGGTATGGGGAAGGGTGAGGGTGAAGAGAGAGGAAGGGAGAGGGGAACGGGAGGGAAAGGGAAAGAGGAAGGGTGAGGGAGAGGGAAACGGAGAGAGTGAGGGTGAGGGGAAGGGAGAGGAAGAGGGTGAGAGAGTGGGGAAGGGCAAGGTAGAGGGGAAGGGAGCGAGGGAGAGAGGAAGGGAGAGGAGAAGGGATAGGAAGAGGGAAGGGAGAGGGAGAGGGGAAGAAAAGGGTTAGGGAGCGGGAGAAGGTAAGAAGAGAGGGGAGTGGGGAGGGAAAGGTGGAGGGAGAGTGAAAAAGGTGAGGTTGAGGGAAATGGAGAAGGTGGGCTAAAGGGAGAGGGAGAGGGGAAAGGGAGAAGGGAGAAGGGGAAAGGGAGAGGGCAAGCGGAAAGGGAGAGTGGAAGGGGGAAGGACGAGGGGATGGGGAGGGGGAGAGGTGGAGGGAGAGGGGAAGGGAGAGTGTGTGGAAAAGGGAGAGGGAGGGTTAGAGGGGGAGGGAGAGGGGGAGGGAGAGGGTGAGAGAATAGGAGAGGGTGAGGGAGAGGCAGAGGGGAAGGGAGAGGGGAAGGGTGAGAGAAAGGGAAGGGATAGGGAGAAGGAGAGGGGAATGGAGAGGGTGAAGGGGAGGATAGTGAGGGAAAGGGTGAGAATGAGGGAGGGGAAGAGAGAGGGGAAGGTGGAGGGAGATGGGAAGATGGAAGGCGGAGGGAGATGAGAACGAGGAGGGTGAGAGTACATGGTGGGGGTAGAGAGGGAAGGGGAAGGGTTGGGGAAAGTGAAGGGTGTGGGGAAGAAGGGAGAGGGGAAGAGAAGGGAGGAAGGGGTGAGGGGAAGAAGGGAGAGGGAAGAGAAGATGACGGTTGGGAGAGCAGAGATGGGAGAAGGGATGGAAGAGGAGGAGAGAGAAGTGAGAAGGGACGGGTAGGGGAGAAAATCGGGGAGGGAAGGGACGAGGGATGGAAGCGAAGGGAATGGAACGGACGGAAGTGAAGAAAGAAAAGGGAATGAAAATTGAGTTTCAAGCCAGTTTCAAGTCAGTTTCAAGTTTGGTTTCAAGTTTGGTTTCAGTTTGGTTTCAGTTTCGTTTCAAGTTCGGTTTTCAGTTCTGTTTTCGTTTGGTTTATATACTCACCGTGTCCCTTTAGACCCATCCCCACCCACTTCTTTTTTGGAGCCTGATAGGCCCCTGCTGCTTCCGCCTCTCGCGGGCCTCAGCTCCAGCCGCCAGCAGTGGTCCCCTCTGCCCGGTGCTCATGAGTGCAATGCTGCCGCTGCCTGGTTACCAGCCTTTTACACCAAGGACACGTCACAATAGAGACTTTTCATCGTGTCATCATACATCACTGGTTTGTGGGCGATTGAGTGTTGCAGTGTAAGGGGGAGGGAGCAGGCGAGACACGGTTTTAATTCAATGTCCTGAAAAAAGAAAAAATCTATTCAGTCACAAAAATGATCCTGCGATGAACCTCAAAGACGATCCCAACCTACGCGACATTCTTCCCCATCAGTGGCCTCTGCTTGTCTCTGCTGCGGCGGAGGCCCCCCCTCTGCACTTAGCGCGGACCTCGTGACATCACAGTGGAGGGCCCGTCATGTCACAGGTGTTCCATTCACAGAATTCTGCAGCTGGTGCTACCGCGGACCTCGTGACATCACAGTGAAGGGCTTTGCACATAATGGGGGTTCCATTCACAGGATTCTGCAGCTGGTGCTAGCGCGGACCTCGTGACATCACAGTGGAGGGCCCGGCCTGTCACAGGTGTTCCACTCACAGTATTCTGCGTGACATCACATTGGAGTGCTTTGCACGTCACAGGGGTTCCATTCACAGGATTCTGCTTCTGGTGCTAGCGCGGACCTCGTGACATCACATTGGAGGGCCTGGCCCGTCAGTCACAGGGGTTCCATTCACAGGATTGTGCTGTGGGTGCTGCTAGGAAGGCGGAGACCTAAGGCAGAGATTGTCACATCTTGCTTGTGCACACACACATCCATACTAAGACTTGCGCAGACACTTACACGGGGGTGTCACTCCGGGGTATCTCGAATGCTCATTTTGGCATATCCCCCCTATGAGCTGCGAGGTCTTACATCGTCTTTCGAGAGGGCAGGAGAGGGGGAACACAACACAATAGCGGGGAAACTTTTTGCAATTCTTTGGCATTATTGGGGTTCCCTTGGCAATTTTTCACCAAGTGTGGGAGGGGGTTTGTTGTTATTGGGATGTTAGGTTCGTTTGAATGTATTCGTTTACTACCGTACCTATTTGCCATACCAGATACACCACTTTTTTTTGTTGCTTCTGAGAGATGTCTCTACATGCTAACATCTGTCCATTTACGGACACCACCTTTATGTCTTGGAACATTCTCAGTCTCAATAACCCATGTAAAGGCAAGCAAGGGCTGCAATATCTGCAGCGGCACAATGTGGATATTTCCTTTTTACAGGAGACTCACCTATTCCCCAGTCACCCACCCACCTATGCAACCTCATGGGGGCCACATCCTGTTTCTTTCCAGCGACAGTACCCGTTCCATAAAGAGTCTCCACATTGATTCATACGGGACTGTCTTTTCAACCCTACGCTACCCATTCAGACAATGGAGCAGATGTATCTTAGTGGCAGGTCACCTAGTGGATATCGAGTACTGTTGGTTAATGTATATGCCCCAAACACTGACAGCACAGAATCTTTTTACACAATCCAGGCACTAATAGACTGCATAGACACACATTACATTATTATGGGGGAAGATTTTAATATGCTTCTAGACCCTGTGCTAGACATCGCAGTGCAGACCCCGTGGGAAAACCCCGCTCATTGCACAAGCTGCGAGACATATGCAACACGTACGTACTTACAGACCCCTGGCACCTGCTACATCCTGCCACCCCCACCTATACATTTAATTCAGCACCTCGCAATATCTGGACGTGAATAGATTGGCTCCTTTCGTCCACATTCGCGCCATGGCTCAGCTCCAGTACACATATCCTTGCAGGCTTTCAGACCATTCACCTGTGGCGATGACACTGCGTGTTCCTACAGCAGAGAGTACCGAGCACCAATGGCGATTCCCCGGGACGGCACTTCAGGATGAACTTTCTCGTACTGAACTCCACTCAGCCAATATCGAATATTTTGAACTTAAAAAGGGCTCCGTTACATCCCGAGCCACCCTGTGGGAGGCCTTTAAAGCATATACCAGGGGCATATGTATCTCCAAACATGTCAGAGTATTGCAAGAACTGTGCAGAACACTGCCCGTATTGAAGTAGAACCGGCGTAATTAGACGAGACACATGCCCAGCAGCCCACTACAGCGCACTCACATAGACGCGCCATATTGCTGACAGAATTTAGAGAGACTGTGGAAAGGGAGGCCCATTACCTCGGGAAATATGATGCCACCCCCCATTATAGGAATGGGTAACAGCCATGACATATGCCGGCTAGACTTCTGCAACCATAATATACACCAGGGCCTCCCCTCACTTTTATATAGAAAAGGCATAGGGCCAAAGACACAAAGAATTATAAAAGGGGTCCTTCCTGCCTGAATCTCTTTCACAAAAGAAACAATCTAACAGATCCAGACCACACTTTATTTGTTTACATATAACATTACTTTGCCATATTTGATTAATTGTTTTGTTCCTTGTATCACCCTTTACAAAAATCCATTATTGGTTATTTATTGCAGTCAAACATATATACATTTTTTCATACCATACACTGAACTGCTAATTTTTCAATGATAGCATTGTACAAATTCATTTTACAAATTTAAAATACTTACCCTGCAAAAAAAACAACTTCACTTGACCTCCTATTTCACACTCACTACTAACATCCCACTCACACTACAAACCATACACCAATCTGGAGAACAGCAAACGTCCTAAATACACCAGAGGAGTCTCTATAGTTCCCTCTTACTGGTGTAGTGGCCCCGGAATGGAAACACTGACCGTCAATGCTCATTTCAGTGGTATTTAATAATATGATACCAACTACTTCAGAACCGAATTGTAATTAAGCATGTGTGAACCACATCAGGAGGGCAAAAGGAGAAATCTAAAAAAGCAGAAGAAAACTGTAGCAATGTTGTGCTTTCCATAATTCAATTACATGTATAGTCTGGAACTGTTCAGCAATTTTCTGTAATTTGAGCAAAGCTTCCACATTATTTAGAGAGAACAGCATGACTGGGCTATCCCAACACCACCCACAAGGTCTCACAATAACATGCAAATAGCATGTGTGGCTGGTCCAGGTAAGAGGGGTAGGGCGATGGGGGAGATGGGGTAATCCACAGACAACTGAATAGGGAAAATAAAATGTAAAAAAAAGAAAATCACTTAACTTCCGCTCGCCGATGAGGCGAGCACATGGTAAGTGATTTTATTTATTTTATTTTCCCTATTCCGTTGTCTGTCAACTCCCCCCTCTTCCCCTGCCCTGCCTCACTGCCTTTACCTGGACCGGCCGCCCCCTGCAAATAGATTTACATTGCTTTATGTAGTTCTGTAGATAGCCACCAATGCTTACATCCATTCAAGTCTTTATCTACAGACACTTGGTAGCCAAATAATTGCTAGTCACTGCAATAGTCTTTCTAAAAAAAAAAACTTTTGAAAAAAACACCACAGAGTGTGAATACTTAAAAGTCTGCATGTAGTGATTGTCATTCAGACAGAGCCTGAGGAAACCACCCTTATATATACCTTATAGGAACTGAAAAGTACAATTAAATTATAAGCAAAAAGGAAAGGCTCCCATATAACCTTTAAATTAATTTTCAGGAAAAAATGCTTACTCTCTCCTATATTTCATCAGAGTCTAATAATATCCCTTATATTTCAGAATAAAGAACAGTTTTAGTCACTCCAGAGTCCCACTGAAAACGAGGCAACAAACAGTCAGGAATAAGGGGGCCAGAAGGCCCTCAAAATTAGAAGCCTAACTACAACTACAAACTACATATGCACTTAGAAGGAGCACTCTCCATACTGGATGGAGCAGGTCCACAAACCTTCCCTTAGGTGACAGGAAAATCATTCACTAAAGGTCCCACTATATGGTATTTCACAGGTCGAGAAGGATGACTCTCTCTATTTACTCTGCTCAAATGTCCAGCACGAATGAGTAAGGCTACAAAAGATAGTGAACCTCTCTTATCTAAGAGAGAGCTAAAACACCAATTCCACGTTTTTTAGAAAAATATGAGGAAGCAAATAGGGAAATAGTATTCCAATTACCCCAAATCATATATATTCAGATAATATTTTGTAGATCTCTCATAACCAACCAACTATCTCAAAAAACAGCTTATCACTATTTAATTTCCAGTAGCCTCTCTCACAATCTATCACTTGCATTCTACAAGCATTGGCATAGCCAATAGGTCTCGCCTTTGGGACCTTATAAGTGTTTAGCCATGCAACAGTTGCATAACTAAATACTTATAAGGTCCCAAAAGCGAGACCTATTGGCTATGCCAAGCGGCCGTGAAAATGAAAGTGATCGCGATCACGATTAAACATCAAAGCGGCTGTGGGGCCGCAAAAGTGAAAGCAATCGCGGTAAACTGCGGCGCGCGCGCCCGCGCACATGCACTGTAGCTCTAGGCTGGCCTGGTAGCACTTTTTGGAGCCCTCTCAATAAGTCTCGCCAGAGCAGCGCATGCGCTGGGTCAGGCGAGACCTAAAAATGGACAAATTAGACCCAGCTCCTACGGACATACATTAAGTGGTGCCATAACGTCCCTATACGACCGAAGGTTCACATTGTGGTGTATGGCCTACGCTATTAGGTATACATATAAATAGCTGTTCATATGGTGTGCTACTCTATACAAAGATAGGTGCAGGCATCAAAATAACATTTGGTCGAATATAAGCTTTACACAATGTGTTCCTAAATTGTTTGGGCCTAATCCAACTGTCGGGAGTTCCTGTTGTATTTATCTGATTTCGAACTCTCCCTGACCTGACTGCAACCATAAGTGGGATAAACATTTTTTTAGCCATTTCTTCCAGTTCGATAGGTGTCGAAAATATATCAAAGTCCCAAACGACCATAAATGTTCATCCTGCTCAGAAAAATCGTATCCTATCCCTTTCTTGTGTAGTTTTCTGGGTTTCTAGTAGAAAAAGAAAGAAACCAGCACAAGACCCACACATGATATTGTCCCTAAAGAGCAAGTATGCACAAAATCTCTATAGCATGGGTACTCACAAACTTTCTCTCGGGGGCCAAATTTACAGTGTGGTTTGTGGCCGAGGGCCGCACCGGTGGGAGCGGGGTCAGAGGGGGAGGGGTGGGGCTAAAGCAACAAAAAAAAAGTGCGCATGAGGTTGAACACAGGTCCCTGCAGCAGACGCCTTCGTCCACTGAGCCACCAGACCCAGCATACACAGATTTCTCTCTCTCCCTCTCCCTCTCCCCCCTGTCTCTCTCCCTCCGTCTCTCTCCCTCCGTCTCTCTCCCTCCGTCTCCCTCCCTCTGTCTCCCTCCCTCTGTCTCCCTCCCTCCGTCTCCCTCCCTCCCTCCCTCTCCCTCCCTCTCCCTGTCTCCCTCCCTCCCTCTCCCTCCCTCCCTCTGTCTCCCTCCGTCTCCCTCCCTCTCCCTCCCTCCCTCTGTCTCCCTCCATCTCCCTCCCTCTGTCTCCCTCCATCTCCCTCGGTCTCCCTCCCTCTCCCTCCCCCTCTCTCCCTCAGTCTCTCTCCCTCCCTCTGTCTCTCTCCCTCTGTCTCCCTCTCCCTCCATACGTCTCCCTCCCTCCGTCTCCCTCCCTGTCTCTCTCCCTGTCTCTCTCCCTCTGTCTTCCTTGGTCTCCCTCCCTCTCCCTCCCTCTGTCTCCCTCCATCTCCCTCCCTCCGTCTCCCACCCTCTCCCTCTGTCTCCCTCCATCTCCCTCCCTCCCTGTCTCTCTCCCTCTGTCTCTCTCCCTCGGTCTCCGTTTCCCTCCCTCCCTCCCTCTCCCTCCCTGTCTCCCTCCCTCCGTCTCCCTCTGTCTCTCTCCCTCTCTCTCCCTCCCTCTGTCTCCCTCCCTCTGTCTCCCTCCCTCTGTCTCCCTCCCTCCATCTCTCTCCCTCTGTCTCCCTCCATCTCCCTCCGTCTCCCTCCCTCCGTCCGTCTCGCTCCCTCCGTCTCCCTCCCTCCCTCTGTTTCTCTCCCTCTGTCTCTCAACCTCCGTCTCCCTCCCTCCGTCTCCCTCCCTCCCTCTGTCTCCCTCCATCTCCCTCCCTCCGTCTCTCTCCCTCTCTCGGTCTCTCTCCCTCTGTCTCTCTCCCTCCGTCTCTCTCCCTCCGTCTCCCTCCCTTTGTCTCCCTCCCTCCGTATCCCTCCCTCCCTCCCTCCGTCTCCCTCCCTCCCTCTGTCTCCCTCCATCTCCCTCCCTCTGTCTCCCTCCATCTCCCTCGGTCTCCCTCCCTCCGTCTCCCTCCCTCTCCCTCCCCGTCTCCCTCCCCCTCTCTCCCTCGGTCTCTCTCCCTCCCTCTGTCTCTCTCCCTCTGTCTCCCTCCCTCTGTCTCCCTCTCCCTCCATACGTCTCCCTCCCTCTGTCTCCCTCCCTGTTTCTCTCCCTCCCTGTCTCCCTCCCTCTGTCTTCCTTGGTCTCCCTCTGTCTCCCTCCCTCCCTCTCCCTACCTCTGTCTCCCTCCATCTCCCTCCCTCCGTCTCCCTCCCTCTCCCTCTGTCTCCCTCCATCTCCCTCCCTCCCTGTCTCTCTCCCTCTGTCTCTCTCCCTCGGTCTCCGTTTCCCTCCCTCCCTCTCCCTCCCTGTCTCCCTCCATCCGTCTCCCTCTGTCTCTCTCCCTCTCTCTCCCTCCCTCTGTCTCCCTCCCTCTGTCTCCCTCTCCCTCCGTACGTCTCCCTCCCTCTGTCTCCCTCCCTCTGTCTCCCTCCCTCTGTCTCCCTCCCTGTCTCCCTCCCTCTGTCTCCCTCCCTCTGTCTCCCTCCCTCTGTCTCCCTCCCTCTGTCTCCCTCCCTCTGTCTCCCTCCCTCCGTCTCCCTCCCTCCGTCTCCCTCCCTGTCTCTCTCCCTCCCTGTCTCCCTCCCTCTCCCTCCGTCTCCCTTTGTCTCCCTCCCTGTCTCCCTCCCTCCCTGTTTCCCTCCGTCTCCCTCCCTCTCCCTCCTTCCGTCCCCCTCCCTCCGTCTCCCTCCCTCCCTCTCCCTCCGTCTCCCTCCCTCTCCCTCCCTCCCTCCGTCTCCCTCCCTCTCCCTCCCTCCCTCTCCCTCCCTCCCTCCCTCTCCCTCTGTTTCTCTCCCTCTGTCTCTCTCCCTCCGTCTCCCTCCCTCCCTCTGTCTCCCTCCATCTCCCTCCCTCCGTCTCTCTCCCTCTCTCGGTCTCTCTCCCTCTGTCTCCCTCCCTCCCTCTCCCTCTGTCTCCGTCTCCCTGCCTCCGTCTCCCTCCCTTCGTCTCCCTCCCTGTCTCTCTCCCTCCGTCTGTCTCCCTGTCTCCCTTTGCCTCCCTCTGTCTCCCTCCCTGTCTCCCTCCATCTCCCTCCCTCTCTCTCTCCCTCCTTCCGTCCCCCTCCATCTCCCTCCCTCCGTCTCCCTCCCTCCATCTTTCTCCCTCCCTCTATCTCTCCCTGTCTCTCTCCCTGTCTGTCTCCCTGTCTTTCTCCCTCCCTCTGTCTCCCTCCCTCTCCCTCACCCTCCGTCATCTCACCCGTGTGTGTGTGTGTCAGCCCTCAGCCTGGGCTGAGACAGCTTCACAGCGCGCACACACAGCTGCCCTGAGACAGCTTCCCAGCACTCACACAAGCCGCACCCGAATACTTCACAGGTCTTTAAAAGACCATTCACATGTTAATAAAGCTTTGTTGTATTTCACCTCTTAGGCCCCTGCATCTCCACTTTGACAATCAATGGAATCCCCCAGCTCCACAAAGCAGAGTCTCAGAGTCCGGGCTGCTGCAACCGGCAGTGTTTACACTTTTTTTTTAAAACACATGTAGGCAGTAAGGGAATTGGGCACAACATTACACTTTAATTTTAACTCTGCCATACACTAGAACATCGCCGTACATTTGAACCTGGCCGACTCGGCCACCAATGTTCCACTCTGCTGCGCACGTTGTGTCAGCAGGCCCAAACGCGCTACAGTCAACAGTTGCACTTCTTGACATCCAGGGCACCGCATACCGCACCGGCCCACCGGGGTACCTGAACACAGGCAGTCTCCCCAAGATTGTACTCAGTCCATACGTTGTGGGTTAGGGCAGTAGAGTCCAGGACTACCGACAGGCCAGTCCCTCCTCCCCGCCGACCCACTGCACACGTGGAATCTACCCCCTCCTGGGGTCCATGGAATGGCTGCACCTCCATTGTTATGCATCCCTGTTTGTTGTTAACTGTCAGCGCTCCGCCTCCATGAAGCCTTGCTCTTCTGCCGGGTGGTCGATGACGCTCCTGTGACCAGGCTGAGGTCTGAGGGGACAAAGAGAACGAAACGCTCCAGGGCACAGCCTTAAATACTCGCTAAGTTTAGTTTCTGCTAGGTTTCATTTCACTGTGCCTCACAATGACATCACCTCAGCCAGCCCACCCCTTCCTTGTCCAGAGCCCCAGAGGAGGCTCAGCCCCGAGGCGCTACTAAGGGCACACCTCCCCTAGGCGCGGGGGGCACCTGTTCATAACGCTAAATATTTCCAAGTGAGATATCTGTTATGGACCTCTACAGAAATTATTAAACGGGGAGCCGCCATCGTTGAATACCGAGTCAGTGATCTATCTTGTCTTATCTTTGGAGGCTGTAAGTGCCCCCACCAAGATGCTGAGTCACTTTTCTTACATTATGATTTGAACCAGAGATTTCTTCATTTAACCCCGCTTGTTTGTTTTAAAAGAAAAAAAAAAATCAAAAAGATTTTTCTCTTAATGGTGTTTTATGTCCGAAATCCCCGGTTTATTTTTTACCTTCTTCAATAGAAGCCATCTCAAATCATTCTCACTAGGGTTCGCTTCCATCAAATGCCTAACCGTAGGGGCTTATATTTCTTTATTGTATGTTGCTGACTTATGCTCTCCATATCGTGTGTGAATTCTCTGTCTGCTTCCCAATATATCAGGAGTTACAGGTGCATAGAATAAGGTACACCACATTGCTACTCCTACAATTTGCAATGTCATTCAAAATAATGGAGTAATTATTGTATTTGTAGCTCTCAGTTGTTATGGCTGTGGCACAGACATGGCAGTTGCCACAGCAGTGATTGCCTCTCACCGGGGTAGCACCTGTTCTAGTGCTCTGGTGTGTTCTCATTTTTTGTTCCATACAGGAATTGACTAATTTGTCCCTCAGATTCACATTCCTCCTGTATGCAAACATAGGCTTCTCCAGTGCCTGATCTTCTTAATTTGTAATAAATATGATCCAATTCTTGTCAAAGATATTTTCTATTTTGAAACTAAGATTAGAGTGGTTGATGACACACATCAAATTCAGCTCATCATCTCTCTTTTCCTGTTTCCCAAAAAGAGCTTCACGGTGTAAAACTTGGCTCTCTTGAAGGCTTGTCTGACAAGTCTCTTTGAGTAACCGCTTTGTATTGATCTCTTCTTCAATTTTACTCCATTTTGAACATAGTCCTCCATTTTGGTAGAATTCCTGTGAATCCTTAGAAATTGTCCAAAGGGGACAGAGTCTTTCTAACACTTAGAATGGAAACTTCCACATTCTAAGAGAGTATTTCTGGCCTTGGATTTCCTATAGAGTGCCAGCTCTATATGGTCTTGTGCACCCACAATCCATGTATCTAGGAATTCCACGTTATCTGCTGCATTTCTCAATGAACTTGAGATTCTTGTTACTGGCATTCAACCATAAAATGAATTCACACAAATTTTCTTCTATCCGGACCAAATAAAAACAGATATCATCAAACCCAATTTTTTACGTTCTTAAAGAAGGGCGTGAGTTAATTAAAGATGTATTTTTCCTCATGCATACCTATGTAAATATTCGCTATACTGCGAGCACAAGAAGCCCCCGTGCTGGTCTCTTTAACTTGATGGTAAATGTCATCAGCAAATTCAAAATAGTTATGAAGGACCACCTCCAAGCATTCCAAAATGAAACTATCAGATCTGGTGCCCAGAGTTCTTTCTAGTAACTATGGTCTTGTATATGTGATCAAAAAAGGCATCTGGTGCTCAACAAGTTATTAAACACAATATTTTACACAATGTCAGTGCGGATGCGGTGCTCACAAAGGTAGGGAGATTCACCCCACTCCCCACCCATGTGATCAAGAGATCATTGTAAGTATCAAACCTTAGCCTCAAGCATACGCTTGTATATAATGTTTACAGTCCATATAGATATATTCAAAAATCACAATCTGTATTTCCAAGTTGTTTTTTATTTGTTCAGCCTGTTGATCACTTCTTTGTTTCTAGCCATAAAGCCAACACACGTTTCGTCATTATTGGGGATTAACCCACAGCTTCATCAGGCCTAAAACATACAGAGAAATTGTGCTTGGTTATAACATTACAACACTATGCATTACCAATTGCACATATAATTTAGTGATATTGGTGTCAATATCGCCTAATGTCCCTGTCCATAACATATGTGTGGAAACCCGTGCACAATATATTATATCTACAGCAGATATATAGCTACAATGATACATCATCCGCATCAACATAAATGGTCTCATTGATTTATTGTGTATAAAAGAGGAGTTCTAATTGACACCTCGAAGATTGTGAATCCCCATCTATTGTTATCTTCAACAATATCACATCTCAGTGCTTAACAATAGAACACATTATCACCACCAGCACAACACCTTTCCATTAAAGATAAACAGTACCTGTTTGTTTCAAAAGAATATCTGTATCTAAGAGAAGAGAACTAAAACCCATGGAATAATCATTTCTTGTTGCAATAACTAATACATCGATTACTTCATTATTGCCTAGTCTATATGCATACCTTGTTGACAGTTTTACTTCTGTCCCAGAAAAAAATCAATATTATGCACCCTTCAAATTTCCTTGTGAATATGCAAAGTAGCCATCAGACACTATAGATAAAACACCCAAATGTACGCAAAATCAGAATTAAAACCATGATGCACTCACCCCTTAACGTCATCAAGCATCCTTATTAAAACGCTTAGCTGTGGTCACTTTAAATATTGCTGGAGGGTGTCGGATATTCAGAGATCCCCTTACTTGAGAAAAAAAACGAACAGCAAACAGTAATATTAATTTCATGTCTCGCACCTATGCTTAAAATATCAGTGCTCTCCATCTTAATGAATCAAAACAAGCCCCCTGTCTGCTAACCATTTGTGCACTTTTCGGTCCGAGTAACGATGAGCGTGTACGCTTGAGAATCTGCATTCAACTTGGGCTCCATTAAACGCATCCTTATGTGTTGCTCATTTGGGTAGGTAGACAGCCTCAGATTGGGTGGAACACCTTAGTATTACTGTATGAACACTGAGGTTCTGCAGTTCCCCATATGCATTTATATTATCTAGTCGTAGAGTGTAGCTTGCCCCCGACACTGGCATCACACAGATGCACCCATACCGTACACCAAACCCGAAGTAGATCTTGCAGCCCCAATACCCTTAAAGGCATTGTTGCCAGCTGATCTCCCACAAGATCCCAGCTGGGTCTGGAAGCGGCTGATTCGAATGCCGGGTGGACAGCTCCTATACTCTCCCATGATCCCCCTAGCTGATGACCCCTGGCTGCTTATCACACAGGAATGGTTGGTCCAACATACATTGACGAAATATACACTACATAGCTTTGGAGATCTCTTTCCTAACGGGCATGTGTTCTACCATACGGAGGATGTACAATTTCAAGATGCTCCCTAAATGGATCATTTTGTGTTGCAACGGCTTCAGAGGGCACTCAGGGCTCAGATCCGATCTTACCCATTGGCCCCCGATTAATTTACACCATTGACATTGATGATCGCTGACATGGACGTGGATAGGCTAATCTCCAAAATATATCACTCATGTTTAGATCTTTTACCAGCCCGCGACTCTAGACTTAGAGCTACACGGGAGACCGATCTGGGACAATCCTTGACTAATAGGGTTTGGTCTGCTTATTGTGCCCACACGCCTGGTTTCCTTAATGCATCTCCATAATATGATACACTATAAATTCTTGGGTAGAACCTACGTCACACCCACCAAACGAGCCAGGCTTAGACCCTACCCAATCAACCGATTGCCCAAAATGCAAAAAATGACAGCAGGTGATGCCCATATGACGTGGACATGTTGTAGAATTGCACCATACTGAAAAGAAGTCTTCGATAAGCTTACTATTATGACACGCATCACCAGCAAACCCACCCCTTTGCTAGCTCTATTGGGCTATGTGCAGGATTTATCAAATCCCCGTGCCACCTTGTCGCCATTGCATTATTTCTTGCCAAATGGGAGATAGCCATACACTGGGGGAGAAAACACCCACCTGCAACAGCATCATAGATTACAAGCCTAATATACTGTGACACTAATAGCAAGCTATATGCACCCCTGCAACCACCTACCTCCAGACCGAATGCTATCTGGCAACCACTGAGAGACTATATCGGGACATTAGACTCCTCAGAGACCACCCAACCGCCATGAGTGGCAGCACTCATTGACTATGAGCACTTCATGCACCACCCCGAGACCACCAAATACATTGTCTATGTGTCTCTTTCCTGTACCCTTACAAGATAAACTGTGGTGTTCTTAAACTCTTTATTGTCATGCTTATTTTTCTGTTTTATGTAAAATGAAACCGCAACTTTTTTATTACTACCCCTTTCTCTGGATAACATCTCTTTCTGTGTATGGTATCCGAAAACCAGAAAAATAAGTTTTGTAAAAAAAGAAGCAGGCTTTTCAATTGATAAGTGATACACTGGCGAGTCCATTGCTGGACCTGTTTGTATCCCCAGAGAATGGTGTCTCATTGCATATCTGTTCAGTGTAAGGATGTGTGGGCGACAGATGTGATGTCAATCCCGTGGCTGCCAGGTATTCTGTTTGAATTCCCCCAATATCTCTCCTTCTAGAGATTTTACAAAAGCTTCTGAACAAACAAGTGCACATCATTTTGGCAGCTCCATTTCAGCATGATGCAAAGTCAGCTGAGAACATTACGTTACATGGTTTGGAAATGTAGTGGCTAGTCCTTCAGGGTTTGGGATGTTCAAGGTTTGGGATGTTCAAGTGAGGTGGCAGTGAACATTTAGGCCTGTAGAAATCCTTCAAAGTAGAAAATCTACTCAAGGCACCGAAAGATTTCGTCTAAGAGGTGGGGAAAGATGGGGGCATTGGTGACTATTTACCCCTCCTTGAAGTTCCTGCTGGACAATATGGTTATGATACCTGATTCTAAGTGTAGCCCCAAATCCAGAAGCATTTTCATTGTTCTCAAGAGACTTTCAAGAGAATATTTTGTCAGTGATTAAGGGAGATTTGGATATTCCTGAAAAACTTGACATTAAGAGGGCGTTGTTTATTTATTTAAGAGTTTTGTTCTTCAAAGCTTTGTTGGTGGCTTATGGAGATACGAACTAAAGGAAGGAAGTGACAACAGTGACCCTGGGTAGGTGGGTAAAGCAGGCCATCAAGCAAGCTTCTATTTCAATAGGCTGTGTTGTTCCAGATTGTTTGCAAGGTTGCTTTACCAGGGCAGTATCTATCTCTCGTGCAGAGTCAGGTGGTGTTTCCCTGCAAGAGATATGTTGGGCGAACACTTGCTCTACTCCTAACACTTTCGTAATACACTATTGGTTTGGATTTGAATAAGAGTTGTCCTGCGGGAGTGTTTAAAGCTGCAATAATGTAATTGCAAGCATATTCATGAGAGCAGTGAACTATTTAAATAGAGAGCTATTGAAAGGGTATAAGTGAACTGGAGGGTTATATATAGCATCATTAGTAAAGACTGGGATGAGGAGCTACAATGAGGAGGTACTGAACCTATTACTTACCAGTAATCTTCATTACTCTGATTCAGGAGCTCCTAGTCTCAGTCTGCTTCCCTTCCCTCCCTCCCGACATGGCACCAATAGCTTTGACTTGTGAAAGCAGAAACTGCAGAGGGAGGATCCTTATGAGATGGGTGGAAACTAAAGATGGGACTAGTTTAAAAAAAGGCCTTTTTTAACAAAAGAGTAGTGCAAAAGAGATGTAGGAACTTAAGGGGAATTGACATTTGGTATACAGTGCTAATTCTTAAGATTAGCTTTAACCTTCCTTAGCACGAACTCATAGTTCATTTCAATTAGTTTTTTCACATGAAAGGTAATAGTGTACCCAAGATATTTAAGTGTACCCAAGATATTTAGCAGATGGAACTATCAGTTGATATGTGGTTTCTGGTCCTGAAGACAATCTGTTTTATTTCTATTCACCAAGTACCAAGACAATTTCCCAAATTGTGCTGCTTCTTGTTCTATTCCATCAATAGCGAGTTTGGTGATACTGTTATGATGTCAACAACATCTACAAATTTGAGGACCTTGGTGTTGTGACCTATAGTTTCATATGGAATGATAGCCCTGTAAAACAGTAAATGACTTTGGTTCTCAATGCAGTGAAAATAGAGGAGGAGAACAGGAAAATCACTAGAGTGTGAGGACCTCTGGTAATCTGTACTTGGGTTGATGTTTTTCCCATTAATACCACATTTACAATGGGTTTCCATTAAAGCACATGTGGATTACCAATATATTTTGGACCAAAACTCATCTTTCACTTTGTCTGCCAAAAGCATCACCAGTCTATCTGATAGAAAGCCTGTTCTGCATCGAAAAGCATGATTGCTAATGTCCCGTCCCAGAATGCAGCAATGTCAAAAAATGCAACTGCAAAGCAAACACAAGGAGATGAGGGACCGAGTGCTGAAACTTTTCAGACACTCACCCCCAGTCACAGATTTGGGTTGAATCCATCATCATTCTTTAGCTCACTCCGCCAACCCAGTTCAGACATGGCCATATGCAAATCAGTCTGACCCTTTGCCCCATGGGAACAGTCCAGCCCGAACTGCCAAGCCATGTCTTACCTGGACCAGAAACAAGCATCCTGGGACCAGTTTCTGGCTAATCAGCCGTCAGCCAGGCTAGCTTGAATCCAGTGGCCAAGTGAGCAAGGGACCCACGTCTGGCATACCCTGCCAATTTAGGGCGAACAAAGCAAATCTAAAGGGGATTAGGCTTAGGCTGCCACCACCAGACAGGTTTCTGGACACCTGGGTCGAGAGCTTGCTGCTCTCTGGGGCCTGAAACAATGCACATCCTGGGACGAGGTGCCAAGCTCTCTCCCCAGGATGGGCACTGATTCTAACCCCCACTTTGGGCGGGAGAACATTCGGGAAAAACAAGTGAGAAAAAGAGGTGTGCCCACCTCTGCCAACCCCACCCCTCAGGTGGGGGAGGCGAGGTGAAGCACAACCTCGAGTTCCCGCCATCTTGAGGAAGGGGGACTCAGCCAACCAGGGACAGGCTCCTGCCCCCCTCCCACTGAAGAGTGGCAGAATAGGGGTTGTACCCACCCCAGGGAAGGGACTCATTGGTCCCTGCCCTTTACCTACCTGTAACGCCCCTAAATGTAGTATTTAGGGGCACCCTGAACCTTCCTTCCTCAGATCCAGCAACAAGAAAAGAAGATAAGCAGAAGGACGAAGAGCCGTGGAGAGCTAACAAGAGGACGACGCCCACTGACTTGGCCCCAGCCCTACAGGCATGTCTCCCCTCGAACCTGCTCCTGCGAAATAACGGCGTGTCCAGCAGCCAGCAACCTCACAAACCCCGGAGGACCTGCCTGCCTTCACTTTCCAGACTGTTTCTCCCGTGAACACCGGACATGTTTAAACTGCAGCTCCTGGTGCCAGCCAAGACCGCAAATTCAGCCCACTCTGCACCCGCCGAATCCGGCTCGAGCTCGAGTAGAAAAACACCACGAGGAGGTCCCCGCGGCGATCCTGACCAGAGATTCGGCAACCCCTGACCTGCCTCAAGCCTCCTGACGACACCTGCAGGCTCAATCCAGAGGACCCCCCCCCCCCTACCGCGACCAGAGCGGGTAAGAAAATCAGACGTCCCAAGACACCCCTGCACCCGACGCCAACGACCTTGTGTGCCCAAACCAACAGTGCCTAACCAACCCTCAACATCCCAACTTACCCCTCAAAGCGGTGGTTGCTCCTGGAAGATCCTCGTCCCCGAGCCTGCAGTGTTTCTTTGTCCTGGAGAATCTCCATTGAAATCAACAGGGCACCCGACCTCAAAACTGCACCCTGCACCCGGCCGCCCTAGTGCCGCTGAGGGTGCACCTTTGGTGCTACTTTGTCCCACAACTTGCCCCGAGCTAAACCCTAGGAGCTTTGCTCCCACAACCCTGTGGCCTGCTTGCCAGCAGCCACCAACCGGAGCCCCCCTATCCTCCATAGGATAACATTGGGCCTCAACACTCTGCACCCGGCCGCCCTAGTGCCACCGAGGGTACAACAACAGTGCATCACTGACCCTGGGAGACCCCTGAATCTAACCCCAGAATCCCAACTCCAAAGTACTTACCTCGAAACCGTTAACCTGCTTTTCCTCATAGGTTAACATAGAAACCTTTTGGGAGAAAAAGTGTCAAAGTGTCGACTTTTGAAAACTAAGAATATTCTTTAAAAAAAAAAAAAATTCGCCCAAATAACCAAAACGCATTTTCTCAACTGTTCTCAGGAAATGTCCCAGTGCTGGATCTAGGTATCCAGCACTGAGTAGGAAAAGTAACGTAAAAGTAACTTACCTGTGAATTGAATTTCCTTCCATAGGATAACATCGGTGGTACTCTGTGAAAAAGTTTTCAAGTGTCAACTTTTGAAATACAAGAATATTCTTTAAAAATCGTATAAATAACCAAAACGTGCTTTCTCACCTATTTGCAGGACATGTCCCAGTGCTGAATCTAGGCATCCAGCACTGAATTAGAAAAAGTAACGTAAAAGTAACTTACCTGCAATTTGTTGAAAAAGCCTATTCATTTCAATGTATAGCTCCAAAAAGTTTTTAAGTGTGGAGTTTTGAAATCTGAAAATATTCTTTAAAAATCGAAAGAATAACAAAAACGCATTTACTCACCTGTTTCAAGGAAATGTCCCAGTGCTGAATCTAGGCATCCAGCACTGAGTTAGAAAGAGTAACGTAAAAGTAACTTACCTGTAATTTACAAAAAAAGCCTATTCATTCCAATGTACTGTATTTCCTAAGTGTTGCATACTACTGCTCCCCTGTAAATCAAACAAAGTACACTTTATATTGCATTTTCAAACTGTTCTATATCTAGTAACTTATTACTGAAAAGTATTTAATGCTTACCTGTACCAGGCTTGCTTGGTTCTAAAAATAAACCGTATATTTTTATACAAACACAAGTGGCCTAGAGTTCAGTTCTTGAGTGTGTGAATTAATTTGCTGACTGCGTGTGTACATCAAATGCTTAACACTGTCCTCTGGGAGGAGCCTAGTGCGCAACCAAGATGGCCGCGTAGGCTTACGGCTCTCGAGGGCCTCCGCAACCTCCCACGTCTATCCTGACTTAATCCTGGTTTATTCGACGGGCGTTTGCAGATGAACTTGCGCTGAGGTGCCACCAGTTTTCCAAATCCGGATCGGACGCCGGGAACCGGAATGGTTGCACTCCGAAGTTTGCGGCCTGCTCTTGCCTTGGTCCCGATCTCGAGCTGGTGAAGTGCCCGGGTACGAAGTGAACAACAGCGGCTGGCAGGGCTTGACCTGGCACAGACCCCGCACTTTCACTTTCGTTTTCAAGCTTGTTTTCTGATATCGGCTGAGAGACTTTGGTGTTTCAGAGGGGCGCGGACGGCGGAGTGTCTGGCCTGACTCTCGGACTATACATGGGCTTACTGTCGGCGACGGCTGTGTTCAATTGAATTAGCTACCTGGCCTTTTTTCCTGGTGCGGGCGGGTGCCAACCTTGGTGGCCTCCGGACGATGGCGGCGAGACTAGACGGAGACAAGTCGAAACCCAAGTCAACTCGGAGGGGTAACTATACCCAGGTCAATAATATGGATCGATATGCGCAGGCAAAGGGATCCCCTAGTGGCTCGCATAAATCGCCTGAGAGGTCTATAGAGGTCTCAGACCCATCGTCAGAATTGACTTTGCTGGACGTCATGGGCGCCATTGAGGAGATGAAGACCGCTGTGGGTCAGCAGTTTGATACCCTGGCTCATAAATTGGACGCGGTCCTGATCGATGTGAATTTGGTCAGGGCAGACCTGTCCAAAACTAACGAGCGGGTCGACTCCTTGAGTCAAGCGGCGTCGAGTCTAACTGTTGACGTGGCCACCCTGCAGACGGAGGTCCGTAGGTTGCGGCTAGCCAGTGACCTGGCGGGCCGTCGACTTGAGGACTCCGAAAGCAGGGCTAGACGGAACAATGTTCGTATCATTGGAGTGCCGGAAAGGTCGGAGGAATCTGCTGCGGATCTTTTTGTGGAGGATCTGGTGACCAATCGTCTCGCGCCCAAGGGACTGAGCAAGTTCTTTGCGGTGGAGCGGGCCCACAGGATTCCGGGTGGTGCGCCCAAAGTGGGTGCTCCCCCGCGGCCTATAATCGCCCGACTCTTTAACTTTCGGGATAGGGATGCTATCCTTCAGGCGTCGAGGGTGGCCGGGCCGCTGAAGTTTGAGAACTCTAATGTCAGCTTTTACCCGGACTTCACGCAAGCGGTCCAAAAACAACGGCTGGGATTTTTGGCCGTCAAACGGCGCTTGAGGGACATGGAGCTGAAATATGCGATGTTATTCCCGGCTAGGCTGCGGGTTGAGTTCCGGGGTCGCTCACACTTTTTCGACCGTCCGGAGGCGGTTGGAGACTGGTTGGATGCCCTGCCTCGGGGACAGGATCGAGACAGTTGGACGGCGGAGAGCGGACAGGATTTGGTGGAGCAGGATTAGAACTTGGTTCCTGGTGATGGACTGGACTGGAGACGTTTTGTACCTTGGCTCAACTGGACCCTAGTTTGGCACAATATGCCCTCCAAATGCCTGGGGGTTGTGGGGAGCTTATTGGGGTCCTTTCCTCCTTCTGGGGTTCTTTTTGTGGTATATGTTAGGGCGACAGGCACACTGCGAGTTGGGGGGGCTGTTTGGGCTCAAGCAGGGGTGCAGGGAGGGGGGAGTTGTGATTTTGGGATTGTGGGGGAGGGGGGTTGTTGGGGATTGTTTGTTTGTTTCGCAAGGCAATGTGAAGTTCTCTTTTGACTTATCCGGTTTGTGCTTTCCGGGATGTGGGTATCATGCACGGGAGTGGGATGGGGGGTAGGGGATTGAGAATCCTTTCATGGAATGTGAATGGACTGGGGGACAGGATCAAGCGCGGGGTGGTGTTGCAGTTTTTGAAACGGACTTCGCCCGACATTGTTTTCCTGCAGGAGACACATTTGATTGGGAACTCCTTCCATGCCCTAAATAGGTGGGGGCTATCGCCTTGCCGCTCACTCTGGTTCCACTTCTGGCTCTAGGGGAGTGGGCATTTTGGTTAGGGCTTCTCTCCCATTGGAGGTGGACGAGGTGCTTCACGATGATAGGGGGCGCTATGTGGCACTGGTGGGGAGATGGGAGGGTAGGACTGTTTCGCTCGTTGCTGTGTATGTGCCTCCGGGGTTACAGACGGCTACATTTGCTGATTTGGGGCGTTTGGTCCTGGGACTCCCTGGGGGGTTCTGGTGTTGGGGGGTGACTTTAATGCTGTTGTCTCCGGGTTGGAGGACCGTCACCCCTCCAGGGATCTCCCTAGGGCTCAGGCCTGGTTGGGTGGCTTTTTGGACACCTTGGGACTTGTAGATTGCTGGAGATTGATGCACCCGGGACAGGCGCAATATACCTTTCACTCGGGGGCCCATGGGAGTCTCTCGAGACTTGATTACATGCTTATGCCGGCGATCCAAGCTGGTATGATTGGGGAGGTGCGTCATTTAGCCCGTGGTATTTCTGACCATTCCCCTATATGGTTGCAATTGAAGGTTGTCCCTGGGGCAGAGGGGAGAGTAGCACCCATTAGCCCCTGGTATCTACGTAACCCTAAGATCCGCGCGGAACTGGTCAAGTCCACTGATCACTACTTCAATGATAATGTAGGGTCTGTGTCGTCGGCCGTCTCCCTATGGGAGGCTTATAAAGTGGTGATCAGGGGGCAGGCCCTGTCCCTTATCTCCCATGCTAAGAGGTGCGAGAGAGCAGAGGTGGTTGGCCTGGAAACTGAAATAGCTGAAATGGAGGAGGACTTGGAACGGGGAGTTACTGATGAGAAATTGCACGTTTACAGCCTCAAACAATCAGATTATAGAGCGCTAGTCACGGAAGCCGCTAAAGGGATGGGTAGAGAGCAGCAAGGACGACTGTATGATGTGGGGGATAAGGCCGGAAAGTTGATTGCTTGGTTGGATAAGAAGGAGAGAGCGAGCAGGGTGGTGCCCGTTGTGGAGAGAATGGATGGAGTGCGTGTGACTGACCCGGTGGAGATCGTTGACTGCTTCGCGGATTATTTCCGCGGGGTATACTCTCCGGTTTCTGTGCGTTCGGAGGAGGATTCTCATCTGTTGCTTAGAGACATTGCATTGCCAACCCTATCGGAGGCTGATGCAGTATTGATGGAGGCGAAGTTGTCGTCAGATGAGATCGCTCTGGCCACTCGCTCGATCGCATCGGGTAAGGCTGTGGGTCCTAATGGTCTTCCCATCGAACTATATAAGTTGCGTCCCGATAAGATAGCGCCGTATCTTCGGGACATGTTTTTCGCGGCACGTGCGGCGGGCTTCCTCCCCCCTGACCAACGCTTCGCCAACATAGTTGTGATACACAAAGAGGGGAAGCCGCGAGATCGCTGCGCCTCCTATCGGCCCATTTCGCTGTTGAACGCAGAACCCAAAATTCTGGCTAAGGTATTGGCTAATCGACTGGTTCGGGTCGTGGGCGACTTGATTCATCAGGATCAGTCCGGTTTCATACCCCATCGGAATACCGCTCTGAATTTGAGGCGGTTGCACGGCGTGCTTGCTAGAGCGGAGTTTATACGTGAGCCGGCCATCTTGGCATCTTTAGATGCTACTATGGCGTTTGACACTTTGGAGTGGCCGTATATTTGGGCCGTGTTGGCGAAATTTGGGTTCGGCCCTGAGTTTATTGGTTGGGTAAAATTACTATATGCTGACCCACTGGCTCAGGTGGTGGTGAATGGTAGGGTGTCGGCTCCCTTCGCACTGGGGAGAGGTAGGCGGCAGGGATGTCCGTTGTCACCCCTTCTCTTTGCTCTTTCATTGGAGCCTCTCGCCGCCTGGTTGCGTTGGGAGCCGTCGCTGCGAGGTATTAGATGGATGCCGGAGTTTGAAGACCGTGTCTCCCTTTACGCGGATGACATCCTTCTGTATCTCACCTCTCCCCGACAGTCGCTAATTGTATTGGTGGACGTACTGAATTCCTTTGGTCGCAACTCTGGCCTGGTCATCAACTGGGCCAAGTCATGTGTTTACGTCCTCTCGGGCGAGGCCCCCCTCCTGCCACGGGATTGCCCCATCCAGATTGCTACACTAGGGTTCAAATATTTGGGAATCTTTATCTCTCTGGATCCCGCGGTCCGCTATGAGCGAAACCTTCTCCCTCCCCTCCAGCGATTAAAGGCCGACGTTGCGAGGTGGCGACGACTTCCGCTCTCGCCGCTCGGACGGGCGGCATTGTTTAAAATGATGTCGCTACCTCGCTTCTTGTATGCTTTGCAAAATACTCTAGATGTCGTGCCAGCCCGTTATTTCCGGGAGGTGGAGGGTCTTCAGCGCCAATTGTTTTGGGACGGGCGGCCGCGGATTGCTCTCGCCAAGTTGACGCGGGATATACGGTCCTGCCTTGAATCCGGCCTTTGAGATGGATACATTTCTGCTCCCGGGTGGGGATTATAATAGGGCGCTGTACTCGGTGACCCCGGACACGCGGTTGACAGGACCCACGCAGGTTGCGGTACGTGTGTGGCACGCGGCGAATGCTGCGATGGGGTGGAGGGATCGCTTGACTCGGGCGACGCCGTTGTATGCCTCCGGGCGGCTGGGCTGTTTGTGGAGGTCGAAAGGCTTTGAGAAATGGGATATGATTGGTATATGTAAGGTGGGTGATCTTTGGGCGAAGGGGTCTTTCAAAACGTTTGAAAGGCTTAAAACTGAATATAAATTAAACGACAGAGAGTACTTCCGATATGCGCAAGTCTACCATGCGCTGTGTTCGGTTTTTCCGGACGTTGCTGCTATCCCCGAGTATTCCCCACTGGAGGATAGAGTGTTGGATGGCTACGTGCCCGACAGCACTTTTTCTCTGATTTATAAGAAACTCATTAATGATCGCGCGGACTTGCTGCTCTGTCTGCGGGAGGCATGGACGAGCGATGGCTTGGAACTGGACGATGAGGACTGGGTATCGGCGGTGGCCTCCCCGAAAGAGGTGGCGATCTCGGCCCGCTTACGATTCGTACAGCTGAAGATCCTTCATAGAGTGTATGTCACGGGGCCCGGTTTGCTGCGTATGGGTTACTCGATGGATGGACTGTGTAAGCGTGGATGTGGCCTGCCGGGTACCTTTCTTCATATCTTATGGGAATGTTCGGAGGTTGTGCGATTTTGGAACGGTATCCACACCGTAATGGAGGAGGTCACGCACGTTGCTCTGTTGCCAGAGGCTAGGAGGTGTTTGTTGAATGTCTGGGAACCGAATGATTATAATGCGGCACAGACGCAGTGGGTGACTTTGGGATACATGGTGGCTAAGCGTAACATTGCACAGCTATGGGGCTCCCCGAGGCCGCCCACGATCAAGGTATGGAAGGAGAATATGGACTGGTGTATGTTTAGGGAAAAGACGGTGTATGTGGCGAGAGGCAAGCCAGGGAAATGGACTAAGGTATGGGGTCCATGGAATTTATATCGTGGACGTATCTGCACCCCGCCTCTGCCATTAGAGGTTGATATTGCTTTGTCCCCCTAGCCACACATTCTGCGGGATGGTGTGAGGTGTGTTCCATGCTTTGTCTTCCCTTTGCCCCCCACTACCGCTTCCAGACCAGAACTGCTTTGGATACTGTACGTTGTTCCCCGTCCTGGGAAGAGCACGCTGCTATTTCGGACTCTCATTGCCTCGAGTGTGTTTTATGTTTAATAGAAAATGAAACTGTCTTTTCCGATTGCTCCTGGCCTATGGCCACGGCCTGTTACATGTGCTCACAAACTGCCGGGAGCTTTGCCTCTGGTTCATTTGAATGTGTGGCGTCGCACTGCGGGCCCTCGGGCTCTATAGCGGCCGGCCCTGGTGGTTGTAGGCCCTTGTCTGTATTTTATCGTGTACCAACGGTTTCTAATAAAAAAAATTATAAAAAAAAAAAAACACTGTCCTCTGATACTGCCTTACTGCTCGACCAAGCTACCACAATTAGAGAGTAAGGTTCTATCTAACTTTAAGCTCTGCCTACCTCTGGGGACACTTGGACTCTATACACACTAAACCTCACTTTGGTGTAGTATATATAGAGCCGGTTTCTTACAGCGAGTGTAATAGGTTTTGGCATAGCTTCTTGCAGATTGTTGTTTTTTTATCAATCTTCAAGAAATGAGTAAATTGACTCAGGCACTGATAAAGCTGGCAATTAAAACAGACTCTTCCCGGGTTGGTGATTTAAATAAAGTAGAAAGCTCCACTGGATGCTAGATGACTATTGGAGAATGGGAGTATATCTCTAGGTTAGGGTATAAATTCCTCAAAGCAGCAAATTTTACAAGCATGGGATTCTTTGCAAGGTGGATGGCGTACTATACCCAGTTAGCAATTCATAAAATGAAGCCAACGATTCAGAATCAGTGCTTTAGATGTACACACAATGATAAAGGAGATTGGTTGCACATTATGCCCCCAGCTGCTTCAATTTTGGAAGGGTGTTTTTAGAGTCTTGAGCGACTGTGCACAACCTGCAATTCAACCAGAAGCGACGGTAGTTTTGTTTGGCGTATCTAGTGCACATCTGCACTATCACAGTTTAAATGCTGCTGTTTCTTTGCTACATGCACTTTTCCACCTTTGCAATTTACCGGATTGTATGCTGCATTAATGTGAGATTTGTATAGTAAGCAAGAGGTTGAATTACCGTTAAGAGGTTATTAGAGATATGTGCAATATGTAAGAATTTAGAATAAGTGCTTTTTTGAGATGTATAGTGTGAGAAAGTGCCATCTTTCTTGCATGGTATGCCCCAACGTTTTGCTAAATTGCTGATTGTACTTTGAGTGTGCCCTGGACTCCTGCCAATCAGGTGCCCAGGGCCTATGTTCCTTCCCTAAAAACCTCAAACCCAAATTGGCAAACCCTGGCCACATGTCAGCCCCTGGTAAATGGTACCCTAGGTACCCAGGGCCTTGTGACCAGGGAAGGCCTCTAAGGGCTGCAGCACTCATTGTATCACCCTTAGAGGCCCTGTACCCTAACACACACATACTGCCTGTCAGAACTCTTAGGGTGGCATGCGGTCTAGGGCCCGCCCCATCCTATTCACCCTGTTTTACACAGCGCACCTGTGTGGCATTGCCATAATGTGCCAAGAAACTCTGTTGAAAAATTAAAAATTTGCGAACATACGTGACAAGAATTTTCAATTCTATTAAGGACACGGAGGCGAGGATTATGCTTCTCATTTCTTTACTAGAAATTTGCTCAGCAGCCAATCATATTACACTATAACAAAAAACTACAATACCCATGAACCAATGGGTATGACGAAATAACCATAGAGTATGTACATATAAATAGTCAGCAAGAGAATACCACATCCTCTTTCTTTGGAAATTAGCAACAGTTAGAAGAAGAAAACAATGCAACAACTGGAAAAGTCGTGGAAGATAAAATCGTAGCTCGAACACTGCAACTGAAGACCAACAGGATGGAACAGCTGATTTGATGCGTGAAACAACAGCCCCAAAACAGGAATCAGTAGACGTCCAAAAATAGTCCAAGATAAAGAAAGAAGCGCAGCTCACTTCGGATCAGAACCTGAAAGAAGATACAAAGTCGTAATATACCAGTCCGAAAGGAAAAAGAAAAGCATAGAATACTTAGGGAGGGAAGAGAAAAAATAAAGGACTGTATCCAAATACATCATAACAGTATACCAGAATATAGGAATTGAAAATTATCATATGCAAAAATACATAACAGAAAAAATGGGTGGGATAATCCTCGCCTCCGTGTCCTTAATAGAATTGAAAATTCTTGTCACGTATGTTCGCAAATTTTTAATTCTATGTCAGGACCGGAGGCTCCGATTATGCTTGTTCAAAGCTGAGCCACTACAACAGAAGCAATATCCAGAATAGGTTTATAATAAAAAGTCTTAAACATAGAATCAGTTGACCAATCAGCTGCTTTCATAATATCTATTAAGGTCACACCCATAGAAAAGGCCTTGGAAGCCATAGCTCCACGAGTTGAATGTGCACCAAAGGTAGTAACATCAATACCAGCTTCACCCATGAGCCATCTGACCCATCTGGCTAAAGTAGCCGGGGTCACAGGGCGAAATGGTTTTTGCAACGCAATCAACAATTGACCATGTAAATCTTGTCGAAAAGGAGCAGTACTTACCTCATAATCCTTAATACATTGCACTACACAGAGTTTTGGATTATTGGGAAAACTTGGGTAAGTGATGGAGGCAGTATTAGACTTAGTACGTCTGGAAATGGAAAAGGTAACCCCTTCAGGAGAAAAAATACGACCTGCAAGATCTAGCGCGCGAACATCAGACACACGCTTGCAAGAGACTAGACACAACAGCATAGTTAACTTTGCTGAAAGTTGTTTGCGGGACAAAGAGTCGTTGGAAGGCCAAGCTTCCAAGAAACGTAAGACAATAGACACATCCCATAACGCAACATACTTAGGAGAAGGAGGTTTTACCAATCTGACACCTCTGAGTAATTTGGAAATCAAAGGATGTTCACCTGCAGGTTTACCAGAAATAGGAATATGCCCCGCAGATATAGCCGAACGGAAATTGTTGACAGTCCGATATGCAAGGCCGGAGGATGCCAGAGAAGCTAAAAAATTCACAATCAAAGCGACATCTGCAGAAGAGGGATCCACTTGCCGTTGAGTGCACCAATCACACCAACGTTTCCATGCTGCGGCATAACGTTTGTGTGTGTTGGGAGACCAAGCTTCGTTGATAAATCTGGAAGCGTCTCGCGAAAGGCCTGGGATCTGCCAGCGATCCCCGAAACCCGCCATGCCACCAGAAAGAGTTGACCCGACTCTATGAGAGGATGAGGATTGTTGAGTGGATCCAGTAACAGATTCCACAATTGGGGAAGAAGAACTGGAACTGCACAAGACAACTGCAGGAGAACAGGGAACCAGGCTTGAGCCCTCCAGAGAGGGGTGATCAGAATCAACTCCGTCTGAAATAGTTTCATGCGTGCCAGAACCCTGGATATCATGACAAACGGGGGAAAGGCATAACAAAGAAGAGACGGCCAGGTCTGAAGAAATGCATCCGTGGCAAGAGCCTCCGGATCCGGACGCCAACTGAAAAACCGAGGAAGTTGAGAGTTGAGGCGAGAGGCAAAGAGATCGATCTGGCAGGGGCCCCACATTCGAGACAGAGATCTGAACACTCGAGGGTGAAGTCTCCAGTCGCTGAAATCGCGAAGATGTCGAGAATTCCAATCTGCTATCAAATTGCTGTGACCCGGCAGGTACTCCGCAATTACCGTGATGTTTCTCTGGAGGCAAAAGTGCCAAAAGTCCTTGGCAATTTCTGCCAGAATCTTGGAACGTGTCCCCCCCAACTTGTTGACATATCGAACCGCTGAGACATTGTCCATGCGGAGGAGAATGCAACAATTCGTCATGCGTGGAGACAGACAACGGATCGCAAACGACCCCGCCAGAAGCTCCAGACAATTGATATGGAGAGATAGTTCCTCCGAGGACCACCGGCCGCCCGTGGACATTGGACCGCAACGGGCTCCCCATCCCCACCGACTGGCGTCGGATTCGATCACCACCTCCGGAGACACTCCGAACAGGGCTCTGCCATTCCAGGACTCCATGTGTTCCAACCACCACAACATCTCCCACCTCGCCTCCTCTGAAAGAGGAATCTGATCTGAGTATCGGAGGCCTTTCTGGAGATGCCGGATTTTGAGTCGCTGAAGTGCCCGATAATGGAGGGGACCCGGGAAGATGGCCTGAATTGAAGAAGCTAACAGACCGACAATCCGAGCTAGAGACCTCAATGACACAAGCTGTTTGTGTAAAATCAATTTCAACTCCCGTTTGATCATCCTGATCTTCTGAAGAGGCAGGAACAGTTGGCAAGAGAGGGAATTGATCAGAAAGCCCAGAAATTCTATCGACTGGGAAGGGCGGAACATAGATTTCTGAGGATTGACTAGAAATCCGAGTGACTGTAAAAGATCTATTGCCCAGTCCAAATGGAGCATTAACAGACGCGGACAGTGCGCCATGATAAGAATGTCGTCCAGATAAATTATCAGACGAACTCCCCGAGAGCGTAGAGACTCTACCACCGGCCTCAGCAGTTTCGTGAAGCACCAGGGTGCTGACGAGAGGCCGAACGGGAGAACCTGGAACTCGTACCAGACACCCTGCCATTGGAATTGGAGAAACCGGCGATGAGGACCGTAAATGGGAATTGACAAATACGCATCCTTTAGATCTAGACGAACCATCCAGTCCCCTTCCTGAAGAAGATCCCTCAAAAGATGGATGCCCTCCATCTTGAAGTGGCGATAGACAATCCAGCCGTTGAACTCTTTCAGGTTGAGAACCAACCGTGAACCGCCTCCTTTTTTCTGAACGAGAAAAATGTTGCTGGAAAAACCCTGCGGATGAGGGGAAGACCTGACAACCGCCCCTTTTGTCAGAAGGGAGTCTATTTCTGCGGAAATAATCGCCTGATCCTGAAGGGAAAAGACCAAGGGGAAAGGAGGGACAGGTTGACTTGGGCAACTGAAAAATTCTATCCTGAAACCCGTGACCGTTTCCAACACCCATGCATCGCTGGAGATCAAACGCCAATTGGGAAGAAAAAACTGAATTCTGCCCCCCAACCTGACCTCTGAAGCAGAGATCAAACTCACCTGAAGCGGAGGAATCGTGGTGTCCTCCTTGATTGCCGCCGGCACGCCCCTTCCGGAATTGGTGTCGACCTCGACGGGAAGGGTAGAAGGAAGGCTTGTTGTTGGAGTAGTTGGGGTCCTGACCTCCTCCACGATGGGACTGGAAACCACGCTGGTTAGATTGGTTATAACCTCGGCCGGACGATCGTCCCCTATATCGACCGGCCCTTCCAAAAACCGGGCGAAAAGCCCGTCTGATAGACGCTTGCGCCTTATCAAGACCACTAAAAGTGGCCACAAATTTAGTGAGTTCTTTGAGGAAAGACTGGCCAAACAATAATCCCTGCGCCAAAGGACCAGATTCAGAAGTAGAAAGTTCAGCCAATTTTGGGTCCAATTTCAGTAAAATAGAACGCCTACGTTCCGAAGACATAGCACAATTGGCGTTACCCAATTGACAAACTGCTCTTTGCGCCCAACCAATAAGGTCATCCGGGTCAATGGCAGAGGAAGACTCCTTGGCCCGATAACCTAAATCCAAAATTTTGGTGAGGGGTCCCAATAAATCCAAAAGTTTATCTTGGCAAGATCGCCAGGCTCTGTCAATGCCCCTTTTAGGGTCCTTGGCATATTTTTTTAGATATGTCACCATAGTGGGATCCACCTCAGGGGTGTCCGCTAATTTATCAGCCAAGTCAGGACGGGGACACTCAGAGCGAAGACGGGAACGTACCTCCTTGTCAAAAGGTTGACGAATATGTGTCTGGACGTACTCCGCCACCTCAGGAGACGGGAGCCAAGAAGAGGAATTGGGATGAATGATATCTGATGGTTCAAACGTGAGAACTTGGGGATGCGATGGCGCATCAACAAAATGCTCCTTGCGAGCCTTTTTACGAGGAGGAGAAGATACCCCATGATCAGAAGAAGATGGAGAGGTTCCGTCATCGTCTGTTGGGTGAACTGAAGAGGAGGAAAGTTCCTTAGGAGGTTGACCATAAGAATGTTCCGAGGAAAGGGCTTTAGCCAGCTTTGCAAAATCTGACCTGTGAGGATTAGACACTTTAGAAGATTTAGAGGACTTGGAGGACTGAGAAGATTTTGAGGACGAGGGCAACCAACCCTGTTGCACAGCATAGTGCGATAAATGACGTTTCAGTGGTGTAATAGCGCGGACCAGCGCTTTATTCACAGAGGATTGTACACCCAAGTCAAGAGCCTCTACCAAATCCTGCTCCATAGAGCCAGAGGCGTCCTCATCTTCATAATCATAATAATAGTCATCTTCCTCAAAATAATCAGCCATGGTAGAACCTGGCGCAAATATTGCCCACAAGAGGAAGGAAAAACAATAGTAAATCAGGTATGCCAAAGCACAATAAAGGGGGAGCGGCACAAACCCCTGAGGCAAGTTTAAATACACAGGTCAAATGAACCTGAAATATGTAAATACTTAGATGTGGAGGGAGGACTTGCCAAATGAAAACCACTCTAGGCAAAGCCTATGCAAATTATACAGCCCCAACTGCTTCAAACCTGCAGCAGGACGTCAACAGGGGCGAGAGAAAACAGGCTGTGGGCATGAGCATTGAAAAGCGCTGCTCTCGCGCTGAATACCTGAGGAAACAACAAGTTTTACTCAGAAAAATGGCCGCCGCGCATGCGCGTAAGCGGCCGCCTGAATTCAAATGAGGAAAGCCCTACGCGACACGCGCGTAGCCTTTCCGCCCCGTAATTCACTCCCGCTCCACTTAAACTGAGGCACGGGCGCAGAGCGCCCGAACTGGGGAGGCAGACACGCGCTCCCTGCAACGATGGAACCGAGGAAATACAATAAAGATTCACTAGCAGAAAACAAGTCTCGCAAGCGGCGCACAGCGCTGAGAATTGAAAAACCAATGTAAGGTAAACCACAGAGCAATGCAACACAAGCGGTATAATAAATTAATACAAGCGGTATAAAAAATGCAATACAAGCGGCATAATAAATAAACAAATAGCTGGAAAGAGAAGAGAAATGCACTTAACTGGCTGCGGAGCAGCAAAGAAAGAGGATGTGGTATTCTCTTGCTGACTATTTATATGTACATACTCTATGGTTATTTCGTCATACCCATTGGTTCATGGGTATTGTAGTTTTTTGTTATAGTGTAATATGATTGGCTGCTGAGCAAATTTCTAGTAAAGAAATGAGAAGCATAATGTTATGCTTTTAATTACTATAATTATTTTGATGTGGCTGCATGGTTCTATATCTTTCTTTATTATTTTTGAATGTGTGCTTTCATTTTAACAGTAAAAACCGAATTGTGTTCGTGTAAATCTCTTTATAAAGTTCGAATGAGGAAAAGGAGATGTTTTTCCCAGATTACTGTGCGCATGGGCGTGTTCGCGCTGACGTCAGCAGCAACGCCCATGCATCTGTGCTCACTATTCCAAGGATTTCGATTAGAGAGGTCTTCCTGGTGATTCCCCGTCTTCAGCGGTGATTTTGGAGAGTTTGTTCGAGGGGTTTCGGACCTTTCATTTTGCCGAAGGTAGACTCCGGTTGTTTCCGATTCTGGAAACACGGAGTTTGATTTTATCATTTCCTTAGAAGCAAGCACGAGTAAATAAGTTTGTCACAAGATTCTTTGGAGTTTATTTAACTGTGTGTAGCTCTCTATCATTGACATTCTGGGGGAAGGCTTCGTGTTTTTATGAGAGTTCTTTGTTTGCTGCATGTTTATTACGAGCGCTTTTATGGAGGCAGCATTTCTGTGGCAAGCTCTTTCACTGTTAACAGCATAAGCGTTAAAGAGTGTTTACATTGCTAAACTGTCAAAGGCTCATGATTTAATGCTATAATTCAGATTCATTTCGTTTTACGATTTAATCATTGCTACAGCAGAGTTTTAAGAATTAAGACTCTAGATTGTTGGGCTTATGAGAAGTGTTCTATAGATTGAATCTGCCAATTACGAATGAACATTTTTAGGAGTTTATTTTTAGGAGATTCTTGAGGAATTAAATAACTGTTGAACTTGGAAATTGCAGATTCTATACACAACTGAGGTGCAAAGTATCAGGAGTAATTTGATTTTCTTCCATTTGTAGACTTTATTTATAATTACTAGAAAGTTAGAGACATTTGAGGAATTATTGTATTATTTTGTGTACATAACCATTTTTTTCCTTGCAGATCTCCTTCCCAGCTGTTGCCTTCCTAATTTCCCTTTCCCCCCGCTGGATCACTTCAATACTCTGTGTTAATTGCATCCAGAGTTGAAGGTATCGAGAGGTGGGCCCTTGTATCGTCGTGACCAGACTCTGAGGAAGTGCGCTCAGCTGACAGAATAGTGAGCCCACGAATTGTATTCCTCCCGGTCTGCACGAAAGAGTACAATGGCCACCTTGGACGATTTATTTAAAGTAATTACACAAATGCAGAGGGATTTGGCGGAAGCAAAATCCGCAACAGCAGCTCTCACTGCTAAAGTTGATAGTATGCAACAATCAGGTATCCCTATGACTTCTACTTCGGCGTCTTGGACGGAATCACAGTCTTCAACTAATATTGCTGTTAATGTCCCCACGCAAATCCCTTTGGCTCCTCCGGAACGTTTTGCGGGGGACCCCTCTAAAGTTCAAATTTTCTTAACTCAGGTGGAGCTTCATTTTACGTGTAGACCTGCCGCGTTTCCGGATTCGCAATCCAGAATCGCCTTTTTGATCTCATATTTGTCAGGAGATGCAGCCACTTGGGCGGTCCCTTTGGTGCGGCAAGATAGTCCACTTTTATATAATTGGCAAAGATTTGTGGAAAAATGTGAATTTTTTTTTGACAGACGGGCTGTTACATTATCTGCGGATCGAGAACTTCTGGAACTTCGCCAAGGAAATAAAGATTAAATTTCATATTTGTCGCATTTCAATAGGTTGATAGCAGAGACATCATGGCCTGAAGAAAAAAGAGCAGCTCTTTTTTTATCAGGGTTTAAAGGATGATTTAAAAGATGTACTTGCTCAAATTGATCCACAACCAACAACTTGCCCTGAGTTAATTAATCTTACCTTGCGCTTAGATCATAGACTTGCTGAGAGAAAATCTGATAAGAGAAAAAGTGATAAAACCAGTTGGCGTTTTGAAAAAACGAAACCACAATTGAATACGAATGACACTGCAGGTGAACCAATGGAAATTGGAATGTTAAGACAACCCTTATCAAAAGAGGAAAAAGACGCTCGTCGTAAGAATGGTCAATTCTTATATTGTGGTCGAAAAGGACATTTTGTAAAGGAATGCCCGGTTAAACCTAAAGGAAGACCTTTTAATTCTAAAACGGTTGCAGTTACGACAGAGAGTGGCGGAAAACTGACCTGGCCAAGATGTTTGGAAGGGGATCTCTTGGGTACCCAAGCCTTCCCTGCAATAAATTCTTGTGTTTCAAATTACAAGGCTCATTTTCGGCTATCTGTTCAAATCACTTTGGATACCGTTGTGCATCAATTGGAAATTTTAGTGGATTCAGGAGCCACAGGAAATTTTGTTGACTTAGAAACAGCTCAACGTTTACAAATTATATGTACAAAAAAAGAAACACCTGAAATCGTACAAGAGTTGATGGGAAGATGTTATCCGGTGGACCAGTTACCATGCAAACAACGAAAACTCACATGTCTTGTACCGATGCTAACAAGAATATACATATCGAAGAGATTCAATTTGATGTTATCCAAGCCCCACAATATGGTTTCATTTTAGGTATGCCGTGGTTATGTTTACACAACCCTATGATTGATTGGGAAAAAAGAGAATTGGCGTTTCTCTCCACATACTGTACCTCTCAGTGCTTAATTGTTAATCAAATCGCCATAGCTGAAGAAAAAGACATGGTTTTACCGGTACAGTATCAACAATTTCAAGACGTTTTCAGTGAATCCAAAGCCTCTGTATTGCCTCCTCATCGGACATATGACTGTCAGATAGATCTGCTACCTGGTTCTTGTGTCCCGAATTGTCGCATTTATGCTTTGTCTGAAAAGGAGAATCTTCATTTACGACAATACTTAGATCAATATTTGGAGAACGGATTTATACGCCCATCTCGGTCCCCAGCAGCTTCTCCTCTTTTTTTCATTCCGAAGGCTAACGGAGAATTGAGAACTTGTATAGACTATAGAGCCTTAAACAAAATAACAATTAAAAACAAGTACCCACTCCCTTTGATACCAGTTTTATTGGACCAGGTAAAAACCGCAGTCATTTACACAAAATTGGATCTCAGGGGAGCTTATCACCTGGTTAGGATACGACAAGGTGATGAGTGGAAAACTGCCTTTAAAACAAGATATGGACTTTTCGAATACTTGGTAATGCCTTTTGGGCTTTGCAACGCCCCTGCTGCGTTCCAGTTTTTTCTAAATGATGTTTTACGAGAGTTTTTTGGACATTTTTGTCATCGTGTACATTGATGACATCCTGATTTATTCCGATTCAGTCAGCATTCATGCTAACCATGTCACAAAGGTGTTAACTGCTTTACAAAAAAACCATCTATATTGTAAATTATCAAAGTGTGATTTTCATGTCACTCACGTTGAATTTTTAGGAGTGATTTTGACACCATCTGGAATGCAAATGACAGATAAGAAGATACAAGCTGTAGCAAATTGGCCGACCCCAACACCAGTGAGAGATGTGCAATGTTTTTTAGGGTTTGCAAATTTCTATCGTCGTTTCATCGATCATTTCTCCTCAGTTGTGGCTCCCATCACACGACTGTTGCGAAAAAAGGTTACATTTGAGTGGACTTCGGAAGCTGCTTCTGCCTTTCAAGTTTTGAAAGAAGCCTTTACGGCAGCACCAATATTACGTCATCCAGATGTCCAGAAACCCTTTGTCATTGAAGCTGATGCATCGGATATAGCCATTGGTGCGATTTTATCACAAAGACACCCCAATACGGGCCAGTTGCATCCTGTAGCCTATATGTCTCGAAAATTAAATGCTGCTGAACAAAATTATACAATAGCTGAAAAAGAATTGCTAGCTATCCATGATGCGTTCAAAGAATGGCGGCATTATCTTTTGGGAGCATTGTTTACTGTTACAGTTTATACAGATCACAGAAACTTGCAATTTATGAGAGCGGCTCGAGTATTAACACCTAGACAATTGCGGTGGATGATGTTCTTTGCTGAGTACGATTTTTTAGTCACTTATCGGCCAGGACTAGAGAATAAAAAAGCTGATGCTTTATCCAGAAGAGACTCTTCTTTATATAAACCAGAAGGCTTACCACAATCCATTATACATCCAGATAAAGTAGTGTGTGTCTTAACAGCAGAACAATTTCTTGAGCATATTCATACACACTTTCCTCCTTCGCTTTGGTCCAATTGGCTAAAACAAACTACTGTACAAACAGTTAAAGAAGGAATACCTTTTCATGGATAACAAGTGTATTTGCCCACTGAGGCTTTACGAGAGACAGTCTTTCATTGGTTTCATGTTCTTCCGTTGGCTGGCCATCCAGGATTAGAAAAAACATTGGAAAAAGTACAAAAACATTTCTGGTGGCCTACTCTGAATGAAGACATTGCTAGGATGATACAAGACTGTGAAGTATGTGCACGAAACAAATCTGATCATAGTAAACCAAAGGGTTTATTACAAGTCCTTCCTACACCAACCACACCATGGGAACATGTGTCTTTAGACTTTATTACTGGATTGCCTATAGTTCAACAACATTCGGTAATTTTAGTAGTGGTTGACAGTCTAACCAAGTATGCCCATTTTATCGCCTGTAAAGGTCTACCAACATCTAGTCAATTGGCACAACTTTTGTTACAACAAATAGTGCGATTACACTGATTGCCGAAAATACTTGTATCAGACCGTGGTTCGCAATTCTCATCTAAGTTTTGGCAACAATGGTGTCATATGTTACATATCACATCGAACATGTCAACAAGCTACCATCCACAAACTGACGGTCAAACTGAGCGTCTCAATCAGACACTAAAACAATATTTACGATGTTACGTCTCAGAAGCAAAAGAATCTTGGTTGAATCTATTATGGATCGCTGAAGTAGCGTACAATACCTGTCTACATTCATCTACTGGTGTGTCACCTTTTGTTGGTTTATATGGTTATGAACCTAATACTATTCCAGTGATTTTACCCACAAATAATTCTAACACACCAGCTGTACAGGATTCTGTGAGACAAATGCAAAAAATGCATCAACAAATTCAAAAACATCTTGTTCAAGCCAAAGACATGTACAAAACGCAATATGACAAACATCATATCCCAGGCCCATTGTATCGTCCTGGAGATTCAGTATGGCTTTCTACAACAAACTTTGAATTCAAAATTAAAAATGTTTTTCATCCAAAATGTATTGGACCTTATAAGGTATTGCGTCAAATCAATCCAGTTACATATAAACTACAATTGCCTAGTTCGTTACGCATTCATCCAGTGTTCCATACCTCTTTGTTGAAACCTGCTAGTAACACCAGTTCTGAGCACCCAGCGCCTCTCTTAGTGCAGGGGCAGTGGGAATATGAGGTACGTGACATTTTGGATTCCAAATGGAGAGGTTCCAAATTATGGTACTTAATCTCATGGAAAGGGTATGGACCTGAAAATGACTCATGGGAGCCTGTATGTAATGTTCATGCTCCGCGTTTGGTAAGACGCTTCCACCTCCGTAATCCTCAAAAGCCGGGCCCTAGACCGCACTGGGGAGGGGGAAGAACTGTCAGAACTCTTAGGGTGGCATGCGGTCTAGGACCCGCCCCATCTTATTCACCCTGTTTTACACAGCGCGCCTGTGTGGCAGTGCCATACTGTGCCAAGAAACTCTGTGGAAAAATTCATGTAGCAGCTTCATTAGCAAACCGTAGGCTGTTATGCTTTTATTTACGATAATTATTTTGATGTGGCTGCATGGTTCTATGTCTTTCTTTATTATTTTTGAATGTGTGCTTTCATTTTAACAGTAAAAACCGAATTGTGTTCGTGTAAATCTCTTTATAAAGTTCGAATGAGAAAAAGGAGATGTTTTTCCCAGATTACTGTGTGCAAGGGCGTGTTCGCGCTGACGTCAGCGGCAACGCCCATGCATCTGTGCTCACTATTCCAAGGATTTCGATGAGAGGTCTTCCTGGTGATTCCCCGTCTTCAGCGGTGATTTTGGAGAGTTTGTTCGAGGGGTTTCTGACCTTTCATTTTGCCAAAGGTAGTCTCCGGTTGTTTCCGATTCTGGAAACACGGAGTTTGATTTTATCATTTCCTTAGAAGCAAGCACGAGTAAATATTGGTGCATTACGCTGCGCTTTTTAAGTTTGTCACAAGATTCTTTGGAGTTTATTTAACTGTGTGTAGCTCTCTATCATTGACACATTGACATTCTGGGGGAAGGCTTCGTGTTTTTATCAGAGTTCTTTGTTTGCTGCATGTTTATTACGAGCGCTTTTATGGAGGCAACCTTTCTGTGGCAAGCTCTTTCAATGTTAACAGCATAAGCGTTAAAGAGTGTTTACATTGCTAAACTGTCAAAGGCTCATGATTTAATGCTATAATTCAGATTCATTTCGTTTTACGATTTAATCATTGCTACAGCAGAGTTTTAAGAATTAAGACTCTAGAGTGTTGGGCTTATGAGAAGTGTTCTATAGATTGAATCTGCCAATTACGAATGAACATTTTTAGGAGTTTATTTTTAGGAGATTCTTGAGGAATTAAATAACTGTTGAACTTGGAAATTGCAGATTCTATACACAACTGAGGTGCAAAGTATCAGGAGTAATTTGATTTTCTTCCATTTGTAGACTTAATTTATAATTACTAGAAAGTTAGAGACATTTGAGGAATTATTGTATTATTTTGTGTACATAACCATTTTTTTCCTTGCAGATCTCCTTCCCAGCTGTTCCCTTCCTGAATTCCCTTTCCCCCCGCTGGATCACTTCAATACTCTGTGTTAATTGCATCCAGAGTTGAAGGTATCGAGAGGTGGGCCCTTGTATCGTCGTGACCAGACTCTGAGGAAGTGCGCTCAGCTGACACTGCCCTTGCAGGCTGAGTGTCTGGGTACAAGACAAAACAAAGAGTCGACATGGCACACATCCCTGTGTGCTATGCCCACCACCTACACTGCCCTGGCATACATCAGCCACCCCTGGGTGCCCTATGCCAGTGGTGTGGGCACAGGAACCCTGTGCCCCTACAGTACCCAGGTCCATTCCTGGGCACTGTAAGTGCAGTGCTGTCATTTAAGAGTACATGGTACTGAGAGCTCGTCAAACACGAGCTCCACAGCACCATAATGGCAACAATGAAGACTGAGAAGTTTTGTATCAAACCTCTCAGCACATTAAACCCGGACTGATGCCAGTGTGGGATTTTATGTACCAAGCACCTCAGAGGGCATCTTAGAGATGCCCCCTGAAACCTAACCTACAATCCCATCTGGTCTGGGAGGCTGCCTAGGCTGCCACACAGCAGACATGTTGCTTGACCCCTGGGGTAGGAGAGCCCCTGCTCTCCTGGGCCTGCAACAATGCACATCCTGGGCGAGGTGCTAGGTCTCCTCCCCCAGGATGGACAGGGGGAAGCTTCAAAGGCATGCCGCCTCTGTGAGCTTCCCCAGGCCACTTGCAGCCCCTACTCTGGTGGGAAGCCTGGCCAAAAAAACCCCAAACAAGGAAAGGGGATGTGCTAGCCTGCCAACCCCACCCCTCAGATGGGGGAGGTGAGGTGTAGCACATCTCCGGGCGCTCGCCATCTTGAAGATGGGAGGCCCTGCCCAATCAGGACTAGGAAACTGCCCCCCTCCCACAGAAGAGTGGCAGAATAGGGGGTGTACCCACCCCAGGACAGGGACCCATTGGTCCCTGCCCTTTACCTACCTGTAACGCCCCTAAATCTAGAATTTAGGGGCACCCTGAACCTTCCTGAGATTCCAAAATACAAAGAAGAGCAAGAAGAAAGAAGACCTGCCTTGCAACTACTAAGAAGAGGAAGACACCAACTGCTTTGGCCCAAGCCCTACCGGCCTGTCGACCCTCGAAACTGCTCCTGCTACATCCCGGCACCTCTTGTGGCCAGCAACCTCACAAACCCCGGAGGACCTCGCTACCTTTTGGCTTTAAGCACCTGGGACTCCCATGAGCAGAGGATCTGCTCAAAATCAGCTTCTAATCCCTGGCATCAGCCCGGAACCGCGAACCCTGCACACTCTGCACCCGCCAAGCCTGGCCTGTGACGGAGTGAACAAAGACCACGAGGATGACCCCCCGGCGACTGTGACCCCGAGTCCGGCACCCAAGGACTTCCCTCAACGCTCCTGACGCCGCCTGCAGCCTCAGAACCAGGTACCCCCCAACCGCGATCAACAGAGGGTAAGATTTCCCGACACCAAAAGGCACCCCTGCAACCTGTGGCCCCCTGTGCCCAACTCCTGGGTACCTACCTATCCTCCAACTACCCAACTTACCTCTTGAAGTGGTGGTGGCACCTGAAGAATCTTCGTCCCAGAGCTTGTAGCCTTTTTTTCAACCAGGAGCTTTCCCATTGAAACCCAGTGAGTGCCCGAAGGCTCAAAAGCACCCTGCACCCAGCGGCCCGAGTGGCCCTGGCAGTGTAACCTCTACACCCATCTACTTCCCTATTTGCCCAGAGCAAGTGACCAGGAGCCCAGCTCCCACAGCTGCGTGGCCTGCTAGTCAGCAGCCACCAACCAAGGCCCCCCTGCCTCCCATAGGATAACATTGCACCTAACTCACACTGCATCCGGCTGCCCCTGTGCTGCTGAGGGTGTAACAACTGTACTTACCTGACCCTGGGAGACCCCGGAGTCTGTGCCCAGAACCTTAACTCTGCCAGTCGAGTACTTACCCAAAAGCCAATAACTCAATTTTCTCCATAGGGTAACATTGACTGAAATTTCTTCTACGTGCGGAGTTTCTAAAACTTAAAATATTCACCAAAAATCAGCTGAGTAACGAAAACGAAAATACTCACCTGCTATTAGGAGAGATCTCAGTGCTGGATCTTGGTGCCCAGCACTGACCCTGAAAAATATTCACAACCGTACTTACCAGTAACCCAATTTTCTTCCATAGGAAATCATTGACTGTTTTTCTGTGAAATTTCTTCTAAGTGTCGATTTTTGCAAACTTCAAATATTCTTTAAAATTCGTGCTAACTGTGAAAACGTAATTACTTACCTGTTTTAGATAGAGGTCCCAGTACTGAGTCTAGGAGCCCAGTACTGGATTACAAAAGTAACGAGAACATACTTTACCTGCAACTTGAATTTTCTTCCATAGGGAATCATTGACTGTTTTTCTATGAAATTTCTTCTAAGTGTCAACTTTTAAAATAGCAAAATATTGCCTAAAAATCACAACAGTAACTAAGTTGACTTTTATCACTTGTTTCTAAGAACTGTCCCAGGACTGAATCTAGGATCCAGTCCTGGAGTTACAAAAGTAATCCTGAAAGTAATCTATTGCAAATAACTTAAATCTTCTATTGAGCTCAATGCATTATTGTGTTTGAAATTGTGTTGCCTCTTGCAACAACCTGTAACTATCTACAAAAGTCAATTGCATATTGCAAATGTATTTAACTAAAGCATCTCATTCTGAGAAAGTATATTTTAATACCTATTGTTGGTTCTAAAATAAAACCGACATTTTTTTATATGAACCATTGGCCGAGAGTTCAGTTACTGAGTGTGTGAGACCATTTGCTGACTGAGTGTGTGCAACAAATGCTTTACAGTGTCCTCTGATACCGTCTTACTGCTCGACCAAGCTACCACTTTAGAGAGTAAGGTTGTATCTAACTTTAGCCTCTGCCAAACCTCTGGGGACTGTGGACTCTGTACACACTGTACCAATTTGGGAACAGTATATACAGAGCCACTTTCTCACATATAGTTAAAGGCAAATATTTTTAACGTTTTGCTATGTATTTCAATATTGGATAAGTGACCGGTATTTAGCATGCTTTATCAAACCAGCCCAGCTTTACATGCATTCAAGTCTTTGTTTCTTTTTTCTCATTGTGTTCTGATCTATGCCTGATCGTGTGTCTTGCTTGCTAAGATGTGTTATCTGCAGGGTGTTTCATCCCATACAGCCCCTCCCTCCACTGAAACGACACTCCTGATTAGGGCTCTGCAAAAAATAAATAGGTTTACTATTGGGCTTGGAGTAGTATTTACAGCTACTGGAAAACTGGATCACACTCTAGCACTTGAATAGTTCAAGATTATCCCTTCAGAATTGGCTTTAGAATCTGTAGAATACAATCTCTTTATGAAAATGCGTGTTAAAAAGGACCATTTTGCGGGACTACCCTAAACCCAGATTAGCAGATTTGAGTGAAGGAACAAGTCTGAATTTTCTGTCTTTGATGCACCCCCACACTTATTTAATTTGCCACAACTGATGTCAACTAAAGTTAGGCTTGCACTGGGATTAATATAACATCCACCCAGTTACAATTAACGGCATTCACAAGCTTCCTAAATATTGTCACACCCACTGTTTTTCTTCGTGCAATATAGTCTTGAGTTTAATGGTGGTTGGAGATTTCTACTGACCCCGCTCAACTGTAATTCAGGGACTGGAGTACATTGGTTTATTTCGATGCATACCCAGGCCTGCCCACATATAAGGTCACATGCTGGAACCCCAAGAACATACTAGCCCCCCACTATCTGGTTGGTGTTACTGGTCAAATTGGTCATTACATTTTTCCATTATTGTAGCTGAGCGGATCCCAAAATCATCAGCCACCATATATACCAGTGACAAAATACACATTTGAGGGTCAGCGAAGAACAAATAAGGAGTTTGATAACACCTTCAACATTCTAACAAAAAACCTTCCATGTACACCTTCAACATTCTAACAAAAAACCTTCCATGTGGTGTGGCTTACAACATCCTTTTCTTCCACTATGAAATCCTTCATTGAAAATCCCCTTCGATAGTTAAAGCACATCCGTTCACAACTTAACTGAAGGCTCTTATAAGAACTAGAACAATGGAAATCAAGTGACGAAAAAACAAATGCGATCCGCAAAGAGGAGAGTGGTCAATTTGATAATTTACCAGATAGTCATTTTAGCAGCAAGGAAATCCTACCTAGATTTAAAACTCAGCATAGTGACATAGCCAGCTATATTCTTTAAACTTGGAGCCTCCGTGGTTGAATGGTCACTGCAAGGTGACTATATTTCTCAATCCAAGGAACTCTGTGATCGGTTGAATAATTCTTTCACGGATAAAATCTTGAAAATACAGCATGGTCTGGTTACAAATGAATAGCACTGTACAACTTTTCCTTGAGATAATATCTAGACTCTGCACAAAGCCAACAACTTTCAGCGTCAACAAGTTATCCCCAAAGAAACAAATACTATACCAACTTAAACCCCACAAACTCTTCAACAGAATCTTCATCTGCCTCGCTATTAAAACAATACACAACATTTCCACCCACTTTTTTCATCTCATCGGCATTTAAATACAGAAATCTTATATAATTAACTCTCTAGAGCAGTGGTTCTTAACCTGTGGTCTGGGACTCCTGGGGGTCTGCCACACCGACTCAGGGGGTTCATGACTGCTTAGAAAATGAAATAGTAACAGATGTATAAAGTGTATATGAATAAAGCAGCAAAATGTAAAACAATCTTTTAATTGCTCCGTAAAGGAGAAGGATTTTGAAATTGGAGAAAAAAAATAAGTTGGTATCCTCAGTTTGATTTGTGGAGGGAAGTGCATCAAACAGAATATAGTAAGGATGGCTCAATTGAATTTAGAACAGCCCCAACCTTCCCATAAATATTGCTTTTTTAATATTAGTTTGGGAACTATATAAAATATTTCATCATTTGTGTATTCGTTTGAGGACTGCTTAATTTTTTAATTGCTTAGGCCGGAGACCCTGGATTCAAATAATGACTCAGTCAGGGTCCCTTAATTCTAATAATGATACAATGGTGGTCCCAGGATTCCGGTAATGATTAAGTGGGGGTCCACAGATGTCACACGGTTAAGAGCTACTGCTCCAGAGGATTTAATTGTTACATCCCCTTTAAAAATACTTCTCCAAGGATCCTGCAAGTTTTCATTCAATAACCACCTTTCCAGTATTGCCAAAATACTTTATAAAATTGATATGAAAGAACTAAAGAACTCCAACGATTTCTGGACACATAATCTATCTTAGCAGAGACTACTTCACTAGGTTTTTGGGATGAATCTTTGAAGTTCACAAATGGCAGAGCAACATCCTCATTGGCAATGCTGGATTTCCCGACAGGTTTTGACATGGGCCAATCTATTATTCTAGAGTGGTTGTTCAGTGTTAAAAGGCCCTAGGTGCAACAATTTGATGATTTCAGCCCTTTCTCGCTTCAAGATGACAGCTAAGTTATGCCCTTACCTTTCTGTTGCTAGATCTCAGTGTTTTTGTGTTCCCCTACAGCGCAGTTTTACCTTTTTAGCTACGCCAAATCGCAGTTCAATTGTATGCTAATTATGGTAAGATCGAACTCAGGCAGTCTAATGGCATTAAGAAAGGTTTGGGGGGGAGGAGCCTAGCGCTTGACCAAGATGGCCGCGTGAGCTTAGAGCTCCCGAGACCCTCGCGCCCTCCGTCGACTATCCTGTCTCTAATCCTGACGGTATGCATGGCACCGTGTTGCTGAGTTGTCAGGGAGGCGATTGATACTATCCGCGGTCGGATCGCCCATCGGGAACCGGACTTACGACGGGCGAAAGATTGCGGCCTAACTCCCGGAGATGCCAGGGGCTAGAGTTGGCAGGATGCCCGACTCCTAGTTGATCAACAACGGCCTGGTGAGGTGTGAACTGTCGGACGGAGGCCCTCGCTCTTTCACTTTCGGTTTCGTTCCCTTTGTCTGCCCGGACACTGTAGAGCTCTGGGTGGCTTTATAACCCCAAAGACGCTCGGCGGGCTACTCTGGCAGCGCAAGGCGGACCTGCTCACTCCTTATTCCTCTCTCTGAGAGGGAGCGGTCTTCACTGCATTGGACTGCCTGGAGTCCATTATGTCGGGCAAAGCAGAAGGGGATCGGTTGAAGACTAAGTCCACCAGGCGGGGAACGTATTCCCAAGTCAACAGTATGGACCGCTACGCCCTCCTGAAAACATCGCCGAGTGGACCGAGCCAGGCGCCGGATGCCTAGAAGGAGGACTCGCCTGGGACACCGGAGCTATCCCTGCAGGATGTCATGGGCGTGCTTGATGGGATGCAGACCTCGATGGGGAGGCAATTCGAGGCCCTGGCGCATAAGGTGGATGCCATCCTGGTGGATGTCAATTTGATCCGCTCGGACTTGGGCAAGACAAACGAACGAGTTAAGAACCTGGACCACAAGACCACGGGCCTCGCTGATGATGTCGCGGATTTGCAGAACGAGGTCCGGAAGCTGAGGGCCGAGAGTGACCTCGCCGCCCGCCGGCTGGAGGACTTCGAGAGCCGGTCCAGGCGCAATAACGTGCGCGTCATCGGGGTCCCGGAGTCCTCGGATGAGGCCTCGACGGACCTGCTTGTGGAAGATTTGGTCCTCAATCATCTTAAGCCTAAGGGCCTTGGAAAGTTTTTTGCGGTGGAAAGGGCCCATAGGGTGCCGGGCGGGCGGCCCAAGGCGGGTGCCCCGCCGCGGCCGATTGTCGCCCGGCTCTTTCATTTTCGAGATCGGGACGCTATCCTGCAAGCTTCGAGGGTGACGGGCCCAGTCCCCTTCCAGAATGCGTCGGTGAATTTTTATCCGGACTTCACCCAGCATGTGCAGAGACAGAGACAGAGCTTCCTGGGGGTGAAGCGGAGACTTCGGGAACTGGACCTGAAGTATGCCATGCTTTTCCCCGCCAGACTACGGGTGGTGCATGAAGATCGGACATTCTTTTTTGACTCTCCTGTTATGGCCGACGAATGGCTGGACGCTTTGCCCCGGCGACGGACCGGGGACGACACAGCCGAGCATGGAGACAGTGGCCGGAATGGACAGGGCTGATATCTCAAAGCCGACCTGACTTGATTTAACCATACTTGAAGATTTGAACAGAGTGCAGTAACTGTGGAGGGTTGCGGGAGGACGAGGGGTGCTCTTTTCCTCCCTTAGGGTACTTTTTGTAGATTTTTGTTTTTGTAGGGCGACAGGCACACTGCAAGTTGGGGGGGCTTTTTAAGCTGCAGCAGGGGTGCAGGGTGGGGGGAGTTTTTGGGATTTTGAGTTTGTTGTTGGGGGGTTTATTTCTGCAAGGCATGATGATTATCCTCAGGGCTGTTCCATGGTGGCGCCTCGGGTGTGGGGTGGGCCTCTTTCCGTTTGAGGATGGGGGGTAGAGGCTTAAGTGTTATAAGCTGGAATGTTAATGGTTTGGGGGATCGCATCAAGAGGGGGATTGTCTTGCAATTTTTGAAACGCTCAATGCCAGACGTTGTCCTGCTGCAGGAGACGCATCTCATAGGCAATACGTGCTATGCCCTGAATAGGAAGGGGTATAAATTCATTGCACACTCGGGATTCTCTTCTGGGTCCAGGGGTGTGGGCATCCTCGTTAGAGCATCGCTGCCTTTTGAGGTGGACTCCACCATTGCGGACGATAGGGGGAGGTTTGTGGCGGTGGCGGGGCGGTGGGAAGGAAGGACTTTGGTTTTGGTTTCGGTTTATGTCCCGCCGGCCCTGCAGGCCTCCACATTTGCTGAACTGGGCAGGGCTTTGCTGACTCTCCCGGGGGGAATGCTGGTAGTGGGCGGGGATTTCAATGCTGTGGGTTCCGGACTGTTGGATAGATACCCGCCCAGGGACACAGGGGGGGCTCAGAAATGGCTTCCAGACTTCCTGGATACATTTGGTCTGATAGATTGCTGGAGGCTTCGGCACCCCACACAGAGTCAATACACGTTTCACTCCGGGGCGCATGGTAGCCTCTCCAGGATTGACTACCTGCTCACTCTGGCCGCACATGCCTCGTTGATATCCGAGGCGAGGCACATGGCACGCGGTATCTCTGATCACTCGCCAGTGTGGATCCGGCTGGATCTAGGTCGGGAGGGAGGAGGGAGGGTGGCCCCCATCAACCCATGGTATTTCCGAGACCCCAAGATGCGCAGCGCCCTGGTAAAGAAGGTAGATAATTACTTTAAGGACAATCTGGGAACCGTGGACTCGGCGGTGTCGCTGTGGGAAGCTTTTAAGACCGTGCTTCGGGGGGAAGCCCTTTCCCTTGTGGTGGCTGCCAAGAATCGGAGGGATGGCGAGGTGCGGCAGGTGGAGGAGGAGATTGCGGCCCTTGAGGGGGATATGGAGGAGGAGGTTACGGAGTCCTCATTGCATGAGCTTTGCCTGAAGCAGGCGGAATATAGGGACCTGGTGACGAACGCCGCTAAGACCCTCAGCAGGGAACAACAGGGCCGCCTGTATGACGTTGGGGATAAGGCAGGGAAACTCCTGGCGTGGTTGGACAGGAAAGAACGGGTCAATAGAGTGGTGCCAGAGTTGATTGGAGAGGGGGGAGAGGAGATCGTGGAACCTGAGGGGATTGTGAAGTGTTTCGGGGAGTATTTTCATAGGGTTTATTCCTCTGTGTCGGACAGGCCGCCCGAGGACTCGTCTGATCTCCTCCGAGATATCGAGTTGCCCTGCCTCTCTGACATAGATAGGGACGATTTGGATGGTGACATCACGGTTGACGAGGTGGCGGGGGCGATTCGCGCGTTGAACTCGGGTAAGGCCTCTGGACCGAATGGACTGCCGATCGACCTCTACAAACTGTTCCCGGATAGGGTCGCCCCTCATCTGCGCGCCATGTTTTTGGAGGCGCGGGGGGATGGGATCCTTCCGTTGGACCAGCGGCTGGCGTCGATCGTGGTCATACATAAAGAGGGTAAACCCCGAGATAGATGCTCCTCCTATCGACCCATTTCACTCCTCAACGCTGAGCCGAAAATTCTGGCCAAACTCCTGGCTACCCGTTTGATTAGGGTACTTGGCGATTTGGTCCACCCGGATCAATCTGGCTTTATCCCGCACCGAAATACAGCATTGAACCTTAGGCGTCTTCATGGCGTCATCGCCAGGGCGGGCACGCTGCGTGAACCGGCTGTTGTGGCATCTCTTGATGCCACGATGGACTTTGACACGGTGGAGTGGGCATATTTATGGGCCGTGCTGGCCAAGTTTGGTTTCGGTCGCGGTTTTGTGATTTGGGTTCGGTTGCTGTACGAGGGGCCACTAGCGAATGTGGTGGTGAATGGACGGGCATCTACTCCGTTTCAGCTTGGTAGGGGTACCCGGCAGGGCTGCCCCCTGTCGCCTCTGTTGTTCGCCCTCGCCCTTGAACCGTTGGCTGCGTGGATACGTTGGCACCCGGATATACGGGGCCTTCGGTGGTCGTCTGATCATGAGGACCGCATTTCGCTATATGCCGATGATATCCTGCTGTATCTTGCCTCACCTAAGAAGTCACTTATAGTGGTCTGTGACGTACTCGCATCGTTCGGTAGGAACTCGGGGCTTGTGATTAATTGGGGCAAATCGTACTTGTACGTTCTTAGTGGCGAGGTCCCACCGATCCCTAGAACATGTTCGATACAGGTTGCCCAGCAGGGTTTTGTGTATTTGGGGATTTTTATATCCTTGGATCCTGCTGTGCGCTATGAGAGGAATCTGCTCCCCCCCTTGGCACGCTTGAGGCGAGATGTGGAAGGTTGGCGGAGGCTGCCGCTCTCCCTCGTTGGGCGTGCGGCCCTGTTTAAAATGATGTCTCTTCCCCGCTTCCTCTACGCTCTCCAGAACACCCTGGACTGGGTACCGGCCAAATACTTTCTGGAGGTCGAAGGCCTCCAAAGGACGTTGCTTTGGGATGGGCGGCCGCGAATAGCTATTTCAAAGTTGACGCTCCCGTGGTACGATGGGGGCATTGCGCTCCCAGACATCCGACGGTACTATTGGGCCACGCAGCTGAGCGCGATCAACCATGGGTTTTATGGCCCTGCCCTCAGCCCTGGGTATGCCATGGATAGGTGGCTGCTGCGCGGCGGCAACTACTACAGGGCGTTGTATTCGCGGTCCTTAGACTCGTCCCTCACGGGGCCCACAGGTGTGGCGGTGCGCGTATGGAAGATGGCGACTGACTCGTTGGGCTGGAAGGATAGGCTAACCCTCGCTACCCCATTGTTTGAATCGGAAAGATTGGGAAGACTCTGGCACACGAAGGGCTTTGATAAGTGGGATCTGATAGGTATATCCAAGGTGGGAGATGTACTGCATAAGGGGAGGGTGAAGTCTTTCGAGGAGTTGCAGACTGAGTTTGAGCTAGGGCCCTCAGAGTATTTCAGGTATATCCAGCTGCGTCACGCCCTCCGATCAGTCCTTGTTGAGGGTGAGAAGGTGCCGGAGTCCTCTCCCCTTGAGGACCGAGTCCTTGATGGTCATATGCCCGAGAGCACGATCTCGCTCATATATAAGAAGTTGATAAACGTCCGGGCAGACTTGCTATTGGGGCTGAGAGAACAGTGGACCAGGGATGGTCTTGAGTTGGATAATGAGGACTGGCAGTCAGCGGTTTCTTCGCCTAAGGAGGTTGCGATCCCGTCGCGTCTGAGGCTGGTGCAGCTTAAAATACTGCACCGGGTGTATGTGACGGGGCCAAGGCTGGTCCACATGGGATTCTCGGAGGACGGCCTGTGCAGAAGGGGATGTGGTATGGTGGGTACTTTCTTGCACATCATCTGGGAATGTGGTGTCATTGTGGAGTTCTGGAGGAGAGTCCATGCAGTTATGGGGGAGGTGACGGGCACTGCGGTACAGCCGGAGGCGCGGTGTTGCCTCCTGAACGTCTGGGGGCCCACTGACCTCGATGAGGCGCAGACCCAATGGGTGACTCTGGGTAACATGGTAGCAAAAAGGGATATCGCGCGGCTATGGGGCTCCTCGGGACCCCCTACACTGACCGCGTGGAAGGAAAACATGGATTGGAGCATGTTTAGGGAGAAGACGGTCTACTGCTCTAGAGGTCGCCCCCGGAAGTGGCATGCCATCTGGGGGCGGTGGAACCAATACAGGGGGGGAATATGTCTTGCCCCGGACCTGGAACCTCCCGAGGAACAGCTTTCCCCCTGACCTACTTTCCAGCACAGCTTGGTTTTAGGAACTGTTCTGGGCCTCTGCTGTTCCCCTTCTTCCTCCGTACACAGTCTTGTACTTAGTAGACGAGTGGGGTCCGGTCTCCCCTGGGGGCCTCCGCCATGGGCTCACAATGTCCTTGCCTTGCTGGGGTTTGTTGTTAGTTTTTTCTGTGTTTATTTAAAATTGAACCTTTTGCATTATTCTTTGAACTGCATTGGGGACACATCACTGTATCTAATTTGCAATGCTGCCGAACCTTCGGGCTGTCGGCTGAATAGCTGTGTCCTGAATTTTTAAATAAAGGTTTTCAAAAAAAAAAAAAAGAAAGGTTTGGAACAAAAACATTTATTAACACACAAGTGGAGAGGAGGTGGTCAAGGTGCCGTACGTCCTCCAAAGACCCACATCAACCACACATAAGAATCGTAGCTATAGACAGAATATGATTAACTGTCTTCCCTTCCGTTGGCACTTTGACAGTAATTCTGTGACGTCCAAAATGGAGCATAACTTGTTTTCCCTATCAGGAACACAGTTGATCATATGCTGTCTATAGCTACCATACTTATTTGAGGTTGATGATGGACCTAAAACAGGCATTCAGCAACTACTATATGTGCACGTCACTTAACTTGCCAGCAGCTTGAACCATGGCACTACTTTTTGGTGGTAGGGTAAGTTTACCCTTTGATCTTTTACACACTCCTACTTTTAATGGTGGTGGTTTGATTCAGGTGCAAAGGTTAAAAATCTTGGCACAGAGTTTGATTCTGATGCTTCCTTTTAACCATAGGATTGATCACTTATTTTCTGTTACCAACTTAAACAGTTGAAACCAATGCTCTCTCCTCTCCAAACCTATTGGAGACACAATAGAGATGCAACTATAAACTCCAGACTAGGTTTCTGCAATGCCTTGAATGCAGGTCTCCCTAACAATCTCTGACTGACCTCTGAGGGTTAAGAGTCCAGGGAGCACTGCATAGGCTTGCCAGTAGTGACTTTGTCAGGTTAAAATTTCTTTCCTTAATTTTGAATGCCTGCACTAGCTTGATCCACAACATTTGCTGACAAAATTACTCATCATGGACCAGTATGAAATTTACATAGCACCAAGTTGCTACTATTTTCCATCTGATCGCTAATGGGGGTTGCTTTTTCTTGGGTTACAGGCTCCAAGAATATGGAATCCTCTGCTTCAAGACATTAGACGTTCACCTGAGATCTTGAGGGAAAAGATGAAGGACTTTTTAGCCATGCAATTTTAATACCAGTGCCAAGACGGCTCAGGGGGATATAGGTGCATAACAAATTATGTCAGGCAGTCACAGACAGAGCTAGTCCATGATCATGCTATGGTCCCATCATAGAGAACTTTAGATGCAGTATCATTTCCAATATGGCTAAACAGCTAAATCTCTGAACTAAAAAGAAAACAAAGATAACATGCATTCAAAACAGGGAATCCAACATACAACTGCGGGGGGGGGGTGCCTAAGCACACAGATCAATCAATATTGTGTCACAACAGTCACATAGAGCAATGAGATAGGCTTGTAAACATATTTTTTTATTTTGCACAAAAATATATGGGCTAGTGCAGTAAGTGTGCATGCTGCTAGGAAGGGTCTTTGCACTCTAGATCTGTGGGGGATTCCCTCTTCCCTCGCACATGTCCTTGGGGACGAAAGATCGGCCCCCTGAATCTTGGCCTCTCCCACCTCCCATCTCCCCGAGTTCGGCGGTAATTCTGGCCTCCCCTAGGCCGCCTCTCCTGATACTCATTAGAAGGAAGGGCAGCATTTTCTTTCTCGGTCACCCCTTGTGGCTCTGCTGTTTTGTCTGCAGCAGTACTGTAAGTAGCTCCATTGTGTGTTTCTTGGTCACGCCCTGGGCTGCCTCTTCTTCTTTCGTAGTATGAATGGGCTCTGCCATGTCCACCTCTATTAGCATGACCTCTTTTGTCAATATTTGGTATGAACTCTCTGGGTACTGGTGGGCCTCGAACGTAGCTGTATCCATCCATTCCTGCCTCTTGCATTGCATTGGGTGGGGCCCTGCTAAAGCGCGATTGGCCTCTGAACCCTCTCCTCGCATTTCTTGGCCAGCTCCTGTGTTGTCCATTAGTTGTGAAAACCTTGTCTGACTGATCAACAGCCTTCCCAGAAGGCCAAGTTGAGCTGCGCAATGTGGCAGTTGGAGGACAATGGTCATCTTTGAGGGTGTATGAATGTTTTTGATTTGTGCATGGGGTACTGTCCGGCAGTTCTTTGGAAGGCAGTCCACAGTCGGCGGAAGACACCGTTCCTTTGGCAACATCAACATTATCAGATGTAAGCGCAGATTCTGTGAGCCCTTCCCCGGTTACGAGACCATTAGAGGTTTCATCCACTAAAGGCTGAAATTGAAGAGAAAAGGTCAGTCATAGCTGCAAATAACAATTATTTAAGTCATCCAAAATTCCAATAAATAACAGCTATTGTATTAGGACAGTCACAATTGAGAAGCCCCACCATATTATGGCAGAGGTACAACTGTTCTGCTGTACTGTATAAAACGCACATTTGCCCTACTGTACTACAGCACACAACTGTGTTACTATACCATGTCAGAATCTGACTTAATCTTCTCTAGTGTATAGCACAAACATTGTATTGTACTGCAACATTTAAATAGTGCTTACTATCTCTGTGGGGAGCATAAGCGCTTGCATATTAGGGTAGCACACTACACTGTGTAGCGTGCACGGTTGGAAGTGTGTTGTCTAAGTTTTGATCCCGTGTGGAAAGTGTTCCGAGTTGTACACCCCTAAGGGAAAGTTAAGGAGTTTTGGGATGCACCCCATACCAATTCAACTGAAAGCGTGAGGGACAGGCACGCCGTTTATGGCTTTCAGTATACTGTCAACTTTGAGCAGCTTTTCCCATTACCCATCAGCACAGAGTGTGGCATCACAGGATCTCTCATCATCCATCAGCACAGTAAAAGACATCAATGGATTTCCCATCATTCATCTACACAGGAAGTGACATCACTTGTTTGCCACCCTCGGCACACTGCGCTCCTCCCAGGACCTACTTAATAGCACCTGCAACATGGGAGCACAAAGGCTAAGTCCGTCTGCGACTGTACCTGCCTGAACTGCACCCAGCACCAGGAACCTTGGTGCCCACTACTACCCTGACACCCTGCTCTGTGCTCTCAACTCTGGCCGATGCTTGTCGCATTGCACCACACAACACAGAAGCAGAGTTCACATGCGCCTCCTGCAAGTTTTCATGCACTCTCCCACACCCTAGCCCTACCACTCTTGCACCAACAGCACCCCATACACTCACACAAACCAGACACCCACTCACACAGACCAAAAACCATCCAAACACCATGCCACACTCTCATGCATGCTCCTCACAGGTTTGCTCACCAAACACGCAACTGAGATATGGGAGCCAATGCATGATCATGCTCCAGACTTGCTCTTCCTCACAGAAACACGGTTAAACTCATCCTCTGCACAAGACATTGCTACAGCCATCCCCACCGGCTACAAGATTGCCAGGCAAGACAGTCAGCAGAAGACCAGAGGTGGATTCGCCATCATATTCAAAGATACAATCAGCGGCACCACCTACAGAAACACCACCACCAGCTACAAATGGACACCTCATGCTCAGTATGTGCATCACAGCCAATTTCTTCCTGGGCAGAGAACACCAGGATCCTGCACCAAATTTCTCCTGCGACCTCTCACACTTTGTCGCACCCCTCATCATTGCCAGCACCTTCATCCTCAAGTCCTCACCGACCCAGACTGTATGGCCCTTCTAGAAAACCTTGCAAACTTTGGCCTCACCCAGCATGTTACTGAACCCATCCACAACACCTGACACCTATTGGAACAGATTGTCTCCTTAATCAGCAACATCGGATGTTGACAAGCCAGCAACTATGCCCTGGAACCGCCCTCGCAGGTTTAAGCATATTCATCCTGTAGCTCCACTGAAAATGCATGCTGTAGATAGAAAAGAATCACAGAAGGGGAAGGGGCTTCCACCCTCTCTGCGCACCGGCTCGGGCACACCACGAACATGCCAAAAGCCATCAAGAACCTGAACAGCTGGATCACCGCATGCACAAACATCTTGGCTCCTTTCAAGCACAACCCAATGGCAAGAGGGCAACTACAGGCCATCTGGTACACAGAATAACTCAGGCTGACGAAATGCCATTGCAAGCAACTGGAGTGTATAAGACACCACTGATAAAGACATCTTCAAATCAGCCCTAAGAGGGGACCACCAGCAGATATGGTACACCAAGCGCACACTTCTTGCAGATCCCACTGATGTCGGCACTAACAGCAGTAAGGAAATCTTCACCATAAAAGATTTCACAACGTCACCTGGTGCCTCCAGCAACATCACCCCCTCACAAGATCTTTTTAACAAGCTCACAGAAATCTTCCGTAACAGATTCATCTCCATATTCAGCATCTTTGATCCTCAACTGGACCCAGTCACCCTCGCAACTCAACCGTGTATAACGGCCAATGAATGAATCCTGACCTTGAGGCCCGCCGTCATCACCATCTAAATCACGGCTACCATGAAGACCATCCACTCAGATGGCCCTTGCCCCCACCAAGCCTTCACCAAAAGACTCTTTCTGATCAGCGGAGCGCTAACACCCATCCTCAATGACTCCATTAAATTAGCCACATTGCTTGATACCTGGAAACATGCCAGCATCATGCCCCTGCTCAATAACCCATAAGTTGAACCAGCCACGCTTTCTAAGTACAGACCCATCTCCCTTCTACCATACCCGGCAAAGGTCTTAGAGAAACTAATCAGCAGACCCCTCACCATCCACCTCAGCAACCATCTGCTCCTCGACATCACTAAGTCTGGATTCGGGCCCAACCATAGCACAGAAACAGCACTTATCGCCACCACAGATGACATCCGTATGATCTTTGACAGAGGAGACATGGCACCCTCATTCTCCAGGACCTCTCTACAACATTTGACATGGTCTCAAACCCCATTCTCACCAGGTGCCTGCATGAAACTGACATTGAAGGACCTGCTCTCCGCTAGATCTGCTTTAAATTAATGGACAGAACACAAAATGTCAGCCTTTCACCTTACTCCTCGGAAGTCCGCAAACTCATCTGTGGAGTGTCTCAAGGTTCATCACTCATCCCCACCCTCTTCAACGCATACATGATCCCTATGGACACCACCATGCACACAAACATCAACATCCTCTCCTATGCAGACAACACACAATTCATACTCTCCCTCTCGGAAAACACCCCCAACAAAAGAAACAAGTTCTTCTCCAAAATGATCTTAGCCACTAACCGGATGAAAGTTAACGGTCGCAAGCTCAACACTGACAAGACTGATTTTCTGCAAGAACACCTCACCATGGGACTCAAACTGGCAGTCAAACTCTGACCCATTCCCCCACTCAGCGCCCATGCTAGGAACCTCAGAATAATACTCATAGCAAACTGGAGATCACTGCATCCTGTTTTTATGCCCTGAAGTTGCGCAGTAAGAACTTCAATTGGCTCCCAAGCAACACTAGAAAGATTTTCATGCCCTAGTCACCAGCAAGTTGGACTCCAGAAACACCTTCTACACCACCATCACCAAGCACTCGCTAGAAGACTACAAACCACTCAGAACTTGGCAGCCAGACTCATTCTCAGCCTCCCACACAGAACTCACATTACACCACACCTCAGGGAGCTTCACTCGCTCCTGATACACATACATGATTATTTAAAAATCCTCACACACACATACATTCAAGGAACTACAAAACTTGGGTCCCACCTACCTCAACAGTCATAGCTCATTCCACCAATAACCCAGTCACCTATGCCCCGCAGGACTTCTATTCACACACATCTCACGCATACAAAGAACCACATCAAGACTACGGCCATTCTCTACATTGCCCTTATAGCATGGAATCGACTTCCATTCCACAACAGAGCCTTCTACTCTCTTCTTGGATTCTGCAAGAAGTTGAAGACCCAGCTTTTCAATTTACCAAAACACCACAGGCAGGCCTGGGCGCAAACACACATGCTCATACACAAGATACCCTTGCGGTGATGCTGCACTTTACAAATGCACATAACGTAACAGCTCTGCAGGTCCCTTTATGGTATTTCTTATGTCCATAGTCCAATTAGCTGGTTACTGCAATTGGGTGGCCATTCTGAGATAGTCCGTTTAAAGTTTATGGTAATAAACAGGTATTGGTTCTCAGGCAACATGGTGGAGAGACCCTGGACTGTAAAGTCACATAGACGCTGACCGTTAAACTTTCAGGCTGTTACATTGAATCCCCCTCCCCAGATCAAATAGACTGTTCGCGGGCTGGACTTAAAGAAAAGTTCTAAAAAGATTTCAATCTCACCAAAAGGTCCCTCCTGCATTATAATTAAAAAATATAATACTAATAACTTATCAGCAAAACGTCAAAAGTGGACTCCAAAGTACAGTGGATAATCCCCCCCAAAAAAGGAAGACCACACCTTTTCCACACGAATCATTGTGAGGTTAACCGATATAAATGTTGCTAGACCCCCTTTTGCTCTACCTACATTAGAAGGGGTTGCATACTTGAAGAAACCATAATAACCAACATTGTAAAATTCTTCCCTCATCCAAGTCTTCTGACAACAAACGATACTGAACTTTCTCATAAAAGATAACCAGTCATCATTATGTAGTTTAAATCAAGCGCCATAGGTATTCCACAATGTGAAAAGAGTGCCATCTGTAGAAACACAAGACAGATCGTTACTAGCTCTAGTCTTGGTGGCCGGCGTGAAGGTAGTGTCAGGAGATGGAATTTGGTGTACAGCATTGGTAGGGCATATTTGTCAGCTATTGAAGCTTAGCCCCTCAAGCGGCATAAAACAATCTGATGTGGGAATAGTATAAATGTGTAGCCCCACCACACCCTCCTCACCGGGTATCACATCCCCTATTTGGTATCCGAGGATCCAGACATTAGGGACTAAACGGTCTGTAGAAATAACCAAGGGCGCATACCACCTTTCAGTAGATTTAAGCTGTACAGGTTATGTAACAAAGTTTACACTAGTGAGGGGCGTCTAATATGAACTACAACACGTTACATATTATAAACAATCTCGGTTGGTCCAACCCAACCCACCCTTATTACTAGCAGAATCGGGGTGTGAAGATCAACATACATGAGGGCCTAATGTGGAGTTTAATCCAATGTACCACTTTATGTTTTAGAGATAAGCAGCTAGTTATACCTAGAACGTTTTCTAAAACAATGACATATGGTGTACAGCCAAGGGGGAGGTTCAGAATATCAGTGCTACATTGCAATTTTCGGGTTACCAATATAGTCAGCAGGGTGATTTTGAGAATCACCAGAAGTAAAAGACAGAGCTATTTTTCCTTTCTAGTGGAATCATTCTTCTGTGAGTTGCATTTATAGTTAGGTCCTAGGCAGGGCGCACAAGTGTTTCCATACAGCGCGAGTCTTATTTCCTGTATAGTAGCAGGTATGGACTGTGTGCTCAACAAAGAAACAGTTTCAACTATAGTCCTCAGTTTATCATCTACCTTGTGGCAAAAATCAGTCCCGATTAATTCCACCTTGTGTAAGAAGTCAGAACATAGATCCATGGCTTTTCTCTGTACAATGTTTAGGGCCAACCCACTGACATAGTCTTTGGTTGAGAAACATTATCCATGTCGGTAATCCTTAATCTTGTAGATGAAATGCAGCATAATGTGGGCTCTGAGGCCTGACCATGACTTTCTGCTTCGTCACAGACCCTTTTTTCTTTTTCCTCTTTGGGGCTGGGGTAATTAAACTGACAAGCCTAACCTCTGTCTCCATTAATGGTACCAGGCGGGGGTGCTGGTCCCGTGATGGAGAGGATTTCTTTGCCAGTGTGAGTCCAGAGTTGAAGTGTTACCCCTTAAGGCCCTTAATTCAGAAGCAGGGATAGCACTCATGTTCCGCTGTGACAGTAATGGTTCTAGGATCCACAGGGGTATGAGCGACTGGTGCTGTGAGACCCAATCCTTTCATCTACAGGCTATCTCTGAGGTCAGCACACCCATTACAGAAGTAAGGTAATTTGTGATTGTCTCAGTCAGTTTCATACTCCTGGTGCCCACTATAGTTGTTTTCGCCCCTAAAGCTTTCCTCTTCCCCATTTTGTGTGAACAGAAATAAATAGAGGCAGTGTAAGAGGGTGAAGAAGAGTTGGTACCTAAATTACAACTGCAATAAGTAGAGGCAGCTGAAAAGAAAGGCCCAACCCAGTGTCTGCCACACAAGATGTTGTAGCATTTTATATGGGGCATAAGAGTACAACAAAGGGCCTAATAGAGAAGTGCAAGCAGCGCCCAATAAGCAAAAGTACTTGAATGTAATGTTGAATCTTCCAAGCAGCATCCAGCCACGGGGCCAAGGGGGAGCCCTGCCTCTTACTGGCGCTGAGGAGCACAGGACAGGCCCACCCTTAGCCTAGGCTCAGCCCGTGCTACAGGAGTCTAGGGAGCACTTTATGCACGTTGGTGATGCAGTCCTGGGAAAGCCCTTTCTCAAGGCCGCACAATGCTCCCTGGGACATGGAGTTCCCTTTGGTGCTGAGAACATGGTATGGTAAGTAACATTTTGTTCGTCTCCTGTGGGACTGTAGATACACATGCTGTGCATAGACTGAAAAGCAGTCTTCTGTAAGCAGTGGTTAAAGAGTGGATGAAGCAGAAGTTTGAAACAAAGTCTTAAGGACAACTAGACTGACCCTTGCTTGTTCCTTTGAAAACCCGTCTACACAGTAATGTTTTGCAAACGTGTGGAGTACACCAAGTGGTAGATCTACAAATATCTGCAATAGGAATGTTTCTTACAAAAGCCCTAGTCGCACCCAGTTTCAAGGTGGAATGAGATCCGGGGTAGGGCTCTTGAATCTTTAATATAACAGGTTTTCGATGCACCTGCCTACCCACCTGGAAATTCCCGATTTTGATATAGTCCTTTATGTGGTTTGGAGAAAGCCACAATCAACCGTTGTGTCTTAGGGAAGCCTTTGGTTTGATCAATGTAATACATAAGAGGAAATTTAACATTCAGAGTCTGGAGTGCTCTTTTAGGAACCAAGTCAAGTTGTGGGAAAAAGACTGGGAGCTCAATAGATTGATTAAGGTGGAAGGCAGAGACCATCTTCTGTAACATTTTGAAGTTAGTTCTGAGGACCACTTTATCTATGTGAATCTGTATAAGGGCTTCTGAAGTGTGAGGTCTTGCAATTCAATAATGCACCTAAGAGAAGTAATTACAATTAGAAAGGCGACAGTCCAAGAAACCAATTGAAGACAGCATGCATGCTAGGGCTTGAAGGGTGCATCAAGGAGTCTGGTGAGGACACTATTGAGGTTCCATGAAGAGGCGGAAGTGTCCTATGTGGGATACACCTTTCAAGAACTTTCATGAAGGCCATGATAACTAGAATTTTAAAGAGAGAATAATGTTTGCATGTATGCTGCAATTGCAGCTAGAAGTAACCTAATGGAGGTATATACTAATCCGGACTTCTGCAAGTGAAGGAGTTAAGCAAGGAGATCCCGCACAAGGGGGTGGAGTGTGCCGATGATGTTTTAGGTTCAGTATTGCACAAAACATTCCCATTTAGCAGGACAACTGCGCAGTGCAGGTCTGCGCAACTCCTTAACTATATCCATACACTCTTGCAGCAACCCAAGGTACTCAAACTCTGTGACCTCAGGAGCCAAACAGCTACATTGACCTGTTTGGGGTCAGAGTTTCTGACCTTCCTGTGGCCTTGTGGGAGAAGGTCCAGCATGTTGGGGAGCTTCTCCTGTGAAACAACTGACATTTCGAGTAGGGCAGAGAACCATGGTTGTCTGGCCCATGTTGTTGCCACCAGGATTAAATTAAGAAATGTTTACCTGAGTTTCTTGACCAGAGTTAGAGGGAGAGGTGGGAAAGCGTAGGCAAAGACCCCTGACCAATTGATCCACAGAACATTCCCCAGAGATTGGTGGTGTGGGGTCCTGCTGGCGAAGTTTCAGCATTTTGTTTTGTTTGCTGTGACAACCAGATCTTTGTCTGGTGCGCACCACCTACTGAAGTAAGGGAACAAAACTTGCATATGGAGTTCCCACTCATGGACTAGTTGTTGCCCCCTGCTGAGTAGGTCTGCATAGTCATTGTCCACTCCTGGCCGATTCTCCGCTAGGAGATGAACCTGATGATGTATGGCTCAGTGTCAGATCTGTTGAACAAGTGTTGACAGAAACAGAGGGTGAGTACCTCCCTCCTTCTTCAGGTGGAAAATGGCAGTAATGTTATCTGTTCGTACTAGAAATGTCATGCCTTGATTTTGCAAGAGAAATACTTTCAAAGCTAGTTGAATGGCTAACAGCTGCAAGTGATTGATGTGGAGGCCTTTGAGGTGAGGCCTTCACAGACCTTGCACTGTCCTACTGTTCAGATATGCCCCCCCCCCCCTACCGGTTAGGTAAGAGCCTGTAGTAATTGTTACTTACGTAATGGGGTCTAGGAAAGGCCTGCACTGAAGTAGGTTGTTGCAGTTCCACCACTGCAGAGAGCAATCGGTTTTTGCCCTTACCATCAGTAGATCTTCCATATGACTCTGCGATTGTGATCATTGTCTAAGAGACACTCCTGAAATACACACACATGTAGCTGTGCATGAGGCACGATGATAATGTAAAATGCCATCATGCCTAGCAAGCGCATACCAGTGTGTAATGGAATGCCACGGAGTGGCTAAAAAAGAGGTAGCATCTGTTGGAAAGCTTATTTTCTTATTTTCTTTGTGGCCTGGGGAAATCTTTCCCTGTTTTAAATTGAGTATTCACCCTAGAAAGGGTAGTATTTGCAGAAGTTCTAGGTGTAATTTTGAGACATATATTATGAACCCCAGTGTGTGAAAAAGGGAGACTGTCACCTGAGTGTGGAACAGGCAATCTTTTCTGCTTGCACACGGATTACTGCTCATCTTGGGTGAGCAGCTACTGTAGTGTAGTTCCTATATCTCTGCGAATTGGAATAAGATACACTATAGATTTGACATAGGACTAAGGTCAGTATGTCTTTATCGAGTATATTAAACTTAATTACTTGTGTGTGCCAGCTAACTCAGAGGTCACTAGAAACTTCTTGAATATACAAGAAGGGATTAGTCTCTGACAACTGCATAAACATGACAACTTTTTTTCCTTTTAGAATCGGAACAGTCTCAGAATCGTGGAAACAATACATAACAGTTTCACTCAGTCAATCATGCATGCTTAGTTTCTACAGAGTTGCACAGAAATAGAGAGACGGGCATTTCAATAAAAGGGTTTATGGAATAGTCTTAATTCTCATGCAAGAGATATGAATTGCTACAATCGTAAGACAGACTGCGAAGTACAATATGTACGAGGTTCGCAGTAAGATAAAATAATACTGCAATAGCATGGTTTGTAGCTATGACATATATTAATCAAAATACATACATAAATAACATATGCTAAAATGTGATACTCATCTGATGCTTCTAAATTGTTCTACTCCAGTGTACCTAACCTAAGTGCAGTACGAGCTTTGAAGTAGGTGCCATTTCTAAAGTATAGCTAGCTATATTTTAGTTTAGCCAAGAGTTGCCAAAAGTTACTCTAAGTTCTAGTCAGCTCCATACCTTAGAATGAGAGAGGTTGGAATCTCTTTTCTGGACGCGATAGTCTAACCCCCCCCCCGCAAGGGAAGTCAGAGAGCACTGGAGCTGGATTCTCTGTGAGGAGGATGGCAGCGTCAGGTCAGTGCATCAGGCTGGAACTCTATCTCCTTCCGAACTTGCCGTGGCGAACCGCGTAGTCTGGGTTGGATCGAATCCTCCGGGAACCGCAATTTGCCAGGGCAAGTGCTGGTATATTTATACCTTGAGGGTGTCTAGGAATGCCAGTATTGACGTAAAAGTCGGGCAGAGGAACGTCATGAATGAACCCCTAAGGAAATAGATGTTCATGCATACTTAATGAATTCTTGGAGAAATCAATATTCAAGCGGAGGGAAATTCCTAAAGGCTTAAGGGTCTGGTTTTCCAAGAATTTGTTGTGACCTGGATGGATGGATGTAGGTGGCCATGCCTGTATTTGGTTTCTAAGGACAATGTCTAAATAAGGGCCGGATTTCTATGTCCAAATAAGGGCAATGAGAATTGTACCTATATAAGGGCATAAATCGGGAAACCTATATACGGAATCTAAATCTGCACACAACAGCCACTCCAGTTTTGTATGAACGACGTTACTAAATCCTAAACGTTCTAAACATATCTTAAAACAGTATCACATGGGTTTGCTAAAATAAGCTAAAAACATATCCGTAAATCAAAGCTGCTCTACGTTCCCTGTTTGGAATTACTCTATCACCCACTCCAGGGATTCGAGCAAACAGAACGCCATTCGCATCAATTATATATGAGTGGAAACATTTTAGGTAATGCCGCACCACTACCTTTGCTTGATGCATTGACAGCCAGCATTATTTTGCTGTCTATTTTCATTTTTGAACAAGTGATTGATTGCAGCTACGGAAGCCGTATGCACAGCCCCTTTCGCGGCTTCATAGGCCAATGAATTCCCTTCAACGTGAACGCCATCACGTTAGTGACTCAGCGTATCACATGAGTGTTCTGTACACTGTTTCGCAACTGAACTACTTGTTCCCAAAGCAATTTGCGCTTGATTGTGCCACCTTTTGCATCTTTGAAACCATTCTGGAACAATTCTGTAAATATTCATTGTATGATTGAACACAGTAAAAAGAATTGCACACTATCAGTGTGGGGAATTCGCGATCTGTATTTTCAAGTGCCATCTTAAATGCTTGTAGTTCAGCTCGCTGAGCTGTACAATCTCCTAGAGATTGGGTATTTGTGACCATTGGTCTGAATTTGCCATCTCGCATGCGACCTTTAACGATAGCAAACGCTGCACTGTAAGCTTGTTTACTTCCCGTAGCAGGCTGTGCAGATCCGTCAGTATAAATTATAAATTCGTACTGGTCAAGAGGGAGAATTTCAGTAGGCAGAGGACATTCATGTTCACCTTGCAGGAATGCTTGTGTTTTTAAATATGGATCAAACACGTATTCAACATCAGTTGCAGCAAGAGAATTAACCCATTGTATCCATCTCGGATGTAAAGCTTTTGCATTTGGAATGCTAGCCTTTGTAACTGCCTCTAGGGCTGGTACAGGAGTCACAACCATAATGCTTTTCCCCTGTGCTAGGGCTCCTTCTTTTGCTACAGCGGTTTGAACTGTTGTCAGAATTTTTTTCTATAGAAGTGAATTTCATTTCTGCTGGAGTACACAAGTGGGATTTGTATGCAATTGGTACTTTTTCACCTTCGTTAAAAGTTGAATAGGTGAATCCGCATTGACCCGGAATTATTCGGATCACTAAGTTGCGTACGTTTACGCGCGTTTGCAAGTATTTCGTTGCTAACATGTCTGTTTGGAGTGAACGCAAAATTTGTGTGTGTTTGTGTCCAATGAGTGATTTTAACCCGTTCGACGCGCATGACGGAACGGTTCCGTCATGCACGTCGGTTGGGCTGTGCTTATGACGGAACCGTTCCGTCATGGCCCCGCCCGCGCACGGAACCTTCAGCGTGGCGCGGAAATCCGCGCCGCGCTGAAGGGGTTAAAATCAGGTTTGATTAATTCGTAGAGAGGTTTAACCCTATCTGCGCAATTTAAAATGTAAGTTCTTCCAAAATTCAGGAAACCTAGCGTTTTTGGCGGTTGGAGCAGCGCACACTTTTCTAAAAAGTTGGCTGCCAGGCTTTTGCCTTCACTTGATAGTTTATATCCCAGAAAAAGGACGTTGAGGTGGGCACATTTTTTTTTTTGTTTTGAGGTGGGCAATTCTTGACGTTTTAAAGTTGAATTTGTAACCCTCTGAGGCGAAGCCCAATATTATGGTGCTCACCCTATTCAAGTGCCTATCCAGGTCATCGTCTGTCACATATATATCATCGACATATGACAATGCCTCGTTATCATAAGATTGTAGTAACTCTGTAACCCTTGCTGAAAATAACCCCGGGCTGTTTTTGAATGCCTGGGGCAGTCGACAAAATTGACGCTGGGCCCCCATTATTGAGAAAGCGGTCAAATATCTGCTTTCTGGTGCAATATTTTGACAAAAGAAACCATTTGAAGTGTCTAATGTGGTTTTATATTTTTTACGCACAATGTTATTCATTAATGCTGTACTATGTTCATTTTGCACTCCAAATGTTTTGCAACAAGAATTTAAGTGTCAGGAATCCATAACAAGACAATATGTATTGTCTGGTTTGGAGACAGGAAACAAAGGATTGTTCATTGATGAGGTGCATGTTTCAATCACCCCCTGATATTCAAGTTGATCTAAAATCTCCCTGACCTGTTTTTTAGCTTCTTGCTTAACTGGGTACTGCCTTTGTGCAGTTGGTTGATTTTTTAACTGGATTTTATGGTGAGGTGAATCCTCATCCCATCCTACATGATTTTTATATAATGCTGGGAATTGAGCTACTGCCCATTTCCTGGCTAATGTATATTTTAGATGAATTGGAACATGGTTGGAGAAGGCAGGCATAATTATGTCCTCGCCATGTGGGCACTCCCTGACAAACTCTGGTGGCCAGTCCTGTTCTGCTAGAAGTATATCATAACTCTTTGAAAGATGCTCCCAAAAGAGTGCTTTAACTTTTCTTGGTAGGTCTCCCCCCATCCGGAGTGTTATTTCATATAACCTATGTGGAGAACTAACCCTCGTGTCAACAGTCTCAACTTGTAGGTCTTCATTCAAGTCCACTGTCTCCAGAAGTCCCTTCAGGTTCTGGCGAGCTATTGTAACTTCTGCTGCACTGTCCAGCATGGTCTGGGCCCATTCTCCGTTCCTGAGTTGGGTTCTACCTTCTTAGGTCTTGCCTGGCGTAGGCTGTGCACATGCGCAGTCTCGTTGGCAAGTTTTAATGATTTGGGGTATTTTGTGTAAAGGGCATTAAGCCCCGCCCCTCTTTTCCATTGGCTGGTGTCACCGTTTATGCTAAACGGTGGCGAGCCATTGGAAAAGATTTGGTTGTGACGTTTTCGTTCGGCTTTTTCTGCCATCCCACGTGGACTGCCTCGCCTGCTTTCCTTCTGAAGTAAAAGGTTTCTTATCTTTATGGGGCCAAACACATGGCCCCATAAAGATAAGAAACCTTTTACTTCAGAAGGAAAGCAGGCGAGGCCAAGTGGGAAGGGCAAAAAAGCCAAAAGTATACGTCATGGCGAGCGCTTGTTAGAGTGTGTATTACTGGCTGTTATGGGAGCTTAGTAAGTAATTCAGTTTTAGAGCTGCGCGAGGCACTGTTTGCCCAAAGGTTGGGTGGTGGTGACTTGCGCAACCGAGAGAACATTATCTAGTCACAGTCCGACAAGGTATCACGTTTCTTCATGTGATCCTCCCAACTACAGCCCCCAGACTTCCCAAAGCCCGCCTCCGACTTGGCCCGCCCATTACACAGATTGACTTTCTTGCTGCCCAATCAGAAACCCCGATGAAAGAAAGGGCCTGAAAAAAAAAAAAAAAAGTTACTCTTCCTTACAAGAGAGTTGCAAGTTGGTTCCCTTCTGGCACTGCCAGTCCCCTCGCTTATTTTGGGGGCCAGGGTGTTTTTCTGGTAAACTTACTTCTTGCATCTGCACTGCAGCCCTGTATTCGTGTGCATCATTTGCACAAAGCTGACTGAATGCACCGCGACACCCCCAAGGACGCAGGCACGTGAGGGGTAAGTAAACAAGGGAGTTGTGTGCCAGAGGGCACAGTGCTGCGTTACACATTGCAGTTGCGGGGGTTCCGACACCACCCTTAGAAACGCGGGCTCCGGCTGCTGTGTGCCGCAGTGTAATGCCAGTGTGCAGCGGGTGCAGTGAAGAGACCCGGTGCGTCTGTGGCAGGGGAGGCTGGGGGAGAGAACAAAGGGAGGGGGAAAATAACTTTCCAACAGAAATATTTAGTGTCCCCGGTCCACGGTCTTCAGTGTCCACGGCCTTCAGTGTCCATGATCTTCAGTATCCATGCCTTGTTGGTCATCATTGCCCTTTAGCACATGCAAAACCACCCAGTAGAAGCTTGGAAGCTGAAACCAGCATCCTTCCCTGCCCTTGAAACACTGTCTGTCTGTCCTTCATGGCTTGGCACAGCTAATTCTGATGTTTGCACAATACTTTTCTTCCAAGAAGACTGCGCTGTTCCCAGGGAAGGGAGGTATTCAGGCGATGCCAAGCAACACATCTTTCTGGTCATCCACCTCACATCGTGCCTTGATGTGTTTTTTTAATTATTATTATTTGAGGAAATGTTGCCATTTCTCAAAGACATTAAACAAATAGTGACTAAATGTCTTGTTTCATTGAAATATTACTTTCCCTTAGATGAAGCAGCTATGTTGAAGAGAAGGAATGTGTTATAAATATTTCTTAAGAAAGTCAAGTTAATATATGTTCAGAAAAAAAACCAATACGTTGCTATGTTTGTGAACGTCGCCCTATTGGTCGAACAAAGACCCTTTTCTCAAGGGCACCGCCATCTAGAAACTCAGATAATAGGTGTTTGTAGGATGGTCTCCACCAGTCTAGCGGTGGTGATCTGTTATCACTCCTCTCCACATTACACTATTGAATTGGTGCTAAAAAATCCCCCACTTCAACCCAGCTGTTACCGCGTACTGAGACGCCAGTCTGGATTTTGAGCACTTTATAAAAACACCAAATAGTATTTTTTTTTATTACTGCAAACCATGTCTACCTCTTTCCTATAGCAAGGATCCTTAACCAATATTACTATGATAGAGAATCGCTGTAGCTAACCATTAAAACCCCCTGCAAAGGGCAACAATGGCTTTTAAAGGCCCCAAATCCATTATGAAGAAGAGGGCCTTTAACAATCATAGCCAGAAGCGGAAGAGCTATAATGATATTAAAACATTCCACCCACAATGGGTGGAATGTTCTACAATGGGTGGAATGTTCTAAATTAAAAAGGCTGAAATAGAATGACAAACATTGGTATGTTAGAGCAGAAGGTCTTTACCAGCCATTATTGGCCTCCAGCCACTCCACTGACTTCAGTGGAGCTCTCAGCATTCCAATGTTCTAATGCAGATTGTAAACAGCATCCTTATCCCCACCCAGAATGTGCCTTGGAATCCACTCCTTCCATCAGCTGTTACATACTTGACACTCGGACGTTTGTCACAATATATTTCTCTGAGTCAACATGCCCACTGAAATACCATCTTAGCAGTGGTATAACTTCAGGGGGTGTTTGGGGTGCGACCCCAACCTCAGCCCTCCCAAATCAATGCATTCTTGGCTTGAGAGTTATCTGGACGCCCTGAGTCTGGTCTCACGCTTTTGTTGGTCCTTGTTTGACTAAAAGTTTTAACTTGTTTTTTTTTTTTTCATCAGGGACTTGGACAAGGGCCTACCTACTGCAAATCAGTATTCAAGTTGTTCCTCATATAGGTCTTTCCCTCAACACGACATCAATAACGTAGACTCTCTTCCGGCCATTAATAGCCATTCCACCTTGCCTTTATTGTTGGAATTTAAAGCTGTTAATTGAGAAGAAGTCTCCGTAGGCCTAACAAAGATCAAATCAGGCTCCCCAGCAGACCCTCTCCCACCCCGTTCCTGCATAAACATAGCACCACTCTTAATCACCAAACTCACAGAGATATTCAACATGTCATTAGATCAAGCCATGGTCCCGACCAAATGGAAAACAGCTCAAGTCAAGCTGATTTTGAAAAAGCCCACTTCAGACCCAAGGGTACCAGGCAACTACTGTCCTATTTCGCTGCTGCCTTATTTCGGGAAGGTGCTTGAGTTCCTGGTTAACAAACAACTCACTGCCCACTTGGAAAACCACAGATTTCTTGACCCATCGCAATCAGGGTTCCGGTTGGCACGTAGTACCGAAACAGCAGTGGTAGAGGTGGTTGACAACATCAGGCTGGCCCTGGATAACAAGGAATCTGCCATGCTGGTCCTTCTGGATTTGTCAGCCGCATTTGACACCATCTCCCATAGCATTTTAGAACAACGGCTCTGGGAGGTGGGAGTCACGGGAAAGGCCCTAGACTGGTTCAAAAACTACCTACTGAATCGTACAACCACAGTACATATAGGTCCCCTGGCCTCTTGTAGCAGGACTGTAAGTATAGGAGTCCCTCAGGGCTCTATCTTGAGCCCCATGCTTTTCAACCTTTATTTAACACCTTTGGCCAGGGTAATCAGGTCCTATGGTTTTGAGGCAGTGTCATACGCTGATGACACTCAGCTGTTGATCACGTTTGGTCCTCACCCTACAGACACAATGACCCGGTTTAAAAATTGCATGATCCATATTAACAACTGGATGGGCAATAACAAACTACAGCTCAACAGCAGCAAGACAGAGATCATCCTGTTTGGCAGGGCCGAAGAGTATTGGTCCAACGATTGGTGGCCCTAGGCACTGGGCCCATGCCCATCCCCTAAACAAGCAGTGCGCAATCTTGGAATAACAATTGACAACAAGTTGTCAATGGAAAATCACATAAATCTTGCAATTGGCACGTGCTATGGGATTCTGCGGAAATTATGCAAAATCTTTAAATGGATCCCTATTGAATCCAGGAAACCATTGGTGCAGGGTCTTATTGCAAGTCGTCTGGACTATGGGAACGCCTTATTAGCCTCCCTAAATGAAGACTATTTTCTAAACTTCAGATCCTTCAGAACACGGCTGCTAGACTCATTTGAAATCTTCCATCGAGATCTCTATCAGGCCCCAGTCTGAGGTTTCTCCACTGGCTTCCAGTAAACAAGCATTTGCAATGCAACAGGTCTCGCAGTTGTGAGAGTTTGAGCTACTGGCATTGTAAATGGCAATGGCTTTTATTTACGTGGTCGTTTTTAAAACATACATAAAAGGCATTGTCATTTACAATGCCAATAGCTTAATCTCTCCTAAATGCGAGACCTTTTGCATTGCAAATGCTTGTTCTTGGAGAATTGAGGTTTTGCTTTATTTTTCTGAACGTGTTGATCGTCTTAGGACTTCATGCGTTCTTCCTTGTTTTCTGAACGTCCTCTTCTTTCGGATGTCTGACGATATCTGAAAGGTACAAGAGTGACATGTATCATTATCTTGATATCTATCAGGTTCTCTCAAATTATCCCTATTCCTGAGGTTGTACCTCCTTTCAGAGGGCTCCTTCTGTGGAGGAGACCTGCCTCTGGAATGAGAAAGCTTCTCTTTGGAATTCTGTTTGCTATTTTCCCACTTCTTTTTAGAAGAGGTAGGAGGGTTTTTAGAAAAGACCTTTTCAGGAATTTCAGACAGTTGTGGTTTTACTGGTTTCCCTCCCAGACTGTCTCTGCCTAATTCCTCATAGGATTTTTCAATTATTCTGGCTAGTTCTTGAGGTTGTTCTGTTACATCAAATTCCCTTAGTTTCTGGCGGATCGCCACTGATGCTGCTTCTCCTTTAATATTAGATAATACTTTTGCGGACACATGGTCGAAATTTTTAAGTAACTTCATACCTAAATTCAGAGCAGGCTCTGCCCCGTATTCGTTTTGAATCTGTTTCAGGACATTAGGTATTACCGCCATTGACGGAACACAATGTGTTTTTGTGTGGATAGCAGCAAAGACTGTGCCCCAAGAGGTGCAGTCTTCCAGATGTGGTATGATCCCCATTGGTAAACAAATTGTTAAAATTCTGTGCTTTTCAAAAGGGGTAGTATTAGGAAATACTGCTTCGATTGGAGTAATTTTTGGAGCTAACCAGAATGGAATTGGTTTACGTTTTGCGGGTAATTTACCCATGACTGAGTGTAAAGTCTGGAGTAATTTTTAATGTATTCCCCTGATGAGGGGCTGGATTTTGAATGATTAATGGTGGTTGGACTGTGAAAGTCCACATGACATATTGAACCGATTGTCTATAAATCTTGATTAACCCCTGGAGTTGAGCAAGTAAATCTACATCTGACATTTCGTCAATGTCAGGATGCGGTGTGTAGCTGGCTAAAATCGGCCATGTTGCTCTTGGTCTACCTAGTGGACCGAGCCTGGTAATGTAATTGTAATGTTTTAGGGCGCCTTTAAACCAGAGCTCATGCTCCTGGTATGCGAGTGGAATTTCAATATCCTCGAAAGGAATATATTTCTCAGGTGGTTCATCTTCTTTGTAGAAGTGAAACAGATGTGTTACTGGATTTGATTCTGGGAATACTATCAATGAGTAGACTACCTCTGTCTGGTGAGATTCATGTGCCTCTATCACAAAAACTGCTCTACCACCTCTTGGTGTTAGACCATGTTTTATACGTTTTAGAGTGATGGCTCTCCTTAAATTTGGTGGGAGGTGTATAACACCTGCTTCGTTTTCATTAAAACCTGTAACGTCAGCCGCAGCTGTACCGTTTCCAACGACAACGTCACCGTGGTGGAACATTGTCTAATGAAAAATGCAGAGCAAGTTTCAAGGGAACAAAGATAAGGTGCACAATATTTTGGAACACTGTATCCTTCAACGTTGAACAAAACCAAACAGCTAATACATAGGACTTTTGTCCTACTCCGCTATGGCGGATATTATCCCTACCCACTCCAGACGTCTTGTGGAGTTTTAGGAGTAGGGGTCTCTGAGAAAAGCACAACCGAGTTACTTCAGTATCTAGCCTTAAATTAGTGCCTTACCAAACCGTTGGCGCCATGAAGTGTAGTTCCTATATCCCCGATAGGCTCTGTGCATTGGAATAACATACACTATAGATTTGACAAAGGACTAAGGTCACTGTGTCTCTAGCGAGTATATTAAACTTTATTACTTGTGTGTGCCAGCTAACTCAGAGGTCACTAGCAACTTCTCGAATATACAAAAAGGGATTAGTCTCTGACAACCGCATAAACATGACAACTTTGTTTCCTTTTAGAATCGGAACAGTCTCAGAATCGTGGAAACAATAGATAAGTTTCACTCAGTCAATCGTGCATGCTTCGTTTCTACAGAGTTGCATAGAAATAGAGAGACGGGTGTTTCAATAAAAGGGTTTATTGAACAGTTATTTCTCATGCAAGAGATATGAATTGGAACAATCGTAAGACAGACTGCGAAGTACAATATGTGCGAGGTTAGCAGTAATATAAAATAATACTGCAATAGCATGGTTTGTAGCTATGACATATTAATCAAAATACATACATAAATAACATAAGCTAAAATGGGATACTCATCGGATGCTTCTAAATTGTTCTACTCCAGTGTACCTAACCTAAGTGCAGTACGAGGTTTGAAGTAGGTGTCATTTCTAAAGTATAGCTAGCTATATTTTAGTTTAGCCAAGAGTTGCCAAAAGTTTCTCTAAGTTCTAGTCAGCTCCATACCTTACAATGAGAGAGGTTGGAATCTCTTCACTGGACTCGATAGTCTAACCCCCCCCCCCCCCCCCCCGCAAGGGAAGTCAGAGAGCACTGGAGCTGGATTCTCTGCGAGGAGGATGGCAGCGTCAGGTCAGTGCATCAGGCTGGAACTCTATCTCCTTCCGAACTTGCCGTGGCGAACCGCGTAGTCTGTGTTGGATGGAATCCTTTGGGAACCGCAATTTGCCAGGGCAAGTACTGGTATATTTATACCTTGAAGGTGTCTAGGAATGCCAGTATTGACGAAAAAGTCGGGCAGAGGAACGTCATGAATGAAAAACCTTTTTTACCCTCCCTAGAGGATCCACTCCCCACACACCCGCATGCATCATCCGGCAGTCCTCTAAAGCTATCTGATAAAGTGACCCTTCGGGGGGCCCATAGGGAATTGCAGCGCCGGCCCTACGAGGAGCAACTGCCGATGATGAAGTATGACATCCCTCTGGGTGTGTGAGGGCATCAGATGACAAAAAGTGGTCTTCCATTTCCTGAGTGGGTCCCCTACCTAGGTTTCCATTTCACTCCTTTTTTCTTTTTTAACTTATCTTTTAAGGGCATGGGTGACTTTTTGCACCTGGTCATAGGAACAGTGTCCTCTGGGTGATTGATACATAGTTATAGGGAGCATGGACACTGGACCTTTATTAGCTCCCTGGTCCCCGGTTCTTGTTTGATAGAGATCCTGTAGTGTTACCATATGAAAGTTTTCTGACTGAATGTACCTGAGGAGGAAGGGGGTCGAGGAGAGGTTGGATGGATCCATCATTCTTGGGGATTAGGAAGTCTAGGGAATAGAATTTGTTGCTCTAGTGTCTCTGGGGTACAGGATTTATGGCTGCCTTGAAGAGAAGAGCTAGAACTTCTTGTAGACTTGAGACATTCGAGTCTGAGGGTGTGGGTGCATGGGGGAACATTTGGTGGGGTTGCTACAAGCTCTGAATAGTAGCTGTGCGCTAGAAGAGAGAGCACCTATTTGTCTGTGGTGATATCTTCCCAACGGGAGAGAAATCCCTGTAGTCTTCCCCGGACAGATATATGGTCAGGTGGAATGCTGGAAAAAGTAATCTTTTGGAAGCAGAGGCTCCCTTGATAGGAGAGCCTCTGCCTTTGAAGTGGTTACCCTGAAGGAGCCCTTTGAAGAAAAACCTTCCCTGCACGCTTCTGAAAACCCTACTGGCGGCCCTGGTATGAACCAGAAGGTTCTTGGGAGCTCTTCTTGGAACATCCTCAGCATTGGTGTTTGCAAAAGGACTCACTACCAGAAGGAGTCTGCAAGGCGCCCATGGTCTTTTTAAGTATTGAGTCCACATGCAGTCTGAGGAGGTGATCCCCATCGAACGGCAGGTTAATGAGGTGCTTCTGCACCTCAGGCTTGAAAGTTGACACTCCGAGCCAGGAATGGTGCAGCGAAATGATGGCGGTGTTAACTCCCCGTACAGTAGTATCTGCTGCATCCAAGGCACACTTAATGTTGGCATTTGACATAGCTTTATCTTGCTCCACTAGCTGTTCGCTCTTATTCCAATATTGGCCTGGAAGGTGCTGCAAGAGACATCATTTCCTTCAACTGGGCCCTGTCATGTCTAGATAGAAGACCCACTGAATTAGCGATACACCAGGGTGTTACCAAACCTACCGCTACCAGTACCCTGCAACATCAATCTGCTTACTCTCCTTATCACAAGGTGGTGCGACCCCTGCGGCTTGGGCTGCTGCCCATTTCCTAGCAGTGATGACAATAAATGAATCTGGAGGGACATGACCCCTGATGTGCAGTAGGTCAGAGAACGATGGATTGTATTTTTTCTCAATACGTGGCATAACCACGCAAGATTTTATCGGCTTTAGCTTAGGGAGATACTGGAAAGATCGCTTGGTCATAGAGAGGATCTTCAAGAAGGAAATTCTCTGCCTCAGTGTTTTTTTTTTTTTTTTGAAACCGTTTATTACAAGACTCAAAAATATACAAATATGGGCCTACAACCTTCCGGCCGGCCGCTAGCAATGAAAGGAGCATACGATATACATTTATAAAACACATGGTGCTGCGGATGAGCATGCACAGGAGTTAACATCGTTGAGAGCCACACCATCCAGACCCCACTATACGGTTCCATTTTAAACTTAAAGAACAACAAATACAAACAAACCCACAAGGCAATCCTCAATCGGAAATAGCAACACGTGCTCCCCTAGCGGGGGGATCCTAGCCATCCATAGGAATCTCAAGAGGGGGGGAGAGATCAAAACTAGGGCTGGGTAAACCCAATGCCCGGTACCGGGGGGATGAGTTGGCTAAGGGGACGGGGCCGGCGACGGATCAGGCAATAGCGGTGGAGCACAGATTCCCCCGCGGTAGGCGTTCCAGGGGCCCCATACTTTCACCCATGTCCCAGGCTTACCTCTCGCCACATACACCACCTTTTCCCGAAACATGCACCAATCCATATGTTCCTTCCAGGCCGAGACAGTCGGGGGCCTCTGGGATCCCCACAGTTGAGCAATATCACGCTTGGCAACCATATACCCCAGAGTCACCCACCACGTCTGCGGCACCGAGTAATCGGTAGGTTCCCACACATTCAACAGGCATCTCCTCGCTTCGGGCAACAGCGCCACATGCGTAACCACTCGCAGCACCTCATGCACACCACGCCAGTACCCCTCCACCTCCGGGCACTCCCACAAGATATGCAGAAAAGTCCCCAACGCACCACACCCACGCTTACACAAACCGTCCTCAGCATAGCCCATACGCAGGAGCTTTGGCCCCGTCATGTAGACCCTGTGGAGTATCTTGAGCTGGACGAAACGAAGGCGAGCCGGTATGGCCACCTCTTTCGGGGAGGCCACCGCGGAGATCCAGTCCTCGTCGTCCAGCTCCAGCCCATCGGCTACCCAGGCCTCACGAAGGGCAGTCAACAAGCCTGAGCGGTCGTTGATCAGTTTTTTGTAGATCAGTGAGATCGTGCTGTCAGGGACGTGTCCATCCAGCACTCTATCCTCCAGGGGGGAACACTCTGGGATGGAGGCAACGTCCGGAAAGACGGAGCCCAGTGCATGACGGACCTGCAAATACCGAAAGTACTCTCTGCCCTGTAACTGAAATTCCGTCTGCAGCATCTCGAACGTTTTAAATCCTCCCCTCGTCCAGAGATCCCCCACTTTGCTAATGCCGATTATGTCCCACTTCTCAAAGCCCTTCGAGGTCCACAAGGAGCCCAACCGCTCAGACGCGTATAGTGGTGACGCCCGGGTCAAACGGTCCTTCCACCCCATAGCTGCATTGGCCGCGTGCCACACTCGCACCATGACACGCGTGGGGCCCGTTAGGCGAGCGTCGGGCGCGCTAGAGTAGAGCGCTCGATTATAGTCACCACCTGGAAGTAGCATCCTATCCATTTCAAATGCCGGGTTTAAGGCGGGCCCATATAGGCCCTGATTAATCGCAGCTAGCTGGGAGGCCCAATAGTACCGTTTAATATCTGGGAGGGCAATCCCCCCGTCATACCATGGGAGCGTCAGCTTCGCCAGGGCAATACGTGGCCTCCCGTCCCAGAACAGGCGGCGCTGCAAACTCTCCACCTCGCGGAAGTAGCGCGCTGGGACGAGGTCCATAGTGTTCTGCAACGCGTACAGAAAACGCGGCAGCGACATCATTTTAAACAATGCCGCCCGGCCGAGCGGCGAAAGCGGCAAGCGCCGCCAGCGCGCGACATCCTCTTTCAGACGCTGGAGGGGGGGAAGCAAGTTCCGATCATACCGGGCCTCCGGGTCCAGAGTAATGAAGACACCCAAGTACCTAAATCCCTGCGGGGCGACCTGAATCGGACAGCCCCGCGGGAGGATAGGAGCCTCCCCGGAGAGAACATACATACACGATTTAGCCCAGTTGATGACAAGACCGGAGTTACGACCGAATGAATGCAAAACATCAACCAGTACTATGAGCGATTTACGTGGGGAAGCTAGATACAAGAGGATGTCATCAGCGTATAGGGATACGCGGTCCTCATACTCGGGGGTCCAGCGGAGACCACGGATGGAAGGCTCCCACCGCAGCCACTCCGCCAGGGGCTCCAAGGCAAGTGCAAAGAGGAGCGGCGATAAGGGGCCCAGCGTGCCCCGGCCCAGCTCGAACGGAGCCGATACTCTTCCGTTCACCACCACCTGCGCCAATGGGCCCGAGTACAGCAATTTGACCCAACTGATGAACCCTGGGCCAAATCCAAACTTCGCAAGCATCGCCCAGATGTATGGCCCTTCAAGCGTGTCAAACGCCATAGTGGCGTCTAAGGACGCCAAAATGGCCGGCTCCCGTATGAACGGGACACGTGCGAGCACACCGTGCAAACGCCGCAGATTAAGGGCTGTGTTGCGATGGGGAATAAAGCCGGACTTGTCCTGGTGAACCAAATCGCCCACCACGCCGACCAGCCGATTGGCCAGTACCTTGGCGAGAATCTTGGGCTCCGCATTCAGTAGCGAAATGGGCCGATAGGATGTAACCCGGTCCCGAGGTCTCCCCTCCTTGTGGATGACCACGATTGTAGCCAGACGCTGGTCCAGCGGGAGGGAGCCCACCGAGTGTGCCACCAGGAACATAGCCCGGAGGTGAGGCGCCAGCGTATCCGGTCGCAACTTGTACAACTCGATAGGGAGACCATTCGGACCCATGGCCTTGCCGGAAGCGACCGAGCGTATGGCGAGGGCGATTTCGTCGGAGGTGGGAGCAGCGTCCAGTGACACCCTGTCATCCCCGGAAAGGGACGGCAGCGCGATATCCCTGAGCAGGGCACGGGAATCCTCTTCCGAGCAGGGAGACACCGGGGAATACACCCCACGGAAATAATCCGCGAAACAGGAGACGATTTCTTCTGGCTCAGTTACACACCATCCGTTTTCTCAATCAGCGGGACCACACGATTCGCTCTCTCTTTTTTGTCCAACCACGCTATCAGTTTACCAGCCTTATCACCCACATCATACAGTCGCCCCTGTTGCTCTCTACTGAGGCCCCTGGCCGCCTCCGTGACGAGGGCCCTATAGGCCGCTTGCTTGAGTTGGAGGACATGTAATGCGGCATCCGTCACCCCACCTTCTAGACTACCCTCCAACTCGGCTATTTCAGCCTCCATCCGGGTCACCTCCTCCCGCTCGCGCCTCCGGGCGTGGGAAATAAGGGATAGGGCCTCCCCTCTGAGTACTGTCTTGAAGGCCTCCCACAGTGGTACAGCCGAAGGCACGGACCCCACATTCTCATCAAAATATCGCTGAAGGGATTTAATCAATTCAGCGCGAATGGTGGGGTCGCGCAGGTACCAAGGATTGATTGGGACCACCCTACCCTCACCCCTCGGAAAGACATCAAAGTGTAGTAGGAGCGGGGAGTGGTCCGAAATACCCCGTGGCAAATGGCGGACCTCTCCCACCCTCCCAACATAGGCCGCCGGGACAAGGACATAGTCTAGTCGTGAGAGACTACCATGGGCTCCCGAGTGGAAAGTGTACTGCAGCTGCGTGGGGTGTTTTAAACGCCAGTAGTCCACTAATCCAAATGTATCCAAGAGGCCGGATAGCCACGCCTGTGCCCGGGGGAGGTCCCTAGGGGGGAGACGATCCACAGTCCCAGATACCACCGCATTGAAATCCCCCCCCACAACTAAAAGCCCCCCCGGAAGGCCAAGGAGGAGGCGCCCCAGGTCTGCAAAGGTGGTCGACTGCAGCCCCGGTGGGATGTATACTGACACAAAGACAACCACTTTGCCCTCCAGTCTTCCCACCAAGACCGTGTAACGTCCCCTGTCATCGTGGAGCACCTCATCAATCTCCAACGGGAGCGAGTTCTTCACCATGATGCCCACACCCCTTGAGCCAGACGTGAAGCCCGAGTGGGCCACTAGGCGATAGCCACGCCGATTCATGGCGCAGAAGGAGTTGCCAATGAGGTGTCTCCTGCAGAAAGACTACATCGGGCGAGATTCGCTTCAAAAACTGCAGGACCACACCTAGTTTGATCCTGTCCCCCAGTCCATTCACATTTCAAGACAACAAAGTTAATTCCCTACCCCCCATCATATACAGAAGCCATCATTCGTCCCCCGGAGAGCACTTTAGAACTAACACAAAAATATGTTTGCCTTGTGATAACAACGAACAACACCCCATCCCTACTCACCCACCCCAACAGAACTCCCCCCTCCCTGCACCCCTGCATGAGCCCGAACAGCCCCCCCAACGTGCAGTGTGCCTGTCGCCCCATATATAGTTAAACTAACTAAACCCCCTAGAGGAGGAGGGAGAACCCCCAATAGACCCAACACAACCTCCATAGGAGGGGATCTTACAAAGACTGACGCAGAATCGAAAGTGGCATCATTTTCGTCCAGAGTGAGGCCCAATATTAAACCCTCAGTCCCGATCCAGCGTGCCATCTCCCCCCGCCGCCCCCCCCCCCCCCCCCGCCCCCCCGATCACGATCCCCGGACAGAGTATCCAGCCAGTCCCCGGCCGCTTCGGGACGATCAAAGAAGTGCGTGCGACCGTCCACCTCCACTCGCAGCTTGGCTGGGAAGAGCATGGCGTATTTGAGGTTTAGGTCCCGAAGACGGCGTTTGACGCCTAGGAAGCTCAGTCTCTGCTTCTGGACCGCTGGGGTGAAATCAGGGTAAAAATTTACCTCCATATTGTCAAACTTGACCGGTCCATGCAGTCTGGAGGTTTGCAGGATAGCGTCTCTGTCCCGAAAATTGAAAATCCGGGCAATGAGAGGTCTCGGAGGGGCTCCGACCTTCGGCCTTCCCCCGGGAACCCTGTGGGCCCTCTCCACAGCGAAGAATTTACTCAGCCCCCGTGGCTGGAGATGGGTAGCAATCAGGTCCTCCACAAAGAGATCCGCCGCCGCCTCCTCGCGTCCCTCGGGCACCCCGATGATGCGGATGTTGTTCCTCCGTGCCCGACTCTCGGAGTCCTCCAGGCGTCGATCCATAAGCGCACTCGCCTGACTAAGCCGGCGCACCTCTGTTTGTAAGGCCGCCACATCTGTCATAAGGCCCGATGCGGTGTGGGCCAAAGAATCTACTCGGTCATTGGTTTTGGAAAGATCGGCCCTCACCAGGCCAACATCCACGAGGACCGAGTCGATCTTCTGCGCCAGTGTATCGAACCGCTGGCCCACCGAGGCCTTCATCTCGGCAATGGCGCCCATGACATCTCGCAGAGTCAGATCTGCGGGCAGGTCTGGGGCATCAGGAGGGCTCTCAGGGGACTTGCACGGTCCATCGGGAGATCCCTTCTGGAGGGTATAGCGGTCCATACTGTTGGCCTGATGGACGGCGCCACGCCGGGTCGATTTGATCTTTGCCCGGTCTCCATCTTGTTTCGTGGCCATGGCCACCAGTCTCCCAGTCGCACCAGCCACGTCGTGTAGGGCAGGAAAGCAGGGCCACGAGCTCCGGGGGGGGCCACCTCAGAGCAGCGGGGTGGATCACAGCCTGCAGGCATGCAGGGTCTCCCAGCAAGGCCACACCAACACCAAGAGCTCCGCGACCCAACCTCGCAGAGACGGCAAGGGGGTGCGAAAGCGAAAGTACGGGGTACGCGAGTCGCCAGGCCCTGCCTGCCGCTGTTGTTCACTGTGTCACTGGATCACCCCACAGCGCAAATCCGGGGTCCGGCGAGGGGAAGGCCGCAAACCTCAATCGGTGCTCACTCCGGTGTCCGAGGTCCGATTCGGAAGCGGGAAACGGGTGCCACCTCAACTCAGGTTCACCAACATAGTCCCCTCATCCAGGGCAGGATAATTTCAGGATAATCGTAGGAGGTTGCGGAGGTCCTCGGGAGCCTCGCACCTACGCGGCCATCTTGGTTGCGCGCTAGGCTCCTCCTCCTCTGCCTCAGTGTTAATGTACAAATTCACCTTGTGGTAGTTCGCAGCTCTCTGAATGACACTATGGTATGCATTTGTGTGATTGGCTGGAGGAGCCCTAATTGGGATGTGCTCCAAGTCTGGGTCTGTGGGAGGATCAATGTCGTAATCCTCCCAAGGATCACCGGAGGTTTCCTGGTACAGGGAAGCGATATCTTCCGTTGGTCAATAAGGGCTTAGATTGATGATGTCTGAATAGGACTGTGGAAACCTATATGGGGAGTGAATGAGAGATTGTGGTGATGGTGGTGTAGGAGGCTTAGGTGAAGATGGCTGTCTGGCCGGGAGTCGGTGACTCACCAATGTCGTCGTCTTGTTCTTCGGCAGCCAGAGTGTCGGCTTCCACAAAGATGTCTCTGAAGTTTACTGAGCCATCTTTGTACCCATGGACTATCTCTGCGCTGAAGAAGTCTCTTACTGTGGGTCACCAAACAGCGATCACACAGTTCTTCGTGATTCAGCGACAGACGGAAGTTGCAGACTCTGAGTAAAACTGTCCAGGCATATTTAGAGTAGTACTGGGGGAAATCTCCTAGAAAGGTGTCAGTTCCATCACCTAAAGGAATTTTTCATTCTGCGAATGGAGACTGAAGCACGTGGTGTTCCGAAGGCCCACTTGTTCAACTGAAAAACTACAGCTGGAGTTGACGTATTGTAATGCGTTGAAGATTGTACTCGTGAGTGAGTGGAAATCAGTGATCTCAAGACCATAACAGGAAACAACAAACAAAAAACGGGAGCTCACCAGCTCACGTCCAAACCAGATCGCAGAGAAAATCACCAAGACCTCATAACTCTAAAGACTTCTTTGAAGAAAAACAACTTGCAATGTCGGAGCCTAGCGCTAGATGGCAGGAGTATGCACAGCATGTGTATCTACAACCACACATGCTATGAACACAGTGTGCCACTAGGATTTATTAAAGGATTATTTGTGTTTCAACAAGGAGCTACAACGTATGTCACCCTTGCCATCTAAACACAATAAATGTGATACGGGCAACAAAGCAGTTATGACATTTATATTGTCCACATATAAATGCAAGACATCAGACAGTTCTAACAGAGAGGTGCTCCTAGTGACCGTGCAAGCGACAAGTAGTGAACCACTATGTTACAAAGACAGTGTACAGACAATATATACATAAGTCCAAACCATTGGGACATATTCCTTAGATTCCAGACAAGTAAGCGTTCAAGATTGTAATAGGTCCAGTCATGAATGAATGGTTAGGACCAAAACGTCAACGTTTTGACTCCCTCAGAGTGATTTGCATGGCTTCTTCCTCAGGATAAAACAAACTGGTAGCAACCTGATTATGGAATTCTGGTGTAATAACACACATCCAAGAAACCAGTCCTCATGACCTTATATATATAATTCTGATTCCTTCCAAGACTCACACAACATGTTGATTTTGCAACTCATGTACCAAGGTTGCAACCTCATGCTCTCTTGTGGAGTAAGTGTTTTCAGAATAGGAATTATGAGCAACTTGAGAGAGACAGTGTGAGCTGCAAACACAAACATTTTCGGTGGTCCTACTAGCTGTGAGGGCCTCAGAACTAGATTTACTAAGCTTCTTTCCAGAAGTCTGAAACTCCCAGTTTTCATTAGTGGGGGACTTACAGCAAGAAAAGGAACATATACATAGTTAGAAATGTGCTGATGTGCCATAAATGTATCTGGTCTTGGTATATGCTTCAGACAGGAGCAGCTGAAAAACTAAACTTAGTGTAAAAAATAACTTGCCAAGCCAAGTATTAGACAGATATGTGGTAGCCAAAGCACACTGTTGCACAAGCTGCAAGCGTCACCTCACGTAACAAACAAGGGTTTTGTTAAACACCATATTAAAGCACTTATCATAAGACAAGTAGGAGAATTCTGAACAGTATTTACCTCTTCAGGGGCTAAAGATAGTACTCCATATTCAGAATAACGAGGCTTAGGAAATCGGCATGCTCTCCTAAAGGAGCCTGAAATGTTAGACAACATTTGCCTGCTACAGTTCCTATTGACAAATCCTAACTGAACCTCTCCACCTTCCTTGGAGAATAGAAACAGTATACAGCTCTTATCTTTTGAACACGCCTGTGTCAAGGAATAGCACCTGCAAAGCACACATTGTTGTGTACGGAAACGAGAAGTGATTGGATCATTGGGGGGAAATGAGCAGTATCAGAAGCAGTTGGATCCAAGGAGTTTTTCACTTTTTAGCAGTCACTATGCAGAAAGGGCAAAGCAACAAATTAATTTCCATGAAATTAGCACTTAGCCAAGCAAGCCATTCCTCGAGATGGCACACTCCAATATCACACTTCAGTTGTTGCGACTTAAGTCGAATCCCATCTAGACAATGGCACTTCAATTTACCTAGAATTGCCAGAAAACTCTTAAGAGGGCTCCAATGAGTACTGAATGTTGCAGCAAGTCTTATTTCTGGCATATACTTTTGTGACCATATCTCCTCCATCTAGTCCGGTCTGCACTAACTGCCAAGAAAGAAAGCATATCTATTCAAATTAGTGGTCATTGCCCATTGAGTGAATAAGGCCTTTGCTCCAGTTTCCTGACCTCCAAGTTTCAGCTACACATGCCTCAGCGCATGCTGCGTCCATCAGTTAGTATCCGTTAGACGTTCCCCTGGTTAAAGCTTTTTCGGCAACAATTTTCTCAATGGCCACAGCTATTGTTTGATCTTTCTTTGCTCACTGTCTTTCCTTTTGCATTAAAATATAAAATGAAAACTGTAATTTAGGCTTCATTAACCTAAAAGCTTGTTTTGTATTTTTACTGATGGCAGTTGTCATTATTTTATCCTCTACATAGTCAGGAAAACCCAATATATGAGAACTATACAAATACCTACGACATAAGAACACACTGACTTGCATTCAGCTCATCAAAGAATTCATATGCATATGGCTTTCTTACAGTTGCACCATCAAGACATCCATAAGCTACCTTTATATCAAACTATTTTGGTTGACTTTATGACTGCCATCTATCAGGGAGTTCAACAGGCTCCCGTACAGTCAAACCAGTTTGACTGAACCTAGGGTTAATTTTTGAGAAAAGGGAGAGCGGCACACACTAATTAATTTTGAGGATCAAGTTTACTTTTTTTTTTTTTAAGAACACATTTTTTATTGTGTCAATATAGCCATTACCATGCAGAGCCCTGTAACCCAGAGACGTCTGCCATATCCTTCATACATCTACATACAGGCAATAGACAATTGTATATTTTTAAAGCCCCTCAACACCCATCCCAACTCCCCTCCCTCCCCCCCAACCCCCAAAGATCGCACTTCCTACAACTAGTCTTACTCTTCCCCTGCGGTCCATCCCACTCTCCCCTCGCATCGTACGCGCCCCCACGCTGCCCCCCCCCCCCCCTGACCACCAATATCCGTGAGCAGCTGCCCCTATGGATTGATCTCCCTCTCTACGGGGGGTTCCAGCCCAATTCCACAGTAATCTGCCCATCTTTTCCAGATCTTATAGTGCTTGCGTGGGCACCCCCTGGCCTCGAAAATGGGCTGCTCCAGCCCCATACAGAAGTCCAGGCCGTTCTTCCATCTCATCATGGAAGGGGCTCGGGCCGCCTTCCACTCCCTTGCAATATCTCGCTTGGCCAGGGTAAGTCCCAGCAACAGAAGATGACGTTTGTATATATTGCCCCCTATATCCTCCATGACATGAAGTAATGCCAGCCGCGGCGAGCGGGGGAGCTCCCACCCCAATACCTCCGAGAGGCACGCCAACACTCCCCTCCAAAATCGACCAAGGGATGCGGATCAAGTTTACTTTTGAAAGCAATTTCACCTTCACTCTGCATATGATCTCCATCACCCTTTCCTCCAATTCCCCCAAATTAGTTTGCTAGTCCTCATCTCACCAAAAATATTCTAACTGTACTTCTACAGGGCTCCCTAAGAAGATACTAGAAAACCAGCAAAATAATGCAGCAAGTATCATGTGTGGTCCAAGATGCAAAGAGGAGATCATCATCCCAGCCCTCAGACTACTACAGATTTAATTTAAACAAATATGTATTTCAAACAACTCTGTTCATGGACATGTGCCATGTTATTGGACCAAACTCTTCCATCCAGGTGCCAGATATCCGGTTGTCTACTCCGCTTCTAATGTTTAAAGATATTGCGGTGGATCCCTCCACTTTCGGGGCTACTCCCTATGGAACTCTCTTCTACAACTAGAATGAGAATGAAAAATAATTCCCATGTTGAGACGAGTCTAAAGACACACCCTTCCGGCTCCCAAAATTGTACACATTTCAGCCAGCCTTCTGTTTTTGCACGTTTTCTACTCACCCATCAGATGCAAAAAATGGGTTAAAAATAAACCTTTCTCTCACGGCATTTCCATATTTGGAGACGTGTTCTTTATAACTGCCACGTTACTCTGTATAATGGCTATTTTGATACTCACCCTTGTATCATTCATGATTCATTTAGGTCTTTGTGCTCCAAGCCTACATGTTGTGGTATGCAGCGCTTTCCAAAAATTACAAATAGATACATGCCCTAGTTTTTTTTTTTTTTTTAAATGGGTCAATTTCAGGGTTCTTGCATAGGTGAGGGAAAGAACAACCATGGAATCTGACAAAAAGGTACAGAATAGTTGGACAAAAATGCAAATAGTAGCCAGGTAATTTGGTCCAAAAAACTAGTGTTTCAGAACTCAAGCTGTTTAAAATGTGTTTTGTGGACTTAATGTGAAATATACATACACAAGTGGATCACTATACTTTCATGGCAGTGGGCCATAATATGCCTCTTGGAAGACTTGACAAAAAATCCTGTTGAATCCAGATTTTGTTCAAACTGGCACTCACCTGTTTGTGTCTAACATCCCTGACTTACAAGTGGTCAGGACTCCTTGGCTACTCCTGGAAAGCCTTTTAAACTTCAGCTGGGCCAGATGGGGAGCAATACAAAACGACTCCCACCCCTTTCCCAGAAGGTATTATTACCATGAGCCATTCTGAACCCAGACACAGGAAAATCATTCCTTTGAAAAACAAATGTCTCAATGACAAGTGGTAATAGGATTCCCACTGGAAACAACATTTTCCTCCCACTAGATTTATTTTGTCGGTAAAAAGTGTCAACATTAGAAGGAAATGCTTATTTTATAACACCAGTTAGAAACAACCATATATCTGCTGCATCCATTCACGACTGGGGAATCCATATGCATATCACAGCAGTCCAGGGATGTTGGTCACCCGCAGAAATATCATTGTTTGAGTAAGATATATTTCTGAGTTATCATGGGCAAGAACGGCTTAGAATTTCAATATGTTTGTGATGTATGATGTTTCTGCTGGTGACCAACACCCTTGGACAGCTGTGTCATCCATTTGGATTTGAATTTAACATTTACGGTCTTGATGGCAAAATAAACACTATATTTATACAATCAGTACAAAACTGCAGCACACAAGAAATGAAGACATGAAAAGAAGTTAGCAATGAGAAGGAGGATAAAGGAAAGTGACAACAGAAAGAGTGCAGAAAAGGAATAGGGAGGTATGGTATTTTAGTGCTTAGGGGCTTGGAGAGAAAATGTTTGAAAATGGAATTAAGTACAAGGCAGAGGTAGGAAGAGCTGCACATGTGAAGCACAACACAGAATTTGGAAAACAGCAAAACAGCCTAATGTATGAGAAAAAATATAAATTGAAGTGAAGAAAAGTAGTACATACTCTCAACCCCTTCCTGACCTGCCCCCTCTTTCCGCACTGCCCCCACTGGCTTCACCTAAAATCAAGCACGCTGGACCGACTTCAAGTACTATGACGAAGACTCTGTCTCTAAAATCCTCTCTACCTTAAACCTGAATAATCACTTTAATGACCCGCTCCCATCCAACTGCCTCGCTGCTGCCACCCAATCCATTGTTCCTAGCTGGACTGCAATAATCAACGCCTCTCTCCGGCAGGGATCGATTCCTTACTCTCTGAAAGCCGGCCACGTCATCTACATTTAAAAAAACCTGTCGCTGGATCCAGCCTCCCCTGACAACTTCAGACCTATCTCCAACATCCCTCTGTTAGCCAAAGTGTTAGAGAAGTGTGTGCAACAGCAACTAAGGCAACACATCAACAACTTTCACCTACTCGATGACTTCCAATCTGGATTCAGACCTGGGCACAGTACTGAAAACACCATGCTCCACATTGTGGACGATGCCCTCCAAGCCCTTGACCAAGGCAAAACCTGCCTTCTAATCCTCCTAGATCTATCCTCGGCCTTTGACATGGTCAACCATGAAAAACTACTCGAACACCTCAAACTCAGGATGGGTTTGGATGGCTCTGTTTTTGAATGGTTTAGGTCCTTCCTTCACAACCGATCACAGAGATTCCTAATTAACGAAAACCTATCTGCTCCCTCCCCGGTGAGAGTCCCTCAAGGATCAACCCTGTCCCCCACCCTCTTCAACCTTTACTTAGAGCCGCTTACTGAAGTACTTCACACCGCTAGTATCTCCTACCATATGTACGTGGACGACACCCAAATATACATAAAAATTTAATCGCACGAGGAGATTCTCTCCCTGAACGAGGCCCTAAAACTGACTGTACAATGGCTCGCCTCCAACCAAATCAAACAACGCAAATTTCTCCTAATTTCCTCTACAAAAACAAACCCGGAGATTCAGATGTGGATCAAGGCTATCACTGCCTTAAACTGCCCACCGACTATCGTGGACTAGGCCACATCTCTGAATAATTCTCGACTGCAACCTGAACATGCGGGACCACATCAACTCGATGGCTAAATCAGCCAGGTTCCACCTGAGCTACCTAAGGAAGCTGAAACCCTTCATCGATGCTCCCGACCTAAAAATGGCAGTCCAAGCACTAGTCATCTCTAGACTGGAATATGGCTGTTCCACCCTCTCTGGTTTACCCAAGATCTCCCTGGCACCTTTAAAAGCCTGCCCCAAAGCGGCCGCCAGACTACTTACCAGCCCAAGGAAATTCGACCACATCTCTCCACATCTGAAAGCTTTGAACTGGCTTCCCCTCGAGGCCAAAATACAGCTGAAACTGGCATGCATCACACACAAGGCTCTATACGCAAACTCCCCTGCTTATCTAGCACAGAAACTAGTGGTATCTGGAGGAAGCAGGAACGCTCGGTCCGCCAGAGACCTCTTGCTCCAACCTGCCCGTTTTTGGAGAAAAATAAAAAAATAAAAACTACAATCGGGGGGGGGAGGAGCCTAGCGCGCAACCAAGATGGCCGCGTAGGTGCGAGGCTCCCGAGGACCTCCGCGACCTCCTGAATAAATCCTGGAAATATCCTGTCCTTGTTAAGGGGACTGTGTCGGGGAACCCGAGCTGAGGCATTACCCGTTTTTTGGGCTCGAATCGGACCCCGAACACCGGTGGGAACATCGACTGAAGGTTGCGGCCTTCTCCTCGCCGGCCCCCCGGATTGGAGTAGTGGCGCGATCCGGGGACAAGGTGAATAACAGCGGCGAGCGGGGCTGGGCGACTCGCGTACCCCGCACTTTCACTTTCGCTTTTGCGCCCTCCTTGCTCTCTGGCGAGGTCGGGCTGCGGAGCGGGGTGCGGTGGTGTGGCCTTGTCCTGGTGCCCAGCTGACCCGCCGACGGTGGGTCGACCCGCAGCTCTGTGGTCGCCCCCTTGACACCCGTGATCTGGTGTGACGGCCCGTTTGGAGATCTTGGCACGACGGTGGAAGGGCCAGCATGGCCACCAAACAAGATGGCGACCGGGCGAAGGTGAAGACGACCCGCCGTGGTACGGCGCACCAGGCCAATAGTATGGACCGCTACACGCTCCAAAAGGGTTCTCCGGAGACAACGCGGTCATCCCCGGTGGGCCCGACGGAGGCACCCGCCCATCCAGTGGATCTAACCCTCCGGGACGTCATGGGCGCCATCGCTGAACTGAAGGCCTCAGTGGACCAGCGTTTTGACACCTTGTCGCAAAAAATTGACTCGGTCCTGGTGGATGTGGGACTTGTGAGGGCGGACTTGTCAAAAACGAACGACCGAGTCGACTCCCTGACCCACACCACAACGAGCCTCACGACTGACGTGGTGGCCCTCCAGAAGGAGGTGCGCCGGCTTGGCCAGGCGAGCGCCCTGATGGACCGGCGACTGGAGGATTCCGAGGGTCGCGCCCGGAGGAATAATATCCGCATTATTGGTGTGCCGGAGGGACGTGAGGCGGAGGCGGCGGACCTCTTCGTGGAAGACTTGATCCTGACCCACCTCCAGCCCCGGGGGCTGAGTAAGTTTTTTGCGGTGGAACGTGCCCACCGGGTCCCCGGGGGCCGCCCTAAGACCGGTGCCCCGCCACGGCCCCTTATTGCCCGAATCTTTAATTTTCGGGACCGAGATGCCATCCTCCAGACCTCCAGGCAACAGGGACCGGTCAGGTTGGACAACATGGACGTAAACTTCTACCCAGACTTTACCCCGGCGGTCCAGAAGCAGCGGCAGAGCTTTATTGGCGTCAAACGTCGTTTAAGGGACCTAAATCTTAAGTACTCAATGCTCTTCCCGGCTAAGCTGCGGGTGGAGGTGGATGGTCGCACGCACTTCTTCGACCGGCCCGAGGCCGCTGGGGACTGGTTGGACACCTTGCCTGGGGATCGGGGCCGGGGGGGTGGGGGGAGCGCGGCTGGCGAGGAGGGCCCGCTGGATCAGAATTGAGGGATGACTGTATTGCCTTGCTCGGGACATTGTTCCTTCACCACATACTGCTTCTGTAGGTTCCCCTCCCATGGAGGTCGTGTGGGGCCTGCTGGGGGCTTCCCTCCTCCTCTGGGGGACCAGTTAGTATTTAGCTATGGGGCGACAGGCACACTGCACTTTGGGGGGGCTGTCTGGGCTCATGCAGGGGTGCAGGGAGGGGGGAGTTTTGTTGGGACCGGGGGGTGGGGGGGGTGTGTTGTTTGTTTGTACCGCAAGGCAATCCTGCAGCAGTTTTGTTGTCTTTAGACTGCTCGGTGGGGGACGACCGATTGTTTCGACGTATGATGGGGGGTAGGGACTTGACGGTGTTGTCATGGAATGTTAACGGTCTGGGGGATAGGATTAAGCGTGGTGTGGTCCTGCAGTATTTAAAACGTATTTCACCAGATGTTGTCTTTCTGCAAGAGACGCACCTTATAGGTAACACCTTTCATGCAATGAATCGGAGGGGATATCGTTTGGCGGCCCACTCTGGCTTCACCTCGGGCTCGCGGGGGGTGGGTATTATGGTTAGGAACTCGCTCCCGCTGGAGATTGATGAGGTGCACCACGATGAGAGGGGACGTTACACTGCTCTGGCGGGACGTATGGAGGGTAGAGTGTTCAGTTTTGTGTCGGTGTACGTCCCGCCTGGGCTACAGGCCACTACATTTGCGGACCTGGGGCGCCTCCTTCTGGAACTTCCGAGTGGCCTCTTGGTGGTGGGAGGGGACTTTAATGCGGTTGTTTCTGGATCTATGGATCGCCATCCCCCTAGGGACCTCCCCCGGGCACAGGCGTGGCTGCCTGGCCTTTTAGACACACTGGGCCTGGTGGATTGTTGGCGCCTAAAGCATCCCGTATTGCAACAATACACCTTCCACTCGGGGGCCCATGGTAGTCTCTCGCGGCTTGATTACATCCTTGTCCCAGCAGCCCATGCGGGGAGGGTGGGAGAGGTGCGCCATCTGGCACGGGGTATTTCAGACCACTCCCCATTGTTGTTGCATTTCGATGTCATCCCGAGGGGGGATGGCAGGGTGGCCCCGATTAACGCCTGGTATCTGCGCGACCCCACCATTCGTGCCGACTTGATCACATCCTTGCAGCGCTATTTTGAGGAGAATGTGGGGTCGGTCCCATCTGCCCTCTCCCTATGGGAGGCTTTCAAAGTGGTTCTTAGAGGGGAGGCCCTCTCCTTTATTGCCAATGCCCGGCGGCGCGAGCGGGAGGAGGTGACCCGGGTGGAGGCCGAGATTGCGGAATTGGAGGGTGACCTGGGGAACGGGGTAACGGACGCCAAGTTACATGTTCTACAGTTAAAGCAGGCGGCCTACCGGGCCCTCGTCACGGAGGCGGCCAGGGGCCTTGGTAGAGAGCAGCAGGGGCGCTTGTACGATGTGGGTGATAAGGCCGGTAAATTGATTGCGTGGTTGGATAAGAGAGAGAGAGCGAGCCGAGTGGTGCCTTTGATTGAGAGCGTGGATGGTGCGTGTGCCACGGAGCCGGAAGCCATTGTCTCCTGTTTCGCGGATTATTTCCGCGGAGTCTACTCCCCTGTTTCTCCCTGTTCGGAGGCGGACTCCGGTGCCCTGCTTCGGGATATTGCACTCCCCTCCCTTACGGCGGAAGACAGAGACTCGCTGGACGTCCCTCCCACCTCGGACGAAATTGCCTCAGCTATTCGCTCGATTTCATCTGGCAAGGCCATGGGCCCCAATGGCATTCCCATTGAGCTATATAAGCTACGCCCGGATGTGCTGGCGCCCCACCTGCGTGCGATGTTCCTCGCGGCTCACTCGCAGGGCTCCCTCCCGCCGGACCAGCGTCTGGCTACAAGTGTGGTAATCCATAAGGAGGGAAAGCCCCGTGAACGGGTCACATCCTATCGGCCGATTTCGCTTTTGAACGCGGAGCCCAAAATCCTCGCCAAGGTGTTGGCTAACCGGTTGGTTGGCGTGGTGGGCGATTTGGTCCACCAAGACCAATCGGGCTTTATCCCGCACCGCAACACGGCGCTTAATCTACGGCGCTTGCACGGCGTGCTTGCGCGTGTTCCATTTGTGCGGGAGCCAGCCATCTTGGCGTCCTTGGACGCCACCATGGCGTTTGATACGCTCGAATGGCCATATCTCTGGGCGATGCTCGCGAAGTTTGGGTTCGGCCCGGGTTGTATCAGCTGGGTCAAATTACTATATTCGGGCCCAATGGCGCAGGTGGTGGTGAACGGGCGTGTGTCGACCCCGTTCGCGCTGGGACGGGGCACGCGACAGGGTTGTCCCCTGTCGCCTCTTCTGTTCGCCCTGGCCCTGGAGCCCCTGGCGGAGTGGCTGCGGTGGCACCCTTCCATCCGTGGTCTCCGCTGGACCCCCGAGCACGAGGACCGTGTGTCCCTCTACGCGGACGATATCCTTTTGTATCTCGCCTCCCCGCGCAAGTCCCTGATCGTCCTAGTTGATGTGTTGCGCTCCTTTGGTCGCAACTCAGGCCTAGTCATTAACTGGGCGAAATCCTGTGTCTACGTACTTTCCGGGGAGGCTCCGGTCCTGCCGCGGGACTGCCCGATCCAGATTGCCTCCCAGGGTTTCCGGTACTTGGGTATATATATCACTCTTGACCCGGAGGCCCGCTATGAGCGGAATCTGCTGCCCCCTCTCCAGCGTTTGAAGGAGGATGTGGTGCGCTGGCGGAGTCTCCCGCTCTCGCCGCTCGGTCGAGCGGCCTTGTTTAAAATGATGTCCTTGCCGCGCTTCCTCTATGCCCTCCAGAACACTATGGACATGGTCCCGGCAAGCTACTTTCGTGAGGTGGAGGGCCTTCAGCGGCGCCTGTTCTGGGACGGGAGGCCGCGTATTGCTCTGGCTAAACTGACGCTCCCGTGGTACGATGGAGGGGTCGCCCTCCCGGACATTAAACGGTATTACTGGGCCTCCCAGCTAGCTGCAATTAATCATGGCCTTTACGGGCCCGCCCTGAACCCGGCATTCGAGATGGACAAGATGCTCCTTCCCGGTGGCGATTACAATCGAGCACTGTACTCTGGCGTGCCCGACTCCCGTCTGACGGGACCGACGCGTGTCATGGTGCGGGTTTGGCACGCGGCTAATGCAGCTATGGGGTGGAAGGACCGTTTGACCCGGGCGTCTCCACTGTATGCCTCCGAGAGGCTGGGCTCCCTGTGGACATCAAAGGGCTTCGAGAAGTGGGACACGATCGGAATCAGCACAGTGGGGGATCTCTGGACGAGGGGGGGATTCAAAACTTTTGAGACGCTGCAGGCGGAGTTCCAGCTGCAGGGCAGTGAGTACTTTCGGTACCTACAGGTCCGCCATGCGCTGGGCTCCGTCTTCCCGGATGTTGCATCCATTCCGGAGTCTTCCCCCCTGGAGGACAGAGTGCTGGATGGCCATGTCCCGGACAGCACGATCTCCCTCATATATAAGAAGCTGATTAATGATAGATCGTGCCTGTTAACTAGTCTACGCGAGGCTTGGGTGGCCGACGGGCTGGAGCTGGACGACGAGGATTGGATGTCCGCGGTGGCCTCTCCAAAAGAGGTGGCCATCCCGGCTCGCCTTCGTTTCGTCCAGCTCAAGATCCTTCACCGGGTCTACGTGACGGGGCCACGGCTTCTACGTATGGGTTTTGCCGTGGACGGACTGTGTAAGCGTGGCTGTGGTGCGTTGGCGACTTTTATGCATATACTGTGGGAGTGCCCGAAGGTGGAGCGATTCTGGCGTGGTGTGCATGAGGTCCTGCGTGTGGTCACGCGTGTAGCGCTGCTGCCTGAAGCGAGGAGGTGCTTGTTGAATGTATGGGAACCGAATGACTATTCGGCTCCGCAGACGCGGTGGGTGACTCTGGGATACATGATAGCGAAACGTGATATTGCTCAATTGTGGGGATCCCAGAGGCCCCCTGCGGTGTCGGCCTGGAAAGAGCACATGGATTGGTGTATGTTCCGTGAAAAGGTGGTGTATGTGGCGAGGGGTAAGCCTGGGGCGTGGGTGAAAATCTGGGGCCCCTGGAACGCCTACCGTGGGGGCATTTGTGAGCCGCCACAGCTGCCGGCTGCCTCGCCTGCTCCGTCTCCCTAGCTGGACCCCCTTGCTCGGCCGCGGGCACGCGGCCCCCCAGTCCTTGATCTCCTCCCATCCCCCTCTTCAGATCTTTCCTGCCAATCTGGATCCCCCACTATGGAGCAAGTGTTGTCACCTTGAATCTTGGGTTGCCTTGCGGTTGTGGTTTTTGTTGTTGTTGTTAGTCTTTAAAATGAAACCGTACTCTGTGGCAGGACGCCGTGAGGCCTGCACCGTTGATTACTCCTGTGTTTCTACTGTGCACCGCTGAGAGACTTTTACTGTCTGTATGTACTATATTTGTGATGCTCTAGCGGCCGGCCGTGCGGTTGTAGGCCCATAACTGTAACCTTTTTATGGATGTAATAAACGGTTTCAAAAAAAAAAAAAAAAAAAAAAAAAAAACTACAATCGGGCTTTCTCCAGGGCCGCACCAAGAATTTGGAACTCTCTCCCACCCGCCATCAGAAGAATCCCTTCTCTGGCACGCTTCAAAAAGGATGCCAAAACTTTCCTCATGGGTAAATTCCTCGCCTAATCTCTGCCTTCAACCACCACAGGGAGCCTGATTAATTTACGACTATCGCCTTTCCCTCAGATTACCTACTCACTCCATCCAGAAACTGTGGGGCCTTGTACTGATTAACTGTAATTGTAAGCCGTACACATGCGTCCCTCTATCCCCTATGTACCCAGCACCCCTGTCCCTCTCCAATCGTTTGTATACTTCTGTATTTCTAAGCATTTTGTTCACTTCTGTCAACCTTGTAAAGCGCTCCGATACCCTTACGGGTCAAGTTGGCACTCTATAAAACACTAAAACAAATAAACTAATCAGAGAGACCAATTATAGTAATCTAAATGGGAAAAGAGGAGGGTGAAGTTCAGATTCTATGTAACTAATTTGACATAGATTATGTTGTACAGCTGGAAAAAGCAAGAGCATGCTGTGGTGGCAATATGCGGAATCCAAACACAATTTAGAAGAATAGAGCACAACAGGTGACATTCTTGAAGGTCACACCATTTTCCAACACTCCCAACACCACAGGCATAAATATACTTTGATCACTGTTGCACTAGCACCATTCGTTTAGCTCACCTTCTGCAGGCTGATGAAGTACCGATTCCGCTCAGCCTCTGGGTCTATAATGCCACCTTTTGCTTGCTGCTTTTCAAAGATTTTGCGCAGTTTACGTAGGTGCTGAATTGTCCTTTTGTCTGGGCTGTAAACCTCCTGGAGTGGGATTAGAAGAAGATAAGAACAATATCAAATTCTACACGTACCTGGTTTCACTTTGCCCAATGAGTGGGCAAGTTGGGGTCAGAATGGGCTAAGTTGTGACATACAAGCACATGTGAAGAAATTATGTTACACCACTGTTTCAGTCCTGCTGCTTTTCAGCCCCAAGAAATGCAGCAGGCCTCTAGACTGCACTAACTACTTCATAGCCATGGTCTCGATCACCTGAAAAGTGCCTTATACACAAGTTCTGATTCTTACCAAAGGATGATTAGGTGGCGGAGCAGCCTCAAGCATCTCAAGATCGTAGGTCAGTGGCTCACGGCAGACTGGACACTGCACCCCAATAACCTGTGTAAGAAAAGAGACAGAGTTATGCATCTGATATTCAAGCAAAGACAGAAGTCCTCCAATGTGACATTGAGCAAACAGAAAATAACCTGCTTGATATCAGAGCAGAGCCAGAGGTATACCGGACAGAATGCACATGTGAATGCAGAGTACTTGGGTTATCAGACAGTAAAGAGGAAGATACTTGTGATAATGGTGAAGAGACAGTCAGAGTACACATGCAATACCAAAAGAGAAGGGTATATAAATGGTAAAGCATAAACTTAATATATGGAATATCAACACTGAGGCTTAAGTGCGCATATGTGAAACTTTACACAGACGGTCATCCACGTAAACTCGGAGCATGGACACAAGTCTAACCAAGTCATTAAAAAGCAAAGTGAGGGTGATGTTCACAGGTAGAGGGGAAGATCGTTCCAGAAGAGGTAGGAGAGGGAACAACCTCCGCTGTAGCTTTGACGGATGCAGGGAAGTGTGCGAGGGAGAAGGAGCACAGTTATCCGTGGGTGCTCCCGAGTGGATGGAGATCATGATGGCATTGTGAGTGGGTCCCAGGTGTGAGCGGGTGGCTGTGGGTGGTGTCTTTTTGTGTAAAGAGGTTGTCAATGCCCGTGGGTTGGGGGTTGAACTTGCTGTAGATGGCGGATATCCTGTTATGGGAGTAGTCTGCAAGTGTTTCACTCAATTTTTGGGAAGGGTGGACTGTATTCTTGGTGGCTGAAGGGTAGGAGAACTCTGATGATGCTGAAGTGTTCCTTGGTGGGGTTGGCGCTTGCTTCCATGTGGTCTGTCAGGACTTCTCTTTTTGTCTCCTTTAGGTGTTAGCGGTATTTGTTCAGCGTGGACTTGAAGGTGGCGTGGTCTGTGGGGTTTCTGTTGGAGAGCCATCATCTTTCTAGCCGCTTGCATGGTTCTGAGTTGTGTTGTATACTAATTGGAATGTTTTGTGGATCTGCAAGTATTGGCAGGCTTCATGGGGGCAGCTCTGTCGGCACAGTTGGAGATCCAGGCACAGACGTTCTGGATGGCCTCCTCCAGGTTGATTGTGGGCCGGGTGGTGTGGAGTGTGTCTGTCCATTGAGTCTCTGTCACTTTGCTCCAGTTGCGGTGGGAGGCGCTCGGGGGCTTGGTGGGAGTGCTTGGGGACCCTACAATAGTGGACAGTGGTGTGGTCGGTCCAGGTAAGCTCGGTGACAAGGCTGTACTTGACTCTGTTGCTGTCTGTGAAGATTGGGTCCAAAGTGTGTCCTGCGCAGTGTGTAGAGTCACTGACCAGCTGGGTGAGGCAGACGTTGCTCATTCTTTCCAGGAGGTTCGTAGAGTTGAAGTCTTTGGGGTAGGCGAGTTGGAAGTTCAGGTTTCAAAGGAAGATATAGTGCTTTGAGTCAATGGCAATAGTTTCAATTAATTCAGTGATGGTGAGCGAGTACTTAGTCCTGGGGGTCTGTAGGTGAGGGTGCCTCTGAAGGTCGTCTTGGCATCTGTTTTAATTTGGAAGTGGAGATGTTCCATGATTGGTGTGGTGTCGTCTTCGGTGGTAGAGCAGCAGAGAGTTTCCTTGTGGATGATGGCGATGCCGCCCCAGTGTCTGATCTTGTAGCCCGTGGGCGTTGCGATGGCTGTGTCAGCAAGTTGAGGAGGGGTTGAGCTAAGTCTCAGTGATGAAGATTACGTCTGGGTGAGGGATGAGATTGTGACCCAGATTTTGGTGCCTTGTTTGAGAAGGGATCTGGCATTGAGCAGGATGCACCGGGACACTCGTGGTCGGCAGGGTGGGGGTGGTGAGGGTTCCAGTGCAGGTAGGGGGCCCTGCAGAGCAAGAGAAGCGGTGGTCGGAGGGCAAGGGTTCCTGATGCTAGGCGCGGTCCGGGCATGGATGGGTCAGAGTGTAGTAGAATAGAGTGGAAAGTGGCATGGAGTGGTGTAGAGATATTTGTGTAGAGCGTCAGAGTGGAGTAGCTTTGAAGAGTTGCATGAAGTGGAGTAGAGTGTTGTAGAGTGGAGTGGCAGAGTGAAATACAGTGTCAGAGTGGAGGAGAGGTCAATGGAGCAGAAAGTCAGAGTGGAGCGGCGCAGAGTGGAGCAGTGCAGTGGCAAAGGGCACAGTGCAGTGGCAACGGGCACAGTGGCGTAGTGTGGAGTGGCGAAGTGTATAGTGCAGTGGTGAAGAGTATAGTGGCGTAGAGTAGAGGGGAGTGGGGTAAAGTTGAGTGCAGTGGCGTGGAGAGGTGCAGAGTGGAGGGGTAAAGTGGTGTATGCATGGTACGGTAGAGCACGGCCATTACAGAGAACACATCTTCAATTGAAATGACATGCACATTTGCAGACATACATTTTTGCGGATAAAAGTATACAGCGCACAAACTATAATGTATGGTTATGTTATCACCTAGTGTATTGATTTGTTTTGATCATACAAAAATATTTGCTGCCACCACACTTTAGAATTACCCAAAAACGTGCTTAGTTTGTGCATTGCATATTGTAGATCTGTAAATTTCGTTTACATTTAAATGTAGTTTTGTGCATGAAAAAAAATATATAACACCGTACAGCACCTCCCCCCAACCCCTCAAAACTAGTGAAGTCAGAGAAAGAAAAAGTAAACACCAAGCTCCCTGAAAGATAGAGCCTGGTATTTGACTTCAGTCTTTGAATGCACAGCAAATGTGACTCGAGAGGACTTGAAGGCCTGTTTACAGAAATTCAGTACTACTGGAAGAATACAGTAAATAGGGTTTGGGCAAGGGAAGGGACAGACTCAAGCTGGATAGCCAAAAACAAACAAAGCCAGGAAATAGAAAGCAAACAAATGTGAGTTACAAAACACAAAGTCAATGGTACGCAATGGGCAGAATGTATCCCCAGAGACGCTTTCAAATGTCCCCAAGATATTGTCAGCAAACCAGACTGCTGCACTGTCTGGTAGGCTTCAACCTAAAAATGAACATGTGATACACAGATAGAATGTCATTTATTTGATACGAAACCAATAAAGCAATGCTGCTCATATGATGCCACAGAAAGGAGGATGCCAGAACAAATTTAAGAGAACACACAGGACACTATGGACCAGAGGTCAAAGGATACACAAGTGGTACCAGGAAAAGGGAGTGAAACCCTGGTTATAACAGAGAGCAATGAAAGAATGTATGCGACTATCGAAGCACAGGATAAAGCATAGATTGGAAGGCACCCATCAAAGAAATTAGGGTATCTGTGTAGAATAGACAAAAAGGCACCTATGCAATTCAAGAGAACTGATACAATCTTAATTGTGATATCAATAAGCATACACAAAATGATATCCAAGTAATATCAGAACAGAGATAGAAAGGCACACATGCAATATCAGGAATGAGACAGATACCCATACAATAATAGGCAGCAAGGTACCCAAGGTGACAGCAGAGACACACCATTACCATATGATTTAGCGGACTTGGACAGTAATGACACAGAAGAGAACATGTGAAGGGTATATCTGTGATAAAAGAGGTGTACGCATGTGACCCCAAGAGCAGAATCAGCAAGGGACTTTCATATAAGAGGAGTAACAGATTTTCCAGTGACAAAGCACAGCTGAATGGTACATAGCAATATCAGAGCCGCAACTGGAGAGTAGCCATGTGTAAGCAAAGAATACCTATCTGAAACTAGAGCAAGGACTACAGTTGTTACTTTGGCAATAGCAGGAGCATGAAGCTCATGTTAAATCTTAGAAGATACCGAATGTGTAATCTTGGCCATGCTGAATTTACCTGCTGAGGCGGGGCAATCCGATTTTGTTCCTGCTCCTCCAACTTGCTCTGCACTTCTTCCTCCATGTGATGAGCATAACGTGCCAAACAGTGCGAGTGGAAATAATGATAGCATGAGGTCTTAGTGAATGCTTCATTTGCCTAAAAAACAAAAAAAGAACATATTCAGTTCAAAACCTGTTCTCTCTTAGGAGGAGGAAGGAGTGTGGGGGTGCTGAGAAGGTGGGAAATAAATAAGATTACTTACTTGTGATACTAGTTCTTCACATTGATTTTTCAAGGAGTCACACGCTTTGTTTCAAATGCTAAAAATTGTCAGTATAAGAATGCCCACTTATTTAAAAAAAAACACAAAAATATAATGTGTACTGTGCACAAAATTTAGAGACCTGTGTGGAAGTGGACAGAATATTAACTGAAAGGACCTACTAATAAGTGACAATATATTATTTATGGGAAATGCTGATGTTCTATGAATGTATAACTAGAACTTCTAGCTGTCAAAGTGCAAAGTTTATCTTCCCAAACGAAATGTCATTTGTAGGCTACATGGAGAAAACATACTACAGTTCCATTACTTTTTTATTTTGATAAACTCATTTTTATTGTTTTATTAGGAGGTACAATAGGTCAAATCAAAAAGCCACAATAGGTGTGTACATAGCAGCAGTGGATGTCTCATGCAACAGAAACAATATCACTTCCCCATCCACAGCGTTACAGTGGGTCAATGCCCATGGCCCCAAACCATTTGCTCCATAATTTGGCATATTTAGCAGGACACTCCCGCGCCTCGTTTACAGGCTTAGTCTGCTGGGAGCACCAGTCCACCCCTGCCTCCACTGAGATATCGTCAGGGACTTGGAGGCCTTCTAGTGGGCTACAATGTCACGCTTAGCAACAAGCAGGGTCGTCCCCAGGAGAACCCAATCTGCACGGGAACCCCCGACCCATTGATCCCTCCCTGGAGGATCAGTAATAGGCACATTTCTATCTCAGTATTAAAGATGTCGGAAAGTTCAGCGACCACTGTTTCCCAGTATCGTGTTAAGCTGAGACAGGACCAGATCATGTGAAAAAAAGTCTGCTGGGACTTGAGAAGTGGAATCATGCAGAGCTGGCCAGGGGTTTTGCTTTGAACAACCGGTCGGTGGATAGGTGTGCGCAATGTAAGTAGTAGGTTTGCACTAGCTGGACCCTTGATTACATGGTCAGAACTTTGGGGCCATCAGTGCATTCCACCAGTCATCATCCTCCATAGGTCCTTGCCAACCCTCCCAGCGGGCTCTAAGGGCAGTCAATGTGTCTGGGGTGTTAATAATCAGTGTGCGGTAAATTTTGGACACACCCCCTTTACACAGCGCAGAAGGGACGTGTACACGCTGTGCATGGCACAGCTGCAAATTATGAAACTACGTCCTGGACAGGGTTTACATCTGCTGGAGCTCCTGAAATGAAGAAGTGTGTACCCTTCGAAACATCCCCTAAAAGTGTAATGTAGATGGCATCCCACCGACCAAAACCCCTCAGCGCCAACACCTCACCCAACCAGGCACTGTGCCACAAGTGGGTCTGTTGAGTGAATTTAGACCACCATCCTGTATGTCAGAGAGCAGCCCTCCACCCACTGAACATCAACCGAGTTACCTGAGGGAACGTATTGGGGAGCGTGGCACCGTAAAGCATTGCCATGATTCGGGGAAAGCCAAATGTATGGAGTTAAGCTTGTATTCTGGGTCAGACCACCGGCTACTAAGCCAGTCGTTAACAAGGAGGTGTAATGCAAATTAGCATGGCTACAGATTGGACATATTTTAATCAAATGGGGGGAGGTAGAAGGAGCGGTGATCCATTCAGCTTCCAGGTAGATATTTATAATCAAAGGGAATGGATCACTTGTAGCTGTCACCAGGGTTCAGGTACTCGTTTCCGATGTTTGGTAAAGAACCCTCATTCACGTAAGATGGTTGCGCAGCGGTATATCTTGATTCTCCGCCTTGATGTCAAAAACGTGACAGCATCATTGCGGAGAATCAAGATATACCGCCGCACAACCATCTTACGTGAATGAGGGTTCTTTACCAAACATCGGAAACAAGTACCTGAACCCTGGTGACAGCTACAAGTGATCCATTCCCTTTGATTATAAATATCTACAGATTGGACATACCCAGGCCACCATCATAAGGGGCCCGTTAGCAGGTCGTGAATGCTAGGCGAGGCCGCAAATTAGGCCATAGGAAAGTGATCGCCAAGGAAACCATTTCCCTGAATGAATGGCAAGGAAACATTTGTGGCAAATTTTAAAAGAGGTATAGAAATCGTGACAGTATCTTCATCTCATATAGTGCCATCCTCCCCATAACATTTAATGGGAGTGTCTGCCACTTCTTGAGATCTTTTTTGACCTTGCGAGTAAGGGGTGTAACATTGAGAGACCACATTGAGTGCTTTGAGTTTCTGCTGGACAGCTTTATATGATTGTCGCTTGGCCTGGACCTCATAGGTGTAATCTGGGAAAATCTGGATTTTAGAGTTCTCATATTGGAGGTCTGGGATCACTCTGGCTTGACGCAGGATACAGTTTCTGTCTTTGAATATGTGTAATCTCGCTTTCATGGGCGGTCGATGTGCACCTGGGGGAGGGTTTGGGGGTTAGTATCTTGTGGGCCTGCTCCAGTGCGAACTAAGAGGGGAGTTTGTGGGTGGTATCCATGACTTAATCCATTCCTCAAGGAATTCAGCAGGGTGAGTGCGCTCACGTTCCACCAGCAAACCCCAAAAACACAGATTGAAGTCTAGCGTTTTTTTGCATCCTCGGTGTGGTGGTGAAGCTAATTCGTGTGAGTTAAGAGATGAGCAACTTTGGCCTTAAGGTTGGTGATCTCATATTTGACCATGGAGAGGCGGCCCCCAGCTTCTGTGATGCGGCCGAACCAGTTGCACACATCCTGACGGACGAGTGCCACATCCTTACGCACCTCCCCAATCTTGGTCTCGACCACTGGTTGCAATGTTGAGTATCTTGTCAAGGTGTCCTTCCGAAGAAGCTACTTTATCTAGGGCCTCCCCCCAGTTGCTCCAGCAGGAGTAGTGAACTGGTCAATACGTTGCTGGAAGGGGGTGGTTTTGCTGCTTAATCCTTCACCATGATCAGCATGTGACACAGTCCCTGTTCGGTAGAGTCAGGTCCGCTTGCTGAAATCCACTGCATCATGAGCAACCAGACACAGGGCTGATCACTGACCACCAGCAAGAGTGGCGGACGGAAGTGGGGAGGCACCCGGATGCAAAAGAGTAGGGGCAGGCAAAGGCCACAGGTGGACCACAGCCCCACTAAGCAATCCAATTTCAAACAGTTGGGTGAAAGTAAGAGCGGCAGGGGCCTGCACCACCAGCGATCTGCCCCGCGAGGACCCCACCTGAGCTGGCGAGGTCCAGCCGGCGTTGCCTAATCGATCAGTACCGCGCCCCGGGCATCCCATGTGAGGGTGAATATAGTGTGTGATTTCCAAAGCATGCCATCCACAGGTGGAGAAGACGCACCATCCCTCACACCCAAACTAAGAAGGAGGGCGTCCTGCCAGAAGATGGATGGAGAAGGGAACCTCTGTACTGCTGCGTGAAGTGGGCTCCCCCGTTGGTAAATTACACGCACCTGTGGGACTCAAAGTCCAATAAAAACTCTTCGCAGCCTGGCGCAATGCACCCCCCATCAGCAGGTGTAACTGTGCAGGACTGCTGAGCATTTCGAAATGTATCTCCCCGGAGCCAGTATGTTGCTGCAGCCGACAAAAGGCATCAGGCCCAGAGATCAGATCGAGACCCCAAAGTCTGGTGAGTTGCAGGAGATGAGATGAATGAAGCCCGGGGCACCCGATCAAGGCCGCATCTCCAAAGCTACACGGTGCCCAACGCAAAGTCAGGGGCCACAGTCCGGAGAAGTTGTATGAAGAGGGAGGCAGCCAGGGCAGCTCAACGTGCTCCCTGCCCCTCAGAGCTAGTCAGTCAGGGAGCAGCCCCCGCACAGGCCCTCGCCACGGTGGGCCTCAGAGCCTGTGTCTATACTCCGAACGGGGTTGCAGCCACTCACCTTGGACTCTTGTGCGGCCCGATGTGGCAGGATCCGCCAGTGCTCGTGGTCTGTCTGTCGTCGGGTGGTGGTCACCCCTTTTCCGTGATTCCACTCCGCTCACTGCCACAACATCTGGGGAGGCCAAGCCTCCAAATCCTCAGCCCCGCGAGTGCTTCAATTGCCACGCTCCGGGACAGTTTGAGGAGAGAGATGATTCGAGCCAACAGGCATCCTGCCCCAGCAATGACAAACAACGAGGGAGGAGCCCCCCCCCCCCCCCCCCCCCCTCAACCCCTTCACAGCCCCTGCTCACGTCAGGGCCCGGAGCCAGTGAGCGCATTCCCAGCAGGGCCGCAAAACTCACCCAGACCTCAGCTGCGGCTCCTCTGCAGCAGGTACAGGGCTCGTATAGGTCTTGCAAGTCACAAGATGCCAGGACGATTCAGTCTTGAGACCGGGTTACCACTGCCTGCGTGGTCTGCAGGCCTAAAGGCCGACCAGGCACACCATCTTGGGCCGCAACTGAGCTTCGGCCCCACGAGTCTTCGTTGATCTCACCGGGCAAACCAAAGCCCCTTTCGAGGAGAAATTACGTTGAAGGAGTCGCTATGGGTTCATGCGCGCACTGGTGAGGAAGGACACTGCAGATGGAAGCGGATGACGAAGGGGTCCGGAGCACTTTCAGTGTGTGATCGCCATCTTGAAGCCCCTAGTCATGCCCCTCGGTTTCATTCTTCATATTCCAACATGTCTAGGGGTACAACTACTCTCATCAACTCCAAGGTTAGGCTCCAGGGATGGACGACAAAAAAGAAGAAAGGATGGATGGATGATATAGAAAGTCTACCCATCTTTCAAAACACACCTTTATTAACTTGATGTGCAACTTAGAATGTAAGTGCATCAAGGTGTTTATATCTTTATACATCTTTCCCTCGCATATTCCAAGCAATTTCCAAAATGTTTTTGAAAATGAATTATAAACAAAACCCAAAACGGCTTGGTAGATTAACTATCTTCACCAATCGTAGTCAAAAACACATCGTTAACTTGGTCCACCTAGGATAAATTGTGATGCACATTATTTTAGCTGTTCATATAGGTTCCCTATGCTGGACAGCACATTTGAAAGCAAACTCACGAGCAACAATTCCAAACTGCCACACCTATATTTTCTGTTAATGATTTTCTCTTAAAAATAAAATAGACCTCATTATATTTGGAGACAACAGTGAATGGGAAAACCGCAAATTGTTATGCAATTTTGATGATGTACTTGACTGCCAAAGTGTAACCTAAAATACCAAATTGTATATGCTTTTTCTAGAAGCTTGATCCATTACCACTTAAAATAAATAAAAAATAATAAGATTTAAGGGGCTGTGTAACGAATTTTGAAACAACCAGAATAGATATAAAAGAAAAGTCAAAGGCATCAACATCCTTTGGACTGCGGTCAAGATAATTATTAAGAAGTTGCCAGCTGGCTGTCCTTCAGAACCAAATTCCTGAGCAAGAAGACTGGTCAGAGAAGCTGCTAAGAGGGCAAAGGCAACTTTGAAGGAATTACAGGCTTTTACGCCTAATGTGTGCAGGTGACAACAATACCCCCACCCACAAAGAAGAGTGGATTCAAGAAGGAAGGAACTACTTGAGGAAGCCCACCCTCTATCCCATTTGAAGCATGCAAAAATACACTCTAGAGATTCTGTAGCCCGAAGATACATGGTTCACATATTTGGCCTAAATGTTACAAAGCCAAGTACCACGGTAATTGAAAATATAGAAAAGAAAATTAAAGGGTAAGAGCTTCTATAGGAACTGTAGAAGTGAGGGGGGGCATTCATACAAATAAAAAATATATTATCTCCGTCTATGCTCTGTGGAGAAGTGTGGCTCAATGGTTAGAGCGGCAGACCCTGATGCAGAGGTCTGGCCCAGGACCAGGGTTCAATTCCCGCCTCGGCGGGTCTTGGGCTCAATTTCCTCGGACCTGGTAATTCTTGCATCGGTGCCTATTCTAATCATGGGTCCCACTCTGCAACTCTGGGCAATAGCTTGCTTAATCTCCACAACGGCCCCAACAGCGCGGGGATGCCTGGCACATTACCGCCTTGAAGCTACATAGAATATCTCACACATGCTTCTCAGTGTGAATGACATACCACCAATTTTACACAGGTATTTAACTAGAGAATCAGATATATTGGCTACAATTAGTAATGTCGTTGCTTGGTCAGGGGGATGGTTGTCACCCACGAAAGAAGGAGTACCACATTGGTGGACCCACAAGCCAGAGGATGTTACTGTAATTCCAGAATCCTGAAGGAGCATCAATCAATGCTATATCCAGGCAGTAAGGCCAAAACAAATTGATGTGACAAGGAAATAAATTAGCATCACTTGCTCCCTTACTGTTGGAGAATTTGTTGTGAAATACAAAGAAAACCTTAGGACCAGATTTCAAACTGATCATTTTGCAAAAATAAGCAAACTAAAGCAGAGGTTTTAGGGGCCGCTTGGTTATTTCCTTCAACAATCTATTCTGTACAGCCTTTGATGTGACAGATTGTTCAGAGCACTCCAGTCTGACTTAAGCATTCTCAAATAATGGAAATGTCATTTGATAGAGTTGACCTTTTTGATCAACAAGCTGATGAGCATCTTCAAGCAATTACTGAGAACAGTGGCAGCAAAAATACTGGCGGCACTTTCCACATGCATTTTTCAACCTACTATGTTAGAAGATGAATGCCGCCCTACCAACATTTCAGCTACATATATCAAGCAATAAAGAGTTACATCCTCCAACAACAGTTCTCCGTCAGAGTCATCTTCATTAATTTCATAGACTTTAAGCTACAGAAGCACATGCGTGGGTTCTGGGAGTACTCCCCCCAACAAAAAATAACTGTCTAATGCCGAACAAGCAATGATTATGTAGGACGTAATTTTCATTGTTTTTTTTAAGCTTCTAAAAAACTGATACTTAAAGATCAACGTACAAATACATGGAGCTGCTGTTCTAGCTTCCCATTTCTCTAATTTCAGAGAGAGAAAATAAAAAAAACTTCCGATTGGCATATCTCTCATCTGTAGAGCTAACCGCTGCATTGCCATGTTAAGGTAGCCAACAGTCACAGCAATTACAGCATGAAACAGTGACAGTTGGTTATGACTAGCTGGTAAAAAGAATAAGATTATTCCAAATCCCTGTACCCTATCCGATGGCTCTAAGAGGGAGTGTGGAAATTTAGCTTGCGAACTGAACATTATCTGCGCCATCTTGTCTCTCCCCAGCGCGACACGCAGGAAAGCGCACGGCAGCCATTTTAGGCACCCTGGTCTCTCCCTGCTCATTGCCGATCGCCAGCACGTCCCCCTGGCGCTGCAAACATTCCCCCGCGCGCCGGCCACCCCCGCTCTCTCATATACGGGCCATAAACCCTCTCCTTCTGCGCGACCCTGCCATGGAACCACATCCCCACGCCTGACCGACATCCCATACATGATTATGCATCTCTTTGATAACCCCCTTCCTCTGCGCCCCATTGTCCGAACCGATCCCAGGCCATCACCTAGCCCTGCGGATGCAGTTTATTGCACCTACTGTAAGGGAAACACCCCACATCAAAGGGATTACAGTAGATCAAGGCCCCCCACCCCCTGAGACCCGACCGGTCGCACACACCCCCGGGAAGTTGCGGAATGTCCAGCTGTGTGATAGCCATCTCCTACTGTGGGTGGGGTGGGGACTTCCACTGTAGATATGTGTGGGAACGAGCTCGAAGTGGGGATTCTGAGGATGTTCTTTCTTACATCAAAGTGATCTCAAGAATGTGCCATGTATGATAACCCTGCAATAAAGTCATAAACGTGTGTATAAGAGACCAGGTCTCAGAGATGCAGTTAGAGCACCTCGTGACGATACCTTGCTGTCTGATCTGATGTGTTCTGCTCCGACGGAATAAAACTTTGTTTCCTGCCTTCCAGTCTCCGGCGCCTGCCTCTTTCATTGGTAAATTATCGAATGGTATAAGAGGCGATTACCGCCGGGCAATACTTGAAAGGTTATCGACTGAAACTGCCGCTACCGTTTAACAATTGGCGTCCCAAGCGTGGGGCCCATCAGCGACACGTGGATCTATTGGGAGAGGTCCCGACGACAGAGTGAACGACTGCAACGATCGGGAGAGCTCCTGCCCGATAGACCCTCGTCTGGCAGCCGATCATCCGAACTTCACTGGTTCCGAGCAGACCTCTCTCGAGTGATCTACGGTCCTAACTGGGAACCATCAGGAGTGCCGCGGCAAATACGGAGAGTAGAGGACGATCGGGCGCTGGAGGCGGAAGACGAGAAACTGTCCACGCGGTCCGGGTAAGGTCGTGAAACACGACAAATTGCGAAATAATTGATTGATTGACTGAAATACCTGTATTGCTCATTGATTGTTCTCTTTGAGATATTCGCTGTCTACAAACGGGGAGGAGTAGAAATACTCTCTCTCTCTCTCCCTTCGCAGATAGTGAAGGGTAAGTAATGCAGACTTTGGTCCACGTTGTAACCCGTCGTGCCTATCTTTATCTCCCCACTGATTGATTGTCCGAACATTGATTGTTTTGAAGAATAGTGCTCTTTGAGATATTCTCTGTTTGCAAATAACGTAGAACAGAAATATTCTGTCTAGTCTTTGCAAATAGTGAAGGGTAGGTAACGCAGACTTTTGTCCCCGTTGTAACCCGTCGTGCCTATCTTTATCTCCCTATTGATTGATTGATTGTCCGAACACTAGCTGTTCGATATTGGTTCTTTTGGAGGTATTCTCTGCTTACAAATAACGAGGAATAGAGATATTCTGTCTAGTCTTTGCAAGCAGTGAAAAGATAGGTAGTGCTGACTTTTGTCCCCGTTGAAACCCGTCATGCCTATCTTCTCCCCACTGATTGGTAGTTGGTTCTGCCCGGACCGCTTATTAGAGGTGAACCATCCGGCTCCTCTGGAAGGCACCCCTAATAAGGACATGTTCACTAAATATGGACTAGTCGCCGTAGCTTATAGCAAGCTATGGCATAAGTATACCAAGAAGGACCCCGAGAGTCAGTGGCCACTGATGGGATCCTTCGACGACCATAAGATAGAAACGCTAGAAATAGCTCTGCGTAGCAATAAGACGACGCCTACTATGCTTGACAGTATCGGCATGTGGCGCAAAGAAGCAACACAACGGAAAAAGAGGGAAGAAGTAAAAGCAGAGAAGGAATTACGAAAGGCAGCTCACCTTGCCGCTAGAAAGTTAGAAGAAGAAATTAAGGAGAGAAGGGAAACTAAACTAAGACAGGAGCCCGAAACATCAGGCCAGTACCCTGTTAGGACCCCCTCTATGCTCTACCGTGAGTTGTCCTCTAAGCAACGAACGAATGATGAATTACTAGTAGGTCCCCCGATCATTTACATGCCCCCTCCATACGCACCCTCCCAATCGGTAGTGCAACACCCACAACCCCCAAACACGAGCGAAAGCAGTACAGGGGCCTCGGTTTTCACGGCCTCCGCGCCGGCCGAGCCTCTTGTACTGAACACAGCGTCGGCAATAACGTTGGATGACCCTGAGATAAGAAAGAAAGATTCCACCAGAATGAATCGACTAACAAAGGATGAACGAGCAGGAATCGACAAGATAGTAGGGACACTGGTGGAACGAAAGGAAAGTGAGGAGTATATAACAGACGTGTATAACTCGTATGCCGACAACCGCAGACGACACTTTGTCGTACGACTTTGTTATCACGTCCTGAATACATATGAGGATAGGTACCACGATAAATGTCCCGAAGGCTTAGCGGCCCTATATAGGAAGGTAGACATTGGGGAAGAAGGAGAAGGCGATGTGACGAACCTCTTCACTCGTACACTCGAGGTCTATCGACACCTTAAAGAACACAGACAGACAACCAAAGCAGAAACTCCCATAGCGACTAAGCCCCAGGCAGGAAGGGCTGATACCATGATGCCCATCAAAGAGGCCGCCCCCTACTAGGTCCCCCCACGAGGTCAGGGAACACATGACGACATCAACCACCAAGATGCGAAGGGAAGGGTTGTATATAATTGGGTCTACCAGCCATGGGACCGACAAGACATTTTGACCTTTAGAAAAACTCTACCCGACTTAAGAAAGAACCCGACTGCCTTCTACACCGAACTAGGTACAGCCTTAGGCTCAACAATAATGACTTTAGCAGATATCGACTTGTTCTTCGGGTTATGTCTGCCGGCTGATGTGTGGAAGCATATCCGGAAAGTTGACCACGCTGAGCCGTTCGAATATACCTGGGTACAACTCGATACCATAGATAAACAGCGAGAACCGGGACAGAAACCCCCGAAAGCCATATTGGAGCTCCCAGACAAGATTGTACAGAAGTTGAAGACTCTAATCCCAGAAAGAAAGGTAGATTGGTCGATAGTGACGGCTTGTCGCCAGAAACCCCAGGAGGAGGTGTCTGAATACTTCTCTCGGTTCGAGACTGTGTTTTCCTGATTATAGTGGCCAGGACATGACCACCGCAACCGGGCATCACCTCTTTGTCCAGAATTATGTGAAGGGTCTGTTACAAGAAGTCTCCCAGAAGCTACAGACCAGCGAGAGTAGTTGGGCAGCCTCCAAACCCGCAGCGATCCTCCAGATGGCCCAATACTACGAAAACCAAAAGAACGAGAACGATAGGGCATCAGAGAGGAAGAAAAAGGAACTGAAGGAGAGGGTAATGATAGCACAGTTGCAAGGGGTGACCATAGGAAGGGAACCCTCAAAAGGGAATTACCAACCAATCGCCCCTAGAAAGCTACCCCCTAGAGACCATACACCTGCACCCTACAACGGACGGAGAGACTTAGATGGGAACCAATGTGCGTTCTGTAGAGGGTTCGGACACTGGAAATCCCAGTGCCCGGTCCTTCTGGAATTGAACAAAAATAGGGACCCCAGAGACACAACACATGACCCCAGAAATAGAGGACAGGGACGAGGATACACGAACGATGCCATCAACGACAGGTCAGGCAGACCAAATACCTTTGATAGCCCCCGACAAAACCAGTGTCAGCAGTCCGACTATGAAAGCACCCATGACTTCGCATAGGACCGCCAGGGGCAAGGGAGGGATCCAGTCGAACTCCGTGTTGACCAGCAAGGTCCTTACGTCACTGCTAAGGTCTTGGGCACAAAGTCTCCATTCCTGGTAGATACTGGGGCGACACGTAGTGCGTTATCTAAACGACTGATTCCTAGGGCACCCTTGTCTGGCTCACACGTAACCTCAATAGGCTTCGATGGAACGCCCTCCACTAACCCCTTATCAGCACCGATCTCCTTTGATTTAGAAGATAACGCCACTGACACAACCTTTCTGCTCTCCTCCAACACCCCTGATGCTATTATGGGACTTGACTTGCTAAAACATTTCCGAGCTACCATCAGATGCTCCCCAGACGGAGTTCGAGTCATCCTGCACGATAACCCAGATCTGTTCAGACCTTGTCACACGCGACGTATGCTCTCTATAACTGATGCTGACCTGTCCCTACTCGACACGTTACCCTAACATCTATGGGCTAAAACCGACTCAGATGTAGGGCGCATGGTGATCGACCCAGTACACATAACCGTCCGACCGGACGCAGTGCTCCCAAAGCTTCCACAGTATCGGATATCGCCCGAAGGCGAGAAGGCATTGGTGGAAATCATCCAGTCCCTAGTCGATGCAGGAGTGGTAGAAGAAGTAGTCAGTAATGTTTGCAACAGCCCTATCCTACCCATTGTAAAAAAGCAAGGCGAGGGAGATGAGAAAGCGTACCGCTTTATTGTTGACTTACGAGAAGTTAACAAAGTAGTCATACCTCAGTACCCCGTGGTCTCAGACATCACCACCATCCTCACCCTGATTCCATCCACTGCCACCACCTTCACCGTTATTGATCTCAAGAACGCATTCTTTTCCATCATCATCCACCCAGACAGCCGCTACCTGTTCGGCTTCACTTTAAAAGCCCGTTCGTACAGATTCTGTAGGGCACCCCAAGGCTACACTGAGAGTCCCAGCATTTATAGCCAAGCCCTCAAGAGACAACTAGATGCAGTCCAACTACCCGATGGAGTGGTGCTAATACAGTACGTCAATGACATTCTTTTGGCGGCCGACACCACTCCACTTGCCGTCACAGCCACCATTCACCTCCTCCACTTCCTCGCGGAAAACGGTCACAAGGTCTCCAGGAAGAAGTTGCAATTCTGCCAACCCCAAGTGACATATCTAGGCCACCTACTATCCAAAGACGGGAGGAAACTTACCCCTGACCAAATTCAGACTATCCTAGAAACCCCTGTTCCCAAAACTCAGAAGCAAGTGCGGTCTCTAGTAGGCCTCACCTCCTTCTGTCGACAGTGGTTGCCAAACTTCAGTCTTATTGTAAAACCCCTGCTTTCCCTGTTGGCTAAAGATGCCCCCTTCCCTCTCCCCTGGACACCCGAATGCCAATCCTCCTTCAAAGAACTACGAGATGCCCTCTGCTCGGCCCCAGTCCTAGGAACCCCAGACTACATTAAACCTTTCTCCCTCTACACCCACGAACGGGAGGGATGTGCGTTGTCTGTCCTAACCCAGTCCATAGGCCCTAAACAACGCCCTTGTGCCTACTTCTCTGCCACTCTTGACCCTGTAGCCAGAGCTTTGCCCGCCTGCCTTCGAGCAGTAGCCGCCGCTGCTGTCTCTATCCGGCAAAGTGAGGGGATCGTGCTCTCGAACCCCCTCACTGTATTGGTACCCCATGCGGTTGACACCCTCCTGAACCAGACCAAGACTCAACACCTGACTAGCGCACGACTGACTGGTTACAAACTGACCCTGCTTGCACCCCACATCACATTGAAACGATGCACCACTCTGAATCCAGCTCCTCTACTACCTCTCCCTGACACTGACCCCAATGCGTCCCCTATACATGACTGCGTGACCCTCACCAACGAACAGACCAAGAGTAGGGTTGACCTCCGAGATACTGCCTTCCCGGACCCTGACGGAGAACTATGGGTGGATGGCTCATGCATCAAGCTCCCCGATGGCACCACCTCAGCTGCCTATGCAGTCACCACAGCCCGAACAGTTGTTGAGACAGCCCGCATCACACAGCGATCCGCACAGGCGGCGGAACTAATCGCTCTCACACGAGCATGCATCCTGGCAGCAGGGACAACCGCAAACATTTACACAGACAGTCAGTACGCCTTCGGGGTAGTTCACCACTTTGGGCTCTTATGGAAAGAGAGGGGATTCTTGACTTCCCATGGCACGCCCATCCTACATGGGGATCTAGTCTCCGCACTGACCGAAGCAGTCCTCCTCCCCACACGGTTAGCTGTGATCAAATGCCAGGCACACAAGAAGGTGACAGACATTATAGGACAGGGAAATGCACTAGCTGACATTACTGCCCGAACCACAGCCGAGAATAGGTCCACGACCCGTATGTACGTGACCAGGTCACAAACTGAGAAATGGAAGGATGCTAGGGAAACGATTAGGGACATCCAATTAGCCAGCTCACCACACGAATTAACTGAATGGGCCCGGGTGGGATTGAAGGACGATGACGGTTGCTGGCGAACTAAAGACTCGAACAAATGGTTGCTACCCGACTCATACTTGATCCCCATGATGACCATGGCACACTCCCCCGCACACATAGGGTCTGCTCCCATGATCGAACTCCTCTCCAAAGTCTGGCACAACGACAAAATCTCAGACTCAGCCAAACGTCTGGTCCAACAATGCCTGGTATGCCTCCAACACAACCCTGGGAAAGGAACTGCTGTACCCCGGGGAGGGTTTGGGGTTCCCAATCACCCCTTTGAAGTCCTGCAAATGGACTACGTCCAGTTAGAAAGGTGCCAAGGTTTGAAGTAGGTACTTGTCGTTGTGTGTGCCTTCAGCAAGTGGGTGGAAGCCTACCCAACCCACGACAACACCGCTATGACTACCGCAAAAGTACTACTGAAAGAATTCTTCCCCCGATACGGCCTTTGTCGAATTTTGTGGAGCGATAATGGCCCCCACTTTGTAGCCGAGGTTATCCAACTCATCTTAAAGGGGCTGGGTGTAAAACAGAAATTCCATGCGGTCTTCCATCCCCAATCTGCAGGCTTGGTTGAGCGACATAATGCCACATTGAAGCTTAAGATAGCAAAAATAGTTGCCACCACAGGACTGAAATGGCCAGACGCTTTCCAGCTAGCATTGCTATCAATGCGTTCCACCCCCACCAAACACCAATTAACCCCCTACGAGGTCGTCTTCGGGCGGCCCATGAACCTTTGGACTGCACCAAAGCCAACATCCATCCACGACGTCCCGGACGTCCTCATGTCTGACTATTTGTATAACCTAACTAAAACATTGTCTGTTATCCATCAGCAGGTGCTGCAAGCCATTCCCGATGTTTCCAGGGGCCCCGGACACGACATCCAACCCAGTGACTTTGTCTTAGTGCGTAACTTCCAGCGCACCAAGAGTCTGGAGCCCCGGTGGACGGGCCCCCTGCAAGTCCTGATCACCACCCGAACAGCTCTTCGAGTGGAGGGAAAACGCAATTGGCTGCATGCACACCACTGCAAGAAGGTATCACCGACCCTGACGACCACGGACAACATCACCACCCAAGAAGAACTTCTGGACAAAGACTGACCATCCCTGAGCCGCTGCCCAGATACAGAGACACTTGAGTTAGTGAAATATCCCGATCCCACCGTGCCATCCAAGGAAGGGTATAACTTACGGCGAAAGGAGGGAACTTCGGCTAAGCAGACCACAAAATAAGTGGAAATCTCAGAGCGGTAGCCTACTCACCTCAAAGGCCACCAGGAGAGAAACTAAACAAAGTCTGTGGTTCTGCCCGCTACCGAGTCCCTTGAAGGTGATGGAAGCGCCCGACATGAAGATGATGGAAGCAACCGGACGCCCGAAGATCCACTACAAAAACCCAAAGACTGACAGAACGCACAGCTCAAAGACTATTGCACTTCATTACCCTTCTCTTTTGCCTTCTCCTCATTGTCACCTTCTGGATCATGGAGGAGAGCACACCCGCTCATAAGACATTGCTGACCACCGTTCAACCTACCACCATGAAAGAACACCATCTGATCTCACTTTCACCCCAACTCCGAGAAAGGCGTAAGGAGTTCTGGAATAACTCTTTTGTGCAGTTGCTCCACCAACACAATCTTGCCGCCAACGCCACTAATTGCTGGATCTGTGGATTGCTACCACATGCCACTGGACACTATCCCTTTCATCCCGTCACCTTTTTCTGTCCATGGTTCTTGCCTCGCCTGGCTAATCCTCCTGCAGGAAAGCTACAAGAACAATGCCACTTCCGGCAAAACTGTGTCACACTTCTACCATGGGTTCTGGCTGAACAAAACTGGAAAAACTTCTGCCCCCTTCTGCCCTCTGAGATCAAACACTTCCTTTCACATGGACATCCCTGCCAAAGAACGAGTTGAAATGCAAGTGTTCAACAACCCAGCCAGACCCACCTTCTCTTACCTCCGGAAACGAACGGCCGCCACCCTAACAGTGGCCCTATCCGTCATCAACATCACTGGATTTGTGTGCCTCGAAGGCCTGGGGGCGCAGCTGGTGGGCCACAGCTCCTGCCTCATCACCCGAACATTGGACTCAATTGATCCACCCTCCTTTGTTGCCTCCCCGAATATGTACTTCGTCTGCGGTACTAAGGCCTACACCTGGCTTCCGAAAGGTTGGGGAGGCACCTGCTACATCGCTTTTGTCCTTCCTCCGACATATGTGGCACCAGCAAACCATCACCGACAGAAACGTGCCAAAGACCTTGTACAAGCCGACTCCACCGGAGCACAGTTCCTGGATGCAGTAAAGGGACTTGTTCCACTCTGGGGTCTAATGGCAAACAGCCGTGCCATCCGCCACTTAACTCAGGCAGTCGAGACGGCGATGAACATTACGGCTGGCATCCTCGCCAACAACACTGCCGAGCTTCAGGCCGTCCGCCTGGTGGCTCTTCAGAACCGCCTCGTTCTAGATGTGGTTCTGGCTGATCGTGGAGGAGCATGCCGCATCATTGGGTCCAGCTGTTGTACCTACGTACCAGATAACTCACCCTCAGTCTACAAAGCAATTGAACACCTCCACAGACTTTCCGCAGAGGTTCATCAGGAGCAAGAGGGATGGTCGCTTGGGAATTGGTTTTGGGACACTATTAAAAGTTGGGGATGGAGGCTATTTTCATTTATCCTAATACCGATTGTGATACTATGTGGATGTTGCTTGGGGATTCAGTGTCTGCCACCTTTATGTTCGCTTTTTATGAACTGCATCTGCCCTAAGACTTTGAACTTTGAAGCAGAGCAAATGAAAGCTTTGTATGAGGTGGAAGTTCGTAGTATTATGGGGATAGATCCGAACTAAACAAGCTGGCGAGATATGTTAAAAGGGAGGACTGTGGAAATTTAGCTTGCGAACTGAACATTATCTGCGCCATCTTGTCTCTCCCCAGCGCGACTCGCAGGAAAGCGCACGGCAGCCATTTTAGGCACCCTGGTCTCTCCCTGCTCATTGCCGATCGCCAGCACGTCCCCCTGGCGCTGCAAACATTCCCCCGCGCGCCGGCCACCCCCGCTCTCTCATACACGGGCCATAAACCCTCTCCTTCTGCGCGACCCTGCCATGGAACCACATCCCACGCCTGACCGACATCCCATACATGGTCATGCATCTCTTTGATAACCCCCTTCCTCTGCGCCCCATTGTCCGAACCGATCCCAGGCCATCACCTAGCCCTGCAGATGCAGTTTATTGCACCTACTGTAAGGGAAACACCCCACATCAAAGGGATTACAGTAGATCAAGGCCCCCCCACCCCATGAGACCCGACCGGTCGCACACACCCCCGGGAAGTGGCGGAATGTCCAGCTGTGTGATAGCCATCTCCTACTGTGGGTGGGGTGGGGACTTCCACTGTAGATATGTGTGGGAACGAGCTCGAAGTGGGGATTCTGAGGATGTTCTTTCTTACATCAAAGTGATCTCAAGAATGTGCCATGTATGATAACCCTGCAATAAAGTCATAAACGTGTGTATAAGAGACCAGGTCTCAGAGATGCAGTTAGAGCACCTCGTGACGATACCTTGCTGTCTGATCTGATGTGTTCTGCTCCGACGGAATAAAACTTTGTTTCCTGCCTTCCAGTCTCCGGCGCCTGCCTCTTTCATTGGTAAATTATCGAATGGTATAAGAGGCGATTACCGCCGGGCAATACTTGAAAGGTTATCGACTGAAACTGCCGCTACCGTTTAACCCCTTCGGTGCTCATGACGGAATGGTTCCGTCATGACCCACGGTTGAGCTGTGCTCATGACGGAACCATTCCGTCATGACCACGCCCGCGCAAGATTCCGCCAGCACAGCGGCGGAATCTGCGCAGCATCGAAGGGGTTAACAGGAGGAGGGCGAGTTTTTAAGAATTTTATGTCAATACCATTAATAAACAACTTGCATTAAAGGTAACTTCCTTAATCAAGTGATCTTCATTAGTATCCATATACATTAGGATAGCCGGGTCTGGTGACTTAGTGGACTAATGCGTCCACTGTAGGGGTCTGTGTTCGATCTCATGGTCACAGGTTCAAATCCTGGCGGTTCCACTCAGCCTTTCATTCTTCTGAGGTCAATAAAATGAGTACTATTGAGTTGGGTAACAAACATCTGTTATTCAGCACCAACATACCTTTCTGGGTGAATGTGTGTGTTACAAATACAAGTTATGTTATAGAAGGAAGCTTATCCCTTCCTAGAATATAGAACAGTAGCAATCTAACTATACGGAGTGACACCTACAACACTTAACTGTAAAGGAAAAATAGGACTACTGGCAAGCTAACATGAAGGAGGAAATGGAGCTCACACTAACCATGCTGTCATTAGAAAGGCACATTAGGCTCTAGTGACACTTTAATCCCATAGGGATGTTCACATAAGAAGGCTAAGAGACCTTGAGTTCTATAATTAACATTTATGTTGAAGAAAAACACCCTTCGATCTTTACACCTGCCATCACTGTGTAAAATTTTTTTTTTTTTTTTAAATGAAAAATAATGTTGGTACCCAGTTGGCCTTTGTGGGGAGGAGGGGGGGGGGGGTCCCATATAAGGGAGTCGCTATAGACTTGAATACCCACTCATTTACATTCTTTGCAAAAACTGATGAGGTTATTCTACAACACAGCACTAACCACATAGGTTATTAATGTGAACCACATGGCTCAAGACAAAAACAAAGGAGTAGCCTATGAAAGAGAGGTAACGACAACTGAAAAACAGTGAGACTTAATTCGCTTGGGATATCCTGTGGTTAAAGGTAATTCCAAAGCAGCTGCAAACCATAGAGAGTATGAAAAATGACTCCCCACCAATGTCAGACTTGTAAAAAGAAACCCTAGTGACATGAAGTTAGTATAAGCATACTCTGGGATTTCTGGCATTCTATTTTCCATAGGAGTGGAAAAATGACTAAAGACATTTCTGCTGTAAAAAGCACACATTTAGCTTAAAGCTAAAGACATTTCTGATTACCACTGCTGTAAAGAGTACACAAGGATAAGAGAAACAACAGTGGTGTGAGTAAGACAGAGCCCTGAATATTATCTGTAACTACAAGTCTTAGCCATTAGTACCTTTCATAGATTGAAGCATTCAACGTACGTCAATCCTCAATAGTCAATGTTAACACAACAGTATACCAATAGAGAAAATACATTGAATACAGCCATAGGCTCGAAGGAAATGAAACCTTGTTTAATTTAAGTTCAGACATCGAACTTTCTGTCAAAGCACTTTAACAATTAAGAGTTTACACCTTCATGGCAGGTACAGTGGGTCTTTAGGTAGGGTTGGATGAAACTTTACTGCAGAGCACCAGAATGGCACTTTAGAATAGACAAGTTCTAACTTGTGCTTTCTCACATTTCAAGATGGATGCAGAGTGAGACTTCGCTAAAACCAACTACAGGAGTCAGGATTCAAGGCATGTAGAAGGTGTCCTGCTCTATCACTGAGGGTCTTCGTGCTAAATATCCCACAAATGGGGGCGTGGCCAAGATGGGTGCGAGATAAGACATGTCTTCCTATCCCTCCGGCGCCGCCCGACATTTGCCTTGATTATCGCCCTCAATAGTGCCCATCTGTGCTTACCAGCTGGTGGATTGTTGCCTGCTGCCATCCTGGTGTAAGCGGCGGGCTCCTTTCTTGCTGCCACTGTGTTTATCCCCGCGAGCCGGCCTGCCCGGCCCCCGCCTTGCTGCAGCCCGACAGCCCTGGGGTGGACTTGGCGGCCATGAGATTTCGGCAGACTGCGTTGTCGACGATTGTTGGGGTGGGGCGGGGGCTGTCGGCTCCTGGGGCCCCCCCATTCCCCCTGCTTGCATAGGAGGCTGGTACCGGCTGGGACTGGGGCCGGGTGCTAGAGGCGTCAGCAGGAGTGTGGCGCGCGGCCTCTTGCACATATGGATTCTCTCTGCCACTTAGGGCTCATGACCTGCCCCGATCCTGTGAGGCTTGTGGTCGGCCCGTGATTCGGCGGGCCAAGGCGTACGAAGGGCCATGCGCTCTTTTCTGCTCGCAGGTGGCTGGGACCCCACTGGTGAGACTTTGGGGATCGGGTCTGGCTATAACCACGTTGTGGTGCACTCTTCGGGGGTGCTTCCTCTTTGGACTGCTCTGGCTTGATCCCCAGGCGCTGCGGTGCTGGGGTGACTGCTCCTTTGCCGGTTCGGTCCCCTTAGCTGCGGGCTGCCTCACTCCTCCGTAACTCGCTTCCTGGCGGCCTGCCTGGTGAGGGGGCCCTGTTGGGGGTTGGTGCGGCTCTTTCCCCTTGCTTGAGTGTGGGCTACCCTGCGGCAGTTCGCCGCCGCTATTCTGTACCATGTCGTCCAATAAAGGAAAAAGGGACAAGGCCCTGAAAGGCCCATTTCAGGCCGCCCCTGGTCCGCCCACTTCACGGCCCGACGCCAGGTCCCCTGCAGTGGATGATGAGGATGATCCAGCGACCAAAGCTTTTATGGTTGAGCTGTTCTCCTCCATGAAAAAGGACATTCAAGAGTTGCGCTCCCAGCTCTCCTCGGATCTTAGGGATGTCAGGTGGGATGTCGACACCATAGGGGAGCGGGTTGCGACTTTGGAGGAGCATGACCCGGGTAGAGAGGACGACTTGCACCAACTTCAACAGGAGATGATCTGACTCAAAGAACAGAACCTGGATCTACAGGCGCACACGGAGGATTTGGAGAACTGCTCCAGACGTAATAATATCCGCATTCGGGCGGTTCTGTGGAAGGAAGAGGGGCGATGATCTCCGTGCCTACATTAGTGCCCTGTTTCAGCAGATCCTGGGTGATGAGGAGGGTCGGGCGGTCTAGTTGGATCGAGTTCACCGGGTGGGTCTCCCGCGCGGTGCTAAGGCTCCCCCTCCGGATATCCTTGTCTTTGTCCACGATTTGCAAATTAAGGAACGAATCCTCCGCAAAGCCAGAGACCTACATCCGGTGCAGTTCCGAGGTCATCAGCCTGCTCTCTTTCAGGACTTGGCGGCTTCAACGCTGGCTAAACGCAGAGCGTTTAAGCCTGTTACCAGTCATCTCAGAGAACAGGGTATACCTTACTCCTGGGGGCATCTATTCCGCCTCATCTTTAAGCTCAACGGCAAGCTCCTGCAACTTCGCTCCCTTGAGGATGCCTGTTCCGCGCTGGGCTTGGACCGACCTTCTACTCCTCCGGAGCCTGCTCATGCTCTTCTTCGGCGGCACAGGCGCTCCTCCGATTGGCAGTGGGTTGGGAGTCCATCATCTAGCTCTAAGCCGGATGCATCTGTCAGTCAGCTGGAGAGAGAGGCGGTCCTTTCGTCGGTGTCGCAGGTGACCGACAACACTGATGTCCCCTGATTCACGTACCTTGGCATCCTTTTGGGCTCAGTTGCTGGCGCTGGAGGGGAGGAGTTGTCCGACGGCACACACTTTCTCTGATACCTGACATGCCAGGGACTTGTTAGGTGCCCTATGGTTCGGATTACGGATGAGCCGAGGCCCCTTGAAAATTTGCTCAATGAGACGAACTGTTGTCATTTCCTTCGAGTACCAGTTTTTGCCTTTTTGCTTCAGGGCTTCTTCCTCTTGGAGGGCGGGTGTTTTTTCTTTAGGAGACGACCTTCAATCCTGTTTCCTTGGGTGCTCACTGTTCTGTATTTTTCTTGCCTTCTTTTGGAATGACTTGCTCAGGGATTTTCTGTGTCATTGACAGGGGTTGTTGTAGGGTGTTTTTTTTTTTTGGGGCTCCGCATAAGTTCATGGGCGTGATCGGCTGATAGTCCAAATGGTGAGGCTGATTTCCATTCGGGTTGATCCTGGGTGTTTGGGGTCGGTATATAGACGCTCTCTTCTTTTCTGTATCGATGAGTAGGGACCTGACTATTGTTAGCTTGAACGTGCGAGGGCTGAATAATCCGGTCAAGCGGTTAGCGATACTGTCCCTTTTAGAGAATGCTGGGGGGATATCTGTTTACTTCAAGAAACCCACCTTCTGCCTAAAGATACCAAGCGCATGCGGGATAGGCGCTTCCCACAGCAGTTTTGGTCCTCGGACCAGTCCAAACACAATAGGTTGGCGATCCTTTTTAACGCACAGTCACAATGCAAGCTGGTCTCTACGATGGAGATAAAGGGGCGGTTCCTGGCAGTCAGGGTGCAATTGGGGGGGGGGGGATACATGCAGTTTACGGTTGGTTCTTTATATGCCCCAAATGAATGGCAGGAGTCCTTCTTGCGCTCAGCCCTATCTGAGGCTCTTGCTTCCCCGGATTCAGCACTTCTGATTGGGGGGACTATCTGGTAATGAATCTGGAGGTCGATAGGTTGGGGCTGCGGTCTAACCAAGCGGGGGCATTGTCAAGTGCTGGGAAACAGTGGCTTTCTGACTGCGGGTTAGGTGATGTGTGGCGAATCCAGCATCCGAAAGACCGCGACTATACCTACTTCTCAGCAGCACACAAAACATACGCGCGTCTTGATCACTTTCTGGCCTCTACATCTCTTCTCCCTCATTTGCGCGCTGCAACTATTACTCCTCGATCCCTCTCAGATCATGCCCTCCTCTCGGTCCAATTACCGGCACGCTGTGTGCGTTCTACCCCTCCGGGCTGGCGCATTTGTGATTTCCTGCTTCATTCCGATGACGTCTTCAAAGGATTCGAACCGTTATTAAGCACTATATCTCTGAGAATGCACAAGACGGCACACCCCTTGCGTTGGTCTGGGAAGCCCTAAAACCCGTAGTTCGTGGGGAATTCATTGCGGTTGCTGCGCCTTTTACGCGACTCCGCAAACAGAAACGCCGGGAGCTAGAGGCGGCGGTTGAGGAATTGGAAGCGGTTCACAAGCGCACTGGGGCGCCGAGGGTGTGGAGGCAGTTGGAAACTCGGCGCCGTATGCTGAAGCATTTGGATAGGGCTGAACACGCTCTCCCTACGGCTGAGGCATAAATTCTACCTCAGTGGAGATAAGAATGGGAGGATGCTGGCGCATCGATTACGAGCTCAGGCACAGATGTCTGCCATCCCTGTCATCCGGGGTTCGAATGCGGTGGAGCATACCACGGATGCACTGATTGCTGACACATTCCGTCAATTTTACCAGCACCTTTACTCAACAGAAGACGCCCCTTTGCCTGATCCAAAAGACTATCTGTCCTCCAGTCATATCACCCCCTTACTTAAGTCATCTGCCGATGATCTAGACTCTCCTATCCGTCTCGAGGAGGTTATTTCAGCGATTGCGCGGCTCAAAGTGGCTAAATCGCCGGGCCCGGATGGCTTTTCAGCCTTATTCTATAAGCAGTTCTGTTTGGAGCTCGCTCCTCTTCTAACAAAGCTTAATTCTTTCCTCGATACCGGGGAAGGGACGCCTTCCATGTCTGAGGCGGCCATCTCTGTACTTCTCAAACCTGGGAAGGATCCCAAGGTGTGTGGATCGTACACGCCGATCTCGCTCCTTAATATCGACGCAAAATTGTTCGCGGGTGTGTTAGCTTCCCGTCTTAACCCCCTCATGGATGCCATCATAGACCCGGACCAAGCAGGCTTTATACCCTCAAGACAAGGAGGGGATAATACCAAGAGGTTATTGCACCTCATCGATTTTGTCCATAGATTGCATACGGCCTTTCTGCTGTCAATCGACGAGGAAAAGGCCTTTGTTCGGGTGGACTGGGATTATTTATTTGTGGTGCTCCGTACATTTGGCTTTGGGGACAATTTCATTCGATGGGTCGCTGCCTATACACCTCCCCCAGAGCGGCGGTGCGGGTTAATGGCTGCAAACCCGCCATGTTCCCTATTGCTCTGGGCACGCGACAAGGCTGCCCCTTATCCCCCCTCTTGTTTGCACTCTATATGGAGCCTTTTGCTCAGCACATTTGTTCCAACCCTGATGTGGTGGGTTTGAAGTTCGGAGCGGACACCCATAAAATCAGTATGTATACTGATGACGTCACCCTCTCTCTTACGCAACCGCGGACCACTCTGCGTTACTGGATGACAGAGCTCTCTACCTTTGGAAGGTTGGCGGGGTTTAAGGTCAACTTCTCAAAGTCACAAATTCTTAATATCTATATCCCGGAGGCAGAGGTTCAGGACCTCCAGCAAGACTTTCACTTTCAGTGGGTATCCACGGATATTACCTATCTCGGCATTCGGTTGACCCCTTCCATTGCTAAAACAGCCGCTCTTAACTACTCTTTGTTGCTGGAACAGACGACCAAGGCCCTGGTGGCCTGGTCTCGTCTCAAGTTGGCATGGTTTGGCAGGCTGGCGGCAGTGAAAATGACGGTTCTGCCGCGCATCCTCTATATCTTCCAAATGCTCCCTTTGAGCCCGCCACCGGGTGCCCTTCGCAAACTCCAGGGGCTGCTTAATAGATTCCTGTGGGACAATAAGAAACCACGCCTTGCGCTTGCGCATGTGACCTCCCCGAAAGCGTAGGGAGGGCTTGGCTTCCCGATCGTGCGCGCCTACTACCAGGCAACATGTCTTCGCTTCATCACGGATTGGAACAGACCTCTTTCCAGCAAGCACTGGAATTTTATGGATCAGACTGTGGCTGGCCGGAACATATGGCGGGAGCTGTGGCTTCCACGTTGGCACAGAGCATGGGGGCTCTACTCCTCTCCGATTACTTCCGACTCTTAAAGTTTGGGATCGCTTTGCAGGCCCGAAGGGGTGGACAACGTTTCCCTCTCCCTTGTCCCCCATAGTTGATAACCCCGACTTTCCGCCAGGTTGCACATCCCAGATCTTCCAACGATGGAGGGAGGAGGGTTGTAAGCGGGTAGGTGTCCTGTTTGATCACGGGGCTGTGATACCCTTTCCTCGTGTGCAAGGATCATGAGCTGCTGGAGGCCGATGCCTTTCACTACGCGCACGTTGTACACTAGGTTACGCGGCCGGAGAAGTTCGCGCTAATGTCCCGTCCCCTGACTTCCTTCGAAAAATGGCTGGGGTGTAAAACGGACGATCGTAAACTCATCTCTGAACTCAATGCCCTAATCAACTCACAAGCGCAGAGGCGCCGCACTAAAGTGCAGGTTCGATGGGAAACTGACCTGGGGAGGCCCTTGTCGCACAAGGAGTGGGACCACATGTTTTGTAGGGCACATCATACTGCTTCCAACACAGCAGGGGCCGAATCTGCCTATAAGGTGGTTACTCACTGTTATTATACACCAGTGCGCATTAAGAGGTGGGACAATTCCAAGTCAGATCTCTGCTGGCGGGGGTGTGGTTCTGTTGGCACTCTGGTGCATTTGCTTTTGGCGCTGCCCCAAACTAGTGCGCTATTGGAATGCAATAATTGATGACATCGATGCAGCATTCCAGATCATTTTGCCGCGTACGCCCGAGCACATCTTGCTAGGTCTTCCCCATCTTAAGTTTTTCCCGCTAAAGTCGCTAAGAAGTAAACAAATAGTGATGGCATTGCTGGCAGCGCGACAGGTGGTCTTAGCGCACTGGGGATCGCTGACGATTCCAGATCCTCGAGACTGGATCCAGAAGCTTTGGCAACTCTTAGCGATGGAGCGGTTGTCCCCAAGTGTGGAGGGGAAAGGCACGGACTTTCCAAAGCTATGGGCTCCCTTTTTGCAGATCCTCACTAAAGATATGAGGGAAGTTACATACCCGAAATATTTGCAAATCTTGCGCCTCGCACCTCTAGAGCCTCCAGGCGCATTGGGAAGTGACTAACTGGTTCTGCGACCCCTATGTGGAGACATGAATGACGGACTTGTCTGATCTGAACTGATGCGGAGAGCGGGTGAGGGGAGGTTATGGGTGGTGGGTTTGTTTCTTTGTTCCTGTCTTTTTGTTGGATAAAAGTGGTGCTCCCATTTGCGCCTACCTGGCTCACTTTCACTGCGAGGTCGGCCTCGGGGATGTACCTATACCTATACACTGTGTCTTTCTCTAAAAATAAACATGATTCATTCTTAAATATCCCACAAATGGCCAAGTCTTTTGACCTGACTTGTGGAGACAGATACTATCTGTGTGTGGCCTTTCCGAGAAGATCTTGCTTTAGCTACACACATGAACACCGCTTGAACAGCAATCTGGAGCGATAGGGCATCCCGTGCTCATTTTCCCAGTCATAAAAGGAGCAGAATTTACTTACCTTCAGAAGCTGGGAATTAGAAAAAAAACATCTGAAGGAGAGATTAATACAAAATAGGTAGGTTCTGAAGAAAATGAGCAACACTCAAATGATTACCTGCTGCCTGTAGACCTGCAGGAGAAAATCAGGCAGCTGGTGCCTTTGAGGACATTTTGAGCTTGGAGCCTCACCACCTTACTGGCCAGAGTTTGGGTCAAACAATTGCATGCATTAGCTAGAAGTAGTCTACCGCTGTTTCCAACATTATTTGCGGTATTGGTATACTGTTGTGTTACGATTGAATACTGAGAGTTAACAGCCTAACATGGGGGAATGTGCCAATCATGTCCATCTATGAACGATCCAATCCTGGAGCTTTTTAATAGGTAAGCCAAGCCAGAATCTGCTGTGATCCATATCAGAAATGGACAGTAACATCGCAGGCAAGAGATTATCCAAGCAGAGAATAGACTTCTTTACCTACACTCACTAGGTGACAATGGACTAAGTCACCCACATCCAGTGCTTAATTTGTAGACAAGTGCTGGGCCCAATGATTTTCTCAGAAGCCTGCCTGCTACCAGCACTGAGAATGTTGGGGTTAACAAATACCAAAGATATCTTGTTTTGATTCCATGCCTTTCAGACACCATCATACACTCCCTGCACCTCATTTTTGCAGTTTCTTTTTCATCCCAGTCTCTACGTCACTGTGTATTATTATACATTTCTCTTCCTCCTACTTTGCCCATTTTCAGCTTTCTTTCACTGACTCAAAGTCTGATAATGAAAACTTAGTCCCGGTCCCCAAAAATGAGTGCTGTGGGCCTTACAGACAACCATCAGCTCAAATTACTGTGCTCATCTCTCAGACGCCATTAGCGTGGTTAGGCACAGTGAATTTTTACTGCAAGGGGTGGAATAAAATCCCTTTTGAGAAACATTATGCATAGCAGCTGTTGGACACTTAAGCGGAATCACACTTAATCTATATTTACTTGGCCTCACCCCAAAGGGAACTTACACTCAAAATATCCAATAGACTGGAGGAAAATGAAATGATCACAACCCAAATACGATCATGCGCCAAAGGTGTAAATAGCCCTTAGAAACAAATGTTGCTCAGAGTCTATGAACATGTAGGAGAGGGAGGCCTAAGACGGGGTAAGCCTCTGAAAAGAGAGCACCTGGTATTACACAGACTTTACGTACAGTGAGAGAGAAGCATGTGAGGGACTACGGTGAGACATGGAGCAGTGCCTTAGTTTTGTAACTAATGAGATTCTGGCTCAGCGCTGAAAATGACCAGGCTGAGTTGCTTACCTGGAATCCATACTGACAGATCACACACTCTCCATAGGGGATGTTATTCTCCGTCAGAATCTCCTTCGCTTTCTGAAGAAAGAAAGGAGAAAGTGGGCAGGAAGATTACCAGCAGTGCTGCAATCTGAGTGCAATCTATGTAGGAGACATCTGCCTACAAGCGCTTTCACCCCAGCACATTTAAAGTAACACTTCCCAGGGGGCTCTCTCATCAACTTTCACCACTCTGACTCGATCACAATCAGTTCTGTAAGTGTGGTAGTTGTGGTTCAAACTGTCCTAGCACTGAGATGTACATTCTTACTAGCAAAAACAGCATTCTCCTGTCGTAAAAGCATCACCCACTCAATAGCACTCAGGCGTGCACTTTGCAGAGTAGAAGGGTTCTTGTAAATTGAAAGAACAAAATATTAAGCTTTGTCATTACGCAGAATTAAAATCAAATGAAAAAAACATTTTATGTCTGTATACATTCGATTACTTCTTTCACACCAGCACATATTATGTCTGTATACATTCTACTAACTCTTTTTGCCATCAGGAACGGGCAAATAACGATTTCAACCCACAGGTTCCCGGAACCACTCGGGGAGTGTTACACAAGCGCCAACATGGGAAAGTCAGAGGTAAAACACTGCAGTAGGTCTTCACTTCCAGTCCACGACTCAGGTTTTATAAAGAAAGCTCATGTTTCAATAGAAAGCTGGTCCCCATCTCCACGAACTTCCAATAAGGGTCCTGTGGTAAGCATTGGGTCAATTGCATATCACTGTCTTGTTGCTCAGGTGGATTCCCTGGGGTCTTTTTGGCATTTCTCACGAGAATTAACAGTTCTTCAGTAGTCTTTAGAACAGACATCACTTCCAAATTTTATGTCAGGAAGCACGAAGGATTGAAGTTCCCTATCCTGTCAGGAAGTGCAGTTACTCTTGAACTGGACTATAAAAGCAAATTCAGTCTAACAGTAGAAGTAGAGGTAAGTGCTTAGCAAGCAGGTCAAGGGGAGAATGTCACGAGAGAGAACTACATAACCAGCACCTGAACAAGATGTTTTGCATGTGGGAAGGCCAGATCTGGATCTCTTTGTCAACAGGATATGCCAGTTATACTCTAGCAAGCATAGACAACTGGTGTCAATGGGCAGGTCTTCTTGACGATCTAGTATGGGGCATTTTATACCATTTCCCTCATTTACAATTCATTCTGAGAATCATCAAAGTCGAATCCAAATGGGGGGGACGGGGGGGGACCGTGGGCCATCTAACCCTAAAAAGGGCTGTAAACAGCTTGAGCGCGCCTGGAGACGCTCTTATGATGTGGCTGCTAAAAGTAAATACTGAGCAGCATTAAGCAGTACCACAAACTTATCCGGAGAGCCCGAGCGGATTACGTGGTCGATAAAATCTCGGTTAGTTCAAACCCCGCCAGGACTATCTTTTCTCTGCTTAAGGGCACGAAGAGCGCGGGTTCTTCTGGGGTTTCCCCGATTGCCTCGCACCATCAGTGTAATGAGCTGGCTAGGCACTTCGTGAACAAAGTAGAGAAGATTTATCTGGGGCTGCCTACCGTGGACTCGTCCGCGGAGGGGTGGGTTCGGGGGTTGTCAGTCTCTCGGGGGGAATACTCATCTTTTCCTCTCCTTTCCCCCATGGAATTTCAGTCCCCGTGTTCGAAAATCAAATCGGGCTCGCCGGCTGACCCCTTGACACCTGCCCTTTTCCGCCAGTTTCATGAGCTTCTCTCTCCTGTGAACATTGATCTGGTCAACCTCTCATTGTCTTTAGCATCCGTACCCGGGGCGTGGAAACACGCCACGGTCACTCCACTGCTAAAGAAACCTTCATCTGATCCTGCCGATCTGGGCAATTATCGCCCCATCTCCCAGCTGCCTTTTCTGGCGAAGCTGGTGGAATCTCATGTAAATTGCACTCTTTCTGAATTTATCGAGCAGAATCCGGGGGAGTCTGGATGTCTGTGACTCTGCGGCCTTAGTCCTTCAGGACTTAAGTGCCGCGTTTGATACCGTCTCTCACGTGATACTTTTACAGCACCTCCAGGAGATCGGTACTAGGGGTATGGCCGTGGATTGGCTCCAGTCCTTTTTGGAAGGGAGGTCGTTTCAGGTCTCCGTGCCACCTTTTGACTCGCAGGAGTTTGCTCTGAAACAGGGGCTGCTGCGGGGCTCAATTTTGAGCCCCTTATTGTTCAACATCTATGTTCGTCCCCTGGCTTCGGTAGCTATGGGTAGGGGATTGTCACTGGTGTCGTATGCCAACGACACCCAATTGGTGATGGCCTTTTCTCAGAAATGTAGCACCAACCTGGACAAGTTTAAAGAGGACCTTTTGGTGGTTGCGGGCTGGATGGCAGCAAACTGCCTGCAGTTGAACGCCAGTAAATCGGAGGTCCTTTTGTTCGGGAAGGATCGGGAGATGTGATCCGAGCAGTGTTGGCCGGATCGTCTTAAAACTGCCCCCATGCCTAAGGAGGCTGTGAAGAACCTGGGTGTGTGGTTTGACAGTGGCCTGACATTCGACATTCAGTCGAAGGCTGTGGCAGGGGTTTGTTTTGGGCTGTTGCGAGGTTTTAAACCTTTATTGGGTTTCTTTCCTCCCAAGGTGCGTCAGACCATTGTCCAGGCAATTATTCTCTCTAGGCTGGACTACGGTATCTCCCTCTATCTGGGTGCCAATAAGTCCAGCATTAAGCGTCTACAGAGAAGTCAGAATGCAGTGGCTCGTATCTTGGTGGCACTGCCGAAATCGTGCTCGGTTGCTCATGTGCTTCCCAAACTTCACTGGCTGCCTGTGGAAAAGCGCATTCAGTTCAAGTCGCTCTGTGTGGCGCATAGGATTTTGATCCTACAGGCACCTCTAGGGCTGGCTAATTTGCTGGAGTTCTATGTACCGCAGCGTTCCCTTCGATCTGCTGACCAAGCATTATCTGCATTCCTCGAGTTCTGAAAGCTAGAGCGAGTGGCCGCTCTTTCCGTAATCTCGCTGCGAAACTCTGGAATTCGCTCCCTGTTTCCATTAGAGTGATCCAGAACCACCTTGCTTTTCGCAGAGCCATAAAAACCTGGCTCTTCCCTGTCTAATTTTAAGTCTCCTCCTAGGCCCACGGCCTCGGTCTTTGGTGGCGCTGGGACGCGCCATTGCTGGGGCAGCTATGCGCAATACAAATTCTGAAATAAAATAATAAAATAAAGAAGCATTCATGCATTAATACTCTCATTGGTCTGGCTTGGCCATGAGAGCACCGACTCGTGCTTTAGATCCTCTTCAGGGCAAACAAGTCACATTCTGCATTTTGGCCCTACATCTTTGAATTTGATAGCCCTCTCCAGAGCACATCCAATGTTACTGCAAACAGACCTTACCCTACTTGTTGCACATGTCCTGGATGAACCTGATATTTGTTCCGGTCCACTTCTCAGCACTATCCAGTACCTAGACAATGCATCTCTTATCTCACCAAACTATCAAAGAGCTCATCTTGAGTCTTGTTTACAGGCTTTCTGCTGGATCCTCTCCACCCAGCAAACTGACAACTTAGCAGTGTACTGCCGCAAGAGATGACGAGCTCTTGCAAACCAATTCGCAGAGCAAATTTTTAAATATTTGGCCTCAATAGTCACCTTACTAGTGGCACTAAGGTTAGCTCGAAGAGCAACAGAATTTCAGGCCTTTCCAAATAAACTGGCCCTCCATCATTAAAAAAAAAAAAAAAAACACTACCACTCTAACGAAATCTTCTACCTTGTCGATGAGTTCCATGCACTCACTAGACAAATGGGAAAACGAAGTCTTACAGGGCAAAAACAAAAGACGGCAGACTAATGGACAAGTTGCTGGTCGCTTTTGGTCAGTCATGTTGAGGCTATCCCAAATTGAAGAATGAAATCACCAGATGGACTGCGGCAGCGATCATTTTCTGCCACTTTAAGGCCAACAGTCTTCTAGAAAGAAAGATGGCACAATAGGTGGTAGGAGTAGCAGGGACATTCTGCTTGTTATTCAGATTCAAGCATGTGAACGTCTGAAAGATCCAGTGCTGGAGAAGAAATAAGTTGCTTGCCTGTATTTATAATTCTTCAATGTCGGTACCTTTGATAAATTCACACATGCAGCCCTCCCTCCTCCCTTTCGAATAGGTTCATTGAGTAGCATATTGTTACACACTAATACAAGGAAGTCGGAGCTGAAATCGCCTATGGGGATGAAGTTCTGAGTATATTCCTGAAATTACTGGAGATTAGGGAGGTTTCAATTATGAAAAAGTGCTATTAAATAAACCCCTTTGTACAAATTCTAAGGCACATTTAAAATGGTCATTGCAATTTATAAGGGTCCATGGGACTCCAAGGATGAGGACGTGGAATAATCCAAACATGTGAATCATGACAAATATCAATACTGGAGAAATGTAATTAAAAGGTCAGTATATCATACCATACTCTGTGCACATGTATTTGCTGAATACCACAACTTAAAGCTGTGTTGCCAACACAATACACATGCTCATTTCGAACCGAGCAGTGATGCAAACATCACTTATGTGCCAACACCCCCAAAGATACACACTTACCACCAGTAGCTCATACAGTATGGGTCCCCCCAGACCGGAGTCAGCCACATGCCTGAGATTCTTGGAGATACTGCAAGTAAACGAAGAAAATAATTAAACATTTATATGGAACTGGGTAACCGGTGAGAGAGTGGGAACTGTGATGCAGATGGCAAAAGAAAACAGGTAGGGGAAAAGACAGGCAACAAGCAAGGACTAGGATTGGCAAAAAAGAAAAAGTAGGGCTTGGGGCACTGAACAGCAGGTGGATTGGAAATAAGGGCATAGGTAAACAAGTACTGACTGGAGGCACAAAGAAGGAAAATGAGACTAGAAGACCAGGGATAAATGGTGGGTACTAAGACCGGGAATTGGGGGTGTTCACACAGCAGGATGGAAGTGTGGACTCACGGGGTGAAAAGACTGATTAGGCAAAATAGACAGCAATCATCCCAACACATGTTCATCTGCGCAATAGAAGGCACGCTATGGAAAACAGTGGATGATAAACAGTGGACGATAAAGTGTGCGGCCACGAGGGTACGCCTAGGAGCATGAACTAATGAGGCTGCAACATTCTCAGAATGCGGAGCCCACCAGAATGACTGTTTATTGACTTCAGAGAATGCATCCAAGACCAGTCATAACAGATTTTAGTGCACTGAATACAGGTTGCTGTAGAAGCACTAAAGGAACAATGATGGGGAGTGGAAGTGGGGCATTAGAGAACATCTGGGAAATCGAAGAAGGGGCATAGTAGAGTGTCCGAAACTAGGGACAAAGGAGAAAAGTTGGAGATTAGAACTTGGAGCATATTAGATCATTTAGGGACAGGAAATAGGGGAAGAGGTTGGGTGCCAGGTCACGGCATTGAGGAACAAATGGGGAATCAGAATAGTGCAGATGAGAAATGGAAACAGGTGGGGGTCATGACTAGAGAACAAAGGAAAATTGGCACTTGCTAGACTAACGAGAAAGGAGAACCTGGATTTGCAAATGGGAGCCTTGGAAAACAGATGAGAAGGACTGGGATATTTCAGAGAGCTCAGAACATCTCCTCAAGGTTTTATCAGAGACTGTCACTCACATATACTTAAATCTTCCATTTCTCATTAATATTGGACTGAACAGCAGGAGTACAGCACTTTAAAAGCTTATAAAGATAAGCAGCATGTTGTCACAGTGGGAAGTTCTTCCTTCATTCAGTCCTCTCCTTGCAACCCTACCAGATCCTGTAACCCCATCACTCCATCATGGGATCTTCTCTGATGTTCATAAACATAAAATACCCCAACATCTGTGTGGGATCCCAGAACAGTTTATCAAAGAGAAATGTTTCATTCAAAACAAAATATGATAGAGATGCCCATCTGAAGACACATTTTCTATAGGCTTTCTTCAAACTAACTAGCTCTTAAAGGTGATTTATGCCTTAACATAGAGGCCATCAGCAACAAAGAATGTATCAGTGGTAACAAGTTGCTGGCATGGCTCTTGACTTGAAGAGTCTGTATCTGTTAGAGCCTTACCTCTGAAGTACCATGGAGAGAATCTCTGTGATGTGAAACAAAGGCAGGGCTTCTGAATACCCTTCTGCTGGGTTTGGACCCCGAGTCGGATGTAACAGTCCTTCATGTCAGCGAGCATTTGCACCTCTGTGGCAGCCCCAGCTTACCCAGAAGAAATGCAGCCTCTCAGTCCTTTTGTCTCCTTAAAGGAATACCCGGACAAAGGTCACACTCCTCAAAAGGCTGACAGCCCCGAAGAAAAATAACACAAAGTGTACCTTCATCACTGCAGACATTTTCCCAGCAAGAAAGGTACAATTACCACGAGAGTACTATTCAGAATGAAAGAGCAGGTGAAACTAAAACTAAGCATATTAATTTTATAAAAACTGGTCCCGAAAGTGAAGGAGGCCAAGAAAAAGCTAACAAATATTTTCTGAAGACAAGTGAGGACAAAAGCCTCAGCAAGTTTTAATGGGTACTTAATATGAGTGAAAAAATGAACCAGTTTTGACTGCACTGTATTCTTTGGATCTTGAGGGACCTGACTTATTAAAGCAACTTTGTCTGATTATCCTGTAAGAAGGCTGATGCTATCCAACAAAATTTCCTATTCTTTTTCCTTTTGATGAAGGATTAGAAATGTCTCTTAAAACTGAATTTTAATTCTTAATTGTTAAAACATGCATGAAACGCAGCCTATAGATCTGGATGGCTATATATTATTTTTAGACAAAAAAAGTGTTCTGGGAAACCAAAGGAAGATATATTTTGTGCTTACAATCATACCTATGATGGAGAATGAGGACTACATGAAATATTTATTTTTCATTGTCTGATCTGTTGAGGAGTTTACTTTTTCTCTGGATTTGTTTTACTTATTAAGATAGGTTTAGGATAGCTTGAAAGCCAAATGTTTATACACTATGGAGTCCTTTCTTTTTCTAAACACTATTCCTTTTCTTTAGCACGCTTGAACATTTTCCACAAAGCAAATTCTTACGCTTCCTGTGTCTCCCTTGGCCTAAGGAGCCTAAAATGGCACTTTATTTGTGCTAGCAGCACATTTTAGGCCAATTCACTTCTGAATACTTTAAGCTTCTTAGCAAAACTGGTCAATCCTTATTTCAATTTACTCCCCCCCTCGTACATCAAATCTCCAAAATCCTACAAAAGCTCACAGTTAATTTCAGAGAGGATTTTAGGATTATTTCTTCGAGAAATATTAGGATGGTAGTGAGGATGCTGCTAAGCCATATCCTCAGGTGTAACTCTCAGGCCCTAGCGAAATTTATCTATAGGGGTAGTAACTGCTTCAGTGGACTTCTTTATTCAGCCACACTGATTTTATTAGACCTCAGTGCGGCTTTCAACACTGCGTCCCATTCCATTCTGTGGGAAAGGCTAATGTTACTAGGTCTGCAGGGTACAGTGCTAGCCTGGGTGTCTTCCTTCCTTGACTACTGTTCATTTCAGGTCTTCTCAGGCATTGCAAGATCAGAACCGCACACCCTTACCTGTGGCGTTCCCGAGGGCTCAGCTTTAAGTCCGATGCTTTTAAATATATATATATGTACGCCCTCTTGCGGAGGTGGTTGAAAGCTGCAGTCTAATGCTGTTCTCGTATGCAGACACACAGATCATCTTTGCTTTGTAGTCTGCACAGGGAAATTGCACTGGCACCCTGAACTTATGCTTGAGCAGGATCTCCACATGGATGGGTGCAAACTCACTCAAGCTAGAGGGCAAGAAAACGGAGATCATGGTTCTGAGGAAAAATTCCCAATTATGGTGGCATCAGCACTGGCCAGAGACTCTGGGTAGCCTTCAGGATCGGTCATCTAGGGTGAAAAAAACTCAGCTTCTGGCTGGATGAGAGGCGAACCATGAAGCCACAGGTAGCCAAGGTGGCTTCTACCTGATTTGCTGTATTGAGGTGTGTTAAAAAAAAAAAAAAAAAAAAAAAGAAGGATTGGCGGACGTTCTCATACCTTGGCCGGAAGCTATAGAACAACCTTCTGGAATCGCTGCGCAGCTGCTCCTCCCTCATGGAGTTTCACAAGGGATTGAAGACGGCTGTTTTAACTAGCGGGCCAATTTCACTTTACCAGAGTCAAGCGTCTGGAAACCCCTGGAGTAGCAGAGTGCTTTATAAGACGCAATGATAATAATATTAACACTTACTACACACTTTCCCTTTTGGGACGAGCAGAGGGAGCAAAGATAAAATTACCTCGCCCCACACCTGTCAAACACAATATAGCAGGCACTCTTTGCTATACACGACAGTCCTCCGTTCATCTGGCTCCCAATCTATCACAGCTGCAGTAGCGTGCAATTTCTCATCCTAGTGCCTTTTCATACACCAGTGGGGGACTGTGGGAGTAGGTATGACTCACTATGTCTAGGTTATCCTAGGAAGTCAACAGATGCAGGATCAAAAGATAAACAATCTTCAAAATATTTTCCACTAGGGCGTACTGATGGCCTACCTGAATTTTAATTTGTTAAAATCAGAGTAAAATAGCACAACATTGTGGAGAGGCATAAACAAATTATACAAATGAGCTTGAGAACACAGGTACAGGACAGTTTCCAAGGTTTCATTGTAAGTGGTTTTACCAGAAGGCTATTATTCCTCTTTTTAAAACAATTTATGACAACACCAGTGGGTTCAGGGATAGACCACAATAAGAATGGCTGGTTCTCACCAAAAGGTATTGCCTCCAACAAAAGACAGAAGACTGGGTTATCTTCACTGCCAAGATACAAGTTAGATGATAGTGTAGCTGAACATGCGTCCTCAGTGCCCAGACCACACTGGTGAACAAGTTACTTACCTTCGGTAACGCTTTTTCTGGTGGATACAGTATCTGCCTGTGGATTCCTTACCTTATGACTATCCCCCTGCACCAGCAGTCCGCAGAAATTTTTCCTAGCTCTCCACGCCGACGAGGTCGTCACAATGCTATGGCGCCGCAGGCGGCTCCGCATGACGTCACTGGAGCCATAAGAGGGCTACGTCGGCGTGATGATGTCAGTTCCACCCATTTGTTCTGTGCCTCCGAGGCGAACCGACCATAGAGACAATGCATACATAGTACACAGTATTCACACAAATACACATAGTGTAAAGTGAAAAAGGAAGGCAAAAGAAAGCAAGCATTTCCTATAGGCCTACACAAAGGCAAACCGAGGTAATACAAAATGACAATGTGAAGCAACATATTAACCAAAACCTCTTTTAAGGTATAAAAGGGTGGACAACGGGGAGGCGGGTGGGTCAGTGAGGAATCCACAGGCAGATACTGTATCCACCAGAAAAAGTGTTACCGAAGGTAAGTAACTCACTGGTAATCAGTAGGTTTTCAGGGGGCACCTCTAAGGTGCATTGTTTAATAAATCCATCATTGGCATCAGTGTGCGTTGACTAAGACGAGATGCTTGATACCAAACATCTGTGGGTACAGTGAAACCATCACGTAGCTGGGGAACTCTTAACAACGAGTGTCCAGCCCATGTACTCATTATGGCTTCCCTGTGCACTTGTGGTGTCTAAGTGGCATAGCCGTCCATCATGGCTGCTCGGAGATGAAGCTCCTAAGTAGCCCAACGCCACGGCAACCGAGCGTGGCACTTCACCGCACCAAATCCAGCTGGAAAAACTCTCTACCGACATCGGAGCTTTGGGTGCTTTTGCTGCTTTGGGCGCCTTTCCACCCAACTGCTTCGTTGCCGAGTAATCAGTAAACTTGCCAGACGATCGTAACTGGGAGTCCTCCAAGATGGCCGTGTGGACGCGAGCCATAACGGCTCCGTAGTCAAACTAAGTCTACTTATCAACACCACCAACCTACGGACATTAAATGAGCGGAAGTGCACCTGTATTGAGGTAGAGACTGCTCCGGTCTTTTCTGCAGTGCTTGGGATGAAGTTATGGAGCGCTGGCGGACAAGCGATGGAGGATCAGACGAGAGGCTGCTGGTTCTGCCAGAGATCCGCCCGTAGCTGCGGGACCGGAGGTGTGGAGCAGACTTCGCGGGTCTGGCGTCCCGGCTCTGCTCCTGGACACAGGCCGTACCTCGAAGCCTGCTGGGACCCCCTGCTTGTGGCGACCTAGTGAGTGATTGCGGCGCTGGGCAGCAGACACGACGGGCCCTATTTCCTGGGGGCGCGAAGTGATCAGTCGAGGCGATGGAGGCTTAGCGGGGGAAGAGGCGGTCACCTGATAGAAGCGGAGGGCACCACACCGGATACCCCTTGCTGGATGGGGTCCCCTCGCGGCCTGGACGGCACAGCATTGCAACCACCTGAGAGGCAGTAAATTCAGAGATCGCCTGACTTCAACATGGCGCCCGCGGCAGACGCCATGCCTCGTATGGGCACTCGGGCCTCTCATACAGCTACAGATCTACAACAGGGGAGGAGTGGCACCCTATCTCCACATCACTAGGGCACCTTACATCACATAGCTCCAGCAAGTTGATAGGGCCAATTGAATATATATGTGGAGGGGGGCCCCCCCTGCACTTTGAGAGTTACCGGCAAATTGTTACTGGATGTCTCTAACTCCAAGGTTAGAATCCCTGGCCTGACACCAAGATGGCTACCACAGTTTTCACTACCACCGGACTCCAACCAGACCTTGATCACATCCCCCATCGGCCTATATGGTAGCCCCAGCTCCCTCTCGGATTTTTTTACTCCCTCCCCCCACCTCCTTCTTTTACCTCAACCCTCGTAGCCTATGTATCTATTAAAATCTGTTTTTCCCCGAACGTTGAGACATGAGCAACATGGCTGATGCCCGGTGGAGTTGCTAGACAACTAATGAGGAGATTGGCCCTGGTTTCCCCCTCGACCGTCAACTACCCAGCCGGACATTGGACATAGTTCTCCCTCGTCTCCCTGCTATGACTCCTTCTTTCCCTCCTTTCCTACAAATTCTCTCAACCTCGTTAATTTACTGTACCTTACTACGCTATTGTAACTGATCTAATTTGTAACACAATGCTCCTCTGTTATAGCGCTCGGATACCTCCGGGTCTAGCCAGCTCTATATATTCCTTTTGATGTACCCTGTAATGCAACAATCCTTTAGTTAAGCGCTCCGATACCTACGGGTCTAGACATCACTATATAACCTTCGCATATCAAATAAACTAAAAACTGGTTTTCCTGAGTAACATGGCTGATGACCGGTGGAGCTGCTAGACAGCTAATGAGGAGATTGGGCCTGGTTTCCCCCTTGACCGTCACCTACCCAGCCAGACATTGGGCACAGTTCCTCCTCGTCTCCCCGCTATTACTCCTTCCTCCCCTCTCTCCTACGAATTCTTGAAACAGATGCTCTTGTATCTGATGTAACTTTTAACACAATGATCCTAAATGTAAAGCACTCCGATACCCTCTTGGGTCAAGTTCGCGCTATATAAAACTTTATAAATAAATAAAACTTGTTCTTCTGATGAATACATCTGCCGGTGGATTTCTCACCTTATGAATAGAATCCCACAGCAGTCCCACTCCCAGAGGAGGGTGTCCACCCTTCTATACCAAAAAGTCTTGCAAAACAGAGCGCGGAAGAAGTAGCCGATTTAGCCCTGGTGGAGTGAGCTCAAATGCCTTCAGGAGGCTCATTACCAGCCAAAGCGTAGCAGATCTTGATGCACAAGATGATCTACCTGGATAAAGTGTGCTTGTGCACCACCTTGCCCTTCATGCGTCTAACGTAGCCCACAAAGAGCTGATCGTCCTGTTGCAAATCCTTCTTTCTATCCAGATAGAAACTAATCGCCCTCTTAGGATCCAATCGGTGAAGCCTCTCCTCCTCCTTGGAAGGGAGAGGGGGGGATAGAACGTAGGGAGGGAAATGGACTGTCCCAGATGGAAGGGAGTTACCACCTTAGGCAGAAAAGCAGCCCTGGTCCTGAGGACCATCCAGGGCAACTATGCATAGGTTCAAAAGGAGAACCCATCAAGAAAGTTAAAACCAGATTTAAATCCCACAGGGGCATAATGAAAAAAGTAGGTGGAAACATGTTAGTAAGCCCCGTAATGAACCTTAAAACAATCGGAGATTTAAAAAAGGACGGCTGATCAGGCAAACAAAGAAATGCTGATAAAGCAGACAAATATCCTTTAACAGTAGCCACAGAACAACCCTGCTGGGCCAAATACAACGAAAAACAAAGAACATCAGAAAGATGAGCTTCTAAAGGATCAATAGACTGCTCTCCACACCATTTAACAAATTTAGACCACCTGTAGGAGTAGATAGACTTGGTGGAGTATCACCTGGCCGATAATATAACATCCACTGCGTCAGGCGGGAGAGAGAAAGAATTCAGGTTGCCCTGTTCAATCTCCAGGCATGAAGGTGCAGGCTCTGGAGATGGGAGTGTAGAACCTGCCCCTCCGACTGCGAAAGGAGGTCTACCCTGAGAGGGAGACGGAGCGGAGGGTGCGACGAGAGGTAAAGAAGGTCTGTGTACCACACCCTTCTTGGCCAATCCAGGGCGATCTATATAACTTGGACTTGGCGAATCTTCCTCAGAACTCGAGGAATCAAGGGTATGGGAGGAAATGCGTCAAGGAGTTGTGAACTCCAACACAACTGAAATGCGTCCCCCAACGCTCCCTGTCTCGGAAACTGGAGACTGCAGAATGACAGGCAGTGCGCGTTCGAGAGTGGAGGAGTTCCCCACGTCCGGAAGATGTGTCGAACTACCTCCGGACGAAGCCTCCACTTGTGGTCGGCGGAGAACTGCCAACTGAGACTGTCCGCACGTATGTTCAGCACCCCGGCCAGTTTTGCCAACAAACACATCCGATGGTCCTGAGCCCAGGACTAGAGCCGCAACGCCTCTCTGCAGAGACGGTACGACCCTACTCCTCCCTGCTTGTTGACATACCACATCGCGGCAGTGTTGTCAGTCAAGTCTTGGACCAACTGACCACGAAGGGAAGGGAGAAAGGCCTTGAGGGCCAAACGTATCGCCCGCAATTCCAGAAGATTTATATGAAGCAATCTTTCCTCTGGAGACCAAAGACCCTTGATCTCCAGACCCCCCAGATGAGCACCCCACCCTAGGGTAGAGGCATCCGTTATCACTGTGGCCACCGAAGGAGGAAGATGAAAGGGCTTTCCTTGAGACAGATTGCCCTCCACGCTCCACCAAGACAGATCTGCTGCAGCTTCTCTGGAGATCGTGACTGACACCCTGAGATCTCCATGGTGCTGATACCACTGCCTGCGGAGACACCACTGATGTGCCAGAGAGCATGGTTGACCAACAGAACGCAGGAAGCGAACAGACTGAGCAGGCGAAGGACCTTCAGAACCGGAACAACCGCTCCATTGTAAGACAAGGGAGTCATTTCCCGAATGTCGAGAATTCTTTGTGGAGGCGGAAAAGCTCGAAACAGTGGTATCCAGTACTGCCCCTATGAACAGGTTGCGCTGTGAGGGCACCGGGTGAGACTTGGGTACATTTATCGAAAAACCCAATTTGTACAACAGCTGGATTGATACCTGCAGATGATGACGCACCATCTCTGGCGACTCTGCCTTCAGAAGCCAGTCGTCCAGGTAGGGGAAAACCGGGATCCCCAACCCCCTGAGATGAGCAGCAACCACTGCCATCACCTTGGTGAAGACTCGAGGTGCAGTAGTAAGACCAAACGGAAGGACCGCAAACTGATAGTGTTGCGAACCAACAGTAAAACGGAGATACTTTGTGTGCGACTTCAGGATTGGGCTGTGAAAATACGTATCCTGTAAGTCGATGGACACCATCCAGTCCTCTTGTTGCAGCGCCTGAAGAACCTGCGCTAGGGTGAGCATCTTGAATCTCTCCTGTTTGAGAAACAGATTCAAAATCCTGAGGTCCAGGATAGGACGTAAACTGCCATCCTTTTTGGGAATCTGGAAATACTGGGAGTAGCATCCCTGACCCCTTTCCTGCTCCGGAACCACCTCTATCGCACCTTTTTGTAACAGGGCAAGAACTTCCTTTTGAAGGAGAAGTCAATGATCCTCCGTGCAAAACCCTAGGCAAGGAGGGTAAGGTGGAGAGAATTCCCTGAAGGGAAGGGCATACCCATTTGTGAGAAAGTGGCTCTGTATATACTGTTCCTTAATAGGTACAGGGTGTACAGAGTCCACAGACCCCAAGGGTTTAACAGAGGTTAAAGTTAGATATAACCTTACTCTCCAAAGTGGTAGCCTGGTCGAGCAGTAAGGCAGTATCAGAGGACAGTGTAAAGCATTTGTTGTACACACTCAGTCAGCAAATAGTTCCACACACTCAATAACTGAACTCTAGGCCAATGGTTTGTATATAAAAAAATATATGCTTGTTTTATTTTAGAACCAACACTTGGAATTAAAATATACTTTCTCGACAGGAGATGTTTCATAAAAATACTTTTGTATATGCAATAGACTTTTTAGTAAACAGTTACAAGTAGTTGCAGTAGGCAACCCTATTTCTAAACACAATACATTGAGCTCAATGATAAATTCAAATTATATGCAACAGATTACTTTTTAGATTACTTCTGTAATTCCAGGCTTGGATCCTAGATCCAGTCCTGGGTCAGTTCTCAGACTCAGCTGTTGAAAGTCGACTTTGGTACTGTAATGATTTTTAACTAATATTTAGCTATTTCAAAAGTTAGCACTTAGAAAACATTTCAGAGCAAACAATCAATGATGCCCTATGGAAGGAAAAGTAGGTTACAGGTACAGTAGGTTATCGTTACTTTTGTAATCCAGTACTGGGTGTCTAGACTCAGTACTGGGACCTTTATCCAAAACAGGTAAGTAATTACGTTTTCAGATGTTATACGATTTTTTATGAATATTTAGAAATTGCAGAAATCAACGCTTAAACGGAAATTTCACAGAAAAACAGTCAATGGTTTCCTATGGAAGAAAAATGAGTTAAAGGTAAGTATAGTTGTGGGTATTTTTCAGAGTCAGAGCTTGGCACCAAGATCCAGCACTGGGAGCTCACCTAAGAGCAGGTGAGTAAATTCGTTTTTGGTACTCGGCTGATTTTTGGTGAATATTTTGAGTTTTGAAAAGTCCACACTTAGAAGAATTTCCAAGAAAAAGCCAGTCAATGTTACGCTATGAGGAAAATGAAGTTAGCGGTTTAAGGGCAAGTACTCGACTGGCAGAGTTGAAGTTCTGGGCATAGACTCAGGGGTCCCCCAGTGTCAGGTAGGTACAGTCAGTTCACCCTCAGCGGTTTCAGGACGGCCGGGTGCAGAGAGAGTTAGGCCCAATGTTATCCTATGAGGGATAGGGGGGCCTGGGTTGGTGGCTGCTGTCGGGCAAGCCACGCGGCTGTGGGAGCTGGGCTCCTGGTCACTTACTCAGGGCAAGTGGGAAAGTAGGTTAGAGTAGAGTTTTCACTGCCAGGGCCACTCGGTCGGCTGGGTGCAGGGTGCTTTTGAGCCGTCAGGCGCTCAATTGATTTCTATGGGAAATCTCCGGTTTGGAAAAAGACTGCAGGCTCGGGGACGAGGACTCTTCAGGTGCCACCACCACTTCGAGGGGTAAGTTGGGTAGTTGGAGGATAGGTAGGTAGGATTGGGCACAGAGGGGTGCAGGGGTGCCTTTTGATGTCGGAAATCTTACCCTCTTGTTGATCGAGGTTGGGGTGGCACTCTGTTCTGAGGCTGCAGGCTTCTTCAGGATAGTCGAGGGGGGTCCTTGGGTGCCGGACTCGGGGTCACAGTCGCCGTGGGGTCGTCCTCGTGGGTTTAGTTCACTCCGGCCAGGCTTGGCGGGTGCAGAGTGGGCTGGGATCGCGGTTCCGGGCTGCTGCCAGGGGTGAAAGGTAGGTTCTGAGTAGAGCCTCTACTCATGGGAGTCCCAGGGGATCAGAGTTCAAAGGTAGCCAGGTCCTCCGGGGTTTCTGAGGTTGCTGGCCACAAGAGATGCCGGGTTTGGAGCAGGAGCAAGTCCGAGGTCGACAGGCCGGTAGGGCTGGGGCCAAAGCAGTTGGTGTCTCCCTCTCCTTTGCAGCTGCAGGGCAGGTCAGGTCTTTTTTTCTTCTCGCTCTTCTTGTAGTTTCAGAATCTGGAATCTAGGGAAGGAAGGTTCAGGGTGCCCCTAAATACTAGATTTAGGGGCGTTACAGGTAGGTGAAGGCCAGGGACCAATGGGTCCTTGTCCTGGGGTGGGTACACCCCCTATCCTGCCCCTCTCCTGTGGGAGGGGGGCAGTAGCCTAATCCGGATAGGGTAGGGCCTCCCATCTTCAAGATGGCGAGAGCCCGGAGATGTGCTTCACCTCGCCTACCCCACCTGAGGGGTGGGGTGGGCAGGCTGGCACATCCCCTGTCCTTGTATGGGGTTTCCGGCCAAGCTTCCCGCCAGAGTGGGGGGTTGCAGTGGCCTGGGGAAACTCCTAGAGGCGGCAGGCCTTTGAAGCTTCCCTTTGCTCATCCTGGGGGAGGAGATCTATCACCTCACCCAGGATGTGCATTGTTGCAGGCCCGGGAGAGCAGGGGCTCTCCCACCCAGGGGTCCAGCAACGTGTCTGCTGTGTGGCAGCCTGGGCAGCCTCAGAGCAGACGTGGATTGTAGGTTAGTTGTAAGGGGGCATCTCTAAGATGCCCTCTGGGGTGCTTGGTACATTAAATCTCACACTGGCATCAGTGTGGGTTTAATGAGCTGAGAAGTTTGATACCAAACTTCCCAGTCTTTAGTGTTGCCATTATGGTGCTGTGGAGCTCGTGTTTGACGAGCTCCCAGCACCATGTACTCTTAAATGGCAGCACTGCACTTACGGTGCCCGGGAATGGACCTGGGTACTGTAGGGGCACAGGGCTCCTGCTCCTGTGCCCACACCATGGGCATAAGGCACCCAGCCAGAGGGGTGACTGACATATGCCTTGGCAGTGTGGGTGTTGGGCATGGCACACAGGGATGTGTGCCATGTCGACTCTTCATTTTGTCCTGCACCCAGACACTCAGCCTGCAAAGGCAGTGTGTGTGTGTAAGGGTACAGGGCCCCCAAGGGTGGCACAATGAGTGCTGCAGCCCTTAGGGGTCTTCCCTGGTCACAAGGCCCTGGGTACCTAGGGTACCATTTACTAGGGGCTGACATGTGGCCAGGGTTTGCCAATTTGGAGTTTGTGTGTTTTAAGGAAGGAACATAGGCCCTGGGCACCTGATTGGCAGGAGTCCAGGGTACACGCAGTCAAAGTACATTCAGCAATTTAGCAAAAAGTGGGGGCATACCATGCAAGAAAGAGGGCACTTTCTCACACCATTTTCTACCAGATCTAGAACCCAAAGGTACGAAGTGATCGATTTCCAATCTAGTAGAAAATGGGTAAGCCGACCTCCCATGGGACCTACATGATCCAGGATGGCTGATCTAGGGCTGCTTTCCTGCATTACTAGGAGGGGCTGGGGAGGTAGAGGAGGAAGACAGCTGACGCCCGGTTCCATCGAATGCGACCTCTGCCCTTACCCCTATAGGATTTGTACAAGGGTTTTTTTTGCTGTTGCTTCTGTGGCTGTCTGTAACCACGAAAGGAAGACTTTCCGAAGCCACGGTACCGTCTATAGCCATAACCTTTTGCCTGAGACTGCAGGCCCAAAGACTTCGCTGTGGCCTTACTGTCCTTAAATCTTTGCAGAGCAGAATCAGCTTTCTTTCCAAACAGTCTAGACCCATCAAAAGGCAGATCAAGAAGGGCAGCCTGTACATCGGGAGAGAATCCAGAAGACCTCAACCACGCATGCCTTCTTGTTGCAATGGATTAACCCATCACCCTGGCAACCAAATCCACCATGTCCAGGACAGGCTGGATGATTTGGCGAGCCGCAGCTTGTGAGTCCGCCAGCACCTCACTCAGATTTCCCCTATCCTCCCCAGACAATTTAGGAAGAAGTTGTATGGCAGAGTCCATAAGGGCATGAATATATCTACCAAAAAGACAAGTGGTATTGGTAGACTTCAGAGCCATGCTAGCCGATGAAAAGACCTTCTTCGCAGATTGTTCCAACTTCCTCAAATCCCTGTCCGTAGGAGCCTGCGGAAAAGCACCTGTGGACTGCTTGGAACATGAAGCCTGCACCACTAAGCTCTCAGGAGAGGGGTGGGATGAAAGAACACCGGATCCCCTGGAGCAGGTCTATATCTTCTGGACACCGACCTTGAAACTGCAGGAGCAGAAAGTGGGTTGCGCCACACATCAAGGATTGGCTCAGTCAATGCTTCGTGGAAAGGCAAAAGTGGTTCAACCACAGAGGACAGAGAATGAAGCACTTCTGTATGTAAATTAGGCTTATACTCAGCCACAGGAAGCTGCAAATTCAAAAGTTCAGCAGCCTTCCTTATATGGCAAGGTGCAACTTCTTTCGAGGGGGAAGCCTTCTGAGAAGCAAAGTCCCACTCTGGGGAAGTATCAAGTCCACTTGCCTCAAACAAATCTTCCGTATCATAAACTTCTCCTTCCTCCATCTCTTCAGCTTGGTACTGCTCCTCCTCTAACAACCTCTGCGCTTCTCTACTCGAGCGCATCTTCGGTTGCAGTGTCGGCGGCTCCGGGAGCTGCGTCGAAGGAGGATCTGCTGTAGTAACCAGCGCCGATCGAATCCGAGAAGGTTCACGGGATGGAAGCTGGGGACTGCCCATATGGCGTTGACATCCTCGGAGCCGGAAACTGCCAGGACGGCGTCGTCGGCATAAATGGTACAAAGGGGGCCTGAGGATACTGGTGAGGCACACCCAAAGTAAAAGCCATAGGACCCATGGGACCCGAAGGTGCTCCAGAGGGGTACGAGGCCATGGCGAACACGCCATACATCGCATTTAAAAAATGCGATGGATCCGAACCCGGCGCCGGAAATAGTGGGTACTGCGCCTTTTCAAGATCCAAATGAGGCACCTCTGAAGTCGGAGCCACCGGAGCCACAGGCAGAGCCGCAGGAACCTCAGCATCAGCCGGATTCGACACACCCTCTGGAGTCAGTGAGAATCTCAGCGTTGATGACTGCTCCGGAAATCCCTTGTAAGATGGAGAATAAACCGGAGTCACCTGAGGAGACACTGAAGGGGAAGGAGAGACAAAGTCCTTTTCCTCGAAGTCGATGGGCTGGGGAAGGCGACCTCGAAGCCACAGCCTTCAATGACCAGCGCAGAGAAGCATGCCTCTTCTAATGCTTTCTCTTGGAGTCATGCAACGTCGAAGATTTTGACTTCGATCTTTTACAACCCCTTTTAAGGTCGAGCCTACAGCAGCGCATGCGCTGTTGCTCGACTTTTAGTAAGTGGGATTTAAATGTGCTTCCCACCGGCTTTTGCTGGCCTAATGCTTGCGCTCACGCGAGCGTGAACGTGCACAGCTGCCAGCTTTCCGATTACTTTCACTTTGGGCGCTGCTGCACGCGCACCACTCGCGTGTTTGCCGGAGCACGCGCGCATGCACACAACTCCCTCCGCCTCTCTCTCCCGCTGCAACCCCATCTTTGCATTCCCCGCGACCAATGCTTGTCTACTTCACTCTCTAACTCTCTTATAGGCTTACTGGTTACTCTACCTCACCTTTCACTTCCTCGTTCTTCCCTTTACGCTTTACCTTTTTTTCCTGCCTTACTACTTTCTTCATCTGAACGTCTCTCTACCACTTCTTATTTTGTCCCTCTTTACTGCTCCCGCCTATACTTAGCTCATTGTCACCTCACTACCGGTCTTCCCCATCTGTCTCTCAAACTACCTCCCTCTATACACTATTCCATCTGCCTTATCCCAAAACCACACCCATCTCTGCCTTTCCGTATCCTTCTCTTTAGCAACTTTATGTTTCTCTCTTTAGCTTATGGCACTCCCTACCTCATTTACCCCTAACTTTACTATCAGTTTACCAATCTTTTTACCGCTGTCTTTTGGCTGTTTTCTGCCCCCTCCCATTTCTCTCACTCAACAGTCCGGTCTAGCCACAGAAATAGAGACAGAAGGGAGGAGAAGAGGGACATGACGGGGGTAGAGAATTAAGAAGTAGATGTTCAGGTTCCACCAGATGAAATGGTGAAAATTGTAAGAGCAGTGCTTTGATTTTCACTGTTGCAGCAAAGCATGTTAGTGTGATCGGTGCTTTATTTATACGTATTAACCAATGAAACTGCAATTTCAAGGGCTGTGTGCTTGTGTCTTTTTATATATTTATTTTTTTATAGAGTCCACTAATTAACCACTGCAATAAAATTACCCTTCGTGTATTTCATATAATTGAAACAAAAGCTGGTCAGAGTCTGAATTGAACCTAAAATGTTATTGCGAGAAAACATCTCCATCCAAACACAAAATGGCTTTAACAGTCAGGGTTCGAAAAATCTGAAAAATGGTACTATTCCTGCAGGTCTAGTACCTTGAAAAATCTTCTCAACCTAACAGTAACCTACTTGACCTCCGTCTCTGAAAGCTGAGCAAATGTGACAAGATAACAAGATTTAAAGGCATCTTTATTGCTCATTTGCTTTGTGAGCAATAAAAAGGCCTTTAAATCTTGTTATCTTGTCACATTTGCTCCGTTTTCAAAGACGGAGGACAAAAGTTAGTATTTTTTCCTACTCGCCAGAAAGGTCGAGTAGGACCTAAAAATAGCTCGACCTCATTAAATTTACCTCGCAAATGCGAGCGGTCGAGTGGATTTGTCAAGCCCTGACAGTGCTTCCTAAAGCATTCTTTTAGTACTCTTTTGCTGGAGGACACCAAGTAGCATTGTCTTTTAAATGTCTTTTTCCTGCACTCGTTAATGAAAGTTTAGCATATCTTTCAATATTGCTTGACAACAAAGGTGCGTGAATTTGCAGAAAATGCCTTTAAAGTTGTTCTCGAAAGAGACCCTCAAAATACTTTTTGCCTAGGCAACACAAACATCCGTAAGTTGGCACGGCTCTTAAGGTCCTGCCTGTGGGACGTTCAGCCTATATTCCTTACTCCAAAGCTCCCAGAAGCCCGTCCTTTGATTGTGACAAGTTGAGCTCTGCCCCTTCTGAGTATTTGTGAAGGCACGCCTTTGTACATCACCAGCTGCTTCATTTCCTGCAGCTCTCCAATTGAAACTGAAACGTTTTGAAAACTGGAGAGTCGATCATACTCGTAGAATTTACCTGCGCTTTGTTTGTCATGCTTCTGGTCAAAATCGCTTTAGAGCCTTTCATCTTTTAGGAACAAGTCTGCATTTGTGGTCGAGAATGCATCTGCTGGTCTGTGCTGCTGCCAGTTTTAAAGGTGTGTGAAACTCCAAAACCAATTTTTATCCTTCACAGGTTTGCCATAATGTTTTGTTATCAATTTGCAAAAACTATTTTTTTCCATTTCGTTTTATTTCAGTTTAATTGAACGTGACTGTCTCATTGTTTTTCTTGGTGGTGTTTCATTAAGCTCCTGTATAACCAGGCAAGTCTCTTTTAGTAATGCATGCATTTCCTTTGCCTCTGATTTCTCAAGTGGTAGTTGGAAAATTGAAAACATTGGTGAACCTTAAATTGTATCCAACTAGGACCATTCATTATATGTAACTATTCATGCATATTACTGTATTGTTCGTTTCGGTATACAAGTAGCCTTACATGCGTGCAGCATTGGTCCTCCCAAGCGATACCTACTCTTTTAATGGGAGGGGAGATTAGTCCTGTGGCACATGTTGTCTTTGCGTTATGTTTTCGTTAAGCTTGTTCACAAAGCCGTGGACCGAGGTGTCATTAACTATATAAGCGCCATTCAACCCAACACCCCAAAGAGACAGGTCTTTTATGATGTTATTAAGCACCTCACCATATGTGACTGTGAGGATATCTGAAAGTCCTGAAATCCCAGAACTCGTGGGTTTTAGACCTCAGTGGCCTCAGCATGCCGACTTCCTGTGGTGGGTTAGCACAACCCTCCGCTTCCGGCAGGTGTCGGTTTTAGTAGCCGCTCCGGTCCTAGCTCTTGTGTGCAGCTCACAGAGGAGGAGGCAGGTTGTTAAAACGCTTGTGTGTGATTGCAGGTGCCAATGTCTAACAAGAAACCATGCGGGATGAAGCCCTATGATTATCTTTTGCGGCGCTACTATTTATAGGTTTTACATTAATTGTCATTGCACTTATATCATACATCATTTTCAACAATAAAATGGTTGCAAATTACCTTTAACTATTTATTCTTTTTTTTGCAGATTTCTGCGCTGGGGTGAATATTATCCAAAAAGAACAAGCATTGGGATAGCCAATAGGTCTCGCCTTTGGGACCTTATAAGTGTTTAGTTATCCAGCACAATATCCTTGGTGCAACAACATCAAGTGTTGCATGGCTAAACACTTATAAGGTCCCAAAGGCGAGACCTATTAGCTATGCCAATGCTGGTTTCTTTTCTTGCCTTAGCCATATACAGCGTGGCCTCCTGTTCCTTCAGAGCCTTTGGATTCATCTTCCTGCATGAAGAACAGCCCTCAAAGTTGTGGTCAGACGACAAGCACCAAAGACAGTCCTCATGAGGGTCAGTAATCGACATATGGCCCCCGCATTCTTTACATTGCTTAAAGCCAGACTTCCTCGGGCCGACATGACAAAACAGAGAGAGATACAATCAAAATTACAATGTATCCAGACAAAAGTATGGAGAGTCCAGAAAAAAAATGTTAGCGTTGACAGCGCGGAAAAAAGGGAACGGACGTCATCACGCCGACGTGGCCCTCTTATGGCTCCAGTGACGTCGTTCGGAGCCATAGCATTGCGACGACCTAGTCGGCGTGGCGAGCTAGGAAAGATTTCCATGGAATGCTGGCGCAGGGGGATATTCATAAGGTGAGGAATCCACAGGCAGATGTATCCATCAGAAGTAGTTAATACAAACAGCAAGTCATCACCCTGCCATACAGCCGCTGTGTGTGGATTCTTCATTATTGGCTTCTTCTATGCCAATGATTTCAGCAGACAAAAAGTCCATCTACTCTGCCCTATTGCGGTGGTTTCGGATGTCAAATAATCTTGCACCTCTACCTAGGGATCTGCATATTTCTTCTTCTAAACCTTTCATACAAAATGGATAAAGACATGGAAGATTCAGATATGGATCAAGACATTCTTACTCCAACCTAAGATTTCAACAGTGTGGTGAAAATGTATTTGAACTTTGAGCGAGAAGATTTAAACCCTAGATATACAATCTTCAGGAACTCCAACATCATTCTCCCCGAAAGGAGGAGGTATGTAATAAGTATAATGGTTTACACAATCACCAACACAGAGGGCGAATGTAGTGGAATCCTGTCATTTAAAGTTCAAAACATCAGAGCTTTGGAGGGCAGAGGCACTCATTTACTCAAGGATTCATTTGGCTGAGCTAAGTCAAGTCTGTGGCTTTTACCCTTCTGAAGTCTTGCTTCACTGACAGCTCTGAGGCACTCTCACTAAGCTTAAGCTAATGATGTAGTCATATGACAGCAGGAAGGATTTCAATGCTGTGACTTACCTGAGAAGATGTTCATCCGAAAGGCCTCGTGGGTTTTGCATGCAGATCTTTGGTGACTTCTTTGGGTACTACAATGAAAAAAATATTACAGCATACCAGATGTGAGAAATCAGAAAATTACCCGAATCTAAATGTGTAATGTGTGCGAGAAACATTATTTTACCACGACACATTCAGTCATTAATATTTGTTATTTAGGAGCAGTTGCAGCTTCTTTTGAAGTAGTAGCAACCTGCACGCGGTGGCAGATCTGAAACATGATGGCAAAGCCCTGTGTATTAATACATACAATTTGAAATGGTCACTGAATTCACAAACAAATCAGTGGTATCAAACTGCCTATTTTATTTCACAGGAAATTATTTTCCTTATAGAACATCAATCCAGTGAAATAGGCGTCTCATTTAATGAGATGCCTAGGCTATATCTGATCTTCCTCTCAAGTTAATAATTTTACAAGCATGAAATTGGGACGTATTAGATAATGACAACCCCAAATCGCTGAAGTTTTAGCAAGGCCCTCTTAGTATTCTGTTCGAGAAAAGTAAAAAGAAATCCAGACATTAAATTTGCAGTCAAGGCCTACTTTTAGCTGTTCCTGCAGCTTCAAAAACGCCTCACTCCTACAGACAAAATATTTTTAATAACGCAAAACGTGTTAATAAAACCTGGACTTCTGAACTCTTCTTTTTACTACAAACACTCTACAATTACTGTTTAATAAACATTTCACTTTTGACAAAAGCGCCTTCATCATGACAACTGCAGCCAAATAAACATATCTAATATGACATATTGTATGAAATACATAACAGGTAATATGCAAGATGGTTCAATCTTAGGCTTCAGGTAACATTTATAAACTACTCAGCTTTCGGTCCTATGGTATATTAGGTCACCAATAAGCCCCTCAATGATAATAAAGGACTATACATTAAACTGTAACCTATTTAGTTATGATTGAGAGGAAACCAACGGCACACACAAAATCGATGGTTAAGGAATTAAGATGACCCTTAAAAAATGCTTCATACATCTAAAAGCGGCCTGTATGCCATATTTGGATTTACATAGAGGTAATCGGGGAAGCTGTCAGCGTCCTTGGACCTCCTTGGTTCACAAAATGCTGCAGACCAAAGTGGACTAAGACAGCATCTTGTCTGATACTGCCATAGATGTTTCCTATTTTTTAGAGGGTGAAAAAGGCCCTTGACAGCTACACCGTGGGAGCTGGGGTGGGGGATCTCTCCATCGTTGAGCCGTACCAAACAGCGCCCCTAGATCTTAGGCAAGGCCGGGTGGGACACCATTTAAGACAGAAGTCACCGCTGCTGCTGGGAAGATCGAATGTAAAAATATAATGTAAAAAATAAAACACAGCTTAACGCCCCCACCCTCCTTTCCACAGTTGGGGGGGGGGGGGGGGAGATACATGCCCAACTGTCCTAAGCCATTCAGCAAAGCTGGGGCTGGAGAGAAGAAGAGGAATAAACCCCCACTTTTGATCATAGCAAAGGGATTTAGGGGGTTGGGTCAACACAACCCTCTCCTGCTCCTTGGAAAGGCAACAGATGTTTTCATCTACACCTCCTGCTGCCCGTTTCTGAACAAGTCAGGTGGTATGGGCAAAAAAGTAATTTAGTTTTTGGTTCTACTGCAGGTTAGGCTGGTGAGAAAACTGCATGAGTGAGAAAGTTTAAGGCCCGCACACTTTGCATATTGCAACAACAGCTTTTTGCGGGGGGCCTATTGCAAGTAACAAGAGAGAGGTCAATTAACCTTAGTGCAAGTTTCAAAACTAGATAGGATTGACATTGTTAATTTTCAGGGCCTTCTACCTAATAGCAACTGCATGTGGATCCCTATGTACTAGTGAAAAAGCTAGTTGCATAAACCACACAATGTAGAATTAATTTCAGTGTGCAAAGTCAATGAGAACATGAATCTCAGGGTGCAATATCCAGGATGGTAGGGCAGTACCTCGGGTGGCACGGAAAGATGTAGGGTGACGCGCACGTACTGAGACTCCTGGTCTTCCGCAGTTGCTGGATATAGAGTGATGCTGATTTCCCAGGGGTCTGACCTAGCAAGAAAGAGAGGGAGGTGTGAGAGTAGCAGACAGGAAGGACAGAGAAGAGAAGAAAGTGAGACCAAAAAAGAAATGGGGGCTAGAGAAAGTAGATGGAAGGAATGTAGTTCGAGAGGGGAAAGAAGGAGCAGGGCTTAGAGTAGGAGAGTAAGAAAAACAGACTTTAAATATTGAGAGGGTGGGATGTGAAAGCAGTAATGACAACAGCAGACAAGGAGGAAGGTTGGACTCTAGGATTTAGGGACATGTGGCATCAGGAGGAAAGTTAATCCATACCACAGTCAATTGTCACTTCCTACAGCCAAGCTTCCACCTACCACAATGTTCACTCATAAGCTTATTTTGCCTGCACAAGAATGACTAATTAAAGAATTACATTTGCAATAATGGCTGGTAGTGACTGCTTGGACTCTAGTCCCTGTCTATATGTGGAATATCCACAAATGGTTACATTTTGTGCGCAGCCTGTTCTGGTTTTCGCAGGGCTTGTGTCCTTCTGAACAAATGGGAAACTTTCTTTATTTGTTGTGAGGTAGCTCTGCAGTTTTCTGTCACACTCTACGGCTTTATAAAGTGCATGTAGCATTCACATGTCCAGTTAAGTGGCTAACGCACAGCTCACGGAAAGTTGCTTGAGGCATGTAAAGGGCGCCCAACCAGCCACACTGCATTTTGGTGTACAAATAACAAGTGCTTCATAAACGTTGCCTAGGCCCTCAAGAGCTGCAAATGGAGTGCTGCGTGATACTGTGTGGAAATTCAATCCGCAATAGTTTTAGGGAGAATTATCTGTCAGGGATTTGGCACACTTTTTAGATTTTTCTCCTCTGCCCAAAAATTATGATTGACCATCCCGTCCCCCACCATTTAGGCACATTGGGATGCAACTAAAAAAGGGCATCGAATAGAGCTTGTAGTAATGTGTTCCCATGAAGGACTATCCAGTTTCCAGCCAGACTTTTCAATCACCCACTTAGGTTTGCGCTGGCAGCCTGCCCTGTACCAGACTTCTCAGGCATTAATGTTCTGCAACATTAGAAAATGCATGAAAAATACCTCTGCTCCTCCAATCATGAATCCTGTTCCTTTAGCTGGCTAGATTTTGCAGGCTTTTGAGCGCAGGGTCCCCAGGCTGGACAAGATCGGACTGCTTAAATGCGATTTCGCTCAGTCTGGAGACCAGCACCAGCTCCTTTGTCAAGGGAGATGGCCACAAGAAGGGAAATGGGGAGGGAGTAAATTTCACCCAGCCAGAGTAAACAATGTAACGAAGGGAATTGGCTGCTAACCTCCTCAACATACCAAGTGCATGTGTTTCAAGAAAGGGGGGGGGGCAGGAAAAGAGTGTATGCAGGCACAGATGTCAGGTCACCAATTTAACACAAAGGAGACCGCCATTGTGGTCAGTGCACAAGTGTGAAGTCGAAATGTTCCCCATTATTACCCAGTCAGCTCAAGAATTCCACATTCCACATGCCCTAAACATCCATGTTCCACACGATAGAGGCAATGGACCCCTGAAACGGGAATTCAACAGAATTTTATGGGGACGAACCAGTTAACAGTCTTTCCACATGGGTACTGATATTAAGGTCTATGGCCCGAGACAAGAACTTCACTGACACCATCATTAGTCACACAGCATTGTAAGGCTTGGGAAGTTGGCAATCAATACCTCTATCATGAATGTCTAGTTGCGGACTATGTTGTTTAGATTTACTGTGGTTCAGGAATTGTCTGTGCTTCCTTTTCACATTTCTAAACTAAGCAATACTACCCGTTGAAAAACCAAGCTTCTGAATGTAGTGCAGCTTGAGCAACCGCCATTCTTTGGCTTGGAATGCTTTCCAAGTTGCCTACTTATATTTTTGTTCACTTACTGCCGCAACACCACCTTCTCATTAGCCGACAAATCATTGTGTTCAAGCTCCAAGCTTAAATAAGGTAGGCCTTAACTTGTGGACGGAATCTCATATATTGGTGCCTTCCAGAAACACAGAGTTGTTCTTTCTTTGTGAGTCCGGAACTGCATGCAACTCTTTGAAGATGTGCCAAGATGGGCAGTCTATGATATTGTTGATTTTGGACTCACTTCACCCTGCAAGGTAAGATAACCTCCTAGGAAAATCTTGTGCAGTTAATTCCTAAGATAATCATAGCTCTAAGATAACCAAGAGCTTTATTTAGTCGTTTCCCTCTTTTCGCCAATGCTGCCAGGGATTGTTCAATGCTTGGCCTTGAATACCCCATATTTGACCTTCCCTTTCGATTTGCTCACTATTGTTCCACTCTTCCCCACATTCTGTTTAGAGACCCCATCATACAGTTACTTTAACCTCCATACATTGTCCAAATCTCCAGTCGGTGGTTCTACTAGTTTGTCATTATTCCCTTTGCATGGGAGCAAGTATGCGTTTACTGGTATCTGGATTTTGTGTGCCATCCCAGGAAAGTGTAGTCTAAACACATAACCAAAGGTAAGTTAAATTTTAGGTCATCCTCTTCCAGCGCCAGTCCTTTGAATATAGGCGATGCAAGTTATTACTGTAAGATTCTTTTTAACTTGCATTTGGTATGCTGTGTAGTTGGGAAGGTGCAGGTCCTCCATTAGCCTTATTTATGGTAGAAACAATATCTTGTGTTTCTACGCGACTGTCATTAAGTCATAAAGCAACGGCTTTAGGAAACCTGTTACATGCCCCAGCTTTTTAAGAAACATTGCACTGTTCAGCAGATCAAACTTGTTGTGTTCTTCCACAGCTATCTCAATGTCCCTTGGCCTGCTCAGTATCAAATCTTACTTCCTTGTCAACATTGGGGTGTGGTATTTCCCAGCACTGTCCTTCGGTGCATGTCATGTTTGCGTAGGGGCTGGACCATCTTCACAGATAGATACATTTAACAACCGACTGCTAGGTCGGAGTGTGTCTTTCTCTTTGCCCAGAACTGCAGTCTGCAGGTATTCTCTCCGCTCTTGATTTCAGTTCCCTCCTTGGTCTAAATTAGCTAAAAAACTATTTTTAAGGCGTAGTCAATGATGTGCTCAGTGCAAAAGTGAGAAATAAACATCTCAAAACGTTTCATCGCCAAGATTAGAGGTACTCAATAGCTGATACTGATTCAATGACTCACAAAGCCAGCTATTCTGACTGCGCTACTGTGTGACTCCAGTTCATGACAAACGAAAATTGCAATTTAGCCTTTTTACTGACATCACAACCTGCATCATTAATTTTTTTCACCAGGGTCTAGGACTATATTTTATAGGTATACATATGAGGAAGAGGGGTTTAAAAGGTATAGTCAACCCATTGTTAAACTTACAGATAATGGCGTTTTGTCAACGTCCTCAGACTTAAAGGGTAACGCCAAGAGTTAGGGTGCAGTACACTAAAAGTCAGAGTTACATGAGCCAGATGCTAACAGTCTGGTTGAGCAACTCGGCTTCAAATGTAAGGAGTGTATCAAGATAGCCAAAACAAGAGATGGAATCGAAAGATGGCAGTGCGGGACAAAGCAAATGCCTAGATGTTGGTATCACGTCATTCAACAGAGTAAGCTTCCTTTTAACCCAGAGAGAGGACACCCAAAATAAATTAATACCCTGGTTTGTTGGAGAGGGTTCAGTGACACAAAGGATGTTTTCAAGAAAGTGCAACATACAGTGGTTTGAGAGTCTTTTGATAAGCAAAAATAACACTGGTTGTGTGCCTTTACATCTACTATACCATGTTGAAGATCAGGTTGCCAATAAATCAAAAACTAGTAGAGACATTAAAGAAAGTGCTTGATGCAGTTTAGACTAAAAAAAGGAAGTCTTTAATCCTGGGAACGTTTTGTTTAACAGAACAGGAGATCTTGGGGTGCAAGAGTATTGGTCAAATCTGCGAAAAGAGGAAAACTGAAGATGATGCAGTTAGAGTGAAAAGGCGCCAGAGTATTAAAGGACAATACCTGGCCAGTAACTACCAGTTCTCAATGAGTTACAGTATTGACCAAGTTTGTGATGTAGCTGTAACTACTGTGATGACACTATATTGGAATGTATGATGTTGGCAACTGGAGAATGCCAGAGAAGGAATGCAGTCTCATTCACTTTTATTGTTTGGGAGTGGTTTGATCATAGGGAGAAGTGAGAAGTTCTGACATTGCCTCAAAGAGATGACCACTCAAACACCCTGTAGTGGGGTTGCACTTTCCTGTGGGTGTTTTGTTCCGATTTAAACTTCTGGGGAATAAAATAAGTTACTGCAATTACTGAGCTATTTCCATTTGCACATTTGTTTGTTTCTAAGCAGAGAGCATCAATCTTCTGCTGGGGTAAAGGGGAACACCATGTTCATACTGTGGTGCAGTTTTTCCAAGTTAATGAAGCAGTTACATACCAGTTATTTTAACACTAAAGAGCTGGGTAAAATATGTAATCCGGTAACTGCACATTTTTGCCACTTGCGCATGGATATAAATGATATGCTAAGGATACACAACACTCTCACGTGGGCCACCTCACTTTAACATGTAGTTTGACATCAGTCCTTATATGCCAGTTTTGTTTGGGTGAGTGGGGAGTCAATGTCACCGCTTTATTATGCACCAAAGACCTCAACATTGTTCTTTGCTGGCTTACTATTGCCATTAAAGAATTCTGTAAACTTCTGGTGTTCATGCCTATAAACCATGTACGTGGGATTTGACGATTCATATGTGTGAGTATTCTTACTTTAAAACAAGGTACAATACAGGTGGCACCAATTGATATATGCGATAGAGTCAATACTCCACCCTCTACCTCTTATTTTGCAGTATTAAAGATGTGAAGTTCCCTTTGCATATCATTTCATTCCTCTGCATTTGGAAACAAGACAAGGTATGCCTAATTTGTATGTAGATTAAATGTTTGTCATGTATGACTGACTTTTTTTATATTACAAAGTGTGTGTGTTGTAATAAATGCATTTATCTTATACTGATAGCTTAGAACCAACAATTTGATGATGATTCTGGGTTTGATGCAATTTTACAAATGAATGTAAAGACTTTTATTCAAGACAGAGTTTGGTGTGGATTATTGTCATGAGTAGCAATGTATTCAATTCAAAACACAGAAGTGTTATAACATTTTTATGTATAGCACAATGCTCACTGTCAAGGAAAACCGTGGCCATTGAATATTTCCTATGGCTAAAGACATTCCAGTCATAAAAAAACCACCCACCTGCAGCAGAAGCAACACAGCCAAGCTGTTTCAATTACCAAAATTGACTAAGAATGGATTGAGAATGTGGCTAAAGATGCAAAGTTTGCATAAAAAAATAATTTGTGTTCAACTGTCATAAATGCCCATACTAGGCATTAAATGGGACATATGCTATTTAGGGCGAGTGTCCTATTTTTGCTTTTCAAATATTAGAACAGTGTCCCAAAACAGGAACACCTGTAAGGAAATAAGAATTGAAAATGATGCACGATACACAAGGCAGAATTAACAGATTTAATATTTTGCCACTGTATCTAAGTAGATTACATTGATTGAGGGGTATAAAACCCTATTCAGGTGTTAAACAATTCTTTAGCAAAAATAACTGCAGTACTGCCCTCACATATTTGTGAAACTGTAGGTCCTGAGGTAGTTAGAGAATATTGAATAATACCCTCAAAACACTGCAACAACAAACATTTTCAAGATTACTGGAATCCCAATACAAAGCATATCAGGATGAATACGATGTTCATTACTCTGCAATGATAGATATGTACCGTAATCTGTAATAACAAGTATAATGTGATTCACAACAATCGAGTCATACGAAGTGCAGGATGTTTTTTTGGTATTTTAAAATTATATTTGAAGATGGCAATAAATGATTGTGATATTTCATGTTCTGTGAATTGTCTGCCTTGTGTATTGTGCTTTCATTTCCCAAATTGTGGAAAGAGAAAATATTGTTAATTTGGTAATAGTGGGGGATTTTAATGCAGAAATTTCAAATTATGTTGTCAGCCTGTTTCCAGATATGAATAGGGAGGAAGCTTTAAATTTACCAAGTCCTCTTCTCCGGCCATCCTGTTGAGCTAATAAGAGACGTAAGCTTCTCTTAGGTGCATGTAAGGATTATGGCTACTAATGCTTAATTTGAGCCGGTGGTTTCCGGTGCTCAGTACTGGCACTTAATTGACAACACCAGCACTCTGACAAACAGCACCACCATGTGGCAGACTGCCCTAATTTAGAGATCAGCACAGCAACATTTGTTTACTAAGTCAATACACATTAAAAATGTGTAAAACCTGTGGCACAAACCATTCTTATAGCTATGTTGGCCTAGAATAGTTTGAACTGTCACACTGCTAGGTGTCTGGTGGTTAGTAGCTGTGTTGGTACGGTTATTGGCACTTATTGTTTTACAAATTAAGCACTGTGGATATATAGTCGCAAATAGAAGACTGGCCCAAGATATTCCTGTTCATTTTATGTACAAGAACGGGAAGACTTCATTAAATTGTCTATATTCTTACTTCTTTCCCCATGTTTAGTTTGGTAACTACTTTTGAGATATTGGACTTTGAGTGGAGCGATCATAAAATAATGTCAATTTCCTTTAACATCAAGTTAACTATGGAGGAGTGCTTACCTTGGAACTTTAAGGGTGATAAAATTCCCAAATGGGAAAGTGCACTTGAATACATCAAGCAAAGAAAAGATAAATTAAAAAAAATTCTTTACAACTTAACGTTGATAGGGAGTTAATCTCGGAGGCTACTTTTAAAAGGATGTGCAGGCTTTGGCAATAGAGAACTTTTTTCCTCAAGGGACCCCTCGGGTAAATAATACACCCTAAGAAGTCGCCCACAAGAAATGTATCCGTAATAAATTAATTAATACATTTTAAGGGCAACATTTCTTATATTTTTCAAGGTGAAGAAGGAAAATGATAAAATTATTCAAAAGACGAAGCACAAGATAGAAAGATACAATAAAAAAGCAGCAGGTTCTTAGGATCTGGATTGATCTACAGGAAGCTGCCATTAATAAAGATTCCAGAAGGTTCTGGTACATAATTACTGGGAGTAGTATTAGGCTCAAAATCAGTCCAATCTGAAATAGTTAGTGGTCTTCTTATGTATCGGAATTCTACTCTGCTAACCATCCAGTTGATGAAGATGTACTTCCCCTGGCGGTTTCCTCCTCTGAAGGGGTAGATTTAGAAGGCACCTCGAGGGCTCAAATTAAGGAGATTATACTTCACACAAGAACCTTGGGTGTAGGAGCCCGGACCAAATCCTGATAATGATCATAAAATTAGAAGCAGACCTCTGGTCAGATTACTTGGTAGCTCTCTGTAATTGTGGTTAGTGGTATAGATCAATTCCATCTTCATGGAGGGGTAGTATCATATTACCACTACATAAGAAGGGCTCAACTGTCTTTCCTAAAAACTATAGGCAAATAACACTCCTTAGTTTGATAGGGAAGATTTTTGCTAAGAGCTTTTAAGGTCATCTTCAAGATTGGGTAGACGCTAATATCATACCGTTGGAGCAGACTAGGTTTAAACCTAACAGTTCAACCTTATATAATATCACAGCCCTTCAATTATTGTTACAGAAATGTGGTGCTACGCAATATGCCCGTTTACGCTACTTATATTGACTTCTCAACAGCCTTTGATGGTGTAGATCGGCCTGCTCTGTGGTGAAATTTCTGAAATGTAAACATTTCTGAACATCTGCTGAATCTTAATTGAACTTTATTCCTTTACCTGGTGCCATGTACTGCTTGGGGGAAACCATGGGTTATCACCTAATATACCGATGAACAAGGACCATAAACAAGGCTGCCAGTTAGATCCATTATTAGTTTCAGTATAAATCTATGAATTACCAATGGCATGGACTGACTCGGGAGGGGATGCCCCACAGTTAGGTCACTGTAAAATGTCTTCACTGATTTATGAGGATTATATTCTGATCTAGGACCTGGCTCCTAGGGAGCTTAAAATCAATAAGAGTAAAGTGATGATCTTTCATATCAAGGGAGGTAGAAAACTGAGAAATTGTAAGTGGCGGCTAGCAACCCAGGAGCTGAAATGTGTTACCACATATCCTTATTTGGGTAAAATGTTCTCTGCCAATTTCTCTGTGAAAGAATACATTTTGCCCTTATATGAGAATGTTATGGCACATACCAAATCACTCTATCAATTTATAGGGCTATAGGCCGCAGATCTTTTAACCATTTTCTGTGCATAATGTAAAAACCCACATAATTTTACTTTATGCCATTGAAATTATTGACTTGAAATAATGGAACTGCTTCATAAAATTTGTAATGTAAATACCCTTGCTCTGGTTGAAGCCTTAAGCTTGGAAATGGGGCTCCCAAGCATCTATGTCAAGGGGCTGGCCGCCTTCCTCCAAGGGGGCCACAGGTTTTTGCTTAGCATAAAGAATTCCCTTAGAAGCCTATCCGTTGAGAAGCATTTGGCCAATGTAGTACCGCCAACCCCTTGATCAAGAATTTTAACAAAGCACTACAGCACTTTCGTTTGAACAGGGTTGAGCTTAAGGCAATGTCTAGTTTCACACCATTTTTTAAAGCATATAATTAGGATTACCTCAAGGGATCACGATATGCTTTTATTTAGGGAAACAAGAGGGATGGAGATAATAGTTTCTACATGTTCTACAGCGCACCCTCAACCATATTTAAAGTGGAACTTGGAGCATGGCATTAGTCCGTTTTTCAAATTGTTTTGATTGAATATCTTACCATTAAATATTATTACATTAGTATGGTTGGGCGTGGGGCCAGAATTTAGATTGTGTAATATCTGCGAGGTTTCCAGACAAACTTTAGAGCATGTTCTTTTTGTGTGCCCCGCATCGTATCAGAATTGTCGATGACTGTAGAAACCAGGGTTTTTTTTAATACGCCAGTGCAACTTTTATTTAAATCGAGCAAATAAAATGTGTTTTAAAATAGTTTGCTTTTTAAAATATTGATTATGTAGTCTGTATTCTTTGTAAAGTGGATTTCATTGTAATATGTATTTTTTGTAAAATGGATCTCATTGTAGATCTAGATCTTATAAATAAATTAGATTGTGTTAAGTATTGTGCATAGTTTCAACCATTATTTTCTTACAGGACTTCTTATTTTGGGAAGACAATAATCATTTTTATTGGTTTACCCCGTCCCATTGGTATGAGGAGTAGCTCTTGCTTCATACAGATACTATTCAAGTATTTACATAATTTTGGCTGGCTCATATGACTGAATTTATTCTAGCAAAGTCATTAAGGGAGAAAGTCAAGCTAAAGAAATCCGACCTAATATGCGATGCAGACCTCAATCACCACCCAAATGAGAGCAGTAGTGCTATCACTCTTCTGTATAGTGAATGCCATGCTGTTCATCCCTCACACAACAGCACCCCTTCATAATCTGCACACTCATCCATCAACTCACACCTGCACTACAGCAATACCCTCTGTGCTAAACTGACAATATATCTAATAAGGACTCAAACGCCCAAAATGAGGCAGTATTGGCTGTTGCAAAAAAAAAAAAAAAAAAAAAAAAAAGGAGTATGCACATTTTCTTCAAGTAAATTACAATTTTGAGGGCCACTGACAGCAATGTGAATGCAAAAGATGAGGGTGGGGGGGGGGGGGGGGATAGATAAACAGAAAGGGAAAAAGGTGTGGTGTTATGATGGAAAATGAAAGTGAGGTAATGTAATGTAGTACAAGTCTCTACCTGCTGCTTCCTCGGTGCACATGCAGTTCATGTGGATAGATGGATTCCAGGACCTCCACCTCTTGGGGCAATGACCTGCAGGGAGAGTTGAGAGAATTTATCAAAATACCCACTGATGCCCTTCCAAAAAGCCATGTCAAGCATCCCACATTTTTGTTCCCCAGGCGTTCGGACTGAGTCTCGGAGTTGTTCTTTACATCACTTACATGAACTATAAGCATACAACCTTCACAATCTCTACAGAAAGAGGTCACTGTAATGTGAATATGAACTATTGGATATGTGACTTCATCAAGAAGAAAGTTCCTCTGAATCCTAAAGACCGCAAGGACAATCTAGGATATAGGACCGCGATTAACAATATAAGGGTCGATGTTGTAATTAACCCGAGGACAGATGGTCATTAACATTTATCAGGACTAAGCTATTTCTCTGCTTAGGGGGGGTCTGAACTTCCAAGTTGACTACTTCTTAGTGGAAGCCTGGCCTCGACTTCGACTAACCGATAGCAGCTGATCTGGATTTCCATCCATGTTTCAAACAAACAGTCGATCATTTGCAGGCTGTTAACTCTTCATTTACTCACAAGAATGTGGACAATTGTGTTTTTACGATACATTAAAAATTACCATAACACAAACTTGAGTCATTGTGTGCATAAAATAAATTCAGCTTTGTTTCATATAGTCATTTAATTACAGAGTTTTTTTATAAGAAAGGATTTGTTCTCTTCTGCATAGAACTCGTGTTACCACACTAGAATAGTAAAAACATATTGGGGTGTTCTTCCTTACTTCACCCCACTGACACCACACAGTCATTGTGAACCAATAAATATTTAGTCACATGAAAATTGTAAGCATATCACGGCCTTTAGATTTGGTGGTCTAGTTTTTTTTAAGTTGAGAATTTCGACTTTGACTTTACTTCAATAAGTCCATCAGTAGGAGACCAAAACGCTTCCAAATGATTATTAACACACAACATCATCATTAGATCTAATAAGAGTGTGCCAAGCTGTATAGAGAAACAACATCTTCAGAGGTGTAGCCCTCAACGCTAGTTACATGACAGTTTACCTTGCAAGTATTTAATCAAAAACAAAATCCAAGGTAACAGTTCAAAATCTCAGAAGGAAAGAAAAGACATGCTACATTTAAAACAAAAGTTAACTGCCAACATTCAGAGAATATTTGCATTTTATTCAATGTAATATTAAAGCGTGATGGGCATGTCAAGATTAACACTGAAGGCCAGGAGTTAAACGTTCAAAAATCCAGCCGCCAAGTCTGCTCACAACAATCTGCCTCATCTGTACTTGTTATGCAAAACTAAATTACCTACTCACAACTATTAATCAATCAGGGATATTTGTGGACTTTTATTTTGGGTTCCCCAAAACATACATGCTGCAATTTCTATTCTTCTTCTTCAATACTGGAACCTTCTAGCTGAGTCACAGCCATTTCAAATTTGCACTTTGTTCTTGAATTTTCCTTGACATCAATGTACCCGCTTTTGAGTCACTGGAGCAGGGGCCTTAGGTTAAAGTAGCTAGAACGTAGGTTTAGAATGCTCCTCTATCACGGATAAACTAATACATGTTTTTTTTTTTTTTACAAACATTTTTATCAATAAAGGTCTAACAACGGATTTATTTTTTTGGACAGACCTGGTGCTTTAGGCTCTGTATACAGAGGATTGTCCTGCAGTTAATTTGGGCGGGACAGAAAGTTTCTGTCTACTTTCTCTCTTGAAGCAGGGATTACTCCACTGTAGAGAGTGAAGTTATTTAAAACTCCCTTCTGACAAGAATTAAACACATCTGAGACATCATTAGTGTATGAGCACCAAAAGTCAGTACACAACAAAAGATCTAAACACCCATCATGGAGAACATTTCGTGAGGGGAGATATCTTTAGTGGGTAGATTAAGATTCAGAAAAGCCTGTGATCTGAAGTTCAACACTGTAGAGTGACTGGTAGAATCCAGTCACCAAGGAAATTGTTAAGCTACGTCTCATAGCTTACCAAACAAGATTGAGATCTCTTTTTTTTTTTTTAATTTTTATAATTTTTTTATTTGAGTACAGGCTGAAGGATATAGCATACATTAATACATGTATTTATTTTAACAATCAATCAATAAGTTATTTTGATAAATGAGCGGGAAATAAAGAAAAAACCAAGAAAAAAGGAGAAGAGAGAATAAAAGACAATCCAAAGCAGAGGGAAAAGATCACACTATTCCATAAACGTACCCCAATTCTTTTTGTATTTCATCAGAGAACGTGTCCCCCTAAGATTAGCTAATCCTAACTCCATCGAGTGAATCTCGGTTACCAACACCCACCAATCCCACACAGTTGGTGGGTCAGGACAAATCCAAGCTCTGGCCAGAGTTAATTTAGCACAGGACATAAGAATTGAGGTCAGAGCAGGCTGTGGGAGAGAGATAGGATATATATCTAGTAAGACCGATGCAGCAGAAAATGGAGGCAGCTGAATATGTTTGATTTCAAGAACCTTCTTAATATCCCTCCAGTAGTCTACCAGGGTGGGGCAAGAAAACAACATATGATCCAAGTCTACTGCATGAGCGGAGCATTTAGGGCATTTTGTACGATCATTTAAAGAATTATTAGAGGGCCACCTGGAGATAAGTTTTGGAGTGTAATATAACATGCAACTCGTTCTGAGTTGTTGTAGCCTTAAACTCGAGGATCGTACATTTTCATTAATATTTGAAAAAGATCGTTCTATATCCTTTAGTGTAATATTAGAGCCTAATAGCCTGCTCCATTTGCCAGCTAGTTTGGAGCAGTCGTTTGATTTAAAACTAACTAAAAAGCTGTAGGTGTTGCTTATTACGGATTTAGTTTCTGTGGAATATAAGTGGTTCCATATATCGCTATCAGAGTTTTCCACGAGATGTTTTTTATTGATCAGATAGTCATGTATCTGTCGATATTTATATCGCATAGTTTCGGGGAGATCATAAAGCCGTTTTAAGTCATTAAAATCTAAAAACCCTTGCGTGCCGTATAGGTCCCCTAATACTCTGATGCCCAACCTTGCCCAGCCGTTGTCCATTTGTTCGTAGAAAATTGCTGGAAGCCCGGGGTTACCCCATAGAGGTAGCTTTGAGTGAAATAAACTGGTTTTACAATAGATTAGTATATTGTCCCAGATTTTTTTTGAGTCTCTTGCGGTCTTAAATTTGACTCTTTTAAAGTAGTTGGGGTCATTAGCGCGTAGTAGAAACATATTTGAGTCTTGTTTTAACATAAAGGAGTGAAAAAAAAGAGCGCCTCCTCTGTTTAGTAGAGAACGTATGCGTAAAACAAATGTGGACCAAAAATATAGCTTGAAATCAGGAAAGTTAAGTCCACCGGTGTTCGTGCTATTTTTTTTAAAAGATTCAACGACCTTCTAGGTTTTTTATAGCCCCAAATGAAACTGCTAAGTACCCCATCAAGTCTTTTAAAGAAGGCGTTGTTTAAGATTAGTGGGATAGAACGAAATAAGTATACAAATTTAGGCAGAACCTTCATTTTAATTAGATTAATTCTTCCGATTAAGTTCAGAGGAAGCCTATGCCATTTTTTAAGTGTAAGTATAGTAGATTTAATTAATTCATTATAGTTTATATTATTAATTTCTTGGAGGTTGGCCGTTAATTTGACTCCTAAGTAAGTTGCATTTTTACATATCTCCGGGACCGCGACGGCTGGGGTGTAGTTAGTTATGATTTGAGTCTTTTGGATATTGAGCTTGTATCCGGAGACTGTCCCAAATTTCCCGGCCTCAAAAGCAATGCCTCGCAGTGCCTCCACTATATCTTGTGAATAGACCGCGATGTCGTCGGCATATGCTGTTATTTTTAGCTCTTGTGTACCTGATCTAAAGGGACGAATTTGAGTTTGAAGTTGAAGGGCAGAAAGAAATGGTTCAAGCGTGAGAGCAAAAAGGAGGGGAGAGAGGGGGCATCCCTGACGGGTTCCACGTGAGATTGAAAAGTCTGCAGAGGTTAAACCCCCGTAACAGGTACAGGCCGTAGGGTTATCATACAGAGCCTGTATACCTCGTAAGAATTGCCCCCCAAACCCCATTTTGGAGAGGACGCACCAAAGATAATTCCATCCCACACGGTCAAAGGCCTTCTCGGCATCCAATAAAATCATTCCGAGTGGGGTGGATTCTGTTTCTGCTACATCGAAAGCTGTAATAGCCGTGTTCACGTGTGTGGTTGTGTCCCTCCCGATTATAAACCCGTGTTGTTGAGGGTTAATTATTTGAGGCAGGATAGGTGATATTCTTAAAGCCAAAATTTTTGCGAATATTTTGGCATCGGTATTAATCAAAGATATAGGTCGGTATGACCCTCTCTCCTCCTTTGGTTTGTCTTTTTTTAGAAAGAAAATTATTTTTGCTTTATTCCATGATTTTGGGGCTTTGCCATTATGCCCGACATATTGCATTACCTTCAACAGAAGGGGGGCCAGTTCATCCAAACATGCCTTGTACAATTCCAGAGGTATTGTATCTTCCCCCGCCGATTTCCCTGTCGGAAGTAGGTCTATTGCTTGACATAATTCTGCCCTGGTGATAGCATCCGAGAGGGATTCCATTCTTAAATCATTCGGCAAATTTATTAAATATTTGTCCAGATAGTCCCGTATTATTTCTGAATTTGGTGTACTTTCTGGAGTATATAGAGTTCTATAGTAGTCTGCGAATTGTTCCACTATATCCGTCGGTTGACTATACATTTTATTGCCATTGCCCCGAATGTTGGTAATCAATGCTCGAGCTCTATCCTCAGCAGCTTTATAGGCTAGAATTTTGCCAATTTTATCCCCACCTTCGTATTGTGTTATTTTAAATTTAAGGATATTAGCGCTGCTCTTTTGAATAAATTTAGCTTTGACTTTGTTTTTGAGTGAGGTAAGTTTGAGACCTATTTCTGTAAATGTTGGTGACTTTGATCGTAGTGCAGAAACCAACAATTCTTCTTGAGTCCTTATTTCGGAAACTATCTGGACGCTGTTTTTTTTGCGTTCGGAGTTTTGTCTAATCAGATATGCTTGGGTAAATCCCCTCATACTAGCCTTGCAAGTGTCCCAAACCGTGATACATATAGCTGTGTTAGTATTGATTTCCAAGAATTCCGTCAGATGTAGTTTAAGCTGAGTCAGATATTGCACGTCTGTGACTAAATATCTAGGGAAGGAGAACGGTCTAGGCGGGGGCCTCCTATGTGATATAGCAATGGCCAGGATTAGAGCATTATGGTCTGATGAAATTCGGGGGCATATCTCCATAGAGCTATGTTTTAATAGATTATCGCTGGCCAATGCCATATCCAATCGTGAACAAGATTTGTGAGGTGCGGAATAGTATGTGTATCCTGGTAGGGTTGGATTTAAATACCGCCAAGCATCTTTGATATTATGGATGCGGCATATTTCGAGAATGGAGGACCTAGTTTTATGCATCCTTTTAGAGCTACCGAAACTGGTTGTGTCTATTTTATAATTCATGATGCAGTTAAAATCACCCATAATAATGAGTTCTCCCTCCCAATCCAGAAGTTTGATGCTCAGCTGATCAAAGATTATCGGTTCATCTGTGTTGGAACCATAAACAACACAAAGTACAAATTTATAGTTCTCATAACTAAACTGAGCGGCTGCCCATCTGCCATTTTTGCAGGAGAAGGTCTGGAGTATATCGATTTTAAATCGTTTATCCTTTAAGATCGCAACCCCTCTTATGGGATGGTCGAATGTGGAACACACCACAGTGTCGTAGCCAAGTTGGTTAAGCACTTTTTTGTCCTTCCCAACAATATGTGTTTCTGAAAGAAGGACGATATGGGGATTGTGCAGTTTTAGTTCTGCTGTAATCAGTAACCTTTTATTTCTGCTATTAAGCCCGGCTACATTCCAGGCCAAGAGCTTTATCTCATGCATTTGTAAGTAGTTGAAAACTTAACCGTATTACCGGATGGCTTACTCTTTCCCATTTGCTTCTAAATATGGATTGAGAATTTAAACCTAATGTGTATACAATGAAATTTATTCGATCAGCCTGTAGACATTTTTTAATGATTTTAACCCACCCCAAAACCCCCCCACCCTCCCCTCCCCCATCCACCCAGATTCCGCCCCCGGGCCGGGGAAGAACCACCCTTGAGTTGAAGCTGCCGCTGATATGGGCAGCGCATGTAGCGGGTCTTCCAGAGGGCCCCCCCAGCTCCACCCTCCCGCGAGTGATAAGTCAGCATCTATAAGTTAAATGTCAGAGCTAAGCCTTATCTGTGCCCGTGCTGAAACTGGAGATATATGCTTCCGCATTCTTGATATCCTTGAAGTAATGAGTGCGGCCATTCTTAATAACCTTAAGGCAGGCCGGCTCCTGCAAGTATACCTGGCCACCGCTAGATTTGATGGGGTCAATCAATTTGCGAAACTGCCATCGTTTATTCATTGTTTCTTTGCTAAGATCAGACCGAACAAAGAAAGAAAGCTCGTCTAAAGTTATTGGGGCGTTAGGTCTTGCTCTCTGCCATACTGCTTGGCGAAGTAGAAAATTTCCAAAACAAATTATGAATGGACGTGGGTACTGATTATCCCTCTTTCTCATAATCAGAGGGAGACGATGCGCCCGTTGAATTTGAGAGTCCCAGTCCCAGTCTGCAAGATCCGGAAAAGCTCTCTGCAGTAATCCAACAAGGTAGGCCCTCGGGTCGGCTCCCTCACGGCCCTCTGGTATCCCAAAAAGTCTCAAATTGGTGCGTCTCTGCCGATTCTCCAAATCTTCTATCTTTGAGCACAATATCTGCAGTTGAGTATCATGCTTCTCAACTGTAGTGGTTGTAATTGTGTTTGATTCTTCGATCGCTACAACTCGTTCTTGGAGCCCAACAATATCTTGAGATATCCCCCCCAGTTTAGCTGCAAGCTCTTCCAGCGAGTTTCGCATTTTGTTGTTGTCTTGCCTCAGTTGGATATAATGTTCTTTAGCTTCGGCTCTTTGATCGTTCAATAGCCGAAGGATAGTATCTACCGAGGAAGAGTCAGACAACGACTGGCCTTGTCTCTCTTTGGGGGTACATGCGGGGTCCATTTGAGATAGATAAAGAGTACTTGAAACTGAGATAGGATCCTTGATAGGAGGGGGGAGAGTATGACTTATTGGTGTAAGGATTGTAGTCGCAGTAGACTGCAGGATTGTATCTGTACCCGTTGAGGGATTGGCCGCATGTACTTGAGACAGTGGCGGTTCTTGTGAGATGGAGCCATCTAATGAAAAATTAAGCGAAACGTCATTTTCTGCTATTGGTGTAGCAGGTTTATCTGGGGAGGACAGAATTTCTGTTGTAAAAATAGGTTCGGTCGTGCTTGCCCCTGACAGTCTTTGCGTCATGTTTTTTACTATGCTTTTGGCTTCCATCCATTTTCTTAATGGACTTTTGTCCCCAAGTGTCTTCTTTAAATTCTGAGTATTGTTTGTAAGTGGTTGATTTGACATAGTGGATTTAGATCCTTTTTTAGCCCGAAGCTTACTTTTGAATTTTCGACTTCTTACTACTCGAGGTTTTGTCTTAAGATCTGTATCCGTATCCGTGAAGTTGCCGTCCATTAGACTCTTGCCAACCTCGTCTTCTGATTTGGTCTCATCTTCTGCTCCGAGCGCCAGGCTTGCAGGAGAGCCCAACGCCGTGTCGTCGATGGGTTCAATGACAAGTACTTCTGCCCCGGATGTCCCTGTGTCTAGTGGGCTATCAATAAGCTCTGTAGTGGGTGGTGCATCCGAGTGAACGGAAAAAACCCCCCAGAGAGAGTGGTGTCGGGGCTAAGTTTGGGTCAGCGGCGGGGGGGGAAATCTCTGGACCACTTGTTATGGCTGCCTCTGTGTGCTCCCTTGTAAAGTCAGTAAAGATCGCTTGAGGTCCTGGAGGGGTAATACATGTAAAGCCTTCCATCTTTTCTTGTTGTTTGGCCCCGTGTGGGTTGTTGGTTTTAACCCCCTCCCCGCTATTCGTAGTTGTAGTAACGACATCCTGAGTTGTAATCTCTAAATTTTGTGAAGAGCTGCTTGTCTTGCCACCTGGCTGTGCACCCCCGGCCCCAGCCCCTCTTACCGGAGATTTCATTATTTTTGTAATGGCTGAGCTTCCATCCGGTCCTTTTCGGAATGATTCGACTAGCAGGGTCGGCGGTCTCAGTATTTGTTTGCTTGCACTCCCTTTCGCCTGTAAGAGCTCTGTTTCAGCCTTTCTTGTCTCCATAGGGAGGCGTCTGTTACTCTTTGACGCGAGTTCCTCGGTGCTGATTGAGCCGTTAGAAAACTCAGCTGTTGATGTTCCGCTCGTTCCGTTCGCTCGTGCATTTGCTGCCGTGGGTTTTGTCGGCTGTTTGTTGTGCCGCGTTGCTCTCTGTAAGTTCTTCTTCGGGGACATCCTCAGCTGCCAGGTAAGAGAAATGGTTATGGAAGCAGTATGAATGCAGTTACTTGGCCGATCGTCTCCCGGGTGCTTTAACAGTTTTTTTTTAGGTTTGTTGGAGGAGCCGAATAACCCTCGGGGAGTTTTGCATTAGCGGGAATTATCGCCGGCTTCTTTCTTTGAGATCTCAAAGAAACTGCCCGCATGCTCATGAAATGCTGGATCAGACAGAGCCTCCATTCTGATATGTGCTCAGTTTCAGATTTTACTCTAGCAATTGCCAAACGGTGCCAATACACTAATAAAGACCTTCCCCGTCAAGCCATTGAAACTTTTCATAGATTAACTAACAATAAATGCAGGACCACTGAACGCAGAAGGGCCCAACTGTGAAATGTATACATTTAATAGACTGTGGTAGCATTTGTATTTCCTGAATTCAGAGCATCTATTTCCCCTTCAGTCATTTCCCCAGGTCTCTGCAAGACATGGGCAACAATTGGTTCCCTGAACATTGAGCTGATTCCCTTCTAAAGACCAATGGAAATTTGCCTCTGCGCCACAACAGGTGCAGCCATCATTATAGGGTGCCATGCTGTGAAACAGGAAAGAGTACTGGACTCTTGCAGAGGTTTAGTGACTCCAAAGAACAACCTCACAATACAGAGCCAAACTGAGTGTAGACTGTGTTCATGAATGACTTCGATTCACTATAAGCTGCTTTAGTTGTTATTGCCAGATATCTGGTTTTGAATATACTGTTAAACCATGATTTAGTCTAGAAGGCCCCTGATGCTCAGAGTTCAAGTGAGGTCTGGATGCAAAAACGTGTCTCTTCTCCCATTATCTCTCACTGGGAACAGCAGACAAACAGAAGATTGTAGAATAGTGGTCCCTCTAAATAAGCCTTGCTAGATATAGGAAGGTTGTTTTGTCTCACGCATTCACATTCAGGTGGAAACCCTGCAAGTTATACTGAAATTCAATCCGTACTTGCTGCATGTGTAGGAAACTGGGTTTTTGTTGCAGTAGTCTCCCCACTTTTTGCCTGTTATTTGATTGAACTTTGACTGAAGTGCACTGGTTTCCTGCTAACCAGGTCCCCAGTGCCAGTGTTCTTTCCCCAAAACAAGTTTAGTGGTCAATCGATCCTCAATTGTTCAGGCCTTTAGCACCTCTGCAAGTCCTTACTAAGTGGTACCCCTGGTGCCTAGGACATAGGTACTACACAGGGTCCGTAAGAGCTGCAGCATATATTGTGCCACTCTAAGGCACCCAGCACTACACTCATACAGACTGCTACTGCAGGCTGTGTGACAAGATGTTTTATAAAAGGGCCACTCTAAGGGACACAGCACCAAGCTCATGCAGACTGCCACTGCAGGCTGCGTGACAAGGTCCTCTAAAAAGTGAAAACATGGCATGGCACACACCCTGTGTGCAATGTCCCCTAACACTTAATGTAATATTTGTAAGTCACCCTTACAGCGGGCCTTACAGACATAAGGCAGGGTGCACTATATTACATGTGAGGACATATCTCCATGAGCAGATATGCCCATGTGCTGGCCAGTTCAATTACTGACAGTACAAGTGAACAGGGAAGCCATCTTAAGGTATGTTCTTGGTACTGGTCGAAACTAGTTTCCCAGCTACACTGAAACCTATGGTGTTTGGTATGAAACACCATGTATTAATTATCCCCCCCCTGCCCCCCCCCCCCGATTCAGTATTGGATGTATTAATACATGCACACAGAGCGTACCTTAGAGTTACCCTTGAAAACCTACCAACCTCTAATGTGTTGGCTGACTGGTCCTGTCCAGCCTGCACCACAGATGTGTTTCTGACCCCCCGGTGGTGAGAGCTCACGCTCAGAGGTCCGAAACAAAGCCTGCTCTGGCAGGTGGTGTTGTCACCTCCTCTTAGCAGACTATTAATCTGCATATAAAGACAGGGGGCTTTAAAGGCATCCACGGTCTTCGATATGCAACCCTGGCTGCCCTCAGACAGGGGAAAAGCCACCCCTCCCAGGGCCCATTTGTTACCAGGACAGGCAGGGAGAATTGGCTGGTCAGTAGGTATCTGTATACCGTCAGGCTAGTACCACCTTTAAGGTGGGCTACCTGAAGTGACACAACCAGGGAAAATCTCATCATCTTAGTTTTGGGCAGAAGGGTTGTGCTCACTTCCCACAGGAAGTGGTCATATAGTGGGTGTAGTCACAATAAAGGTAGGTAGCCCATTGGCTACTACCTGACACTCCCTATAATGCCCCTAAATACAATATTTAGGTAGCACCACTGATGCCAGGACTTCATATTCGGTGGATACAAAAGAAGAAGTGGACTGAGAAGTATGCGGACACAAGAACAGAGAAGCAGTACTGGCTTGGCTCCAACCCTACCAGCCTGCTGCACTCGACCCTTGTGGAGAAACCGACTCATCCTTCTGCTGTGCAGACTCCAAGAAACCTGGAGGGCTGCCAATTCTTTGTAAATCACCAGAGAACTCCCGTGGGGTAGAGAAGCTACCCCCCTGCAGCCGCAGGCACCAAAAGAAGCAAGGACCGGTTCACCGTCAAGGCGCTCACTGGGATTACCGACGCTGCAGCCGCTCTGGAAGAGGTAGCCGTGCTCCCACAGGTCAGATCTGTCCCCCTCCAAGTGTGGGGACACCAGGACTGACCAGAGCCACACAGTACCAATACTTGGGCTACCTGACGTCTGGCAGCAGCCAACGTACTCCGAGGTACTTCAGGGACAGCGAGACCCACATTGTGAGTGGCCCAGCTGTCCCGTTAGCCACTTTTCAGCAGAAACCAAGACAAAGAGAGAGCCTCTGACTAACGCCACCAGACACTTCAAAGTGCCTCTGCACCCGCACCCCACAGCCAGAGTTGAAGGGAAGTGAGGATGCCAATAGGGTCCCAAGACCCTCAAAGGCTAAGCTCACCCTTGGGGTTGCCAAACCCTGGACTTCCAGTCGCTACTTGCAGCCTCTTTCTGCAGGCCTCCTCCAACCGTGAGTGACTTCAGCATTGAACTAGATGCGAAAAGATACCACTGCACCAGAGCCCCGCAGCCCGAAGAGTGAACCTCTCTCTACGTGCCTGAGAACCTCAAGGATTGAGCCCCCACCATGGGTTCCCCCAGACTGCTTCCCCCTGGTCTCTTCCCAGTTCCAGCCTGCAGCCTCTTTATGACCGGACCACCCCCCTTTGAAGTGAATGGGATACCCGACTAACAGACCACTGCACCCGGAGACCACAGAGCTTCTCGAGGTGACGTGTTGGTGTGGCCTTGGACCTTGCCCCATATTCACCTTAAGTCCTGGAGAAGGGTCCGGTAAGTTGCTGTTAATTGCCCGAATGCAGTACATGTTTTCCCCCATAGGATAACATTACAGCTCCCAACGATTGCAGTATCAACTTTTGAAATACATAAAAATTCATAACTCGAAAAGTACTTACCTGATTCGATGATCTTGGTGTCTAAATTCATATAAAAAGACATGCTACTTTTATAAATTGGCATCAGATTTCTTTATTGAGTGTGTCCCACTGGATGTGCAATAAATGCTTAGCACTACCTTCCGATATGCCTAACTGCTTGCCCAAACTACCACAAAAGAGCATTTGGGATGTCATTTGTGCCTTTGTGAACCAGTTGGGGTTTGCTTGAACTCTTTTCCAGTCTACCCCATTTTGGTCCACTATATAAAGAGCCAGCTTCCTACAGCATGTATATCAATAGCTTTAAAATCCAACATTTCTATCTAAAACCCAATTTATGACTGCCGTTGCTGCGAGACCATTTTTATAGGGATTGTGCCATAACTCTGTGGAAAGGGCCTGAAAGACGCATGGGGGGGGAGTGGAAGTGGTCCGTCTCTGAATGGATCCTATCTGTTTTCTTTTCCAAGGGATTTCACTCTTGATTACATATTTTTCAGTTCAATTTGAATTCCACTGCACCAAAATAAAGGCAATTCTAGGGACCGGAACAGCAGCAACTATATTTGATTCTCAAGCACCTTGAGGAATAGATCAATCTCAGACTAATTTGCTTATTTACAGGTTTCATTAAGTTACCACATGAACCAGTATGCCTGCTGTCACTGCAGGGACCCAATAATTACAATAAATAATTGAGGTCTTTCCTCCTCATAAATTGATCTTTGTATTTTCACGTCTCTCCTATTTTTAACTTATTTAGCTGTAGTATACAGTTATCTGTATTAAAATAATTAAGTTCCCTAGTGTGGTAAATGATTCACTGTGAGCAAATAATAGATACGCCTTTCCTACAGGTCATGGGCCGTGAGTCACTATGACACATTTATCGGATTGACGTACTCATGTTTACTACTGGTATTTATGGGCTTGGTTGCAATTACACTGGTCAGTGGATAAAATTATCAAGTTTCCTTTTGGGTCTTGTCTCTACAAAGGTCTGTGTTGTCACACAGTTGAGGCTTAATCTAGGAGGTGGTGAGGATTTAGAACTCCAACAGTGTACGGCACAAAGTAATAACACGTGGTCACTGTCAGGACAGATCTATAACCTATTTGTACAATGTGGTACAGTAGAAAAAAGATACACAAAAATAGTTCACTCTTTTCTTGTCCCAAGATACAACTCCACACAGTTTTTAGTGCTTATGCTGTAAAGTCACAAAGCTTGGAATTACACAGAAATCAGTGAGCACCGTTGTCAAAAGGGGTGGGGGACTGAGTTGTTGAATTCCAAAGAAACATTACAGCCTCAGTCCACTCTCCATTTCTATGTCTAAAGGTCCCCAAATCAGTGGAAAAAGTGCAACAAACAAAAGCATCAAAAGCATTCCAAATTATGGTTGCCTTTGTCCTACTTTCTCAGAGAGGGATAAATAAATCTATAGTCTTTATACCAAATAGAGTATCAGCCTAAAATGTTATAATGCACAGAAAAGTTGTTCCAGTATTTATTTAATGAGGGCCACGAGACTCCATTGGTCAAAGCAAGAAAAATTACAAATCCAGCAGGTTATCATAATCAAAATTGCTGTGAGGGAAAAGAGTAAACCATTGGTGATAATAACAGACCAGCAACTACGGCTATTAAACTTTATGGAAGCATGTTTAATGAACAACTGCTACGCTACTGGATTTATAGAGCGCATGGTGACCCGAAGGCATGCCAGCGCCTGAAGGAGAGGTGTGCACAGCAGAAACATCGATCGGATAGGATCAGAACACCTAGAAGGTCAGACTAAAAGAGCCAGGCTTTAATGGCTTTGCGAAATGCAGTTCGGAGTCCAAACACCAAATGGCCAAGGGGAGAGAATTACAAAGCTGTGCAACATTACAGCTAAAAGGACCGCCGTCCTCTTTCCAAGGATCGTCAATTCAGGTTTAGCCCCATTAAGCCTAAGTGGAGATAGATTCATACAGCTGGCTATCTGTTCCCAACAGCTTCCAAGATTCTCACAAGACATACTTAAACCAGGGATAAGTAAGAACACCCGCTTGGTGTCATCCGCATACGAAACTATAGATATTCCAAAAGGAGCGACAATGTCTGCCAGAGGTTGCAGGTAAATGTTAAATAAAGTGGGGCTGAGTGAGGAAAACCTAAAAAGCGTGTCCCTTTAAAAAAAAAAAAAGAGCTAACCCAGTCCAAGGCTCTTTCTGTGACACCAGCTTTGCAGAGCCAATGCAGATGCAGCGAATGGTCATCTGTGTCAAAGGTCGCAGTAAGTTCTAGGAGTATAATAGCCACCATCACTCTTGGATCCAGTCTCTTTTTTGCCTCTTTCACCACCACTAAAAGGGCCGTCTCAGTGCTATGCCTAGAGTGGAAGCTAGTTTGAGTTTGGTGCAAGAAGCGGCTGGCCTCCAGAAATTCAGAGAGTCACCTGTTTACATATTTTTTAGGCGCTTTACTTATGAGTTGAAGAAGCGAAACAGGGCGGAAATTTCCCAAACAAGCGGGGTCAAGATTGGGTTTCTTCAAAATGTTTTTAAACATGGCTGAAAGCACATTTCAAGCTTTTCTGGTTTAGCTAGGTCCAATGATGATCAACCCTAGCCCTGCTCTTATTTGGCACGGGTGCTTTAGGTATCCAGGAGATAATGAAATAAAAAAATTATCTGTCCAGTGGAGAGGGACTGGATCCAAAGCTTCCAGGTGTTTTTTTTTTATAGAGAAAATAGGGTCTAACAAGTGACCCCCTGAATGGGTGGGGATCTGAACTCTTAGTTCCAGTTGTAGAACGGATAAATCATGCAAAAAGCAGGAGGCTTGCTAATCAATAGCGTCCCCAAAATGAAGTTTTAAATCCCCAAGGGTAGCAAAATGGGTGGATTTTGCAGGTTGGTTAGCCAAAACATTTTTAGACGAGCCTGGATAAAATGTGTGGCTGGGCCACGAGGCAGATAAACTAAAGCTCCTGATAATGTGGAGGTATGGTATAGGGAAATGGAGAACACTACATTTTCACAATGTGGCAACTGAGTGAGGTCATCAACGTTTTCACATGGTTGGGGGACCTACTTGTTCCCACCTGGGTTAAAGGGATTTAGAATCACAGTCAAATCACACCTTTAAAATGCAGTATCCCGGAACTGTAGTTCATTCAGGGATGGTACAAATTATTCCAGTATCAGCCCAAGCAGCTACAGTCAACAGAGCATTACCAGAAGGTGTAAAAAGGCAAAAACTCTGTCTCCTTTCAAATCGGGCGATACCAGCTCCCATTGAACCAATGAGTACAGGAGCATACATGATCAGAAAAGACAGTGTCTTTGAAGATCTCCTGCAAACCCTGTACCCTTAGGATCGTCATATTTCCTTCCATTCATTCTCAGTCAGCTGAGTTAGAAGATCCTTCTGCTTTTGCCTGGTTCTCCTTGTTATGGTATTCTCTATGCAAATGTTCAGTCAGCTGGGCCCCGCTCTGTGCCTCCCTGGCAATTGTCTCTCCTCTCCATTCTGGTAATACAGTACCATTCCATCCAGGAAAGACAACAAAAAAAAGGGCAATGATGTTGCCTTAGACCTGGTCCTAGCCTTATGGGAATTCAGAAATACAAGCTGCCTGGTCAGATGCCTTCTATCCAAAAAGCTGCAGAGCTCCTTCGAAATCCAATGCATGTAAAAAATATCAAAAACAAACACAGTACGAGTACAGTCAGAGCTGATCTAGTTGTGGAGACATTGGCAGAAGTCAGAGCCTATAAAATGTGTGTCACCATCAAAACCTATAATTCCTACCAATCCAGTTAAGGGCACATCCGGTCACGTTTCTACAGAAGTGTTGTGGGGAGCTGCACCAAAGGCTGCAAGGTGTGCTTTTTCCACAACAGACAAACCAAACCGGCCAAGTTAGGTTTTTCGTGTTTTACGGATCGTTTCTTCCAGTGCAGAGACCCCTTTTTCATTTCAGTTTGAAGACATGTGTTATTGAACATGTAACAAGTGATCAATTGCTATCTCAACAAATTCATGTTTCTGGCATGTGCTTGTATTTTGTAAACGTATAATCAATATGTCTGATAAGCAAGATCAATCAAAAACACATTCAGTGATAATTTTGTAACTATTTTGCTTAGAAATTATTCCAGCAATGTCAGAAATCTTAGGACTGTTGCCCTTCAAAATTCTTTAATTTTTAATCACTTGCTTTTAGGGTTATTTCTTTTAGTTTCAGGTTCAGAAACACCTACAGGACAGGTTCCATTTTAGCTATAGTTTCCATTAAAGTTAGCCTGTTCAGCTTTTTTACCTTTGGCCCCAAATCCATCCTACGAAATGGAGGCTGTCATTTTTCCTCAAATTATGCAGACCCATAACATGACTGCCTTTGACACAGATGTCGCCAGTGCCTATCTCTCCAAGAACTGTGAAAGTGTCAAGTCATTCAGATATAGACATCAACAGAACCCCCAGTGCGACATCAGTGTGGGGCAGGTACCTTTTTCAAGGTCATATAACATCCATAGCCAAATTGGTTTAGTCTGAATTGACATACTTGCACCTTTTATGTCCATAAGGAAACATCTGGGCCGCACTCATTGCATGCATAATTCATGTCAGATATTGCTCAACTTATGTCCGGAATTCGAATCTCTACTAACGTTCAGTATATAAGAACTGCGACATAAACACTTAGGAGATAATCTTCACCCAGGTCGCAGATGCAGATTTAGACGAGCACGGGACCAGATCCCATCGTGAACAAAGAAGCCTCAAGCAAGACTTGCAAAGGCTCTGAGAAGCATTCCATTTAGCCTTCACGAACAGGTGTAAGGATTGTGTTCTTTCATAGACACAATCTCCTAGCTCTTGGCGTAGTGCTAAAAATAGCTGACAAGCTATTCTAAACAGACAACAAACCCTGCTGTCCAGGAATGCGCCGCAGCACCTCCAAACTCAGGCTTATTTACTCAAGTGCTAGAACTAGCTTAGTGCTAAAGGCTATAAATTGTGGTGTTACAATTTTTCCCTGTTTTTTTTTTAATGATATTGAAAAGCTTAGCTGATTTATTATTCTCTTCTGGGATGTTACCAATATTAAATACACTAGATCCCAGCATTTTAAAATATCGATTTTAAAATTTAAAAAAAATTAAATATATATCCAGTTTCTAGTGATCTTGAGAGTGTAAATCATTAATGAATGATCATTTGGATAACCATTGCTCCCGGTTATTAACCGAAAACCATTGACACCACCTCATTTATATATTGAGCGGGGTTCAGTGGAGCTACAATAACTTGATTTTACACATTCAGCGCTGGTGCATTGGACTAAGTTCACTTGTAGGCGTAAAAACAACCCTTGTGGAGCTGAGCTAGAGACTCGGTTTATGCAATATTGCGCACTTCAATGTTCGGATTTTCAGGACTTTTCAGTAGTTTTTAACTGCAAACTCAAAATATCAATTTTATGCTTAAAATGATGTCCAGACCATCCAGCGTAATATTGGTGTTACCTCCTACTTAGGGAGCATCATGCTTGAACACTTGACTAATAAAAGGTTATTCCCAATTTGGCTTACGAGCATGAATCTCATGGTTATTGAGTCGGATTGCTAACATGGTGCAAGTAGCTTCTATTGCTTTAGGAGTTATTAGAGAGCGCACACATCTCTTGGCTAGATGTGCTCCTAACAGGAAAAGAGGGTAAATGCACATGCTGCATACCTTTTCGAAACATCTGTAAATGTATTTGCTGCATTTTCTCTCCAAAATACTTTCACATATGAATGGAGCTTTGGAGTTTGAATATATAGTTACCAACACTGCGAGCTTTTAAACTTAGACTTACACAGTTTGTAGTTAAAGATGCACTCTACTGAGACCTAGAAGTCTATTGAGTCATCAAGTACACCAGACGTGGTTTGGTGGTCCATTGCCCCATAAATCACAGAATGTTAGTAGGGGTTTGCAAAATAGTTTTACACTTCCATTAGTAACACACTTACTGAATGAAGTATCAGTCTACAGGCGACTTAAGTCATACAAAAGGCATATAGGACTAACTCCTAGTGGACCAGCACAACATGTGCACACATACAATACATGCAAGTAATCCCTTCACAGCACTTTGGGCTAGCGCAAAAGAAGTGACAACAGTTCACTAGCATCTTGAAAGAACATATGGTGGTTAAATTTAACTAAGCCATCTACAGACTGAAGTGGTAATACAACACAAAGTCAAAGCAACATTTTGGCTTCATTTATTTGATGTTTGTGACATCATTTTTTACATAATTCTTACAGAGGTTTACTGGCCTCCGATCTTTATACAGAAACGTATAAAAATATTCAAGCATGGGGGCTATTAAATTTGGCCCTAGCCCCGTACAGAAATAAAGCAGGTGGGGTATAGGTATAAAAAATAAAGTTCCAAATGGCATTTCCTTAAGGAGTGAGCCCCAAGGACAGGCTGAATATCTTCTGAAGACAGAAGCTAAACATGCCACAAAAGCTATTTTAAACTCCCTACAGGTCGTACAGAAACCCAATTCATGTACTAAAAACATTTTCACAGCTAAAAGCAAGCCCCCCCCCCCCTGAAAAGTTGTGGTGCAGTAAGTTTCTTCTTTTAAATGCTGTTCGATACAAAGTTTGCATCTGATCTAACGCAGTGCAAGCAACAAGTTTTTTTGCAATCGCTTTACAAAGTTATTAATAAATCACTACACTCAACAATTAAGCAAACTAGAGGAAAAATAAATATGTGCTGTGCTGAAATAGGTTTGTCAATAAATTACATTTTATTTGATAAGACCAATATAGATTCCCACACGATTTTGATTAACCTTCCGCAGTGATCTTTCCCATGACGGTGTCAGGGCTAATCACAGATGTAACTATTATTATTTTATATTGGTTTCGGTTGTCTCAGGTTCTTAGGAGTTTGGGCCACAAAGAAAAGCTTATATGCTTAGCCGGTCGAAAAGATTTCAGTACCAAAGCCACTTGAGCAGTTTTTATTCTTCTCTTTCAGACAATGGTCCTGCATTTACTTCAAAGGCTTGCAGGGATGTTATGTCTGATCTGGGTATTTATTTGCAATTCACCAAACTATTTTGAGTAGTAAGCAATTGGTTTGGTGAGCGAGCTTTGATATGTTCTACAAGTTTTGACTGCTGGGGTATTGAATGCAGGGCTGAGTTGGTTGTGTAATCTGTAAAAAATCTAGAGAGCATTAAATAATTTGCCTAGAGAAGTAATAGGTGGTTGCACTTCATATTATATGCTCTCCAGAGTATACACCTGTTCTGGATCACCATGGGAAGGTGTGAGAAGTAAAGTTGGCTGACCCAGAAACTGAACAAAAGCTGTTGCTAAACATTCAAATAAGTCAGAACTTAAATATACAATGTGACACATTGCAACTCTGCCGCCTCTGAAGTTAGGGTTCCAAAGCTGCTGCTGGGTTTCTTAAAGTTTGAGAATAGATTTCTGATAAGCAAGTATATGAGTTACCTTACAGAACACCTGTTCCAGTTCTTGGGATAGAAAGCACAAGGACTGCAATCCTGCTTCCACTGCCGGACTCAAAGAAAAACAAGTGTCCATTGAGCACATTAAAAACATCTAGTGTCAGATTCTATTCAACAGGCCTCCTTTTGACACCAAACTGCATTCAGAGTACAACCTCTCAGTATCTCCATGATCCTGAGGAACTACCCCAGGAGCAGTACCGTGATGCTGGTATCCTGAGTCCCAATCCAGGAACTGCAGATCCTACTGTTTCTTCGGCTTTACACCAAGTTCCTGATTTTATAGAAGAACCTGCTACTGCAATTACAGCAATTCAATGCTCTCAACTCCTGCTCTGATTTACCATGAACCTCAACGTGAATCCACATTGATAGTGATAATGCCTTTTTGAGCAACAATGCTTAAAAAAAGGAATCTGAATTCTACACAGAAGACTATCAGAATCCATACTAACTCAATGCTATTGATTTCTTCTCACATATCATTGGATTTGTGACAGGAATCTGAAACCACTGTGGTACTCCGTTAGGATCACTATAAGAGTTTCTTTTTCATAATGTGGCTAGCAATGCTGTTATTCTACAGCTACTGGATCGACATTACGTCGTTGGAAAAACTGTTCGACAACCCAAGGTTAGAGAACTTCAACTGCATCTCTCATCCCAAAGAGCTCAAAAAGATCTCTATGCTGCCAACCAGACAGCTTATCCTGTGCCAGAGGGAATAGTCTGGGAAAGGGTTCCTTATTTAGTGTTGGGACCCAATGAGACATCACAATTGGCATACGTTTTGAAATGTTAAATGAATTAGACGATTACTCTTTTTTCCTTTTCAAGTTCATGAATCTCTGATACTGTACAACAAATGATTGATTGGTTTATTCTACCGCTGAAAATGAAGGTTCATGTTTTTATGTTTTAAATTACAAAGAAAAGAACTGCTTTCATATTTGTGGTTATTATTAAATTTACAAAAAGAACTGAATCTTGAAAAATGTACCTTTACACACTATCCTTAATAGAACACTGTAAAGCCTTGCAAACAAACAAACCTTTCAGAGAAAGTTTTGTTCCCGACACGTAAAGCACATGTTTTAAACTTAAGAGAAATCGGACTAAACACAAATAACACTCTGAGTCAATTACACTGCACATTTTGTTGCAACTCTTACTGTCCAAGGCTACGAACACTGAAAAGAAAACATTACCAATAGTAATTTAAATGAAACGATTCAGATTGGTATTTTCAATTTGACAGTATACAAAATGTTGTTTTCCATTTGACTGTATGTGACTTTAATGTAAAGCCTCATGGCTTCATGATACACGCATATCTTTCTAGGTAATGAATCATGTCTTTTTTTGCCTATATGCTATCTGTGCAAAAACAAATGTAAACGTTATTATTTTATTTTTCCTCTTGAAAAAGTTAGTTTTGAAAGTATGCCTTAGCATAAAAATAGGTTTGATAGAGTACGAGCATTGAAAAATTAAAAAGAGCTTGTTAAGACCTACATTCCCAAAGAGGTGTTTTAACCTTAAGCCACAAGAACAAGTTTTTTCTTCTGCAGAGCTTATTTTTCATCCGAGAGTTAAAGACTTTCAAAGACTGGATTTCCTATTAACTTGGGTACCCTGTAGCACAACAACATATATTTTTTTTCAAACAAGCAACTTGGAATACTGTTACCAACAGAGCTGCAGTGCCATAAAAGTGGCATTCTAGTTTCGGAGCAACTATTGGTGAGCACTTGACTTTTATCACTCTGCAAGCAAAGGAACTGTTGAACACAATTAGATTGCACTAACACTGCAGTTGCCAATCCTGAAGCATGCAGAATTTGATGGGTCATCAAAATCACTTAATATTAATCCACCAGCAGTGCCAAAATCTGCTCTCGCCAGAGTAAGGTCACAAGACATCTCTTCTTCATTTGAATCCAGCGACAGCAAGAATGTGCTTTGCCTGCTCCAGCAACATAGGAAAGTGATGCGCTTTTTCTGCTTCGTTCAAATTGAGAGCGGTTATCTAATCCAGCTAATGTTGGTCTATTTGCTCTGCTGTGTATGAGTCACCAAAGACTAACCAATGTTCAACCTTTGAATTCAGTGGAGAGTTCATGTCCATATCATCAATGGAAAGAAACAAATGTGACCGGATTGCATTCCTATGCGTGAAAAGAACTGTACAAGTGTTTTTTTTTTTAAAGAAAGAGTTTTAAATGGGACTGGGTACACTTTTAGCCTTCTTTATATTTTTCTTTCGCCTTTTTGAACCTAGCCACAATAAATCAACAAGCATAGCCATAGCCAATAGGTCTCGCCTTTGGGACATTATAAGTGTTTAGCCATGCAACAGTTGATGTTGCACCAAGGATATCGTGCTGCATAATTAAATACTTATAAGGTCCCAAAGGCAAGACCTATTGGCTATGCCAATGCTGGTTTTATTTTTGGGACTGCCACCAGATGCTTATTTTCGGATCTCAAGGCTCTATATAGTACAATGTCGCTGTTTTGAATGCATCTTCCTGTAGACTGGGGCTTGCACTGACAGCGATGCTTGATGCTCTCCAGGCCTCTGGGCGGGTGTTATCTGTCTGCGCTGTACAACTTAATCGTATCCGCTTGTAAACCGTCCATTGTAATTGCATTGTAATTGTAGGATACCACCAGGCCTAGCTCTGTGAGGTTGCACTGCAGCCAATCACCGCAGCCGAGTACCGCATAGTATATCTAAGAGGAGAGACTAACCTTCCCAAAAGTAAACATGTGACTGCCATGGTACATCCCTGTACGGGAAATGTCACGCTGTTCTTCTTTCCCAGGCAGTCGTACATCCATCTGCTGTTCTTTAAAGTGCTGCTGCGCAGACCGTGGGAAAGTCAGACTTTATCTATCGACCCAGACACTGAGAAATATAACCGTGTGTGCCAGTTAACAGTTGCGAACGTTTGTATCGGATGAAGATATAGCAAAGGGTTTTAAACATTGACTATGTGGGTTAGTGAAAAAACAAATTGATTTCTGAAATTAAACTACTAATAAGAGAAACCAATGTACACCAGTAACACGGCACAGCAGGTATTTTCTACATATAGTGCTTGGAGACCAGGAAATTGTGGAACGCAGTGCAACACGTGCCCAGTCATGAAATTTAGCATAAAAGAACTATTGAAGCACTTTAGTAGTTGTCCATAAGGTAGATTTTTATCAGTTGGATGCAGTGAAAAAAATCACGCTTGTGGTTGGTGAACTGGAATAAGATTCGTAAGTGTGAGGCTCTTCAAAAACATGATTGGGGCAAGCCCACATGACCTTATGTGAGAGACTGTTCTTGTGAAACTCACAATGCTTTAGTGAAATATGCCCTAGGATGTGAGCTTTCTATATTTTGTGGAGAATGCGCTGTATGGAATAAGTGGTACACTCAGCTTATGAAACTCTGCTACTCTGTGTGAGAATCAGTCATTTTCTAATTCTTTTTCAAACGTGCTAAACATATGCTCAGTTATTGACTACTTCAAAGGTGTGACTCTCACACCAAACGCGCGAGGCTCGAGGGGTCAGACTTGCCTGTTAACGCTCATAATTTCTGTTTTCCCCACAGACTTGGCCCTTCATGGTGGCTGGCAAGCCGGAGAGCGACCTGAAAGAAATGGGGAGCAGCAGCCACCTTTGTAGACCCACGGCCCCCTGACCCGTCCTGCCACGTTACTTTCCCGCCAAAAAAGTACTAGCCCGCAGACTCTCCTCGGAGCTTGGGCAAACCGCGTCCTGTGTCTCACAGGCACTTCGAGATGACAGGATCCGCTCTCACCTCAAGGAAACCACCTGCAGAGGAGGGAAGTGACGATGTGCTTAGAGACCTTCAGATATTTAAGCGCCGCCTTCGCTGCGTCGGCCTCGCTGGCCTGAGAGCTGCACAGCGCTTTGCTCTTAAATATACAGTTCCGCGCGTGTCAAGACTAGAGTCCTAGGAATAGTTGACTTTGATAGTCACCGTTGTAAATAAGTTAAACAAAGATATATATTTTCCTCGAACAATTTATTTTACTGAAGAAATGCAATTTTTACAATGAGACCGGTTATTTCTATTTTCTCATGGGGCCACCTTATTGATCAAACAATGACGGGCTGTGTAATGCCCAAGACCAATGCACAAAGGGAAAAACTACTCAAGTAGTCTGCAGTATTGGGGGGGGGGGGGGGGAAGACCCCTGGGCGAGATTGTGGGAGGAATAGTTGTTCAAATGAGATGGCGTGGAATGTTTATGCCATTTGGCCTGACGGCGTTTGTGATGGAGACCTTGGTTCTGCTGCAGAAACCACCACTTTTCGTTTTGAAACGTAATATTTTGATGACTTCGGTGGCACATTGTACCACCTGGAAGGGTTCTATGAGGGAAATATGAGGGAGAGCAAACGTGTGGCGTTACAACCGAAAGAAATATTATACTTAAACAAGTTTCATGAATTCCAATTGTGTTATTTAAAGGGACAATTGCCAAGACCATGAGCTGCGGTTCAAGATGGCGAATTGAGAGAGTTCTAGTGTGACATTCATGGCAATTCAGCGTGATGGCACTTCAAGGCGTGAGAGTCACGCCCAGTGGTATAGCACTTGGTGAGATAGCACTGCAGCTTGTTAAGACTCGCTGCATGAGGCTTTCCCTCTCTGTTTCGCCATCGCTGTGAGTAAATTGGGAGGTTTTTCTCCATCCACTGGCCTCAATTAAATAAACGTACCGGGCGAAAGGCTGGTATTTTTCTTCACATAACGGTATATAAACCGTGAGATATTTTTAAATGATCTGCACTCAAATGTATCAAATCGACAAACGACTGTGTTCATGAGAGGTAGGTGTGGACTTTAACCACCCAAAGGGCGATTGTCGAAGAGACATTTGAGACAGACAGGGTGGTCTGCTGCCGAATTTACCGTTTTGGCTCTTTAAACAAAACATTCTGAGGACGTTCATGGAGCATGGCACCATGCGGAGATATCAAGGACAAAAAATGCCAGCTACGCCGCTAAACACGTTTACGATTCATGCTGGTACCCCCTTGGCCTACAACGGTGTGATCTTGGTTATATCTCCGTTCTCATATGTGCTTCGTTTGTATGTGCTTCGTTTGTAGGCGCTTAGAGACATACAAAGTGGAGTAGTCTTGGGTGCGACGTGGCCTCCGCGTTCATCTAAAACTGCCCACATGTAGCAGGCGGGGGTTGGAGGAGCAGAGCAGAAGAGATTACCCTGGAATAAACAGAGGGAGGCTGGCAGGAAGGGAGATAAGCACACCCAGGGCTCTGCGCTCCCGTTCCCAGCCCAGACTCAGCTGATGCAGCAGGCCCAGCTTCGATGTTTAATGTACCGGGGTTATGACCGCACTGTTTACAGGATTTATGCTACTAATCCATGCCTTACATTTCAGAATTGCTCCACGGCACTCCTTGTTTTCACGGGCTCACGTCGATACCTGTGTGTGTGGGGGGGGCACAGGGGTGAAGACCAGTTACATATCGCTTAAGAATTTGTCGCTGAAAAATAAATATGCATTGATTTTTATAAAATCAAAATTTATATTTTTAAGCTGTTTTTAAGCACAGAACCGGCTTAACATCACATATGTATCTAACAACGTAAAAGGCTGTTTCAGTTCAGAAAAGATGACAATCGAGTTAGATCGCGCTTCCATTTATCATGCTTGTATTCTCCCAACTGTAATTCTTTTTTTTTTTATTGTTTGTTTACTTTGGTGGAACCACAACCTTGCCGGGGCATTAAACATGCATGACAATGTGACCCCTCTCTCCCACCGCAGTATCTCTGTAAGAAATGTTCTAAACACAGATTATACTCAAATATGAAAACACGAAGAGGCCACAGTTTACACAACAAAAAGTTGAGTTGAACGGCTTCACCACACAGATCGAAGGAGAGACGAGGAACGAAATCCACATGCACGTCAAAAGTAGTTTTACGACATAGCCGTCTTCCTGTTACTTATCGTTGCATCAGTGAAAGTCAGATTGGTGCATTTGTTAAAAAAGCAGTCGAAAACAGAAAAAAGTGAGCACCATCTGTTTCCAATTACGGCCAACGCGATAATTGGGAGACAGATGGGATTGAAGCTCGTGCCCGAGGACTCTAGGCCATCGAACAAACAAGGCGGGACAATCACCCACCTTGCACCAATTGCGTGCTGTGTTTAAAAAAAAAAAAAAAAAAAAAAAAAAAACCATGCACAGGCCAATTGCGGGCTAGGAAAAAAGAAAAAGCAACACATGCACGAGCGTGTGCTCAGAGCTCAAAAGCCCTTACTTAATGCCTCGCAGAGCAGCGCATGCACGCTGGCTCAGGCGAGAACTAAAAATGAAAAAATGGTCTAGTTCAATTTTATTTTTCCTCGCATATGATGTTGCACATTACAATTCATGTTTTTTTAAAGTATATTTATTAAGAGCGGCTGCTGTAAAGGATCATGTCTTCCAGCACAGAGACACCCGTTTTCGTTTCAGTTTTAAGACCCATTATTAAACATGTAACAATTGATGAATAGCTAGCTCATCAAATGCATGTTTCTATGTGCTTTTAATCTGTAAATGTATAAGGACTACGTCTGATATGCAAGATCAATCAAAAACACATTCAGATATAATTTCTCAATTATATAGCTTAGAAATGATTCCAGCAATGTCATAAATCTTATGACTGTTTCCTTCCATTATTCTATTGCTTTTAAACTCTTGCGTTTAGGGATTTTTCTTTTATAGTTTTAGGTTCTGAAGCACGCACAGGACAGGCTCCATTTTAGCTATAGTTTCTATTTTAGTTGTCCAGTTGTATACCTTTGGTCCTGAAACCATCATAGGTAATGGAGGCTGACATTTTTCCCTCAAATTAAGCAGTATTGTCAACATGTCTGCCTTTGACGCGGTTTCCTATCTTTCCAAGAACTGTAAAAGTGTCAAGTCATTCAGATAAAGCCAACAAAACTCCCAGTGCGACATCAGTCTGGGACAGGTACCTTTCTCAAGGTCATAAAACATCCATAGCCAAAATAGTGTAGTCTGAATTGACATACTTGCACCTTATGTCCATAAGGAAAACGTCTGGGATGAACTCCTTGATGCACATAACTTGTCAGACTTTCCTCAACTTATGTCAGAACTTCCAATCTCTGATAAGGTTCGGTATACAGGGACTGCCACTTGACCACTTAGTGAAGAGAGAAACATTCACTGAGGTCGCAGACGCAAATCCAGATGAGCACGGCACCAGATTCTATCTCAACCAAAGAAGCCTCAAGCAAGACTTCCCAAGGCTCTGAGAATCATTCCATTCTGCCTTCATAAACTAGTGCCAGGATTGTGTTATCTCGTAGACACCATCTCTGGCCTTGTGCTCCAAATAACGGACAAGCTAATCCAAACCGACAACAAACCCTGTTGTCCAGGTATGTGCACCGCCTCTGAATCTCAGGCTTAATATTTATTCATATATTAGAACTAGCATAGCGCTTAGAGCTAGCACAATGAGGGTGCAATGGCTATAAATTGCGATGTTAGAAGCTTTCCCTGTTTTTCGAAAGTTTAGTTGTTTATTATTATCATCTGTAATGTTACCAACATTACGTGCCCTAGATCCTGGCATTTTAAAATAAATATTTTAAAATAAGTAGGTTTAAATACATATTCCATTTCTAGTGATCTTGAGTGTGTAAATCATTAATGAACAATCATTTGGATTACTCCCCGTTAGTATCCCAACAGCATTGACACAACCTCATTTATATATTGCGTGGGGTTCTGCTGGGCTACAATAACTTGTTTTTCATATTCAGCGCTGGTGCATTAGACTAAGCTTCCTCGTGTAACCTGTGGGTGTGAAAACAAAACTAGTAGAGCTAAGCCAGAGACTCAGTTTATGCAACACTCCTACTTCCAGGCAGCTCTCACCAAAACAAGACGGGCAGTCACTGGTTCTCACACAACTCAGATACCTTGTGTGTGGGTGATCGAGCGAAAGCAGGCCACGATGCACATGCTTCAGCAAGCCTTAAAAACTCAACAGAACAACCCTTAAGGAGTCAAGTATCCAAAGTGAGAAACTTGGTTATGCAGTTATCCAAATGGAGTGCAATAGTACTGGTGCTCTAGGACATAAGTGGTAAATAACAATACCCACAACAAAGTATTCAGTAACCAAGTACTGCCCATGGGCCTCCATGGACACATTGAAAACCATTAAGTCTAACAAGTTAAATTTCCAGCCTGCTACCCTGCTCTTGAAAAAACACCCCATCTCTCCTAGTTTCTTTGACCATGGGTGTGTTTGCTTCTACCCCTCCTGATGCCCATGGCTCAGTACAGAAAACCACTGAATGCAGGCCTATGCTAAGATTAAGAAATATATCTGCATATGCTAGGTGGGTGGATTTGTAAGGGCAAGTGGAGTTGGGATTGAGGTAATGTGGCTTAGTGTGTGTCATTTGTGATATCCTGTTCCACAGGTAATGTGTTACAGCCAACTCTTTCACTCCATGTGCCACCAGCACTCAGACATATAACTAAATCCCTCTCTTTTTGCTAAAGTTCCTCAAAATCCTGAAAGCAATGCATAATGCAATAGCCACATGTCTCAAACATTACCTAAATCTCCCATTTAGGCAATACCACTGGGGTCCCTCAGAAGCAGCCACTTGGGCAACACTGGGTCACATTTGGTGTTGCAGAATCCCAAGCAGTCTAAGCTAATAGTGCCAGCCCCTGCCATCAACATCCTAGAGAGGACTTTCCCTTGCAAACTGAACCCTCTAAGCTCAGAGAGACTCCCAGGACCTTGTGAAATGAAAGAATATGCAAAGTGAGGTCCAGTCTACAGATGTCCTTTGGAAGTGGGAGGAGTCACTTGTTATTAGTCGTGTAGGGACTTATTGAGGTCAGGGTATCCAGCTACACCACGTAAGTGATTTCTGACTGTCCTTTAATTGTTAGCCTCATGTCTCCTGTGGGGAAACACCTAGAGCAAATCTATGTTTTTTTTAAGGTTTCAAAAATAGTGGTTGCCCTGTTACCAAGTGCTCAACGGTTTTACAAATACAGAAACTTGGTGAAGCCTTTGACCCAATAAGTGACCAGACAAGAAACCCTTGTTTGCAAAGAAACGTAACAAAACAAACAAAGTATATTTCAATGGCATTACTACTTAGAACTAAAGTATATATATACACCAAGGGCTTTAAGTAGGATGGAAAAAGTGTGAGGGAGAGGAGTCTCTAAAAAGAGAGTGGCCTATGTAATGGAAGGCCTGGCTTAAAAATGTAAACTAAATTTTTGTGACTCCCATAGTGTGCCATGCAGCTGAAATGTTGGTGCCTCTCAGAGCTTTCTAGTGCTGCATCTAGATATATAAAACGTGGAGGCATGCACGTTTAATTCTTTAAATTTCTTTACAGAACAAGTTACTTACCTTCAGTAACGCATTATGTGGTAGAGACAATATCTAGCTGCAGATACCTTACCTTTGAATTATCCGGTGTCAGGCTGGATCTGGAAACTTTTGTGTGAGCAGTACTCCTTGCGCGTGCCTTCGGATGGCTCCATTTGGATCTGATTGACGTTGGCAGCATCGTCGTTAGTGTCAGTTATGATGTTGTGGTCACCTATATAGGCACCACACAGGCCAGCGGACATCGGTACTTTTCTATGCCAGAAGCGAAGAGCCATGAAGTGATTGACTTGAATGTGTGTCATCACTAGGGCCCTGAAAAAGGGAACCTTAGCCCAAAGAAATGAGTCAGCAGAGCGGGAGGGTTGGGTGGGTCTGCAAGGAATCTGCAACTAGATATTGTCTATACCAGATAATGCATAACCGAAGGTAAGTAACTTGTTCATCTGATAAAGATAAGGAATCTGCAGCTAGAAGTCCCTGAATAGATACATAAGCCTTAGCATCCTGGCGGTGAGCTGCTGACAGATTCCTCACAATCAGAAGTCCTGCAGGACCCAACGGCCAAAATGCCAGTCCCTGCGGACTGGACTGTCCAGGCAGAAGTGCTTGGAAAACGTGAGCAAAGATGCCCACTTGCTTCCTGGCAGATGTCCAGGACTGGGAGACCCTGAGACAATGTCGTGGTTGCAGCCTTCCCACCTAAGTGGAATGAGCTCATAAGCCCTCAGGGGGTTGCTACTTATCCAGGCCATAGCAGATCTTAATGCAGAGAATGACTCGGTGAGAAATGGTCGGTTTCTGCACTGCCTGACCCTTTTTATCTCCCACGTACCACACAAAAAGTTGTTCATCCAGCCGGAACTGTTTTGTGCGGTCAAGGTAGAACTACAACGCTTTCTTTTGGGTCCAGACGGTGGAGACTCCTCTTCCTTAGAGGATGTGGAGGAGCAAAAAAGTGGGCAGCGTGATTTATTGACCCAGATGGAATGGAGTCGCCACCTTTGCCAAAAAGAAGCCCGGTGCAAAGAACCAGCTTATCTCCAAAGATCATCATATGAGGAGACTTGGATGACAATGCCTACAACTTACTCACCTCCAGGCCAAAGTTATTGCCTCCAGAAAGGCTGTTTCTCCCACTCCCTTAAGGAGACGGTTGCGCAAGTGCTGACATAGTCCAGGCCTTCTACCAGACCTGTGTCAGCACTTGCGCAACCGTCTCCAAAAGGGATTGGGAGAAACAGCACAATAAGCATGCAGTATTCACTGACCGCAATGCCAGGCTGGTGGAATAAAACATTTTCTTCCCAAGTGAGTCCAGCCTCTTAGATTTCCTATCTAGAGGAGCGAAAGGGAATGCACCATAGGAAATCTAAGCCTGCACCACCAAACTCTCAGGGGTGGGGTGTTGGCTGAGTAACCTTGGGTTGCCCAGAGCCAGGCAATGGCGGCATGCAATTGTCCTGTTCACAGGAGCATGTGTGCTAGGCTTGGACCACGTGCCTAGGAGGACATCAGTTAGTGCTTCATTAAAGGGAAATATGAAGTACTTCAGTCAGAAGATTAGTCCTGACCTGCACGGATGGAAACTCCAGTCCAAGGACCTCTTCTGCCCTCTTTACCACAATGGCATAAGAAGCCCCCTCCTCCATAGCCACAGTCGGTGGAGAGAGCATGCCAGTATCTGAGGATGTATACCATCCGCTGGCTTCTCCCAGATCCTCAGACCATTCCATCTGTTCTACAGATAAATCCTGGGTTTTTAAAGGGTCCATACTCCCCTCCCAGTCTTCTCCATTGCCTTAAAAGTCCTCAAAATTTCCAGATGACAACATCGAACCTTTAGGTTCTGCCAGCACAAAGTGACACCGATCACATTCCGAGTCGTCGGGAACAAGAATGCTGTTGGCACTACCAGTGGGCACCGGTGGCGCCGAATGCACAGACTACAGGTCCGACGCCAGGGAAAGTCGCGTTGGCACGACCAGTGTTGTCCCGGATCCACGAGGCCCCACTGGTGCCATGGCCGGAGACAACAGTGTTGAATCCGATGAGGCCCCTTCCGAACCAGTGAGGCCCAAAAGTTCACCAGAGGTGTCAGCCCGCTCAAATACATGGTGCATGACCTCATAAAATTATTTATTTTTTTTGAACCAACTTTTATTGATTTTAACGGTCGTGCAAAAATCCATACACAGCTTGTTCGCCTACAACCACATTGGCCGGCAGCAGGTGACTAGTCATTGGCATGAATATAAGCATATGCTTTAGCACCAGGAACATTAGCTATAGCCCAGGAACCGGCCCCCACAGGTACATTGACTTCCAGAGGCTGTTTGCCTTAGTAGCGTTAAACCCTCAGTAGACCTCCCGCCCAGCAACCCTGTAGAGACAGTTCTTAAAGGCTAGGAACCAAGACGAACGAAATGTCCCACTCGTCCCGGGCCAGCCGGGCAGGTAGCGTTAGGGTAGGGCAGTGGGGTGTCCCAGTTGTGCGATGGTAGGGTCACAGCATATGCTAGCAAAAATCACCTAAAGGAGGCGCTGTACAAGTCAGGTACCTGTCATCAATGATGCACAGAGCAGTAAGTAGCGCCCCACTCCCCACATTAAAGATTGCCAATGTGACGACCAATCAACCAGGGGGAGAAAACAAGGGAAGAGGGGGAGGGTGTGGACCATCGCGAAGGGCGATAGTCATGGCGAGGGAGAAAAGATGCGCGCTCAGCTATCCCCAGCAGATGGGGGCCCTTCAGGGTGTAGTCCGCTAACAGCAGGGTCTCCTCCCCTCCCTCCGGGTCGGCTCTCACTAGTGGGTTACGTTACCTACCCCCTGCGGTGTTCCAGAACCCCCCCGGGTCCGTGGGAACTAGCGCGTCATCAAAGAGTTTCAGGGCTCGAAGTCGCGGCGGCTGTAAGCGAGCATGCTCTAGCCGCCCCAGGTAGTCCACCAAGGGCTTCCAGAGTTTCTTATACTTGGCGTCCCGAAGCTGTAGACGCGCCGTGAGAAACTCCATCGCCACCACTTGCCACAGACGGGTAAACCACACGTTTACTGAGGGCGACTCCGGCTTCTTCCAGTGAAGGGCTACTGTTTGTTTTGCAGCGCCCAGCATGTGGAGGCTAAGGTGCCGATCTCGACCCGTCATGGCTCTCAGGGTTGTTGGTCTAACCCCCAGAAGGACCACCAGCGGATCCTCCGGAAGAGGGAACCCGAGCACCCTTTTTACATGGCTGAGGACCTCCTTCCAGAAGATTTTCAGAAGTGGACATGTCCACCAAATATGTATAAAGTCTCCCTGCGCCTGAGTACATCGCCAGCACAGGGGAGAGGAATTGGGAAACATTTTGTGGAGTCTGGCAGGGGTGTAGTACCATTGGGTCATTACTTTGTACGCCGATTCTTGTTGAGGGATGCTACGTAGTATTTTAGGGATGTCGCCCCAAAGCCGGGCCCATTGGGCAGGGGTGACGCCCGAGCTAGTAGAGGAGTGCCATCTCGTCTGATAAGGGTGAGGGTCAAGCCGGTGCGAGCGCTGCAGCACCTTGTAGATGCGGGAAATGAGCCCCTTATAGTTGCCTAAATCCCGCGCTAGCTGTTCGAACTGTGTGTAGGGTCGCGTGGCCGCCGGCGTCAGGGACGAGCCCTGTATCCAGTGCCGCAGTTGTATATATTGGTATTTGTCTCCGTCCAGGAGCCCAAATTCCTGTTTGCACTGTGTAAAGGTTTTGAGAGTGTCACCGCAAAATAGGTCTCGTATCGTCCTGCAGCCCGACTCTGTCCAGTTCGCGAAGTAAGGTGTCTGACATGCTGGCGGGAACTGTGGATTTCGCGCAATCGGGGTGTGTGGGGATGGAAAGGTGGTCAAGCCCCTACTCACCGCCACTTTATCCCAGATCTCCAGGACCGTTTTGGTAGGGACGGCCATGTAGGCGCTGCGATGTCGGGCCGCCCGGGGAAGCCAAGCATGGTCCCATAGCGGCCGGCAGGTGACTGCCCTGTCCATGTGGAACCACACCTTTTCGCTCTCCCACGCCCCCCACTCCAGAATACAGCGAAGGTGCGACGCCCAGTAATATTCGAGGAGGTTAGGGCAGGCCAGGCCACCCCTGTCCCGGGGGAGACTCAAGATTTTATTCGAGAACCGTGGTTTTTCCCCCCCCCCAAACAAACGCGTTGAGCTCGCGTTGGAGCCCCTGTATTTGATGTTCCGGAATCGGAGTTGGCAGTGTTTGAAATAGATAGAGGACCCTTGGCAGTATCGACATCTTCACTGTGTTTAGGCGGCCCAACCAGGAGAGCGGTAAGGCCCTCCACGCCCGCAGGTCAGCCAGGACAGAGGTTTTGTAGTCTTGCCAGTTGGCTTGCGTCCAAGTGGCCAGATCTGGAGTCAAGTTAAGACCCAAGTATCGCACTGACGCGTCCGCCCACTGATACGGGGCCGAAACTTGAATCGCTGGGAGCTCTTCGGCCGGGATTGAGATGTTAAGGGCCCAGGACTTGGTGTGGTTAATTTTGAGCCCAGAGGCACGTTCGTAGGTGCAGAGTAGCGAGTGTACCGCCGGCAGTGAGCGCAGGGGCTCAGAGAGGGTGAGAAGGAGGTCGTCCGCGAAGAGAGCAATCTTGTGCTGCACTCCGCGAAGGGCTATACCACAGATATCAGGGGACCGCCGAATCATAATGGCCAGAGGCTCCACCACCAGAGCGAACAATAGGGGCGATAGGGGACAGCCCTGCCGAGTGCCTCTGCAGATGGGAAAAGGTTGCGTGAGCTGCCCGTTAACCCGCACCCTGGCAACTGGCGAGATATACGGGGCCATAATGCGCGCCACCATCTTAGGACCCAGGCCTATTTTCCGCAGCACTGCTCGAAGAAAGGTCCAGTCCACCCTGTCGAACGCTTTTTCCGCGTCGAGCGACAACAGGCAGGCCGGGATCTTCCAGTGCTGGGCCTTCCCGACGATATGTGCAATACGCCGTACATTGTCCGCGCCCTGGCGCTGATGGATGAACCCCACCTGGTCGGGCTCAATGAGATTGGGGAGGTGAGGGCTAAGCCGCTTGGCTAGAATTTTAGTGTATAGTTTTAAATCGGTGTTCAGCAGGGCAATAGGCCGGTAGGAGGAACACAGCGTATGGTCCTTCCCGGGCTTCGGGATGAGCGTTATGTCGGCCATTGTCATATCTGCTGAAGGCCCTACCGACTCCCCAAAAGAGTTAAAGAGGCGCAAAAGGTACGGCTGCAATTGCGGTAAAAAGGCGCGGTAGAACGACACCGGGAGCCCGTCCGGGCCGGGCGCCTTGCCAAGCGGGAGGTCGCGCAGAGCGCCAACCAGCTCTGGTGATAGAGTCCTCCAGAAGCCCGGAGTGATGCCCACTCAACGGGTCCCAGTGACAAGCGTCTAAGGCTTCCGCAACCAGCTCCGCCGCGGGGGGGTCGCCAGTGTAAAGGCCTGAATAGTAGTCGTGAAACGTTTGGAGCTTCGCCGATTCCGTAACGGCCCAGGACCCGTCCGCCTTCTGTAGCTTCGCGATATGTGCCGCAGCTGCCCGCGTCCGCAAACGTCGCGCCAGAACAGCGCCCACCTTGTCGCCCCCCGCATAGTAGCGCTGCTTGAGTGCCAGCAGAGCGCGCTCAGCCTTGTTAACCCTATGTGCGCGGAGCTGCCCCCGTAGGACGGCCAAGCGGCACTTGTGCGTCGCTAGCGGGCGCTCTTTGTCCATCTGCTCGAGCACCTGCAACTCCCTCGTAGTTTTTGTCTCATAGAGCTGGGCCTCACGCGCTCGAGCAGCCGCCAAGGCTGTGAGAGTGCCCCGTATAGTGGCCTTGAAGGCGTCCCAAAGGATAGGGAGGGGGGTCCCCGGCAGGTCGTTATCCTCGAAATATGCCAGGATAGCTGTTTGGAGCTCCTCTCTATCCACTGGATCCCGGAGGACGTGGTCCGGGAAGCGCCAGCGGCGCGGACGCAGCGGGTGGGGAGGACCTTCTCGTAGAAGCAGCTCGACATGGGCATGGTCCGAGACCGAGATGGTGGAGTGGGACACCGAGATGTAGTCCTTGAGTAGGGAGTGCGATACGAGAAGGAGGTCAATGCGGGAGTAAGTGCGGTGAACATGGGAGTAAAAGGTGTAGTCGCGCAACCCCGGGGAGTGGTACCTCCAAACATCCACTAAGGTTAAGGCGGTTAAGGAGCGTTTCACAGCCGCAGACATGGCCCCCACCCCGTGAAAAGCGCCCCCACACCGGTCAAGCTCCGCGTCCCACACCCAGTTGAAGTCCCCCCCGACTATGAGGTCTGTGGTTACCGGCTCTAGGTGTTCCCTGATTACCCTACGCAAGAAGAGGTCCTGACCCTGGTTGGGGACATATAAATTACACAGTGTCAAAGCGCGGGAGCCCCGCCCGATCTCCACCCGCAGAAACCGCCCCTCCGCATCTCTATGTACCTTGGAATCACCCCGGGTTATCCCCGCCCGGCACAAGATCGCCACCCCTGCCGTCTTTGAAGGAGCCGAGGACCAGAACTGAAGGGGGAAGCGCGGATGCGCCATCCGGCCCACGTCGGACTTGAGGAGGTGAGTCTCTTGAAGAAGAATGATGTCGGGGTTCTGCAGGAGGAGGTAGCGCCAGATGAGGCGTCGTTTGTTGGGGGAGTTGAGCCCATTCACATTGAGAGAGAGAATCTTCCAGGTAGCGATGGTAGTCATTGTCATAGAATCCCCAGTAGGGCGCCACCCGCCTGAGCATCCCACCCAAACACATGTCCCCCCCGCCAAGGGTAAGGAAGGAAAGAGGTTACGGAGGAGAACAAATATGAACAAGTACAACCATGTAAACCTGTAGTCGGCCAACAGGGCCGGAAGAGCCTATTCCAGTCAAGAGAGTAGCCAGGCACCATGGCACAGGCTGTCTCGGAGATGTCACTCTCCCAGAAATAGGATGGGGGGTTCGCCATCGTTGAACCGCAAAGTTATGGTGTCGAGGGTCTAGCCCGGGCCGCCGCCCAAGCCTGGGAGACAGTGCCCCGTAGAGGAGACGACGATGCGCCTCCGAGTGAGGCGTCCAGGGCGCCAGCAATGGGGGAGAGATGCAGACCACAGCCAGCCATGCCTCCGGTCGGCTCAGCCAGCTCAATAATGTGAATGCAGCTAAGTGAGCAGATCCTCGGCGGGCGTTGGTCATTTAACGGCAGAGGCCTGGGAGCCCAGCGGCGAGGAGGAGCCCTCCAAGGATTTGATATGTTCGATAATGTCCTGCTTGTCCCGGGAGGCCCTGCTGCCATCCGGCGACGGTGGGTGTCTAGGGTGTCGCACCGTGGACCATTGCGGCTTCGCCGGGACTCTGAGTTTGGATGGGCGCCGCGCGGGGCTGGCCGGCGGTGAATCAGGAATCTGTAGGAGTTGGGCCGCTTCCCGGTATGAGCGCAGCACCCGCCGCTTGGACTCCCACTGAAACATGAGGGCGAAGGGATGGGCCCATTGGTAGCGGATGTTAAGCTCCCTCAATTTGGCAGTGATGGGCTTGAAGTCCCGGCGTCGCCGGAGAGTGGTGGAGGCCAAGTCCTGGAACAGTTGAATGGGCTTCCCTCCGCAGAGGATTTCGGATTTGCCTCTGGCCGCCTGGAGAATGGCTTCCTTTTCAACAAAGAAGTGAACCCGTGTCAAGATGTCAGGGACCAGGCCCGGCCTCCCCATCGGCCCCGAAACCCTATGAGCGCGGTCCAGGGTGGGCGGCGAAGTGTCATCATCCCCTCGGATGTCATGGAGTAAGTCCGCCACGAAGGACATAATATCTGCCCCTTCTGCCCCAGGTGGCACCCCCCGGATGCGTATGTTGTTCCGGCGCCCCCTATTTTCCAAGTCCTCCTGTTGGATCTGGAGCTCAACATGTTGTTCTTCCAAAGTCGCCAGTCTTTGCCACAGGTGTTCTTGGTCCTCCGTGCGTGCATCCAGGGTTTTTTCCAAGTCATCCACTCGGCCACCCAGCTCTCCCACATCCCTCCGAAGGTCCTTCACGCATGCTTGGACCTCAGAGCGGAGGGACCCAATCTCCGATTTAAGTTCTTGCATGAATGCCGTCATGAAGGATTGCGTGACGGGGGCTGACGAGGCCCCGGCCCCCGAGGGCTCCACGTTCTGTGACGACGTGGCAGGCTTGGTCCACAAGTCCTTAACAGAGGCGTCTTTGGGGGTTGCCGGCGGCTCCTTCCCCTGTTTCGTACGGGTCATGGTGTGGCCGTGTTCAGGATCAGCCTCACAGTGAATGGGGGTAGCAGCCCCCAGCAGCTCAGGGGTCCGCAGTCGTGTGGCGAATGGCCAGCCCCACCTTTCCCGGCTCAGAACCACAGGGGCGCAGGGGTGAGCGCAGACGACAATGCCACGGCGTAGAGCGCCGCAACGCAGGAGGTCCTCGAGGCCCAACTCCACGTAGCAATGCGGCCGCTAAACTGTCCCAGGATTGAGCTCCCACGCCGTCCAAGAGAGGCCCTCCAGCACTAGGAATGGCCGTCACGCCTGTAGCGAACGCCACCAGCTCTCAGGTCAGGGCTCGTCAGCGGACCTCACCCAGCCCAACGTCAGTCTATCGTCTGGCTTGCATGTGTAGGCAGCAGGCCACGGATATCAGGGCGCCGGTCGTCCTCTGGGCGCGTTTCCTTCTCGAGCGCCCCCCGATCCAGGCCCAGGCCCCAGTTCAGTCGCCGTGTGGGCTAGGCCGCTCCCGCGAGGCGAGTCAAGGTGGCAGCCAGCGTCCCTCAGCCCCCGGCTAGTTCACAGCCACACGCACACTCCGCGTCGTCCGCCTTCGCCTTCGGGCCCCCGCCTCCGCTCTGGCCCCCAGCAAGCACCCAGGTCGTCCGGGAGGTCCCGGCCTACCAGCTCTCGTCGTTGTAGGCGTCGTCCGACGTTCAGCTCGGTGGCTCCTCGCCGCCCCGCTCCACGGATGGCCGGCGCCTTCCAGGCTCAAAGTCGCCACAGGCTGGCAGAACGACGCCGCGGCCAGGGCCCGGCCGGGCCAGTCCAGGGGCCCCAGTCACCAGCAGCAGGGCCCGCAACGCCGCCACGCGGCAGTAGCTCCGCGCGTGCAGTCGTAGGTTATGGCCAGGTGCCCCCAGGTAGCCCCAGCAGCCGCTCCGCGTAGCAATGTCAGGGCCGAGGCCTCATCACAGTCTGCCTCCTCATTGGCGCCACGGGACGGGCAGCCGCAGCGACGGGCCAGGGCTAGCCGCAGAACACAAGATGGCGGCCGCGCCCGTCCCCGAGCCCGATCTCCCTCGAGTCGCCGCTCCGTCGGCCCCAGTCGCCTCAAGGTCGCTGTCGCTCTGTCACACGGCCCCAGCCGCCTCAACGTCGCCGTCGCTCTGGCACACGGCCTCGCGGCTGCTCCAGCGGCACTCCTCCCGGTCAGCCAGGCGCAGCCAAGATGGCGGTCGCAGTCTCTCCCGCCGGCTCCCCGCCTCACATGTCACCCCTGCTCGCCACAGCCGGTGTCGGAAGTCTCTAAGGCGCCTGGCAGCCGCCCGCTGTCGATATCCAGCCGGTCCCCCCCCGGCTAACTCGTCTCCGCATCCACCGCCCCGCTTTAAAGGCTGTTTTCCTCGGCGGCGGCCCGGAGCCTCAGCGATGTGCGACTCACATCGTCCGCGGCGAGACCACGCCCCCCATAAAATTATTTTATAAGAGCAGGTGGCGCTCCTGGAAATTGAGGGAGACCCAGAGTCGACCATGGCTCCGCAGAGCCATGTGTAGAGCGTCGGTGCTTCTTACCTCGTTGATTGACAGACAGCCAAGGCGAAGAGGAAATCCGCTTAGACTTCTTTTTCTTGTGCCTAGTCCAGAGTGTCCCAAAGACCTCAGAGAACAAGAGGAGAAAGAGGACTTTGGACACCGGGAGCGGTCCCCTGACCTCCTATTCTTCGATCGGGACCTCCAGAGTCTCGCAAACCGGTGTCATCTGCCAGGCCGGAAGGAGCTTCATACATCTCGCTCCCGCAAGGCCTTCGGAGCCATGGCCCTCGCCGTCGAGACACACAAGGTGGGGAACAGTTACTGACATGTCGCAGTGACCGGCGCCGCAAACACAATTTAAACCCTGTCATTAAGACAAAAGGTATTGGAACAATACTGGCACAGAAAGAAAAGAACCGACGCCTGCGCGCCTGGGTGGCTCCTATATAGGTGACCGCAGCGTAATAACTGGGGTTATAGATGCCATACAGAGTCGAATTGGGCCACCAGACGGCATGCACAAGGGGTACTGCTCATGCAAACATTTCCATATTCAGCCAGACGAATTCAAAGATAAGAAACCTGCAGCTAGAAGTCTATCAGATACCGTATACAATAATATGTAATAATAGAAATAAAAACCAGAATGCAATAAATACTTACAGATATTACTATAAAAATACAAAAAGACAATGTAACAAATACTACTGACCTCAGTGTAGATCCACACAGTCTGAACTTTCCTCCTAGTGTGTAATGCCCAAGCTTATACATTTTGCAGTGTGACCCACATTTTTGTGGTTAAGGGCCTTTAACAGATTAATAGGGCCTCTGATATTGTTCCAATACCTTCTGTCTTAAAGATGGGTTTTAGGTATTTTTCTGGGCCTTGTATAAGGATGGACACAAGCATTCTGTGTGTTCAATAGACTCCTTTGCTGTATTACACATCCTACATGTACTATACATTTACACATTTGTTTTACAAATACCACCAAAGTCATTTAAGGGGAGATGCAGAAGGCTAAAATGCAAGACAATCTTCTTCTCCCAAAGCCGCATGGTATCAATTGAGAAACTCACACAGCCTTCAGTTTCACCTCCAGACCAGTCAATTGTGGCCTGTTACAAACAACTGCAGGCGAATAAGTCTAGAGCATTGGGTACTTTCAAACCTTTTGTTTGGACTGGACGATGCAGTTATTAAGCCGATAACATAATTGGGCATATAACCCTATTCAATTAAGGGGGAAATTCTCCTTTGTACTTCTGAAGATGGTCTTTTCATCATGGAGTGATTGGATTTCAAAAACGAACTAACTGGATCTTTTAATCTTGTGACACTCATTGTGTAACCTTGTTTGCCCTGAAGAAACGACAACTAATCGCAAAGATCGTGAAAAATATGTTGGCTTGTCTTTAATATTGCCTGAACTATATAAATATCACGTTTCTTCAATGAAAACTTCAGAATTCTGTCTACATATATACATTTGTCGAGAGGTGTGTACCACCAAGAACCGGTATAGTATGTTAACAGTAAGAAGTTTATTCATAGGAAAGTGCAGGAGCCCACTTCCCGCAGGTCAAAACTCCAGGGAATCCAAACCACATCTAAGAGCTCGGATGTGGATACCATGGGGAAGGAATGCAGGGGATGAGCTAAGCTCAAACAATTACACATACGAATATAAACAAATGTACGCGGTACATCGAGATACAGCTGATCATCAACTGTACACCTGTGTCAATGACATAAACAAAGAACAGAATGAGAACGTTACATCGTCTTCCCCTTTATATAGAAAGAAAACCAAAAGAATAAAATCAATGCATATAAAAATCCTTATATTTAGTAGGCATGAAAACACGGCGAGTGCTTCTACACTGCAACTGAGCATTACCATCAGGCTAGCTAACCAATTCACCCACAACATTCGTAGGAACATTTTCATTTGTCATACTTGCAGAAACACCTTCAGTGATGCTTACATCTGTGTCTGAAGTATTTGGAACAGTAACTGAATAATGAGTGATAGAGGAAGAGGAAGAATTTTCATCTTCCAAGTTAAACCAGCTTTCACATTTCTGGTATTTGTACTTACCAATTTCAACTGCTTGTTCAGGCATCAATTTAACTAGTGCTCTTGTATTCCTCCAAGCTTTGCCCTGCAGTAAGGCTGACCCTTTGGAAGTTTTCTCAATTTGAACTGGTTAAGAAAACAGATTCTCCTTTTTTGACTCCAGTATGTTGTTTAACCAGAACCCAATCATTTTCCTTGAAATCAACACATTTCACATAATACAGCTTGTGTTTTGTCTGTGCAGCATCCACTCTGTTTGACCAATTTGGCTATGCCACAATGGGAAACTTTATTTTTGGGCATTGTGTCCTTCACCCAAACCGGACACACTTCTGGTTTCCTTTTTCATAATAGAAGAAAAGGAGACACGCCAGTGGTAGAATGTGGAGGTGAGATATTATGCCAGACTGTGTTGCAAGAATTCTTCAACAGGTACCCTACTTGCAAAAGCAGACTGTAACCCTTCTTATTTACTCTATCTGCCAGATCATTAGAGGTCGGTGAATATAAAGCTACTTTCAAATGTCGGATGTGATGTTTTTGTACAAATTCTTTCATGTGTGAAGAAATTAAATAGAGTACCATTATCAGTAACCAAGTCCCTGGAAGTCCTTAATTTTCAAAGTTTTTGCTTAAAAAAGCTACCACAGACAAAGTATTTGCTACTGGAACAAATTAAAAAAAAATATCCATTTTGAAAAATAATCAACAAAGACTACCAAGAATTTTTTGTCAGATGGTAGTAAATGAAATGGCCCCGCAAAATCTAGAGCTACTTTTGACCAGTGTTCTTCAGGATATGGAACCATGTGTAATAGTGTGTTATGGGTAAGCCAGTGTTTGTCTGAAAGCAGACAAGTACTTTAGGAAGATATCCAGTTGGCCACTTTGGAATCTAGTGAGGGCCACCAAAGATATTGTTTTAAATTTTTCCAAGTGGCCCCCATCCCTAAATGACCTCGATAGGCAGCTTGGAATAGTTTGGTCTTATGACAGTATGTGGAATGGTAACATTGCGAAAAAGCAGCCCATTAACAATGGATAACTCACTGGTTATTTGTGAGAAAGGTCTGAGAGGGGCAGATAATGACCTTTCTTTGGGCCACCCTTTTTTAACAAACTCCATCACCAAAGATAAGACGTTATCTTCAACAATGGCAGATAACCAATCTTCACGGGAAATGAGTTCAGATGTACTTAAAATATCTAAAAGTGGCTACTACTGATTCAACTTCATGCTCCTCAGAGTCAGTATCATGAATGGGTATTCTATATAAAAATCCGCTCTCAAGTTTCCGTTACCATGAATGTAATCAATTTTGAAGTTGTACTCCTGTAAGCATGAAAGGAGTCTAACATGTCTTGCTGGCACTTTACGTGAGCCATTTCCATTGAGCAAATTAATTAAGGGTTTATGGTCTGTGAAAAGAACAAAACTCCTACCCTAAAGATACGTTTTGAAGTTTTCGATAGCCCATGAGCAGGGTAATGCTTCTCTCTCTCTCTCAATAGTATTATAGTGAGATTCTGAAGTTTTAAGGGATTGAGAAGCAAAAGCCACTGTGTGTTCAATGTTTTCATAACATTGAGACAATACAGCACCTATCCCAATCTGACTTGAATCAACATGCATTTAGAATTGGGTTTAAAAGCCGATAGAGCAGGTGCATTCATAAAAATGTTAACTGTAGTAAAAGCTAGGTCAGATGCATCATGCCAAACAAATTGTGCATTTTTCTGCAACAACTTTCTAAGAGGTTGTGCAATCATAGCATAACCTTGAATGAATTTATAAGAGTATTCTTTCATTCCTAGAAAATATTTCAAAGTAATCTAATCATTGGGAGGAGCAAAACCTTGTATGACTTGTACTAATGGAAACTTTGGGTATATATCAGTGTCGGATATATGATGTCCTAAATAATCTACTCAGTTTTGAGTAATTGACATCTCTCAGGCTTAGTGTAATGTCTATATCCATGAAAATGTCTAACACTTTTTAAGGGTATTTTTATGTTCGATCTTCATTCTTGAAAAATATAAGGACGTCATCCTGATAAGCCTGTGTGCTAAAATGGTGTCCATTTGTTTTTGAAGAACGCTCGCTGCAGATGCAAGACCAAATGGGAGCCTTAGGAATTTGTAAGCTCCAAAAGGAGTGATAAAGGTTGTAATAAAATAATAATAATAATAAAACCATTTCTAGAGCGCCTGGTTACACTACCATAGTGTGTCCCCGCGCTAACAAATGCTGCTGCTGACCACCTAAGACCAAAGGCCGGGAGCAAACCCCAATCCCAGATGCAGAGAAGTTAGTTTATACCCGGGAATAGGTGGGTTTTCAATTTTAAACGGAATCTTGCTTCAGAAGGCTCCATACGAAGATCAAGAGGAAGCCTATTCCAGTGTTTACAGGCCAAAAACCTAAACGAAGCACCTCCGATCTTGGTCTTGCGAACCCGGGGAAGTTTGAACCGCATAGCTCCCGCAGACCTAAGGTAGCGAACGGGGCGATGAAGGGTAAGAAGGTTACGCAAATAGCCGGGGCCTTTACCCTGAGCTATGCGATGGGCTAAGCAAAGAGCCTTGAACCTAATTCGCTCCTCAATGGGGAGCCAGTGGAGTTCATAAAGAGCCTTTTTTCCTGATGCTCTGCGTGGGAGGTTAAGCACCATACGTGCGGCGGCATTTTGCACACGCTGAAGTTGGTGAATACCTTTTTTGCTAAGCCCCAAAAGAAGAGCATTGCCGTAGTCCAGATGAGGCGTGACTAAGGCATGAATGAGTGTCTTTCTGGCACTAATGGGGAGTAACTCGAGGATTTTCCGAAGAGTTTTGAGTATATCAAAGCATTTGCACGTGATTTTACTGTTCTGATGCTTAAAAGAGAACTCCGTGTCCAGCATAATCCCCAGGTTTCTAACAGACTCAACCGGCTGAGGAGTATCCCCCAGTTGTGTAGGCCACCAGGCCTGTGACCAAGCAGAGGGGGATTTCCCAACAACTAGAATTTCAGTTTTGTCGCCATTAAGGCGTAGACAGTTGTTGTTCATCCACCCTGCTACGGAGAGCATACAGTTGGAGAAATTAGTGGTCACATCTGACTGGTTATCGGTGAGTTTGATTATTAATTGGGTATCGTCAGCATATGTGACGATATCCACTCCGAAGGCTTCCACAATGCGAGCTAAAGGCTCCATGTAAAGATTAAACAGTGTAGGGCTTAAACTGGAGCCTTGAGGGACTCCATGTTTGAGCTTTCTGAGGGAGGATTTATAAGGGGGGCAGTGCACCTGGAAACTCCTGTTGGCTAAAAAGGATTTAATCCATTCCAGTGCAGATCCCGTCACTCCCCTATCCGAGAGGCGAGACAACAGCGTTGAGTGCAGTACCGTATCAAAGGCTGCACTTAGATCAAGTAAAACCAACGCTGCCGTCTGCCCCTCGTCAACTGAGTTGATGTCCTGATCACCATAAGATTTGGGAAACACGTCTGGGTTATGTAAAGGTTTGAGTGAACTACAAATTTGATCATATAGCATATCTGAAATAATTGTAATGGGTGCCCCTGAATCAGCCATCATGTCAAATGTGACGGAACCAATATGAACATCACAAATAGGTCCTTTCACAGATTTAACATAACTGCATCTACATCCAGTGTAAGAACAACCCTTGACATATCCTGTGTACAGTTCTCTGCGACAGAGGCTATGTCAACAGAGCCAATATGAGAGGTATCTCCCCCCACTCCTACAGATGCCCTGAAAGTGAACCATTTTGTGGCACTTGGCTCATCTTTTCCCAAAGGCTAGGCATGCCGCATAATTGCCGATGTGTTTATGAACCACACTTATAGCAAAAGGATAGTCTTTTTTCTGTTGAAATTTGTTGTTTTTGCCCTGTAAGTTAAAGCGTTATCAGAATCTGATACTTGCACAGAATCAATGGGTTGTGTCACGAGGTCTGCGGAACTACATCTCCTAGACATAATGGAAATTTCAATAGCTTTAGCCATATCTACTACTTCAATCATAGTTGGATCTCTAAAGAGAAGTTCCTGATTTTTTCTTGAATTGAAGCAAAACATGAATTGATCCCCAATGGATGCATCTAACGTTGGTCCAAAATTACATTTTGCAGCCAGATTTCTCAGCGCAAACATATTCTTCAATTGTTTCTTCTGAAGTTTGTTTTCTTCAATTAAAGTTGAATCTTTGTAGCAGTTCACTTGGTTGTTCCGTAAATGTATTCTTTAGGCTGGTGACAGCTTTCAAATATTCATTCCAGCCTTCACCTCCTCCAGAGGGTGTAATTATCAAAAATCCAGTGGGTGTATCAAAAATCTGTTGGCCTTCCACACCTAAATTACTATATAAAATAGCCTTTTTTCTTTAGCATTACATTTTTCAGCATCAATTGCTACTAAGAAATTTTCAACAGTATTGTACCAGTTTTCCCATAGTTGTGGTAGCTTACCAGGATTTTGTAGAAAAAGCTGTATTTGCACTAATTGTTGAATTTCTTTTCTTAAATAAAAATGTCCACACTATTTACTGTAGGTCGATGGAAAATCCTAATAAGCACAAAGGTTTCAGTATTTGTATTTAAAACGATTGATGTGCTGCCAAATCATGAAAACGCAGCGTTCTGGATTTGCTGGCTTTAATTGTGGCCCAAAGCAATATGGCCAACCTGTTGCTGTGATACGCTGCGTCAAAGATATAGCTGGAGGCGTCAAGTGAACCCACAAGGTACGGGAGGCGCGTGTCCGGCAGCAAGAGCACGCACAACGTCCAAGGAGGACCCTCTGGTATGGGAACCGTACCAAAAACAAAGGGATCGCCCTACAAGGCAACTCACTGGGTCGGAGGTGTGAAGCTGAAGCAGTGCGGTAGCGCAAGGGGCAGAATTGAGGCTTGACGGAAGCAAATTAGCAACAGAAATGTCAACAAGCATTTACAATGCAATGGTCTCGGCAATATTCTAGGTAGAGCTATTGGTATTGTTCATTATTTTTTTAATCATTTTTGTATCCCTAAATAAATGGCATTGTCATTTCTATTGGCATTAGTTTTTTTTTTGCATATGTGATACCTATTGCATTAGCAGAGAGAGAGTGAGGTAGTGAGATAGAGAGAGAGAGTGAGGTATTGAAATAGAGAGTGAGGTAGTGAGAGAGAGTGAGGTAGAAAGAGAGTGAGGTAGTGAGATAGAGAGTGAGGTAGTGAGAGAGAGAGAGTGAGGTATTGAAATAGAGAGTGAGGTAGTGAGAGAGAGTGAGGTAGTGAAAGAGTGGAAAAATAAACTGCCTTAACTGCCGCTGCTCGGCTTCCAGGGGCAGTGGAGCTCTTTGGAACCTTAAAGTGGCAGTGTCAAATTCTTGCTTATGAAAGTATTCGCCACCTACTTACAGCATTTTCTGAAGATCTTTTAATCTTCAAAAAGCGACAAAAATGCGATTTTGCCGCATAAAAGGCATTTGGGGGAGGGGGAGGTGTGTGTGTGTGTGTGTGTGTGTGTTTTCTCCTTAAACTGAGTTTTAAAGGGACATTTGAAGTGTAAATGTGCTCTGCTGTCCCAGCACATAGGCAGAAATACCATAATGTTTAGGAATGACAAAGAAGATCCTGTGACCGAGAGAATAGTATCGGAATCTACTTTTAACTGCAAAAAATACATTTAAAGTGATGGGTTCTATGAGACTGAGCTTGGGGTGGGGGCTAGCGACATAAAATGCCTTCCATGATTGACCAGCTGACCCATGATGTGCTTAAGAGATCCTGTCCAGACGTGACTCCAGTCATCTGGGAGTCAGGCCTGTCCATCAGATGTGCACTGGACTGTAAGCCATCCTCGATTACTGTGACTGCGCAGCCCGAGGAACAACAGAAGCGTCTGATAACGGAGGGCTCGCGGCACTGGCCTGTGACAGAAACTCCTAATCTCGAAGGACTTTCTCAAGCAAAACAGTTCAACGAAGCAGGGCTGTAAAACGGTCAAATAAAAAAAAACTTTACATCTGTTTTCTAGGTCACACTTTGTGACCCTCTGTAGATAAAGAACACCAAATGACAACATTCGACAAGAGGGTTAGAGCGCCCCCCTTCTCCACCGCGGCTCTGTTAACATTAAAGATTTCTGCCCAGGGAGTGAAGGGGAAGGGGGTGGGGGGGCTGCCTTTCATCGCCATCTCTCCGCCTCATTGGCTCCAGCCTCGCTGGCCCCTGCTCCTCGGTACGGTTGTACAGTAAATTGCCATCCGAGAGGGCTCGTCAATCTGTGGGGTAGAGCGCTGTGGTGTTGGGAAGCCGCACCCTGGCATCCACTCTAATTTGTACCGGGGAGCTCAGGGGAGGGGAGACTGTGAGAAAGGTGAAGGGGGGTGCCGGAGGTGTTACATTACTCCTCCGACCGCCCCCTAAGCACACTGTTGAAAAGGAAAAAGAAACCGGGTTTATGACTAACTGGGGAAATGTTCTTATGGCATCTGTAGTCTTTGTAGTAAAATATTATGCGCCTTGAAGGAGTGGGAATTTCAGAGTGCGCCGGGGTTGTTGGCTAAGCAAAAATCCCCCTGGAAAATAGCTGGCGCAGTGCGGCTGGTGAGAGGCTGGTCAAAGTCCTTCCCACCGACGAGCCTGAAGCCCCAGGGTCCGGGGCCCTCGATAACGATACGGATCATGCCTGACATGCTGCCGGTGTGCGCGTCCGGGAGGTAGGGCGCTAGGGGCTGGTCCTACGCAATCTCCCCACAGCTGCAGAAGGGAATGCCAGGGTGAACTTAAACAATCACGGAGTCCTGCGCACTCCTCCCCTGCCGCTAGGAGGGAGGGAGGAAGGAACACCCACAGCCCGTTGCCAGCAGCCACACGGCTAAACCGGGAGAGCCCGGGGCGAAATAGGGAGGACTATTCAATGCTGCACCTTGTACGAGATGCATGGGGGGGGGGGGGGGGGTCTTTGGTGCCGAAACGAAACTACACTCACCGCAAACAAAAGGCACGGCGTGAAAACACGGTGTGCAGGGCAGCGAGGAGGACGCAGCGCTGGGGTGACACACGAGTAGTAGATGGAAATGTGAAACGTGGTTATTATTTAAGATACAGGGCCTAACTAGGCGGGCAGCGCGAGAGAGCAACAGCAAGAAGATCCTCACGGCCAGACGATCGATAAAAAATGGCGGATGGGAGCTTCCAAACTTTTTCGGATTCGGGGGCGTGTTCCTGCTGTTCTAAAAGGGCGTGGCTAAAAAGTGGAAAGAACAGCAAGGAACACGCCCCCGAATCTGAAAAAGACGGAGCCTATTTGGAGGGACGGCTCTCTCCTCCAACGGCTGGCCTCCGTTTAGGAAGCCAGCCAATGGAGGAGAAGCTAAAAGAGAGGCGGGCTAAATAGCCACTCTAGAAAACATTAAATCTTCCGACTTCCGGTTCTGCCTTCGGCAGACCGGTAGTCCTCGACCTAAAAAGTGGACTGCGGGCTCCTGCAGGTCGCTGCCAAGTATGGTGACAGTAAGAAGTGTATTCATAAGAAAGCGCAGGAGGCACTTCCTGCAAGTCCGATTTCCAGGGAATCTAAACCGCATCTAGGAGCTAGATTGTGGATACCATGGTGAAGGAATGCGGGGCATGAGCTAAGCTCAAACAATTACACATATGAATATAAATAAATGCAAGAGATACATCATGATAAAGCTTGTCATCAGCTGAACATGTGTCAATGACAAAGGACAGCATGCTAAACGCTAAAGCTACAAAATTACACACTTTTGAAAGGATTCTTGCATCTTTCCAAAGTATCGCAGGAGGTCCTCAAAGGGTTCCTTCCCTTCCATACATTAAGTATGCACTACACAAACGTAATATGCTGCATGAAAAAAAACATCATAGAAACAGCGAACACGCTTCGAGAATACAAGATTAAGTAAAACATGTCAAATAAAAACATGGACTAAATCGCAGACATTAATTCCCTTAAATATTCATTGTTAAGATATTGATCAATGTTTTTACTAGTAGAGTGAAAGAAATCAAACAGAGCTCAAAAAGGACCTTTTTCGATGTTTGTTTTTAATTCCTAGCTGGCCCAATTTAAGCCCTGTATACACTTCAGACTAAACGACCGTTGTTACAATGTTCGATCTTTGCATACCCTACTCCCAGTGGCCAAAAATTCACGTACACCACAATAAAACGACAAACCAAATACTTATTGCCATTTTAACACTTAAATCGTTGGGCTCGTGTTCATTTTTTCAGCATTCCACAACCGTAGTAACAAAAATCTAATGGTCTGAATATTGATCTGGCGTTCTTTGTCCATAGTTAATTGGATACCAAGATACGTGATCACTTCAACGCAAGAAAACCAGCTACCAATGTCGGTCAGACTCTGCGTAATTCAGAAAATGTAATTAAATACTTATATGGCAAATTGTCATAAGTGAGCAGTCTCTAAAGTTAGAGCAGCTCGCTTAATTGGTCCGTGGTACTGATGGAGCAGAGGGGTGATCTCGCCCGAGTCACTAAACAAGGTTATTTATCTTGTTTCCCATCAGGGGTGCCTCCTGCAGCTGGCTTGTCTGTCAAGTTTTACGCCACCCAAAGATGTTCTCAGTTTGTTTGCTATAGATCCTGACTCCATTTCACAGCGATAACCAGTTCTAAACGTACAGTAAACTGACGTCCAGAAGCTCAGCTTTAACAAAAATTACGATAACGCCCAAACGAACAACCCTACTTGCGTCAATGTAGCCACTTAGAATATCAATGGTGAGGCCTAGCTGTAAGACCGAGACCTAGTATCTTCCAGTAAGCCATGCAAACCCTCCTCACCCTCACCAAGTATCTTCTCCATCCTCCTCCTCCGCCATCTTCCTGTGAGGGGTATGCCCCGGAAACGCTGCCGAACCTTACGGAACTAGCGGTTGCTGTGGAGACGCCGGGACGCGGTAATCAGAGCAGGTCCTCGAAGACGACTTTGCCCGGTGAAAGTGCCTGTGCGGCATGGGTATAGAAAAGGGACAATGACAATCGTAAACACGGACTAAGATGGGCACGAGCTCTCTGGAAGGAGAGTGGGGCGTGAAATTGGTGGTAGCTACAAATAAAGATAAGCAAGAGCCCGTGCTAAGAAAAATCAATAAGAAACTATAGCCACGTCAAAGTACATTAAAAAACGATAGAAACCTTGGGTAGCGACAAAAAAGAGGCGCAGCAAAAATCCCGGGTCTGGTCAAAAATAAACTGTGTTGAGACAAGGTAGTGCCTGTCCCAATTGTTCTTGTTACACTGTCTGAAAGTTCACGCTACTCGTGGCGCTAGTTCCACTGTTGTTTTCATGCGTCTGCTACCTCTTCCCAAGGTGGCGGTGACTCAGTTACCGCTCAGGCTACGTTTAATAGATGTTTCCTTTGTTTCCATTGTCGCTAAATAAACAGGCAGAATTTAGGGCAGGCCGTAGGGTCCTGAGATCCAGGAAGAAAAGAAAATAATAGTTAGAAGGGGAGGAGCTGTCCCTACTGTAAAGTTACCATGTTTTAAAAAAAATACAGTTTCTTGTGGGGACCCGAAGTTTCGGCTCTTTACTGCAGTGCCGCACCCGGACTCCGCTCCAACTGCATTTTTCCCTGTTAGACTGTGACCACCCTCTCTTGCAGCCTGGACGTCTCTCAGGCTGTGCCCCCACACCCCCTTTTTTCCAGTCATGGAACGGTACCAGGTGCTGGAGATGGTGGGTGAAGGATCCTTTGGTAGAGTCTACAAAGGACGAAGGAAGCAGAGTGGGCAGGTGAGGGAAACCGAAAGGAGAAATAATACAGATGTGATTACATGATCTTCAACCCGCCTACCCTAGCACGCGCAAATCCCTCTATAGGGTCCTCCCGATTAGAGAGGGTTAACACATTTGAATATCTGGGGGTAACAATTAACCTGTCCATGACGTGGCATTCACATAAAACTAAGGCAAATTTGAAACTGACTCAGCTGGTGGGTGGCATCACCAGGATGACAAAAGGACTGACCTATAAGCCATTTGGCCCCCGTCTCCAAATTTATAAAACCCAGGCAAGAGCGGCAGTGACTTATGGAGCTGAAATCTGGGGGCATACTGCCGTCCAGAAGATCCAGGTCACGGAGAACAATTTTTTAAGGCAACTGGCAGCTTTACCGATTGGTACCCCTCTTCTCCCCCTCAGATTAGATCTGGGCCTAAGGCCGATTTCAGAGGAGTTGGGTCTCAAACCCCTAACTTTTTGGTGTAAAATATGGAGCTCCCCGGAACTTGCTAACTATAGAGCTGAGCTGCTTGAGATTTTGCGTTTTTCAAAAATTGCACAAATCCCATGGCTAAGATATATTAAGCAAACTTGCGAGTTATTAGGTAGACCGCTATTGTGGTCCGACCCAGGGATTGCATGTCCCAGGTTTTCACGTAAATCTATTGCCAAGGTTTATTATGAGCATAATTTACGCTTTGCAATTACGAGTGCAAGGGAGGGGTCTCCAACCGAATACTTCTTGGGCTTTAAAGACTCATACCATCTAGAGCTTACATTCAATGATATGGGCCCTCCACTAACAAGGAAGTTATATATGCAATGGCGTTATAGTACTCTCCCTCTCAGGGTGCACACAGTTCACTGGACAAACTCCCTCTCTACAGTCCAATGCCCCACTTGCACATACTCGCGAGAGACTGATTTGCATATTATATTCTTCTGCCCAGCTTACCAAAGAGCAAGGAACTATTGGCTTCGCCCACTCCTTAGAAATCTGGCCTTTAGGCAGTATTTGCCAGCTTTTAGAATATTGAAAACAGATCTATCTGCCCCAATTGTATTTGCTGTTGCAAAATTCCTAACATCAATGTGGATTACCCGTACTCATTGTATTAAGCTAATACAGTTGAATGAATTTTCTTGAAGATTTTAGTCTAACTGTTCTACGGTTAATTTTAACTGATTGATGTCTGTTTTATCTTCTTTTCTGTGCATATTTTTATTGATATGTTGTATTCTTTTATGGTCCTAGTGACCTAAATAAAGACGAAATGATGATAATGATTAACGAAAACTGAATTCGAAGCTTGACAGCTAGACTTATTTATTTGATGAATTCAGTGTATTCTGCAGTTCCACTCTGACAACAAAAACTGATGACTGGAAATCTTACATTGCCTTAAGCCGATGGTGACTGCTCCATGTGCGGTTATCTCGGATATTTCTGTCTATTTTGTGTCGTTGGTGAGGAGTTTTCTCTTAAAGCTCAGTTTTAGGAATACTTCACACTGTTCTGCCCCAAAACCTCCAACCCACAGCGGTAGCTGCACAAATTCTGCCCCAGCTACACCATTGCAAACAGTCTTTTATTAGATCTTCTAGTTACAAGAACATAGCTTTTTAGTCGATAGGTCCCTCATCACATCACTCCTTTACTGCTCAATTCATCTTCCTTCAGTTGGGTCAGCGCCTAAACACCTCCGGGCATGAGTGCGCTTTATAAATTCTCATTTCATTTCAGTGCTCTCAGGAGGTTACAAAGAGTCCACAACTTTGCTCTCTACTAAGTCACAAGTCGTAATAAATGTAGCCATGCTTCAGATGCCCGTAGACCCCTCTGCTGGGTACCACAGAGTGAAATGTGCAGTTCTTTGTCTAATGCTTTAAGATTTCGGCAATAAGGACCGCTATTGTTTAAAACACCAATTCTCAATATACTGGTTGTCTCGTGTTCTACGGTCCGATCTCCTTTATTAGGTCGAGCCCGGGCACCGCATGCACTGCGAGGAATGCTGTAATGAGGTATGGACTTGGAGCCTCGCCCACTCTCCGTTCATATGTTTAATTGGCTTGTGTCATTGTCTTTAGTGAATGCTGGCTTCTAATTCGTTAATAGGCTTGTTAGTTCATCCTTAGTACCGCCATGTCTTCATTTGTAACCTCCCATGAGGGCATCCCCTGTAACGTGTGTTGTTGCTCGGTAGGCTTTAATTACAGCCTCCGATCACTATTTTGTTCTATTTATTTGCGGCTGCTTTGTGGCACCAAACGTAGCTGCATGTTTTTTTTCTTTATATTTTTTATTTAACTTTTGTTTGTAAATTGTTTACGCCATGCTTTCACATTTATGGCAGACACACCCCTTTCTTTAGAAGAGGCGCGCCTAAGGAGCAGGGCACTACCGCAATTAAACTGAAAGTGCGGCATTGGGCTCTTTTGCAAACAACCATTTGCAATGCAATAGGTCTTGCATTTTCAAGAGTTTCGTTAGCATAGCACATGCTTGTATCATTTGATAGTTGTGTGGTCTGCTGTCTGATGTAAACAGACGTTTTGCACTTTGTGTTTCACTACAATGTGCTGACTGGCTGGACAGAGTCTGGATTGCCTGAATAGGCACTTTTCCCACAAATATTAAAAGGACAGTGATTACACAGATTAGGGTTTGAGAAAAACAGAATATATGTGCTTTTTATTTTTTGGTGTATTTCTGTCCATTGAATAAAGAATAAGAAACTGCCTGTTCTCTGTGAGTTGGACCCTGGCTTTTTAATACTAGGGAAACTCAAGGTTCTTAAAACACAGCCTCCCCCTGAAGTGAGATACTCCAGTAGCACTGGCTTGAAGTTCACAATCTAGGAGAAAATTCGCAAAGTCAGCAAGAATGTCCAGAATGAGCACCTGGAGTGTGGAAACTGGAGATAGGTCAAGGTGCCACTAACTCCTGTGAATTCCTGTGATTGGCAACAGTAACAGTATTTGCCCACTCCTCTCATTTAATGGATGCAATCGCACCATATCTCTGTAGGCTCCACGAGTTCCACAAAATCCCACCTCTCACTGGTGCAAAAAAATGCCTCACAATATTTGCAACTTGATTTCTTCGCAGATCAGTTTGAATATGCTGTCTCTCTTGGCTGTCCTATAATTAGTTTCACAAACTTATGAGCAGGGGTATAGAAAATACTGTAATAACCAACAATAGTTAAAATTGCAATAACCCACATGCAATACTGCAATAGAACTTGATAACCTAAAAAAAGCAAACATTTCCAACCAATATGGCATACCCTACGCAAGACACTAAAGCGCCGCCAGTAATAATTCAGACTTTCCTGTGACCTTTGGCCTCCTACTATTCCTAATTGGTGCAGCCTCTCAAGAAAGTCCTCCGCCTGAATACCTCTCTGACATTCAATTGAGGACTGAATCTAATTATTCATAGGAACTAACAACTGTAGAAGTTATAAGCACAAGGAATTTGCCCATGCTGCTGTTAGATATTTCTATGTTTGCCTATTACCTCTAGTTATTGCATGCCTAAAAGATGGCTCTGCAGATGTATACATTTCAGGTATAAAGAAAACAAGTATTTACAATGCAATAGGTCTCGCATTTGCTAGAGTTCAAGTTACTATCATTGTAAATAGCAATGCCTTTTATTTATCTGTTTTGAAAAACAACACATAAATAAAAGGCATTGTCATTTACAATGCCAATAGCTCAAACTCTCGCAAATGCGAGACCTACTGCATTGCAAAAGCTAGTCTATTAACTGTTCCCTGTTTGAAATGATCTCCGTTATAAATCTTCTTCCTTGCTTTTTTACACCCCTAATTGAGGAATGATCATCCAGTGTTCTTCCAAGTTGTCTAAAGTCATTACAGCTTCCAAAAGTAACAAGAGACTCTTTTGTTCTTTAAAAGTTGTAGTCCTGAGACCTCCCGTAGTTCTTCAGGTTTTGCTGCTATGCTGTTCATCCCCAACATTATATGCAGTTCCCCAGGGCTCAAATACTAAAATAAAGTGGGATGAGGACTCGCCAAGTTAGGCAGAATGGACGTGACATCACAGCACGTGACATTGCATGTGGCATCACAACCCATGACCTCACAGGAAGTGACATCGGATTTTAAGACCTTTACATTTTGCACTGGGGTTGTGCCAAAATATTGACACAACCCAGGCGCAAAATCTGGGCCTCAACTTATACATACATTTTTAAAATCCCGGCCACAAAAAAATTGGCAACAAGGACAAATGTGGCAGTACATCTGTTCTGCTTAATTGTTTGCAATTGTTTTAAAATATCTTATGGGGTTACGGCACCTGATACAGAGATCTCTGTGTGCCAGCTAAAAATCTCAGGGAATAATAATAATAATGGTAAGGTAACTCTGCAGGATAACATATTTGTTGGAGAGATCTGTGTTTTGCCTAGTCCTAGTTTTGAATCAAAGTAGCATTGAGGGTTAATATGTCTCCTGCAAAGCACATTATGGAACACGCAGATGACAGATTTTCATTTTATGTAAACAGGTAAGTGGGTTGCTGCTTTTAAGACAGAGATCCTTTTGTTACTTGTAGTTCATAAATTGTAATCCTTCTAATTTAGCACAGTGAGGCATGAAGGACATGTGGCTCCCACACCTTGCAACCCTCACTGCCTTATCTAACACATCCTTTATATTGATGTATACTCATGATTTATTGTCCATGTATAAATATGTATATGTGAGGTAAAGCGCTCTGATACCCTGCATTGGGATGAGTAGACTCTTCCCAATGCAGGGTGTCAGAGCGCTTTACATCACACTTACACAAATAACAATTTAAATACCACTATTTTGTTTTATTTCTTTTATAGCACTACTGTAGTACTAAAGCGCAAAAAAAGTAATAAACCAAATAGTGGTATCTAAATTGTTTTTTGTGTAAATACTGGGGTGACCAACACATCTAACATTCTTACAATGTATGCATATATATCTCTCGTATATTGGGACTGAACAAAGTCAAAAGCATTTCTCTCTTAAGTACCTGTGAAGTGATAAGATGTGAGCCTTTCTTTCTGCTCATTGCATCTAGGTGTGAGGCTCCACATAGCTCCCAGCCAGGATACCCCTCCCACAAAAAAGAGGCCTAATGGCCCATTAACTATGGTCTTTGTTATGGGCCCAGCTTGCATCTGATAAGCCCCTTCCCTGCCAGCACTTTGCTGCTCGGAACAAAAACAGACAACTTGCAGGCTTGGCTAAAAGTGTCCCGATGTCTGAAAATCACACTGGGACGAGCTCAGCATATTTCTGTGAATTCCAGCTGAAGGCAGCCAGCTTTGCAGCAGGGTAGACAGCATCTACCCTCTGAAAATAGTGGGTAGACTGCATCTACCCGCGTCTACCCTCGACTCGAACCCCTTCACTTTGCTTTTTAGACCAAGATGCCCCTCGGGGATTGGCAATATAAATAAAGCAGAGATATCCTGGAATCTGAGAATTATACATTGGGTAGTGTTGGCACTACTGCTTTACTGAGCCTAGAGCGCTAAGTGAGCTGGGGCGATTCCCATTATAAGTGCGGGCCTGCAACTTTGACCATACTTAATGCAGTTGGCTGACAAAAACAGATGCAAACAATTTTGGTGAATAAATCAATTCACAATGGTTCACAAAGAACTCATTTACAACAAAATACTTGACAAAGACAAAAAAATTACTGTAGTTAGTCTGATTTAGAAAATGTATAAACCGCTATGAACAGCAGGTTCCAGTTATGAGAACCGCTTTATTCACATCATAAACCACATCTTCAACTCGACATTTACAAGGGATTGATGCAAAGTGACCCCATGTGAGAAAACCACAACCAAACTCGTGAATAAGCAGTGTAGAGAAATACACAGGTGCGTTGGTATACAAACAGCTGCATATTTGTTAATCCACTAGAACAGACCCATAGTTGTCTGTGTACATGTCAGTCATGAAATGACGAGCAGTTTGTTTGTACTAATAACTGTCAACGGCATTTAATTCAAGGGTCTCTTCAGGACTTGGAATTGCCTGGGGGACTAAGACAAATTAAGCCATTAGGCAAGCTGTACACTACAGCATGCAGACTTTGATAAAGTTTCACCACTGTGTGGGAATAAATACAGTTACTAACGGGCATAGTACCCATGAGAAATGAGCAGGAGGGCTATAGGACCTCAATTGGGCATGGGGAGCAGGAATCAAGTCCACAATACCGTATCTAAGATAAGAGAGTAAGAGGCGTTCAGTAACAATGTGCTGTCACTGTCGGGTCCTGCCACCAGAATTCGTGGGCCTTTGCAAGTCACAAATAGGAAGCAAATTCACAATGCTTCCAGCAGTCCTCACAAGAAACCCTTTCATGTGCATCCATTGTTGTGCTTACATGAGTCCATGCATCCCCCACAATGAAGAAAACACTGAGCTTGGTGTGTAATGGGAATGGGCTTTACAATCCGGAATCAGTAATCACAAGTTGAAGAAGTACCATCATCTATATAATTACATTTATGAGAGAGTGATGTAAGATGTGATTACCCACATCTACAGTAAGCAGTGAGCAGAGGGATACTGATCAGTGTTGTTTTGTGCTTCAACACCCTGCTTGCAGTGTGTTCTGGGCCTGCCAACCCACCTGTGTAGCATGCTAAAAAAACAGAAGTTTGATTGAAGACGTGGAGAAATAGATTTATGACTGGTGCAGCAAAGAGGGAACTTGAGAATTAATTATCATTCAGGATCCCTCAAATTTAATTTCTGCTGTTAACATAGGAATCTACGTGATTGCCTAGGTATTCAGTCATGCTAGGAAGTATAATATGCAGGCCCAAAATGCTTCACATTGTGCTAATATTTTCTATCAGATATTTCTTTTTGAGATCTGTCTCACATGTTTTTTTATTAACTGTATTTTATTAATTTTGAAAAGAACAACACATACAGTGTATAATAGCAGTATTAGACAGTATCCATCGTTTGATATACACTAAGAGCATATATAATCTAATAAGATAAAAAATGTATATGTGGAATTGTCTATTGGTCCGAGGCTCTTTCAAGACAATGATACATGAACCAAGACATCGAACAGAATATCATACAATAAAACATCAGTGTCTACTCTCTGTTCAATCCTCCATCTCTGACCCATCTTCAATGAAATGATCATCATAATCGTGAAACATATCCAGCAGTTGTCTCACATGATTAAAGAGCAGAAATTTCATCTTGGACAACATATGGTGATTTTCCTTGATGCCTCAACCCACTACGGGCTTTTAACATGTATGTCCTCGCACTGGCCTGGTGTTTATTAAATCTTGCATTTTCTTTGTAGTAAGATAGTTCAACATTATATATGCTACAAAAATTCCTCCGGTCTTTGAAAGAAAACCCTCCCCATGAGTTTCGCAGATGAATCCAGGAGGGAAATGGAACGGTAACACTTCGGGTTGGCTCTGTCCCCTTTCTTGAAAATGGAGAGAATGAGGGAATTGGCCCACGTAGAGGGTACTGAGCCCATTACTACCACATTAAAGACTCAAGTCAAAATTAAACCCCATAACTCGTGCATATTTATAAAAGCATGAGCCGGAACCCCATCGGGACCGGGAGCTGTGCCTTTAGCACAACCTATCAAGGCTTCAAGCACCTCGTCCAGGGTTAAGTCAAGAGGCATGCAACTCTTAGAGATATAACTCATATCTCCTTCCTCTAGAACTCATGTCTGCTTCCTCTAGAACCAGGTGGGAGTGCATCAACTCATTATTAAGGAAGGGTCAAAGTTAATTTTCAAGTGATCAACCCAGGCTTGGAGGTAGACATGATGTTAATTCAGGCATGGAATTGCTTGTCAGAAACTGGGCGTTTATAGTATTCCAAAGCAGGATATTATCCTTAGTCTCAGCTGCCTGGACCAGGTTCAACCAGGCCTTTTCCCTTAGCTCCTTTATAGGTATCGCCTGAGCCAGCACATGCGCTGCTCTGGAGAGACATTTAGTGAGTGGGCTTTTCAAAGTCCTACCACACGCTTTTGCTGGCCTCAAGCTAGCGGTTACGTGCGTGAGCGCGCGCAGCCACCATCTGGCTTTCCTCGTGGCACCTTTACAGCGCGCCTCGCTCTGCCACTCCCCCCACCACAGAGCGCGTCCCTGCGATCGCGATCACTTTCGCTTTTACGGGCGCGCGGCCAATGCTTGTTTTCTTTGCAGTGCTTTTGTCACTGCATTCCGGTGTTCCCACTTCACTGCACTCAGATTGACTGTTCTAGATTTGAGTAAGTTCACTGAACCTTGTTTTTTTTTGTTATTTATAGCTGGTGCCGTAGTGAGAGTTTCTTTATATAATAAGAACCGGAGCGTGTTGGATTATTGTTTATCATGTACCAGGGCCTTTTTTTTACGTTGCCTTTGTGCGCTTACATTACTTTGAAGGGCAACGTGTTCAGCTCTTGGCACAGCGCGCACGATGGCCCGGCCTTCTGTATGGGCGTTATAGCCTTAGGGTTAATTCTGCTTATCCGTCTTTAGGACTTCATGTGACCCGCGCCTGCCTCCAACACGCACAAAACCTTCTGTTTGGGTGGCTAGCGCAGCAAGTAATCTGCATTTTTATATTTAATGTATTGCCTTGTGGAGCGGAGCACTTTGCACTTTTCAGAATGGGGCGGGGCTGCTGTGCATCCATATTATTTACGCACTGCGGCACGCAGTGCTTGATCACCAATGGACCACCTAGCAAAGAAGCTGAATGTCCATCCAATTTTTTTCTCTCTAAGAATATACAGTTTTCAATTGTTATAGTGGTGCTTGACAGTAAATGTGCAAATTGGAGTAGTTGCATCTCTAATACTGAGAGGAATGCTTAACTTGTGTACTCAGTTGCATTGTTAGCAGTTCAAAAACATAGAACCACGTCTTTACATGTTTTGCTTCACGTTTCGACACCAATGTCGAGTTTGTAACTTTAAAGAAAACGGAAAAGTGGGGAGGGTATATAATCTTCCAGCCAAAGCTGCCCACTTTTGAACTTTAAAACCAAGTTTGAGGCCCGCCACCCTCCTGTGATTCTGGGGAAAGCACTTAATTTAGCGTGCTTTAATTAAAAACAATCTGACATTGTGTAACATAATCTGGTGCTCATGTAGGGCGCACTAATGCTCTTAGGCAAAGTTTGTGCTACAGAGTCGCTAGCAGTTTCCATTATGAGCATGACAATAGTTGTGGTTTCATACTTCGGGGTGGGTGGGCGTCACCATGTATTTTACAGACTTCTGTATATGCTGCCATATACACGGGGCCTGCCCGAGTTTGTTTTTTTCTTTCTTCAGCTAATACGCTTCGGTTTCCTGTTTGGGAAAGCCCTGTACCTCGGCTTTCTGAAGGCCAGGGCTGTGCTTGAGCAAACTGTCAGCAAGAGATAATGAATAGGCGGTGGGAGGAGGGATTCTGTGAAGTCTCTCGCCTCAGCCTCCTTAGTTGAAAGTCGTGTCATAGACTGAGAAATTAGCTGTGAGTGACTAATGCTGTTAGTTTGATTAAAAAAAAAAATGATTACAGCTCAAGTTTCCTTTAATGCAGTTGTACTGTTTATGAATTGGCAATCCTTCATTGGTTACAGTAAAATATTGTCATATCCCTGAATTCCCTACAGCAACCAGTCGTGTTTCAAAATTGCCCACCTCGTCCTTATTGGGTGAGCGCATTCAGTATGAAGTGCATTTTGTGTTGGACTCATAACTAATTTAAGAAACACCATTCTCTTTTTAATGTTCATCAACCTTACAATAATTTTCCATTCTTAGCCTTTATCGAAACATGGGGACTTAGTATATGTAGCTAGTTATTGTCTATCTTTTATTTTGATGACATTCAACTGAAAGGTTATGGCACTCTGCGATAACCTGTCTAAACACAGTACGGCTTGATTCGAGTCAACGGGGTAACACAGGTCTGACTATACTTGCAATGATATATTCTTGCAAGGTTGAGAGTCCATAATATGTGAGCTCACCTGTACGCACCTTGGTGAAAATCCCACTGTTAAACTTTTAAATGTACAGGTTCTCAACCTTTATTGACCTAAATTAGTCTAGCTGTTTGCTGTTCATGTGAAGGGAGCAGTCTGGCTATTGACTTTGAATTCCTGACATTCCATCTCCAGGAAGCAGGAAAAGGAGGGCGGCCGCTCCTGCCACCACCTCATTTGCTCCAACATTTTGGCTTCTCACAAAGTTTCAGTCCTGAAAAAGAGACAAATACACATCATGCGAACTATGAATATTTCATTATATTGGTATTTCCAAAAGTGTTTTGTGTTTTGCATTCAAAGTCCTCTATACAGTGCTGCAGCCACTTCTCTGGTCCCGTAGTTAATTTCCACATTGTAACACCTCTAGGCAATGCTTCAGCTGCTTCTTTGGTCCCGTCAGTAATTCCTCATTTTAAGTCCTCTACATTGTGCTGCTAGCTGCTTCTCTGGTATATTCCGTAATTCATCATTCTAAAACCTCAACACAGAGCTGCAGCTGCTTCTTTGGTCCTGTCGCTAATTCCACATTCTAAGTCCACTAGACAGTGCTGCCGCAGTGCCTCTCTTTCCAGTGGCAATAACTCATTCTTAGTCCTCTAGACAGTGCTGTTGCCCCTCTCTTACCAGTGGCAATAACTCATTCTTAGTCCTCTTGACAGTGCTGCTTCTGTGCCTCTCTTCCCTGTGGCAATAACTAATTCTTAGTCCTCTAGACAGAGCTGCAGCTGCTTCTTTGGTCCCGTCGGTAATTCCTCATTCATAGTCCTTTAGACAGTGCTGCTGCTGCATCTCTCTTCCCAGTGGCATTAACTCATTCTTAGTCCTATAAAATCTTAGTAAAAAACAATATCATTTACAACACCAACAGCTCTAACTTTCACAAATGCGAGACCGGTTGCATTGCAAATGCTTGTTGCTAGAGGCTAACACCTCATTATAACGGTTCCTTAGAGGCTTAGTAACAGAATAGTCCCTTGGGACGCCATGGAGAGCAGCCCTCCGCTTCTTTGAGGCCTGCATATACATATTATTGAATCAGCCGTGTCTATTGCAGGCCTCGAAAAATCAAAAAAATTTTAATAGGCATGCAGGTCGAGTAACTTGAATAACCTAGTCGACCTAACTGTAATGTACTTGGCCAGTAAACTGGTCTCAAATTGTGTGCTCATTAAAACATTTCATTTTACAGAGTTGCCTTTTTTCTTCATTCTCACATGGGTGGACCTTCAAATATGTGAATTTAGCAAAATAGACTACACGTTTGCTCCATGTGTAATCTTATCTAACCCACATATAGGGTACACATGATCGTTGATTTGCCTCCCAGTTTCCTAATTTATTTGCCCTCAGGGCAGGGGCAGGATTGTTTCTCAGTTCATGTTTAAACACTCACTTTTAATAAATATATTTCTTAAGCATGATGTGGTGGCGCACTGTCATTTACAGAGAGTAGATTTCCAAGAAATGGCCAAAAACCTTCCCACTACCTTGCAGCTTTACTGCTGAAACTATGTAGTGTATTAACAGTGAACTGTGAAAACTGGTTTTCAGAAAACATATTTATCATTTGCAAATCACCAAGTAAAGTGTTCTGATTTGTTCTTCATCCAATTAAAATATTTTTTTCATCACACAGAAGTACAAAAAATGGGCTTTCATAACTACTGAAATATATTTGAAAATGTTTGTACAGTTGACTTATTGGCTATTTAAATGTGTGTTAGGAAAAACCTGATACCCTAAAGCATTTCATTTCATATCACGTACAGCAGGTCAAACAGCTCACTTTAAAAAATCCTTGAACTCTGCAGTTAGAGAAGGAAAAATAAATGTAAACTGACTTCTGACCTCTGTCTCTGTACAAAGAGCAAATGTGGCAAGATAAAAACAAGATTTAAAGGCATCTTTATTGCTCCTTCACTTTCTGGCTGAACGGAACACCTGTTCTTTGTCAAGTCCCCAGAACGGGCGAGTAGGTCCTAAATATAGCTTGATCTGATAAAATCGGACTTGCCTTAGCGAGTGGGCGAGTAGATTTTTCGAAGCCTGAATTGAATGACCCGGTCCCAGTAGGGGCGCAACAGAAGGGTGTTAAGAGCTCAGTAATTAGCTCAAATGCGAAGACCAAGCCATCATTATCCACAGCATGGGCTGAACAAAGATCAAACTCAATTGCTTTAATGGCTGGCAACCTTTGCAGTGCACTCATAGGGTCGCCTTCTGACCATCTAATGTGAAGCCGTTCAGCCTAACAGGGACGATATGTAATTTGCAGTTAGAGGCAATAGGGCGAATAGCATGAAGAAATCATAGATATCACCGTTGGATTATCGTCACTCACTGGAGCTGGTTTGACCCTGGTATTAGAAACTAGATGGTTGACATTCAAGCTCATTTGGAAATGTTCAATTGTGGAGTCTGCACCTCTCCACACAAACATATTGATTTGTGATTTGCATATGGTGTTATGGTCTTCCAACAACAGAAGATTATATTTGTGGATCAAAGTGTTTAAAACCTTTCCATACACGCAATGTAAAATTGTGGGGAACCTTCCCTCGCCTAGTTGGTATAGCCATAAACCTGTCTTGCCAGATGAATACATCTTTGAATATGAAAATCACAGGCCCATACATTTGGGAAGGCAAGGGCAGATAGCAATAAAAACACATGTAGGTTCACTTCCAGAGCGTTAACTAAATTGTAGCGGGTGGAATCAAACACATTATTATAAAAGTTAATTAGCATAAGTTCAATTCCACCCCCCCAAATGATGATAACACAAATTGATAATAAGGAGAAGATGTGACAAATCATCTAATAGTAACAGGCAGCGAATTTGTCATTTTACCATAACCTTTTACTCTTTACCGAGAGTAAATACGTTTAAAGATAATAAGCCAGATAGTGAGGACACTATGATATTTATTTGTTTCTAACGGGGATTCTTTTTTACTGATCATAGATAATATTGGAATGAAGCGATTAAGTATTTTAGTTTTCTTGTGGTCCCTCCTTAAGAACAAATGATTGCATGGGCAGACCGAGAATATACTCTTGCATGCTGAGACCATATTTTATATTTACGTTAATAGCAAGTGATATTATGGGCAGACCAGCAGTATACTGTCTGCATGTTAAGATCATACTCTGCATCTCTCGGGTTTTTAAGACTAGATGTTTTATATTGAACATAGACGATACTTAAACGGGTCACACATATATATGCATAGCTCACCTCGTGATTGCCGCAGAAACGAAATTTCTGACAGACAGACCAGTTCTGTTGCCTGTTGGCAATACTGAGACAATCTATCTCTTTGTTTTAGACGGGGTGCTCAAATTCCGAGCACAGCTGAGATTGGAAAGCATTTTACCCTGAAGAAATTCTATAACCTCCCCCTCCCACGTCGTATGATTGTATGACCTGGAATTATCGTCATACTGGACGTATGTATATGAATTTGGACAAGAATTCGTCCACTACTCCAGCATTTTACAAAGTGTCCTTTTATATAGTTACTAATAGCGACATTTTTTCTTATCTTGATTACATTTATTACAGATTTTGCATATAAAACAGTGTTCAGGTCAGTTGTTTTATTTGCCTCACCTGCTCCTTCCATTTGGCACACGATCTATTTCTATTCATAGTTCTTTCTTTACGATAATAGCCAGCGTACATATTGTGTTTTCTGACTTAATGGACTGTTCATACCGCATGCGATACCTGATTAATTTTGACTGGAATGAAGTTCCAGCACATATATGATTGTCTCACATATGTCACTCACACGCAAGTTCTGTAGAAGATCTGACAATCACCAACTGATATGATAAGGCTAGTACTCACCTTACCTCACGGTGTTTGATAGTACACTATAGCCTTGTGATACCACCTATGGATAAATCTACCCATAGTACTTACACCTACCCTGGGAGCACATTTGTTTACGTTGTTTACAAATGTTTGCATCTTGTAATAACATATAAACTAATGTGAATTACCATATCAATTTGTACCTAGCCGTGAACAAGTCGCATGTAAAAAACTACTAAAGGCGACGAAACACGTGTTGGCTTGGGAACCACTTTGAAGACTGTGAAATACATTCTGAGAAAAAGAATATTAAATCGAAGAAACTTAAAAGAAATAGATGAAGATCCACTTGTGTTACTTGTTTATGTACATTCTAACTGTTATGACCTTGATTTTTACGTGTGCTTGGGTACCCTCATAGCGAATTTGAAAAGGCATCTGTAAGCCACCTTTAGCGCGTCCTGCCGGTGATGGTATTTCCGCAGTAAATAGGGACGAAAAACCTTAAACATGCAGAGGGTCCACCTGCTAAGTTTTCTGAATACAAATTATGTTAGTGGTAGAAATAATATCTAGCCAATCTGGGGCTGTCAGCTTACTCTGGAGCCCTGAAATATTCCATGAGACCAGGCCATGTAGCCCATTATAGCCAGATTGAACTGAAGGGGCAGCTAGTCCGGACAGACTAGAGCGCCTAGCCAATGCCCTGTTGCCAAGCAGAGGGAGAGTACATAGAGCAGGAGAGTTAGAATCATCTGGAGACGTGTTTATGTGGCAGGGGGATAAACTTGTAGAGGCTGAAGGGTCAATTAAACCCAAAGCATCTGAAAGTCAATCTACCTTTCTTCATATCATTCAAAGCATGAAACCTGTTTGAAAATGTAAGGGAAAAAGGATGGTTACCAGTAATCTGGGCATCAATGGGGATGAGCGGGGGGAGTATAGTCGATAGTCAGATCAAACAGAAACCTTAAATTGATGACGATAGAAAAAACCCTAGGAGAAGAGCTGAACATTACCCCCTTGGAGAGGTCGGACGAGGGCTTATGCAGACTCTCCCCTGCAATCCTGGGATGTCTGAAATTAATAATGACACAGTCCACCTCAAAGGCTTTTCTGAATGGACCAATCCAGCCCACCGACATGTCGTCAGAATTTGATCACCACCAGAAATTGGAAAAAAAAAATCCTTAGCTGGACTGGTGACTCAACTGAGCTCTAGGGCATACGAGGGACATTAGCCATTATTAGTACATAAGGACAACAGGTGGGGGTAAGTTAGTCATGTCCATATTAGGGCATCCAGCCCCTCTATTATGCACCCCTGCCCTATGACAAGCTTTCAATAGGGGTTGCCATGGAAAGTTGGCTTTTACAGGAACCAGCCGGGTTATTATCCACGGCTGATCGAAGATGTTGCACACTTCTTACATAATTAAAAGATCTGCTGACACTTAAACTAACCCCCCCCCCCCCAATGATGTTAGAATCACCCTCCCTTCTAGACCCAAGAACAACCTATTGTGAACAAAATTGGGGAGGGTTACAGTGAGAAACTTGTGGGCAGTAACTGCAGATTAAGCTGCGATCTCGGGTGTGACGCGGGACATGTTGGCAGCCCTCCAGCTGCCTATGAGTGCATAATAGGCTGGGTGATGGTAGGAGTAGCGCCCTTGCCTTAACACTAGATAAAAGTTCTTCGATTGCACCCAGCCTGACACATATAGGTGCAAGCAAACTTTCAATCACATCCCTCACATTGTCCAAGAAAGTCTTCTGGAAAGAGTCTAAGTCCACAGAGCTTAGTGAAATAGAATCAATGATATGATTAGATTGAGGGGCTAGAAACGAGTCTGGCTTCCCTAACCCCTGACGCCTTTTTCACTTAGCAGGTGGGACCATTCTTATGTGGTGAAGTGGTCACTATACCAGGAAACAGTCCAGGATCAATAGGAGGAGCAGTTTTGGAGGGAGCTGGCACTACAACCAACCCTTGAGCAGGGCCCTGCGCAATGTCATACAAAACCTCTGGACCAGTTTCCCATGAAGAAATGGGCCCAGACCCAATTCCGACCACCAAGGTGCCAGAGATGCGACACTCCACATGCTTTATTTCTTTATTTAAGGCCACAATTGTGCATGTAATGTAGCCATCCAGGTAAGAGTAAGGGCCGCTTGACTTAATGGGGACAGTAGTATTACGCTTCCCCATCACAACCAAAAGAACAGTGATGGAATTTAGGGGCTGTGGCCCTCTGGTCTGCTCCCAACACAGCAAACGTCTGTAAATTGCAAAGTCAAGAGCAGTGGCCCAGCCCAGCCTTCTCCAGGTGCAGAAGGGCCCGCTTTTGGCCTGGTATTGGCCCGGGCACGCGCTCCGCGTATGTCTCGTACTGTGGGAGTGATTGCAAGCATTTGCAGCGCCTTCTTGGCATGAAAGCATGATCAGGGCGGCCTCCCTGATCCAAGAGAAACTGGTGCCTGCAGTCTGCAGCAAAGTTCCAATACGTGCTGTGGGAGTGATTGCGAGAATTTACAGCGCCTTCCAGGCACTAAAGCACGATAAGGGCGGCCTACCTGCCGCAAAGGAAACTGGTGCCTGCAGTCTATGGCCCAAGTTTAAACCCGCGCTGTGGGAGTGATTGCAGAAATTTAAAGCGCCTTCCTGGTGCAAAAGCGTGATGAGGGCAGCCTCCCTGCCAGTTAGCAACCAAAGTTCCAACAGTTATTCCCCACTCCAAGGGGTTTAACTCTTAATGGTAGGAACTGTATATGAAGATTCTGTACGGTATCATGAATTCCAGCCACCCAAAATCTCCACATACAATGAATTCCTCCCAGATTTTAATTGAGGCCTCAGTCTTCTGTTGTGCTTGTGTAATGAAATTGGTCTCTGTTTTCAGTGTATTGTTGTATGTTGTTATTGCCAGTGATTTAAGCTCATTTGCACAGTATTTTGTGCTGCCAAAATCTTGGATTGAGTCAGAACACCTATATTTGAGTTTCTGGGTTAAAAAAACAATGTCTGGGCTAATTAGAACATCACACAGCCCCTCCAAATGGATTTTCATAGTGAAGTAATAATCCAATTCACTTCTCTAAGTTGCATACATGTCAATCAGCAGGGCCGGACTGGGAACCTAAAGTAACTCTGGCAAGTGTTATCAGATCAGCCCCCATACGGTACATAGCAAGCCAGCGCAGCAAGCGAGCCTGACCACTACAAGGGGGCTTGGGGGTGTTCTCCCGCAGCGAAAATCTGGGGGAAAATGGTGCATTCTACAACACATTTTACATCATATATTCAATTGTATTAGTTTTCAAAGCTTAGTAAATGATGACCTTGCTGAACACCAGGATATGACAATCTTTGTTGGGGCTCTCTATCACCCTCCAACCAGACCCCTCATCTCTCTATAGCCCCTCTCACAAATTTATTACATTTGATTTATAGCGTCTCTCATACCACTGTGCGAGCATTTTATATCACACATACAGAGACAATGAGTCATATGTATTTAAATCAGTGTAAAAAATGTTACATAAGTCAGAGGGGACTACAAGGTGTAGGATTCACATGACATCCACACTGGTAGGCGTTTTTTAAGAGTGCTTGGTCTGAGGAAGCACAAACTCAGGATTCAGAATGTAACAGTGGTTAGGGTTGACTTTACTAAAAACAACTTATTTCTACCCAAACAAGCCCTTTATAGCAAAATTAGGCTAATGAAAGACTGGGAAAAAACATAACTTTTTAACCTAGATTATGAATGTAATTTATGAACTGCACAATAACTAAAGGATCTCTGTGACAAAAGCAATAACCCACTGAGCTACGAACATAAAATACTGTTCTATGATCTGCGTAGTTTTCTTTTTTTAAACCGACTTTATTGCATTTTATACAAATAATATAGGGCGTGACATCTCGCCCCGGCGAAACATACAGTTGAGCAACAAGTTACTTGGAACAAAAGTAGAGCAATACAGGACACACAAGATAGAAGTTCAGCTGGAGTTTGAGGTGCGCCCCGTGGCTAGCCGGTGCTGAGTCAGTTCTTGCAGTCAGGTCCTGTAGCAACTGCGGCCAATGCAGCCTCTGGCTCCCAAACTGCCCCCTCCCCCCCCCCACCCTCCAACCACCCCCCCCTCCAACTACCCCCTCCCATCCCTCCCCCCCAGACGTGTCAGGTAGGTTTAGGTCAGTGATATGAGAGATCCATACAGGGCTTGGCGGGCATCCCCACTAGTTGGGGTATCACTATAGGGAACTCGCCTCGGTAAGGTGTTTTGATGTATTCTCCTGAGGCGGAGCAGCAGGCTCCCGGGACTCTGCGTTCGCCCCTGTGATCTGCGTAGTTGACGCTCTTTGCAGGCATATTAACCCTCTGCGCTAACTAAGATGAGTCAAAACTGCCACCAGACAAAACTCTGCCTCCCGGGGAAACGCCCAATGCCCTGTATGGCCAGTCCGGCCATGTCAATCAGATTCAATCTTAGTCTTTGCTTATGAAGTAGGCTCCCATCCCACGCTCATGTGGTCTGTAAGCATGCTGCAGCATATCCTTGCCGAGGTTTCTCTCACAGATTAATAGCTCAGAGTCGTCAGCAATGTGAAACATTTGAAGTTCAAATCCGTTTCTGAATCCTATTAAATTCTTAGAAATTGGCAATTCTGAATGTAGTATTGGTTTAACAGGCCATATTAAATTATTGCCTCTCAGACTAACTACAGACTGCTTGACATGGATACCTAATTTTCAAGTGGGCACAGCACACCACAGTGTGCACCTCTTGACTCACTACCACCCTCACATGAGGCTGTTGTACATTGTTTCATGAAGACAAAGTGAAAGGGGAAGTCCATTAAGAGGTCGGTTACTTTAAAGAAACAATGTGATAGTTAGAAATGTGGGTGGGAGCACCTCACAAAATAGACCGTGTGTATGTTTTTTGTTGATCTAGTTAGTTTGCAGACAAAAGAAATGCGTTTCACGACAGCTTTTCACCTTCATTGTCTGTCTGGTGAGGTAACACTAGTTTATTTTAATATTTGTTTCTCCCTTAAGTAACAGGAAGTTTATCAGGAAGGCTATAAGGCCTCTCAGGGTCACTTAAGGAAATATCCTGCATCTTTATTCGGAGGATATTGTGACTGGCAGTGAGAACTTAAGGTACAGTTGACCTATACTACGTTAGTGGAGCAGACATAGGCGAAGTTGGCTTGTGACAGGAGGAGGGTGGTCACAAGTAAAGTTGACTACCTGGTTGGGAATTAAAAGTCACAGGTAACATACACCTCTATGACAGGAGGAAAGGACTCCAAGGTAAAGTTGGCTTGAGTGTGTGCAGGTAACAGAGTAAGTGAAGTGGATTATTGTATAAGATGTCAGAAATAACATTGGGGTGTCTGTATGTGAGATGAAGTTGAGCTGTTTGAAAAAGTTATGGGTCACAGCTAAATATGATATTTGTGACATGCAATGAGAAGTCCTAGGTAGAGGTAACTGGTATGTTTCAAGATGAGGGTGCTATAGTTGACATTGATCTTTGTTTTAAGGTTGTTGCCCTGAAGTTTATCCCTAAAGTCGGGCGATTGGAGAAGGAACTGAAGAACCTGGTGAGGGAGATTGATATCATGAGGGGCTTGCGGCACCCTAACATCATTCGCATGCTGGACAGCTTTGAGACTGACAAGGAGGTGAGTGTCTTCCTCTACCTTCACCCCTACGGTACACTGATCTTGTGTATGTGTACTTGTAAAACTCAGACCAAATTGTAAAGCAATGAATACTGTACATGGGAAGAGGTGGGATACAAGAGAGTAAAGGTACACCTTGCCTACCCATAGTGAGCATCCCAAATTAATTAAACGCTGGACAGTGATGATTACCCACCACCAAGAAGCCCATATATGGTAGATCAACATACATTGCATAACAGGAAGCTTAGACCGTTATTAAGTGAGCATATATTCGCTTTCCTGCCTTTCCCCTGGAAAATTCAGTCTACAGCAACCCAAAATCATAAACCTAGATATCAACTTTGAGGCTGAAAAGATGGTTAGTCGCAGTACACCATCCCAGAAAATGTGCCCTTCACATGTTAACAACTTTGAGACCCAGGAGGAGGCACGGACACACTCCCCAGGGAAACCCAACCTATTGCACCCTAACATCATCTATACATCGGACAGCGACAAAAAACAACCATATAGTGACCTATGAGGGTTACAAAATAAGAGCAACCTCCCCCTCCCCGAAGAACTCTTTTATTGCCATTGGGGAAAGCAACACTAACAGTGGGATGACGCTCTCTATACTACAGCCAGATAGTACTGAATCCTCCCTCCAGACTTCTAAGAGACTTCAGTCCCTACTCCAAGGGAATGTCAGCTTGGAACTCATCACCCTTCCCTCCAAGGTTATCTTCAAAATGGAGCTTGTCATGACTGCTGGCAAGGAGAGCTATTGGCAGTTGACCTCCCCACCCCATCACAGGATTCATCAGCCCTTAATATCACCAATCAATGACTGGTTGGTGTTATCATTCCCCTTCTATTCACAAAATCCAACTGGCAGCTCCCAGATATTGACCTCATGCACCATAGTGTAGTGTTTTAGTGTGGGTAAATTGTGTTCTTTGATCCTTTGTCACTCTTCCAAGATCGCCCCTCCCATATAGGCATCTCCATCTCTCCAGTGGTACTGACGAGATGGGTAATTCCACCTCCTTCTGTAATTCTCTCTATGTATCAAGATGTAGGACTGTCGTAGATGTGACATGCATCTGCTGTACTGTTCACTCATGCATGACTCCTTCATGGCATGCTGCAATTTGCAGTTTTTAATAAATGCAGCTTAACCTCACCCCTCCTGACCTGGGTGACTGCTTGACTGCCACCCCTTTCTGCTAGTGCCATCTCCTGATGGGTTTTACCCTCATTGTCCACCATACTTGGCCTAGTCAACTACCTCTCCCTATCCACCGGTAACATGATTGTGTTTCTTTCTTCTCCACAGGTGGTGGTGGTTACAGACTATGCAGAAGGGGAACTCTTTCAGATCCTGGAGGATGATGGCAGCCTGCCAGAGGAGCAGGTAATGCTGTAGGCTTGAGGGGGGAAGGGTAACCATGGGCCTGAATTGAGGGATGGGTGGAAGGTGGAGAAGGATTGCTGTCTGGACCATAGGAACAAGAGGTGTGTGGGGATATCATGCCTGGTCTTTCTTGAGGCTTCATCTGCATTCCTTGTGTGGGATGTGCTCAAAATCTTAATCAAGCAGGCTGATGAGGGATGGATCCACATGTCCTAGAGGGACATTTCTATGCAGCACAGCAAACGCAGCTTCCCGAATGAAGACCAATACTTGCAAATGTTTAAAGTATTCAGATCAGGTTTTTATGTGACCATCGCAAGCTATAGGACCATTGTTGAAGCTTCCCTCCACCCATGCACAAATACCAGCTTTATAGCCTTGTGAAGGGCAACCGTCCAGGATGTTTCTCCCTCCTGTTTCAAGTTTCTTTACCTTATACGTCTGTCTCTGTTTCCAGGGTAGTTGGATCATATACTGCATCCCTATTAAGAAATATAATAAACTTGCAGAGTTGACAGGAATGTATTCTAAGAGATCTATAGTTAAATCAGTTTTGTCCTAGAAGGGTGCAGCTGTTACTGTCCCTTCAGCTGGGAGTATCTGTTTCCTTGCCTGAGTAACTTCTCCAGGTAGTGGGAGGGCAGTGCTGAATTCTGACCAGGCACACCTGACAGTTGACCCGGTGACCCTAGCAGTATCAGGAAAACCAAAAACACATTTGGTTGAGATGGAGCTTCTGCAGAGGTCCATTGTATGAATTTGGTCTCACAGTAGTTGACACTAAGAACAGAAGTACAATCTACAGTGAGAAATAGAAATTAGCAATGCACATGGATGGGCATGCCAGCTGCTTTGTTGGTAGGGTACCTTCACCTATGCCTTTACTCCTGCTTGTAGTGCATACAGTGTCTAGAGCACATGCTGTAGTAATCCTGACACTTTCTGATATGTAGGACCTGGGTGGAGCCCGACCAAAGTGTGCACACAAAGTTTTAACTAAACATTATTGTAGGAAGGTGGATATCTGACTATGGTTACCCCCAAATTTTTGCCTAGTGTCTAGCTGGTTTTTCGACTTAGTTGGCCTGAGATCCTGCCATTCAGGACCTCAGCCCATCTGCTCTCTCTTAAAAATGGACTCCATGTACCCTAGGTACATACCCAATTGGTTGGATCACCCTGTCAGCCCCTGTACCAGTGTACACTAGGTACCCAGGGCATTGGTGTACCCAAGGCCTGCCAAGGGCTGAAGCATGTATTATGCCACCCCAGGCTTGGCCTAACAATTTGACACAACTGGCTGATCACTCAGCTGGGGTAAGTTGGTGTAATCACCTCTTACTTAGGTGTAGTATACCTATACCTAACCTTAAATGGGACACCTGGTAACCTATAAGTCACTCCTATGGCAGGCCTTAACAATCCTGAAGGCAGAGTGCTTGGTTCCATGTGAGATGGTGCTCTGGCATGAGCTGAGCCTGTCTGCAGTGGTCGGAACAACTTCCTTCTACTGTTTCCAGATATCGTCATACCATATACTCTTAAGTGCATTATGAACCTCGCGGTTAAATGCTATCTTTGGTTTGGCTTTATCAAAACATGTCGAGTAAGGTGTCATACGAATTGGAATACTAACCCCTCGCCAATTCTGGCGACGGGGTTAGCATTCCACCCTTCTAGAGGGACACGACATGTACAGTACCTGAAACCCGGGTAAAATCAGACATAGCCTCAGCTCCACAAAATGGATGCTGCCACCACAGACACAAGTCTGCCCTCCTGCTGCTGGGAGTCCTTCCAGCTTGGGAGGTGTGGACAAAGGGTTTCCTGCCAGGGGAGGTGCGTGCACCACCCCAGACAGGATTTTGTGTATTGGTCAGGTAGGGCTTGAAAGAAACCAGACATGCCTGTGGCTCACAAGGAGCCTCGGTGCATATGCCAGTTCAAACCGGTCCTGGGGCACACCAGTCCCGGGCCTGGGGCGAGCTGGACAAAGGATTGGGGGTGTAACCACCCCCCTTCCTGGTCCCACCCATAGGGAGGGACCTAGCAGGTAGTCCGGCCCCTAGAATCCGAATAAAGGTAGGAGCTGTGTCCTAGGACTTCAGACATCCTGGAATCAACTTAAAACTAAGAAGAAGACGGGAACTTCGACGCTCTGCTGCACAGAGGACTGAAGCCAATCTCCCCTGTGGTCAGGGAGTGACCACCTTGCTAACGCAAGCACCATCCAGCGAATCAACGTCTGCTTTGCCGCCGCCTCCCGCCGGAGCCCGAGCCCAGAGACTGACAAGACCTGGACCTCCAGACCTCTCACCGCCCGATCCACAGTCCCTGCAAAGAGGAGACCCGTGGAGGCACCGAGACACGTGGAGCCAGCCATCTTGAAACGACTACGACAAGCTTACCAGTGCAACAACCGAGGCTCCCTCCAAGTTGTGCTTTGGGTCCTGAGAAGCCCAACCCTCGAGCAGCATCTGCACCAAAGGTGAGCCCTCCAGCATCTCCACGATCTGCGTGGGGCCCTTCTGCATTTTGCCACTCGACGCGCCTAACCGGTTGCTGGCCCGCTGGCTAGTGGCCATCTTGGCGACGAAATCTACGACAAACACCGCTGGTCTGGTTGCTCCAGACTGGCCCTTGCTCCCCTCCAAAGGAGCAGTTCCTCTGACCTTGCTGGTCAGAGCCATCAGCTTATCTCCTTGCCCACAACAATTGCTTTTGCCAAGGCTTGTTTGCTTCGATCAAGTCGCCGACACCGCCGACAGCGAGAGCCTGCGTGGGACAGCTCGTGACTCGACTCCTGGACGTCGTCGACCTTCAGGGACCACGTGGCTGCAGAGTCAAGCTACACCTTCCTTCCTGTTTGCACCCGACATCACCTGGTACCCACCTGGTGCCACGCTGGTCACTGGCTAGTGACTGTGAACACTGTCCCCTCTGCTTACAGGTCTTCAACATCTCCGATCCACTCTTGGATCCACTGCATCTCTTCCCGACCGACCGCCTGCAGCACTTTTGTCTACAGGCCCCACGGAACCGATAGAAGAAACCCGACGCACTTCGAGGCCTATGCACCCGCTTCCTGTGGGTGAGGTAAAGCTGGCACTCCGGTGCCCATGTGTAGTATTACATCTCTAGTGCCTGTGTTCCAAATCTTAAGTTCCTAGGTCATCCGGAAGATTCCTTTTGCAGTAACTTTGTACTTTTTACGCACCCATTGAAACCTATGGGAGCACGCGTGTGACTATTTGCTCTGCACACGCCACCCGTGGACCTCCTGGTCACTAACTGACGTTAGCTCCTTGTAGGCCCAGCGATTCTAGAGGCCCTAGGCCTTTTCCCTTTTCTGTTCGTGGTACTTATACCACTATTTTAGTATATGGTTCGAGTGGCCACCAGGGCCTATCCATATAAAGTGCAACTTCTGTGTATTCTGTGATAATCTTGTTTGACGATTTGTGCTCCTGTGCTCATAAAGAGACTAGGGGTTACTTTGAGAAATAAATACATATATATTTTGAATATATATCTGTGTGGTGTCCTTTCATTGGTATAAAAGGGGGTTACTATTGGTAAAACAGCTTGCTTAACACGCATCACGAGTTTAGCCTCAAAGACTGCTTAGCCTACGCTACCACTAGGGCAGCTAGTCCAAAAAGGTTGACTTACAACCACACCATAAGGGTTGCTTGGCATGGTACAAGGTGGTCACTAGAACTAGTGAACAGCATATACCAGGCCAACTTCTCACATTGGTGAGCAGCGGTTGGATTTGAGCTTGCTGTGTTTTACCATTGTAATCTCTTGGTTACCAATTGAAAGATCACATAGGTACCTGTAGGTACATATAAAACAAGATTAGATATACTTAAGTTCTACTGAACTTAGTTGTTGTAGAGCAAAGGGAGTAGCACACCCTGACTACAACTACTAGATAGGTTTAGTAGGTAAACCCAAGTGTAGGTAGATTGCAACACATCCACCCACACTTAAGAGCAATGGCTGGGGCAGAGGGGTCCACTGTACCCATCTCTGTTGAGAGTGACCCCCCGAGGGCACCATCCATCTTTGCTACCCTTAATCAGAATGAGCTCAGGCAGTTGGCAACTCTTAGAGGCCTTAAACAGCCCAAGAACCCTACCTCTGCTTTGCTCAGAGAGCTCTTGCAAGAAGATGAAAATCAAAAAGAGCTCAGGAAAGCTTCCCAGTTAGCCCCCTTAGGGACAGGAACAGGAGGCCCCCCTTCTGAAGATGCCACTGAGGTACCCCTTCCCAATAGTCACCCCTTAGATGGGATGCCTACCACAGAGGAGGAAAGTGAGAAGGATACTGACAGTAGTGAGGATGAAGGGAGAACTAGCCCAGTGCCAAGTGTTATACTTGGCCCAGCTAAACCAAGGCTATTGGGGACTGACAGTGGGTTCACCCCACTGGATCTCCCCAGTGGACTTAACACAGGGCTTGGAAGGCAAAGGAATCGCTCAGGTGACTCCAATGCTTCCCATGGCTCTAGAGGCTCTCAAGGCCACTCCAGGAGAAGGATGACCACCCCTCAGAGGAGGGAACATGAGGCCAGAATGCAAGAAGCCCAGCTGAGGATCAGGAAGCAGGAGCTAGAAGTAGCCCTGATGGAAGAGAAACTGAGCAAGGCTAGGCAGCATAGAGAGAGTGGGTCTATACCCACTGGTGGCAGCAATGTCCCTAGGGACAAAGATAGGGTCTTTGACAATAGGAACCTGTCCAAGATTGTGCCCCCCTACAAAAGTGGGGATGACATCCACAAATGGATGACTGCTCTTGAGAGAGCCTGCAAAGTGCAGCAGGTTCCTGAAGACCAGTGGGCAGCAATCTTATGGCTCTCCTTTGAGGGGAGAGGCAGAGATAGACTCCTCACTGTTAGAGAAGAGGATGTCAGAAATTACAGAGTCCTGAAGAGTGTCCTAGTTGATGGGTTAGGCTTAACCACTGAACAGTACAGGTTAATGTTCAGAGACACCCAGAAGACACAGACTCAGGACTGGTCTGAATATGTGGAATGTGCCACTAAGGCTTTGGAGGGTTGGTTGCTGGGAAGTAAGGTGTCTGATTATACAGGATTGTACAATTTGATGATGAGAGAGCAGATTTTAAGTAATTGTCAAAACCAGCTTCTCCATCAACACCTGGTAGACTCAGATTTGACCTCTCCCCAAGAATTGGGAAAGAGGGCAGATAAATGGGTCAGGACCAGGATCAGGCCTAAAAACCAGGGTGGTGACCAAAAGAAAGATACCACCAAGCCTCAAGAGAAGGGTGGGGATAAAGAAAAAGAGAAACCTTCCTCAGGGCCCCAAAACTCCACACAGGGTGGCGGGTCCCAAGCTCCCTCCTCTACCACAGCTAAAAAGCCCTACTGCCATGAGTGTAAAACTCCTGGGCATTGGAAAACTGACAGCGGTTGCCCAAGGGCTAAAAACAAAACTGTTCCTCCAATTACTCCTGTCACACCACCTATTACTGTCAGCAGTAATCCCCCAGGTGGTGGGAGTGCCCCCAGAAATCTGGGTGGGTTTACTTGGGGAACACAGGGGGACCCTGGCTTAGCCAATTCCCCTACAGCAACCACTCTTGTCTGTGATGGTGGCATGGGGTTTGCCAACTTCACTGCCTGTCCCAACACTTTGGGTAGGTACAGACAGGAGCCCTACATCAATGGTACAAAAGCTGAGGCCTACAGAGACACTGGAGCTAGCATCACAATGGTGGCCCATTGGCTAGTTCCCTCTGAGCAGCTTTTGCCTGGTTTCTCCTACCAGGTGACTAACATTGATGGCAAACAGAACAGTCATCCCATGGCAGAGGTATGTCTCAGCTGGGGAGGGGTCACTGGCCCTAAAAGGGTAGCAGTGTCCCCAACCTTGCCTGTAGACTGCTTACTGGGGAATGACTTAGAACTCTCAGCTTGGGCTGGAGTTGAACAAGACACCCATTCTAAAATGGTAGGCCTGTCACAAAAGGGTAGGGGGGTTGTGCCATTCACAACCCCTGTCCAAATAGATTTCCTCCCTGAAAAGGTAGGAAGGGCAGTGGTAGCCACAGCCCAGGCACAGACAGACTTCCCTGTAGAGACTGGCAGAGCTGTGACAGTCACAGCTCAAACACAAACTGAGTGCCACCCTGAAAAGGTTGGCAAGGCTGTAATGGTCTCAGCCTATACTCAGACTGACATAGGTGTAGTGAAGCCTGAAACAATGGATCACTCCACACAAACTGAGAGTAGTGGGGAGGAAGAAAAGTCTCCCTCTCCCCAGACATTAGGAAAAGGTCAGCCTCCTCAGGGATCTGACCTCACCCCTTGTGAAGGAACTGCCCCAGAGGTAGCCAGGCCTGGCCTGGCAGAGCCTCTGATGTCAGTGGCCCCTTCCAAGGTGGGACCCAGTCTGGTGCAGGTAGCCTGCCTCTCTCTACCCTGCCTCAGTCAGCCCAGGGCTGCAGAGGTCAGGGAGGCCAGTGGACCCCCAGAGGGCCCCTGTCCACAAGAACCCCCCCATCAAAAGAATGAGGATTGCCTGGCTAGTAGCCCTAGTCAGGTGATGGGTAAAAACATTCCTGAGGGATCTCCTTTACAGGTAGTTAGGGACCTCCCCCAGAGGGATTCTGTTGGGCACAGGCAAACCTGGGACCTTAGGGCCCCAAACCTGACCTGTCCCTCCAGTAAGCCCACAAAAGGGACCCAGCCTCCAGCTTTAGGTAGCCAGAGGCTGACCCTGAGAGCACAGTGCAACTCAGTTAAGGAAAGAAAGGCATCCATGGTGAAGGATGATTGGAGGAAGCTGAGGTCTCACTTTGAGGACACTCACTTCAGTACTCCATCTCAACACCAGCCTTTTACTTTGCCAAGACACACCAAAGGTAGAGATTCCCTATGGTGGAGACCCTCTGATACCCTTAGGGTGAGGGATTGCTTAGTGGACCATGAGACAGGGGGTAACCATGCCAGTGCTGGTTCCTCCTTATATGGCCACTTGGGCAATATAGGCTTACCTGGTCAAGGTCAGCCTTATCTCCCTTCGTTTGGGGGGGGGTTGTGTAGGAAGGTGGATATCTGACTATGGTTACCCCCAAATTTTTGCCTAGTGTCTAGCTGGTTTTTCGACTTAGTTGGCCTGAGATCCTGCCATTCAGGACCTCAGCCCATCTGCTCTCTCTTAAAAATGGACTCCATGTACCCTAGGTACATACCCAATTGGTTGGATCACCCTGTCAGCCCCTGTACCAGTGTACACTAGGTACCCAGGGCATTGGTGTACCCAAGGCCTGCCAAGGGCTGAAGCATGTATTATGCCACCCCAGGCTTGGCCTAACAATTTGACACAACTGGCTGATCACTCAGCTGGGGTAAGTTGGTGTAATCACCTCTTACTTAGGTGTAGTATACCTATACCTAACCTTAAATGGGACACCTGGTAACCTATAAGTCACTCCTATGGCAGGCCTTAACAATCCTGAAGGCAGAGTGCTTGGTTCCATGTGAGATGGTGCTCTGGCATGAGCTGAGCCTGTCTGCAGTGGTCGGAACAACTTCCTTCTACTGTTTCCAGATATCGTCATACCATATACTCTTAAGTGCATTATGAACCTCGCGGTTAAATGCTATCTTTGGTTTGGCTTTATCAAAACATGTCGAGTAAGGTGTCATACGAATTGGAATACTAACCCCTCGCCAATTCTGGCGACGGGGTTAGCATTCCACCCTTCTAGAGGGACACGACATGTACAGTACCTGAAACCCGGGTAAAATCAGACATAGCCTCAGCTCCACAAAATGGATGCTGCCACCACAGACACAAGTCTGCCCTCCTGCTGCTGGGAGTCCTTCCAGCTTGGGAGGTGTGGACAAAGGGTTTCCTGCCAGGGGAGGTGCGTGCACCACCCCAGACAGGATTTTGTGTATTGGTCAGGTAGGGCTTGAAAGAAACCAGACATGCCTGTGGCTCACAAGGAGCCTCGGTGCATATGCCAGTTCAAACCGGTCCTGGGGCACACCAGTCCCGGGCCTGGGGCGAGCTGGACAAAGGATTGGGGGTGTAACCACCCCCCTTCCTGGTCCCACCCATAGGGAGGGACCTAGCAGGTAGTCCGGCCCCTAGAATCCGAATAAAGGTAGGAGCTGTGTCCTAGGACTTCAGACATCCTGGAATCAACTTAAAACTAAGAAGAAGACGGGAACTTCGACGCTCTGCTGCACAGAGGACTGAAGCCAATCTCCCCTGTGGTCAGGGAGTGACCACCTTGCTAACGCAAGCACCATCCAGCGAATCAACGTCTGCTTTGCCGCCGCCTCCCGCCGGAGCCCGAGCCCAGAGACTGACAAGACCTGGACCTCCAGACCTCTCACCGCCCGATCCACAGTCCCTGCAAAGAGGAGACCCGTGGAGGCACCGAGACACGTGGAGCCAGCCATCTTGAAACGACTACGACAAGCTTACCAGTGCAACAACCGAGGCTCCCTCCAAGTTGTGCTTTGGGTCCTGAGAAGCCCAACCCTCGAGCAGCATCTGCACCAAAGGTGAGCCCTCCAGCATCTCCACGATCTGCGTGGGGCCCTTCTGCATTTTGCCACTCGACGCGCCTAACCGGTTGCTGGCCCGCTGGCTAGTGGCCATCTTGGCGACGAAATCTACGACAAACACCGCTGGTCTGGTTGCTCCAGACTGGCCCTTGCTCCCCTCCAAAGGAGCAGTTCCTCTGACCTTGCTGGTCAGAGCCATCAGCTTATCTCCTTGCCCACAACAATTGCTTTTGCCAAGGCTTGTTTGCTTCGATCAAGTCGCCGACACCGCCGACAGCGAGAGCCTGCGTGGGACAGCTCGTGACTCGACTCCTGGACGTCGTCGACCTTCAGGGACCACGTGGCTGCAGAGTCAAGCTACACCTTCCTTCCTGTTTGCACCCGACATCACCTGGTACCCACCTGGTGCCACGCTGGTCACTGGCTAGTGACTGTGAACACTGTCCCCTCTGCTTACAGGTCTTCAACATCTCCGATCCACTCTTGGATCCACTGCATCTCTTCCCGACCGACCGCCTGCAGCACTTTTGTCTACAGGCCCCACGGAACCGATAGAAGAAACCCGACGCACTTCGAGGCCTATGCACCCGCTTCCTGTGGGTGAGGTAAAGCTGGCACTCCGGTGCCCATGTGTAGTATTACATCTCTAGTGCCTGTGTTCCAAATCTTAAGTTCCTAGGTCATCCGGAAGATTCCTTTTGCAGTAACTTTGTACTTTTTACGCACCCATTGAAACCTATGGGAGCACGCGTGTGACTATTTGCTCTGCACACGCCACCCGTGGACCTCCTGGTCACTAACTGACGTTAGCTCCTTGTAGGCCCAGCGATTCTAGAGGCCCTAGGCCTTTTCCCTTTTCTGTTCGTGGTACTTATACCACTATTTTAGTATATGGTTCGAGTGGCCACCAGGGCCTATCCATATAAAGTGCAACTTCTGTGTATTCTGTGATAATCTTGTTTGACGATTTGTGCTCCTGTGCTCATAAAGAGACTAGGGGTTACTTTGAGAAATAAATACATATATATTTTGAATATATATCTGTGTGGTGTCCTTTCATTGGTATAAAAGGGGGTTACTATTGGTAAAACAGCTTGCTTAACACGCATCACGAGTTTAGCCTCAAAGACTGCTTAGCCTACGCTACCACTAGGGCAGCTAGTCCAAAAAGGTTGACTTACAACCACACCATAAGGGTTGCTTGGCATGGTACAAGGTGGTCACTAGAACTAGTGAACAGCATATACCAGGCCAACTTCTCACAATTATAAATCGTCTTAGTCTCGAATTAAGATATTGAATCCCGAGTGCAACACAACCTTCTTTTGATCAGCTTTGACTGTCTTTCTGTCAATAGTCAAGTGAGACACCTAATGCTGCCTCAAAGGCCAGACTTAAAAAACAGAAGGTTCATCTGTGTTTGCACATTTTACAATGGTTGTAAGGCTAGCAGGTGGGAAAGAAGAAACTGTGAGAGGGCACACAGTAGGGTTACAGCCACCAATGTTTTCCGTGATAGAGACAATGAGAGGACTAAGCAAATGCCATGGTAGGTGGAAGTAGAAAGAATGACAATTGAATAGGCCAGTGGGGTTAAGAGGGCTGACAAAAAAGTCCCTCTATGTATGTATAACATAGAATTTATTTTTCGTACAAACCTTAGTTAATCGACACAGGCTAGACCTAAGAACAGGAGGTCACTCCGTGTTTGGACATTCTAAAATGGCTGTCATGCAAGCAGATCGAAAAGCAGAAAAGAGAGGGGAAACTGTAGTTTTACAGCCTTCTGGAATTTCTATGCTATGTAAAGTAAGAGGACCAAGTAAAGATGTGGAAGAGCTAAGTGCAGGTATCTTGATTCAGAGGAGTAAAGCAAGTGTCAGCCGATGAAAGTGTAGAGAGAACAATACGCTCAGACCATTTTAAAATCAATAACAACAGGAGCAGATAAGTTAAGTTAAAAACCAAGTGGAGGTAGGAGCAGGCATGATTGTACAGTGATTTTTGCCCCCCCTTGGTGATGAATGGAATGCTGAATGCTTGGTGATGTCAAAGAATGCGTGGGTGCCTGGTGATGTGCTGAGTGTCACTTGGAGTGTGCAGACTGAGCAGCATGGAGGCTGCTCCTGGTGGGGCTCTTCATGATAACATCTAATAAATCATCTTACATAACCTGCACTTGGACTACGGGACCTCCTTGTATTACAACACTCACCTTTACCCTTTTTGCTCCCCCTAGGTGCAGGACATTGCCTGTCAGCTGGTCTCGGCACTGTATTATCTGCACTCTCACAGGATCCTGCACCGTGATATGAAGCCCCAGAACATCCTGCTGGGCAAGGGAGGAGTTGTGAAGCTCTGTGACTTTGGGTAGGTACACCAAACATCCACTAACTCCAGCATGGGTACCTTTCATCTAATGCTGCTTGTCTTCAAGCTGTGCAATGTCAGGTATGTAACCTAGGAATCAAGAAAAATCTAACATATGTCCCTGTTAAGTGGTATATGCAATGTGAAGCAAAAGTGGTCCTGGCATTAGTACCAGTAAACCAGGCTGAAAAGTAGCCTAAACAGACTTGCATTGCCATTGAGTAGGTGAGTACAGGAAAGGGTTACTAGAAGTCTTTTTGGAAATCATTTAAATAAACACAAGAAGAAAAGACTGCAATGCTCCATTTCATATAGCCATAAACTATGACCAGAACAAATAGTATTTATGGAGGGGTCTTGTCATACAACGTGTGCAGAATATTGTCTTTATGGGCAGGCAAAGGGAACTTAAAAACAGCTGCAGGAACACAGGAAGTGCTGTAATGTAGGATGTTGGTTTATACATAGCCTATATTTGGCAGAACACCAGGCAACACATACGTGTAATTAATGTGCAGGGCCAGCTTTAGCGCTGGTGGCGCCCGGTGCAACAATTTTTTCTTTTACAGTTTTATATAGCGCGAACTAGTCCCGAGACATCGGGTATCAGAGCGCTTTACATGAGCACTAGTTTCGTTACAGATGGACACATTCATTTTTGTTAGGCATGGAGAGGTTAAGTGATTTGCCCAGAATCACAGGATGTTGAGCGTTGTTGCCGAGACTCAACCCGGTTCCTCCAGCTTCAAGTTCGACCGCTCTAGCCGTAAGGCTACATCCTGTTTGTTGACGCCCCCATTCGTGGTGGAGGTGGTGACTACCACCACCATGGATTCCCTCACCACCACCCTTTTAACAGTGCCCTTCAAGTCTACACAACCACTCTCATTCAGATGCATTTATTAGTTATATAGCGTCACTCATACCAGTGAAGGGTGTCGGAGCACTTTGCATCACACACACATTACACAGAAACAATCAATCATACGTGTGTAAATCAGCTTATAGGAAATGTTACATAAGCCAGAGGACTACAAGATGTAGCCGTGGCACCTCACCCATACTGGTAGGCAGTGTAGTTTAAGAGTGCTTGGTCTGGAGAAGCACAAACTCAGAATTGAAACTAGAACCCTGTAGTTAGGGGTTCTCTTTAATAATAAGACTCTAATTCTACCGTAATTAACCCTTTTTGCAACATTAATCTATGCTCTAATGTATACTTTGCAGTGTGCATGCAGTTCTGCGAAGATAGTTAATAATTCACTGTTAGGAGTTTAACTTCTAAACTGCAAGTAGCAAAAGGATGTCTCTTAGAAAAGCAGTAACCCACCGACCTATTTGCATTATATGCACTTTGTGATTTGCATGGTACTCGTTAATTGCAGCAGGCATATTAACACTCTCTGCTATTTTATGATCTGTCGAACCCTCAACTAGAGAAAACTCTAATTTCTATCCAGAAAGATCAAGATAGAGGCCAGTAATAACATGAAAATGTACTAGGGAGAGGCTCACCCTGCTCCATATAACAGATGAGATCAGTGGCAATAGATACAAACCTCACTTACTGTGGGCGGGGTCTCACTCTAGCCAAAAGGGATATTGCGAGACTATGAAAATCAAATAAACCCCCGACAATCCAGGCATTGAAAAGGGGTATGGACTTTTGTATGGGGTTAGAATTACCTGTGTTTCGAGCCAGGGATGCCCTCAGAGCATTCAAAAATGTGGAAAAGATGGGCTGAATACTGTGGACTAATACTTGCAGATCATTCCTCGATTTCAGATATTATAGACTCTATCCCTCAAACAAAGATTCCAACGGCCTGACCTGGGCACAGCCGCTTTCAATGGACTTCAACGCTACCTGAGGATTGACCTATATGAATTTAATGAATCTAGGACTGGGTTTAAATGTTTCGTTAGATCAGTTAATATGTGACATGATAAACGTTTACGGCCTACCAGCAAAATACCATCACTTGGCAATCATGGACCCAGCCAACCCTATGAAGGCCGTCATAAAAACAATTTTTTCAAAACCAAAAAATCCTTGGTCGGTCAAACTTGCAGCATCTAAGGAGCAACTACAGCTTGCCATAGAGAACTGGGACCCGAGTATAGTGGACTATGCCACCATTAAATCTACGATAAAAAAGCAGCTGCGTCTTTGCTCTCGCAAACTGGACATAGAAGCTCTTGCTGCCAGGGACTTTCATGAAAATCTAGTTGCCCCCCACAAATACTACAAACAACTAAGCATCACCTCACACAGGCTGTGGGGAGCCAGGCACTATACAATATTTTAGCTACAAGATTACACCCCCTTTCAATAAAAGAAACTATATCCAACCTGGAAAGCACTTACAGACATTACTGCATGCCGACAATGCAACTATAGAAGGGAGTCTCTGGCACATATACTCCTATGTTGCCCAGCTCTGCGGCAAGCCTGCTGAATCTACCTCAGGCCCATACTTCTCTCCCATGGCACACGCACTGGAAAGGAGGCCATCTGCCACCTTAGGTACAGTAAAGAACATAGCCAACTTTAACAAATTCATCTACCAAGCACGCTCACTTCTGAAAGAACAAATGCCACACAGAGAGAATGATTACCAGTTAGACATGCTCCCCCATTACAAAAGTACATTCAGCAAAGACTACCTCCCCCAAGAACTCAAGGAATGAACTATAGTGAAATATAACTCGACCATACAGTCAGCACCAGCTGGCTACACTCCCTTTTGCTGCTACGATTTTAAAGTTTGACCATGTTTTTAATTTACAGCATATCATTTTTGAATCTTATGTTGTAATGATTTTAAGTAATCACACAATAAAACTGTCCATTCATTCATTCATTCATACCAGCCATTGTGTTTTTTAAATACAATAAAATGTGTTATGAGAAACAAAATGTACTAGGGAGAAAGTTCTTTGCACTGCTTGGAAGTGCATTTTTTTTATGTATTCCTTTGATCTCAACAATTCTGCAAGTCCACGGGAGTTCCATCTTCTTACTTTTTCTGTTTGTCATTGTAGCTGTGCTTTAATGAGCGCAGGACTTCCCATATCTGCGGGAGGGTGACTACTTACCTCTTTGAAAAAGGTTGTCTTGACTGGTAGTATAACTAGATGTTTTGTCCAGGGTGACTGGCTCTTTTACCTGTACCACTGCAGGGGACTGCCTGTTGGCTCGCCCCAGTTAAAGCCTGTCCAGTCCCTACAACTGGTGACCCAAAGGAGGATAGGTACCGATCCCACAACCAGTACTTGGTAGAGCGTCTGGACCATGACAATGGCCGTGCACCGGTGTCCGGAAGAAGACTTCTGAAAATGATATGAATGCCTGAAAGGGTACTACTCTCTCTCCATACTGAGCATATGCCTGAGAAGCGACAGCGAAGCCTTACTGAGTTGCCATGTGTAGAAAAGGAGAGATTATCACATGGGGAGCTGTGCCTACAGGACAATGTAACTTCATCCCAGGAAGCACTGCACAATGCCTAGCTGACTGGAAGATTGGCATGGAGGATGCCTCAGTGGACTGAAATTATTCAGGAGACCTGAAATGCCTTCAGTCCTGCTGGCCAGATCAAATAAAGACCAACAGAAGAACGTCATCAGTGATTCAGCTTCTATGTCACCTACTTTCATTGAGAGGGATAATCTGCACTGTCGACAACGCACCAAATAGAAGTCTCTGAATCTCCACCCCCTTTCCAAAAGATCCAGGCTTATCCACCTTCGTACCCCTGCATCCTTATGCTGGATTTAGGTGGTTGTCCAGATTCTGGATTTACTAGAACTATCTTTATTGTCTTTACTTTTCCAGACATATCAACTTTTAAACGTGCAGTCATGCCCTAACCCTGAAGTCCAGTTCTCAGTAGGAACTGGTGGAAGTGATTGGACTGGGTGCTGCCAGTAAGAACTAGTGACCCACTCTCAGAAAACTTTGAATGCAACAAATACATCCTGAGATCTTTGACTTTGCACCATAGGGTATACTTTTCACTCCGTAGTTTGAGCTCCTGCCAAGATAGCTATACAATTGTGTGAAATTATAAATAGTTAAAGCCTCCTGTAGTTGAATCTTTGACTGGTTTCAAGGCTCTTTAGACTGCATGTTATCCAGCCCTAGTTGCTGGACCCAGTGGTCACTGTTGCTTACTTTACCAAATATTTGGAGGAAGACCAGGGACTTCATTTGATTCGGGTCATTGTGATTTGGGTGGCAGATTTTTCCGGACATAGAGCTTTAGTGTGATAATGTTTACTCGTTTGAGCCCTGGAAACTCACCAGCTAAAACTTCTCTCAAGACCTTAGTCTTGGTCCTTGTGATCAAGAAGTTTTGAAAGTGGATCGGCACCCGCGTTAGCTATTCAAAAGCCTTTTATGTAAAGGTGTCTTCACCATCTGTGAATGGCAGATTGTCAAGGAGCTAAGGAGCATTACCAGACGTGGAAGGGCCCAGAAATCAGGAATGCTGAATCCTGATAATGATTCAAAGAGTTTCACCAGGCAAGAAGAGCAAGAACAACGTAATGCAATGTGACTTGTCCCAACTGAGTCCTAGAAGGTAGTATCTTAAGTTTTGCTTAATCTAGCCCAAAAAGTACAGAGCCCATGGCTATTGTGATGGACAAGGCAAGTTAGTGATAATGCTCACCTACTGGCACAAGGCCTACATCTTCAAATAGCCCATCAGGTGCCCCATTCAGGCAAGCAGACCATGATACTGTAGCAGATCCCTCTATCGCGAGTGATGGTCTTAACCAGACAAGATGGACCGAAATATAACCATTTATGCTGTCTGAGAATCCTGAAGGAGTATGCTTCTATTCTACTGCCTTACCATCAACGTTTGAGTAACATGACCATACAGCTGTTCCGACATGTATACATGGATCTTTTACATCCGTGTTTTGTTCCACTCAACATATGATTCTAATGTACTTCTTATCTAACTCTGTGCATCAGCAAGCGATGAGACCATAAATGTTTGTCCTGCAAGGCAAAAAACTCTTCTTTTAATTTGATGCTGATCTCTTCACTCACTCATTTTCTGTGTCCATTAACCTCTATGCTTTTAGCAAAGCCAATGTACTGGAGAAGATTGGTGGCTTAGAGTTCCTCTGCAGGTTGGAGCAGGGTTTAGCATTCCTCATGATTGATGAAAGAGACCTGGGTAGAAGCTCCTGGGACTGCGGGCCTCATTACAAGTGACCCAGTAACTATGATCGCTCACAAGCAGCAGCCGAAGTCTCCAGGTGAATTACCCGACAAAAACAGACGGGAACCTGAGTGGCAACACTGATACCTGTGTCATGTCATTCACCAAAATCCCATTACTGACTTTATATTCACTTCGCCTTCCCCAGAGCTAACAATGCCCTGGAATCTGTAACTCTGGACTTGAGGGGCTGCACTTTTTTGCACCCAACGCATGGATTTATGTGAGTGGTAACCCTTGGAGCGGGAGATTGCCTTAGATTTTTAGGTCGTGCCTTGTGGCAGCGTGCATGTCGTGCTCGCTCTGCGAGGCATGCAGTAGTAGAGTATGCTGTGTAAGCCTCGCCCACTCTTCGACGATACTTTTCATTGGCTGGTGTCATTGCCCTTGGTAAATGCAGGCTTCCGATTCATTATGAGGCTTGTTAGTCCCTCCTTGTTACCGCCTTGTTGCCATTTGTTAACGCCCATGACGACTGGACCTTTTACTTAGCTCTTACATGGTCAGCTTTATCTAGTGGGTCAGCACTATTTTGTTTATGGACACTTATGGGGACAATGGTGGATGCTATTTTTTTTTGTATTTGTATCTTGAGCGCGGCACCCACTTTAGGGACACCGCGCTCAGTTTATTTATTAATTTATTTTTGAACTTTCATAATGAGCGCAGTGCCCGCTTCAGGGACACCGCACTCGGTTTGTTTTTGTTTTGTTTTTTTACTTTAAAACTGAGCGTGGTGCCGCTTCGAGGACACGGTGCTTGATTTCTCATTTTTACATTTTTTTTTTTTTTACTTTAACACTGAGTCCTTGAAGCGGCGCCGCGCTCAGTTTTAAACTTAAATAAGAATTTGCAATCCAATAGGTCTTGCATTTATGCGAGTTTAAGCTATTGGCATTGTAAATGACAATGCCTTTTATTTATGTTTTAAAAAACAAAAATAATAGACATTGTCATTTACAATGCCAATAGCTTAAACTCGCGTAAATGCGAGACTTATTGCATTGCAAATGCTTGTTCTGAAAGCTGTTAGTATCTGATGGTCCATGAATACTTACAAAAAATTGTCCTTTCTTTTTCCTCCCTTCCTCTCCTTCCCTCCCTGAGAAGCACAGCTATTCTCCCAGTGCTAAGATAATTTGCATTCTCTACTCCATAAATCCCTTGCTCATGAATAATGTGGCTCTAGTTTGATCATGTGGACAAATAGTCCTAGATAGCATCTGCCTTTCTTGTAATCATAATTTAAAATATTACTGTTGCTCATGAAATAAATGTGTTGAATCTGCAGTGCACCGTGGTGCCCCTTGGATCTGAAATCAGTAAGTTTTCTTTGTCAAATAATTGTTCTCATTAAAATCTGTTTTAATTGCCTGTAGCCTTGGAATGCAAGTACTAGGACAGTTTCAGTCGCCTCATATTGTGCCCTTAAGTGTTGCAATATCTAGAAGGCTCAAATGTGGGCCTTAGTACAGATGTTGTTTAGCAGTAGGTACCTGTGTAGGCATTCAGCCTGCCTCTTCTTGACAGCTGCACACTGTCCCCCAGCCCCCCACCCTTTGTTGCCACTACAGCAGACACTTCGGTTGTAGCTTCCCATGTGCATTTGTAGCCTCACGCACTTTATCTGCAGTGTTCTTTTAACCATACAGGTTAGAGAATCCACTGAATCTGCCTTCATAGTGACTTATTCCATTGCCAGTTTCTCCTCTTCTTTATCATAGTAGGCACACAGAAACTTCTTCTCAGCATAATCCAGTGGCTTTTTACCTGGGCTGGGTCATGCTTGTCTGCTCCATGTTATTACATGAGAGCATCTTCTGTCTCTGCACCACACTTAACTAGCTGAATAGTCCGAGATGAACATAATGTATTTTCAAAATTTCAAAACCACTCCTAGGTGTATTTTGCACAAACAGACAACATTATATGATGACATGAATTAAAACTAATGCACTAAATAAAAAACAAAAACTGAAATGCAAAAATATTTGGGGAATCTGCTCTGAGATGTAGGCATTGTCCGAGTTGGCTTGTCTGCATGCATTCACCCTCCTCTGAGCAGGCATATCTCATTCAAGATCTTTCTGTCATGCCCTATTCAGTGTCTGACCCTTGATCCTTCAGTTAGCTAGCTTGATGAAGATCCACTCACCGATCCTGGCCACCATCAAGGATACTGTGCTATACATGTCTCTCTCCTGCCTAATCAAAATATCTCCTCTGTCTCTTAACCCTCAGGTTTGCCCGCTCAATGAGTATCCACACGCTTGTTTTGACGTCCATCAAGGGTACGCCGTTGTACATGTCTCCTGAACTGGTGGAAGAGAAGCCTTATGACCATACGTCAGACCTCTGGTCCATGGGCTGTATTCTGTATGAGCTCTCTGTGGGGACTCCCCCATTCTACACCAACAGCATCTTCCAACTTGTCAGCCTTATTATCAAGGACCCTGTCAAGTGGCCAAAGACCATGAGTGCACCGTTCAAGGTACCTGGGGGAGTAGATGAGCTTGGTGAGTGTGAATGCAAGAGAGAATGGGATACACTTCAGAAAAGGCATGTAAGAGGTGCAGGGACAATGTGAAAGTGTTGAATTGAAGAGGGAGACAATTGTAATTGGAGAGCTAGAGACAGAGTAATGAAGGGGGTGGCAAGGGTTGGACTGTTAAATGTGGATGCAGCAATTATCGAAGAAAGGTAGAAAGACTGACAAAAAAGAATTGTTTTCACTGTTGCTGCTCTATACTTGGAGAAAAAAATTCAACCAGAGCATGCTAGAATGTGGTCATCTCCTCCTCGTTCTCTCTTCTCTTTTATTGTCTCTTTCTTATCCTTAATGGATTTCTCTCTCTTTTGAGCATGTTTCTTCATTTTATTCCACTCTTCTACTAACTTTAAATGTTCTCTGTGGGCTTTCTGTAGGAAAGTGCCCCTTTTTGACGTGATGACCCCCACTTTTCGCTTGGTATCTGATGCAATTTTGACAGAAGTGGACTGGGTTCCTGCTATTCAGGTCCACAGTTCCAGATCTCATTCCCTAAAACTGTGTAAATGTTCCCACAATTGGCAATACCTTTAACACCCCATGTAAGTCCTTAGTAGATGGTACCTCTGGTACCTAGGGCAAGGAGCCTAAAGATGGTCCCTGAGGGCTGCAGCATGTATTGTGCCGCCCTAAGGGACCCCTCAGCACGAAGAAGCAAACTGCCATTGCAGGCTGTGTGCCATGGTGCAGAGAAAAGTGAAGACACAACATGGCACTCCTCCCGTGTGCCATGCCTTCAGACACTACATGCATTTTTGGTAAGCCACCCCTACAGCAGGCTTATCGATTTATTAATGCATGAACCCAGGGGGCACACTACTAGTGACTGGTGCAGACCAGCCTGTCACCACAGACAGATTTCTGGCCCTCTGCAGGTGAGAGCCTGTGCTGTCTGAGGGCAGAAACAATGCCTACCACGGCTGATTGTGTTGTCACCTCCTCCAAGCCGGTTGGCTAAGTGATCAGCATATCAATGCAGAAGGCCTCTGCCGCCTTTGATATGCGACCCAATGCTACCCCCAAGGTAGAGGAAATTCCACCTCCTGCACTGGGCCCATTTGGCACCAGAACAGATGGGAAAATTGGCTAGTTAGGAGACGTGTCCTCCTGTCAGTCTAGGTTCACCCCTAAGGTGGGCTACCTAATGTGTGCACGACTTTTCGAATTCCACCATTTTAGTTTTGGCAGAATTAGGTTCTCTGGGTCAGGGTTATACCCACTTCCCATAGAGGGTGTAGACGCCGAAAAGGTAAGTAGCCCATGAACTACTAAATGTCACTCCCCGTAGCACCCCTAATTTGAGCATTTATGTGGCACCCTCTGCATCAGGAGCTTGGATTTGACGGATCAAGAAGATGAGGCCACTGAGAGCCACAAGATAGAGCGAGAACTGAAGACTGCTGTGGACTTTTGGCGTAAAACCCTGTCTGTTGCACTGCGTCTTGACAATCACGACCCAGCGACTCATCCTGCAGTGGAACTCCTGCGAAGAACCCCGGTGGGCTGGCAGCACTTCACAAATTTCCAGCAAATCTTCCTTGGAGTAGAGGAGTTACTCCCCTTCAGTCAGCAGGAATCGAAACGCAAAGTCCGGTCTACTGAGTTGCCGTTCCCTGGCCAGCCCAATGTAGCAGCTCCCCAGGAGGAGGACCCTGAGCTCCTGAAGGTCAGATCTGTTCTCCCCCCCCCCTCCCCCCCCCCCCCCCTCCATCATGTGAGAGGACACCAGGACCAACCAAAGCCGCACAGATCAATACCCAGGGTACTGGACCCCTTGCAGCAAACCAAGACAAAGCAGTCATTGAGGGATGTCTGCACTGCAGAGATCCACTTCCAGAGTGGCCCAGCTGTCCTGATTTTGCACCCTCAACCGGCGAGACCGAGGATAACAAGGCTCTAGGACGCACAGAGCCCAGCCAGCCTTCATACTCTGCACCTGAGTGCCCCAGCCTGGGTACCGATGAACTGGCTATGCCCCCTTGCCCCCAAGACCCTTGTGACCCGAGCCCCCCGTTGGGAGCTCCTGGACTTGTCTTTGTGCCTTTTCTCCCATAGGGAGGCATTGCTGCGTAAAGATGCATTAAGTGAACATATTAACTTGACTGCTAAATTCGATATTTAAAAATTACTTCTTTGATAAGGACATTCTTGGTATCCACATTTACATAAAAATATGATTTATTTTTCTAAATTGGTCTCCAGTTTATTTGTGTGTGTCCTTTATTGCCTCTGTGGGTACAACAAATGCTTAGCAGTACCCTCAGATACGCCTACCTGCTCACCCACACTACCACAAAAAAGAGCATTTGGGTTATCATTTGTGCCTCTGTAAACCAAATGGGGTTTGTCTGGACTCTTTACACAGTGCACCTCGTTTTGGTACACTATATAAAGAGCCAGTTTCCTTCGCTCTCCCTTTTATTATCTGCTCCTCCTCTCTTGCAGGTCCTCTACACTCTTTCCTCTCCTTATAGCCCTTAATTCCCTCTTCCTTCTTTGTCTTCCTTTCCTTAAATTATTCTTTCTCCTCAGAGTTCTTTTCTTAAGTGTCTTCTCTTCATTCCACAGAGCTTTCTTCAGGGGTTGCTTACCAAGGATCCTCGGCAGAGATTATCCTGGCCTGCATTGCTTTACCACCCTTTCATTGCAGGCAGAGTGACTGGTGAGAGTGTTCTTCAAATTCTACTGTATATTTCTGTACCAATGTGCCCATAATACTATGTAATCTCTTTGACAGCTTTAAACACTGTTGTTTTCTGCCATTTGTCTGTCCTGCTGAACGTTCTAATTCCTAACCATCACATCCACCTTTATAGACAACCTTTTTTTTTTTTATCATTCATTTTATTGTTTTACTATTGCAACAGAACAGCACTGCCACATGGAATACACATAAGTAATATATATTGACTGCAGGGATATCTCTGGAACACCAGGCGTTCCCACGTCTACCCAATGTATGTCTCAGCCACCATAATCTCACCAAGCTTCACATATTTTATGGTATTTGCACGGGCACCCCCTTGCTTTATAGACGTTTTCTTTTGCTGCTGCACAGCTGTCCATGCCACTGGTCCATTCCTCGAGTGCAGTGGGACTGGCAGAATTCCAGTGTTTTATAATGTCCTGCTTCGCCACCAACAGGCTCATGGTAACCAAGCAGTTGGTTCCCACCATGTCCACCCCATTCCATTAAATACCTAGAGTAGCATGTATAGAGTTGGGAGTTAGGTTATAACCAGTCACCTCATTCAGTCTTTTGTGTATCTCTGACTAGTATTGGGCTTTCTATTGGAAGAATTCCGCCTGTGTCGCTCGACAATACAGGCAGAAATGATCCCTTCTGCTACCCATGTGCTAGAGTTTCGTTGTCTCATTGTATGTTGTATTGATTAGTCTTATTTTGACCGATGTAGCCAGTCATCTAGCTGCCATCCCGACCTCCCTTCAGTCGTTGTCTGTCTGCCATTTAGCTCTCAGTAATGAAATTGAGTGCAGAGAACTTGGCACCAGGGATCGGCATATGGGTGACATGCCCTTCTTGCCAGGTGGCTCATCACTATTTTTGGTTCCAGCAGATTGAGTTCAGGGTCCTCCTGTAGAAGATGCACATGTTGGAAGAGTGAGTGAAACAGCTGAAGACAGTGAAAGAAATTGTGGTCAATGTAGAGTAAACCTTCTGTCAAGTGTGCATGTTTTAATGTGCACCCCTTCCCATACACCCCCACCTTTGAAATACCATTCAGCTCCCAGTATCTGAAACCCACCATCTCTGAGACGTGAGGGTTCCATGTACCCCACCACAAGGACATTTTCCCCTTGATTATTTTGAACTACAGGATGTGTTTCAGATCAGTTTGCCAACAAATCAAGGGAGTGCTAGTGGGTTCAGGTATCCCTTTAGGAATTGTTGTGCCCTATAAGACCGCTTTAAAGTACTAGGCCTGCAGGTGGTCTTACTCCAACTTATAGGTTGTGTCCCTGCCAAAGATACAGAAGTTGATCACCACCAGTTGAGAAGCCTAATAATATAGGTAGAGATCTGGGACCCACAACCCCTTGTCATTTGGGGCATGGATATACTTGGCCAGTGAAATTTGCTGTTGTGAACCGGCCCAGAGAACCTGGGTAAGTATAAAAATAATTTCACAAACAAGGTCACAGGCAGTGTGTAAGTAAAACTTTGGAGCACCCTGGGATTCATTGTCGACAGGGACAGCGTGTCCCAGACCTACACCTCCCTCCTTGTTCGCCTTAGTAGTGGGGCAAAGCAAAAAGTCCCAACCGTGTTACAGGTCTTCAGTATAATATAGCATTGCTTGTGCTGAAAATTCCGGGTGTGTCCAGCAGTTAGCACATATAATGATTTGGCACTATTAAGTTGAAGGCCAGCGACATCCCCATAAATTTGAAGCAATTTGAACAATCTAAGCATGGTTCACTCCAGTCGCTGTAGGTATACTAAGAGATCATCGGCATATAACGAACCCTGGTCCTCATGTCCCAAGCATCATCGGATTCCCCCATAGCCCAGCAACTTATTGGTTCAACTTTGCCAGTGGCTCAACAACCATCGCAAAAAGGAGCAGGCAAAGGGGCATCACTTCTACTGCTCTCTGTCTGGAACAGGGGTGGGGGAGTTGTTTACTACCCCCATTAAATCTAACCATAGCCTATGGAGCATGGTGCAGTGTGTGGACAGATCTCAGAAACTGGGGACCAAAGTTCATGCACTTATGGTTCTGAAACATGAAGTTTAAAGGCCCACATCAAAGGCCTTCTCAAAATCAATCAGAACCAGGGCGGCTGGTCCTTTCCGATCTGCTGCCCTGGACATGGCCAACTGCAGTCGGCATATACAGTCCCACGGCCTAGCATAGAGACATTTGGGTCTGCATGGATCAATGACCCAACTACCCTTTGAAGTCTAGCTGCCAGGATCTTGGCCTCTGAGTTAACCAGCGAGATCGAGCAGTATGAGAAGCAACTCCGAGGGTGCCCCTCCCCCTATTTAAAGATGAACACTATCTTGCCACCCCAAAAAGTATACAGTAGCTGCCCCAGACTGCATCTCTTCACATAGTGCCAATAGATGGGGGGGGGGGCACTAAAGAGGAATATTTCTTGTAGAACTCCACAGGAAATCCAATGGGGCTCAGTTTCTTGCCTCTATTCGTGACTGTGTTTGCTTCCTGGATTTCTTGTTAGGTCAAAGACTTCTCCAACTATTTTGTTTGGAGTGTGGCCAAGGCTACTATCACCAGGTCTGGTGCTGTTGGGTTAGATTGGTCTGTGCCCAGGGATGAGGTGGAAGTTGTGATGGCGGGGGGGGGGGGAGGGGGGGGGTTTGGAGTGGGAAGGGTCTGCGCCATTTAGAGGGAGGTATAGTAGTCCGCAAATGCCTCTACAATTGTGGCGGTGTCACTGACCAACTTCGGAGTATCTCTTTGAGGATGGGTGTTGAGGGGGGTCACGCGCAACTCCAAATCTTGCTTAGTCAACTTATATAATCATTTTCCTACTTTATCTCCACACTCGGACTGTGCTGGGTGGCCAGCCAAAAAACTTGCCTTCACCCAATCTAAGCTGACGGGGATCTTCCACTACCACTGCCCTTTGCTTAATAATACCTCTTCTCTCTTGACTGAGTGACCTTATTCTCTGTCTCCTGAATTTCCCTCTCTAGGGAGTCGTCTCTCTGTTCTCATCTTTCTTGACTCCTGTTATGAATGCTTTAATTTGGCCCCAGGCCACTGCCTTGAATGCTTCACATAGGTCCCAGGATGCTTGTTTCTGGTCCAGGGAAGACCTGACTTGGCAGTTCAGGCTGGACTGTCCCATGAGGAACAGGGTCAAGACTGATTTGCATGTGGCTGGGTCTGAACTGGGGTGGCGAAGTGAGCTAAAGAACGATGATAGATTCAACCCAAATCTAATAATGACTGGGGATGAGTGTCTAAAAAGTGTCAGCGCTCCGTCCATCATCTCCTTGTGTTTGCTTTATTCACCATAAGTTGGCAGGGTATGCCCAGACATTGGTCCCTTCCCCACTTTGCCACTGGATTCAAGCTAGCCTGGCTGATATGGGGTGTTACCCTGCAACCGGTCCCAGGATGCTTGTTTCCTGTCCAGGGAAGACCTGGCTTGGCAGTGCGGGCTGGACTGTTCCTATGAGAAACAGGCTCAAGGCTGATTTGCCTATGGCTAGGTCTGAACTGGAGTGGCAAAGTGAGCTAAAGAACGATGATGGATTCAACCCAGAGCTAATCGTGACTGAGGGTGAGTGTTTGAAAAGTTTCAACGCTCCCTCCATCATCTCCTTGTGTTCACATAGTGTGTTTACAGAATCTACTGATCTGACATTGTTGTCAAAATTGAAGGTTACTGTGTCTTGAAGCTTATTAGCAAACCTCTTGTCATTGAGCCACAATGCATTTATTCTCCTACCTACTCTGTCTGTTACTGGGCCCCTCCTGTAGTGCAACCCTACTGGGAATGGTCAGATAAACTGCGTGGATGTACCCTCACCTACTTAACTCTTTGCCCTTGTGGGCTTGAAAAAGTGATTTAAATGGGAGAAAGGAATGTCAGTGGGCATATAAGGTGTTTTGCCCCTCTGTTGAGTACCTCTTCTTCAACACATCATAGAATCCCAGTTAATCCACCCATGCTGTGAGGGGAATTGCTCTGGGTATTGTCCTGCCACTAACGGTATCTAGTGTTGGGTTCATTACCGTGTTGAAATTCACCCCCTCTGCCCTGACAATCAAGGCTCCAAGTGGTATCTGTGGCAAGTGGGTGGCCAACGTAGACATGGGGACTCTATCAATGTCTGGGATATAAACACAAATGATAGACCAGGTGTGACCCTCCAGTGAACGAGTATCATAAAGTGACAAAGCTAGTCCGTGGACCCTCGAGGCAATCAGTGGAAAGAGTCTTCTAATAAGGATGGCCACCCCCTTTGTGTAACTAGCATGGTACACCTGGGTGTACCCAAGAAATTATAGTGGTTTTCCAACAGGTGTGTCTCTTAAAGTAAGAAGACATTGGGACTACTTTTTTTGCACAGTTTAGCATGGCAGTCCGCTTAAACTTATTACTAAGCCCATTTACGTCACATGTAAAGATGCGAAAATGTTGCTATAAACCAGAGTGTGTCATAGCGTGAATATCTGTGGAATAGCAAGCCAAAGGCATACTGCTGGACAATGCAGACAGAGCCAGAACTCCCATATCCCCTAATGTGAGGTGTAGGAAGCTGGCTCTTTATATAATATACCAAAAAGCGGTATATTGCATAAAAAGTCCAGGTATACCTTAAGAGTGGACACAGCTTGTTTTAACAATTCCAAGGTGCTGTTTATGCTGTAGTGTGGTCGAACAGCCTTCGGCTTATCAAGTAGGAGTATTAGACATTTGTTACACACACACAGTCAATAAATGATACACACACTCAATAAGGAGATCCACACCAATTTGAAAAATAGCACATATTTTTAGACACCAAGAACTTTGTTATTGGGTAAGTAATTTTTAAAATAGTTTTGAAGAAAACAGGTCAATGCACTTGTATTTTCTTCTAATGTGGTAATTTTATCCTATGGGGAAAAACACATATACTGCAAACGGATACTTTACTACGACTTACAGGAACAATCTTCTAGAGGTAAGGTAAGTATGGGGCAAGGTCCAAGTTAGCATCAACAGGTCACCTCGGTAGGCTCTGGGGCATCCAGGTGCAGAGGTGCTTTACGCCATCGGGTGCCCCATTGAATTCAATGGGAAGCGGTCCTGGGAAAAAGAGACTGCAAGTTGGGTCTGTGGGGGGGTATCGGGGGGGGCAGTCCGGTTGAACCCACAGAGGTGCTCGGTCCTTGAAACGTTCGGGTACGTAGGGACACAGTTGGTCCACTTCTCCTCAGGCTGTAGGGTTCAGGTACAGTGGTGTCTTTAGGCGTCCGGTCCGTGCTGCAGGAGACACTCACGGTTGAGGGGACCTGCACAAAGAGGCTGCAGTTGGGAACTAGAAGTCCAGTCTGGACAAACCCAAGGTGGGGTTCCACTCTGGAGGGTCTCAGGACCACTTTGGCACTATTGGCCCACTTTGACTTGGGCTCAAGGGCACTGGTGCAGTGGTGCTTTCCCATGTCGGGTTTCGCGGTCTGGGGTCCTCATGGTTCTCCTTGGGTGTCTGCTGGGTGAAGGGAAGTAGCTCCACTACTCCACAGGAGATGCTGGTTGCTCCTTGGAGTGCTGGCAGTCCTCCCAGGCTTTTTTAGGTAGAGCAGCTGCAGAATGAGTCATCTTTGTGCAATTGTCGGGGACAGCAGGCAGGCTGGCAGGGTTGGCGCCAATTCAGTTGCTGTTCCTCAGTTCTTGCTGTTCATGGCTCTTCGGGCCCTTCTTAGGTCGACAGAATCTGCTTTTCTGGTGCTAGGGGCTCCCCTAAATACTAGATTATGGGGTGTTAAGGGGCGTGAAGGGAGGTAGCCAATGGGCTACTTACCTTTGCAGTCATTACATCCCCTATATGACCGCTACCTGTGGGAAGTGCGTATAACCCTGTTCCAGAGTTTCTAATTCTGCCATCCCGAAGATGGTGGAATTTTCCTAAATGGGAAGGACACCAGGAAACTGTCATTAGGGGTGTGACTGGCCTGATAGTGTGCTATACCTCCCTGCATATTTAATTTCCTGCCTGTCCTGTTGCCCAATAGGTCCAGGGAAGCGGGTTGACGTTTCCACCTGTCTGGGGAAGCAGTGATCGCATTTCAAAGGTGGCTGAGGCCTATGAAGCCTCCTGCCTTGATATGCTGATTGCTTAGTCATCCTGCTAGGAGGAGGTGACAACACCTTGGGCTAGAGCAGACATTGTCTCTGCCCTCAGAGAGTGTAGGATCTCATCTGCAGGGACTTATAAACCTGTTTGTGGTGGCAGGGTAGTCTAAACAAGTCAGCCAGCACACTAGAGGCCGGTAGGTTTTCAAGGGTCACCTCTAAGATGCCCTCTGGGTGCATGTTATAAGGAATAAACCACGGGGATTAGTGTAGGTTTATTAATACAAGGTATTTGATACCAAACACCATAGATTTCAGTGAAGCCATCATGTAGCTGGGGAACTGGCTTTTACCAGTGTCCAGCACATGTACTTAAAATGGCTTCCCTGTTCACTTGAATTGACTTAGACATCACAGGGGCATCTGTGCTCATGCAGATATGTCCACACATGTAGTTTAGTGCACCCTGCTTTAGGGATGTAAGGCGGCTTACCTATACTGCATGCAGTGTTTGCTGGCATGGCACACAGCTCTGAGGTGGGTTTTTTGGTACACCAGAATTCACTGAAGTCCTGGTTTCCTGTGCATAGTTCTGTGCATGAGCAGAATCCCTACAACAACACATTTCTCCATGTGGCCCACCTCACCCTGAGCTCAGCATGCTCCCAAGCAGGCAGACGCAGGCATTGAACCTAAAAAAAAAAATAGGCACGAGCAGCCATAGGCAGAGGTATAAAGCAAGCTTTCCCCCTCACCTTGTTGCTGTCCCCTCGGTGCCTGGTGCTGCTCATCCACATGTCCAATTAGACTACAGGCCTCCCACCCGCACCGGCATTCACTCTGCAGGCAGGGCCGACCACTCGATCGGCTAACGCCTAGGTCACCGCACGACACAGAGAACCAAGCACTGAGTACAGGTCTCTATAGCCATTCGAGCGCTTCCCTGGGTCCCTAAATGTTCCGGGGAAGTTTGATGGCCAGTTACCTGTAGGGTGTCTGCAGGATTATGGAAGGATCATTGGGCCTTGAACGGACCCTTAGAGTAAACCTGCCGCCATCTTGGGTGAGTAGGGCACCTTTAGAGACAACCTTTGCACCCTTGCTCTTGGGAAGTGTAGTTACATGTGCAACTTGTAATTGCATGTTGCAGAGGTGTAAATTACCACCCAGATTATGTGATTCTGAACTAGTTAAATGCGGCCTGCAACTTGTAATTGGGGCCTGTATAGTATAATCTAGATAATTGGACAATATTATAGAAACGCATTAACTACCTCACTTTAATTTCAGAAAGTGTTAAAAGGTGGAGTAGACCTTCATTTGACCAATATCTGGTACAAGCAAAATGAAAGAAAAAGGACAAAATCCTTTTGTCTCTGCTAGGAGCCTGCAGGAGGCATTTTGAATAGTTTAGGATCTAAAACAACTCTGTCCCAGGGCGTGTGAGTTCTAGTTGAGGTGGGACTTTTGCCTATTAAAGTGGTTTATTAACTTGCTTTCTTACAGAGATTAATTGTATGACAATTTAGAAATTGTATTTCGATTTAGAAATCTGCATCAGAATTGGAATAAACTGAGATGGTCTGCACTGTCTTTTGGGCATTTAGATAAGTAATTGTGTTCAATGGGTCTTTGCAAGATTTCATATTACAGTTTTCCTATTGCAAGAATGAGACAAACAGGTGGGCTTGCAATTAAATATAAGTAGCATGTGGAAATAAAGCTAAATCACTATTTCAAATGTGATAGTGAATGGTATGTAGCGTACCTCCGTGATCCCATTCGTCATTCGTGCTGCAAGTGATTGCACTAGGCCTTGATGATTTTTATTAACCGAGAGAAATCAGAAGGGTGTGGAACAATGTAAGCCAATCTTTTTTAATAACCACCCAAAATGCAAGTTTTGGTTGAATTTTCTGAGTTCTCCTTTAGTTCTTGATTAATGCTCTGCTTTCCCTCCCCCCAGTGATCGATGACACAGCTGAACAGGGTATACAGAATCCCTTCACCGTCCAGTTGCCCCCTGAGCTGCAACAGTTGAAAGAAGAACAAGTGCATTCGCTAGCACCTAAAAGTGGTCAATCAAAGATCTTGCGCAAGGCACGCCAGAAAATGGCAGAGCAAGCAAAAAAGAAGGTAACCGGATCTTGGGGAGAGGCAGGGGTTAGTAGGGGAATAGCATAGTTAGGTAGAGGAAGGTAAGCAACTCAGTGATGAAATAGTCCTCCTGCCACTTCCTTTTTTATTTTTATTTTAACTACTTTTTTTTCTAAACCTGGTCATTTTATTTCTTGTACTAAACCAGACAGGTTAAGTCCTGGATCCAAACAAAATCCATTCTTCTGAACCTGACAGACCGAAATTCTGAGCAAGAATACTGTTCTGAACTTCATATGTGCCAGCTCCCACAGCCAATGATAATGCTTTTTTCCAACATTTTCACTCATTGCTTCATATCTCCTGTTGCCCTTAGTTTAATATTATGGCTGTTCTCTTAGCTTATCCTTTCAGAGTGGTGACTGTAGCTGACCCTTGTGACCTTGGCATAAGCGATGAATGAAGATTGGGTAGTGATGCTCCATTGTATTTTTTTCTTTGTAACCTGATGAAACTTTCCTCTTCTATTGTAGCATCACTGACACAATATAGTACAGCAGCTGGGTGGCAAGCTTGTTACCAAGTTCAAAACTTTTTATTAATTTTGTGCAAGTGAAATAGCAAATAATTAAACCAAAAGGAGAGAGAGAGACTAGAGCAACAACTCCAGTACTGTGCTAAGGTATATTTGCATAAACATTACTGAAAGTTGACGAAAATAAGATTATTTTGACAAAATAATTCAGCATGTTTGGAGGTGCAGTTGTGTAGAGGTAAGGAATACTAATTCTAAATCAGCCCTAGGCACAATAATGTGTAAGGAAAGATCAGAAAGGAAAAAGTTATCAGATGGATATCTTGAGATATATCTGCGTGCAGCAAACTCTATAATCTCTTATCTAGATAAAAGGTGTGAAGGGTTGCTTAAGATGGTTATGGAATGTGCAAGTACTTATCTAGATAGTACCAAAGATGGCTGGTACTAGTTCTGTTGGGCTGACGCTGGCACGTTGACCTTGGCCCTCTTGCAGGTATATGAGGAGGCCTTCGATAAGGGAATCCTCCTTCCCACTATGAGACAGGGCGAAATATGTATGATCCTGAAGCCGGGTGGGGACAGCTGTGAACCCTCTTTCTATCGCCCAATCACTATGATCAATGCTGACACGAAAATACTATGCAAACTATTAGCCTCTCGCGTGGGACCCCATATGCTGCACTTCATACTCGAGGACCAATGTGGCTTCATACCGGGACGCAACACCGCGATGAACCTGTGCCGTTTAACCCACATTATGCAGGAAGTGAGACACCGGGAGGAGGAAATGGTACTCGTGTCTATAGACCTAGCTAAGGCATTCGACACGGTCGACTGGGGTTAAATTCTAGAGGTCCTCAGGACCGTGGAGCTGGACCCAGATTCCGCTGGTGGGTCAAAATACTATACACTGAGCCTCGAGCTCAGTGAGACTGGAGGGGGCTCGATCCGAGGAGTGGGTTCTAGGGCGAGACACCCAACCGAGATGCCCACTCTCGCCCCTCCTTTTTGCCCTGGCCATTGAGCCTTTGTCTGTGCGGATGAAAGCTGAGTTGGATCAGTGGGGTATTCGTATAGGAGACACGACCCACATCATTTCTCTATAAGCGGACGACAAACTCTTTTATCTAGCATATCCCAGTGGCCATACCCAGCCTTTTACACCATTTGGACAGATTCGGGGAGGTCTCTGGCCTGTGACTCAACCGTAATAAATCACTGATCTTCCCTCTGGCGGGCATGACTGCCACACTTTGGGGGGGCTCCCAGACATGAAACTAAGATGGGAACGAGCACACTCTGATACCTTGGAGTCCGCATTGCGCTAGACAATGCCCAGTGAATAGCCCTAAACTTGTATAGGACCCTTGAGGCCCTACAGTGATCAGTGAACTTCTGGAACTCCCTACTGCTGTCCTTAATGGGGCAGACTTGCTGTCGCTAAGATGGTAATGCTTCTTTGGTGCCTTTTAGCACTTCAAAACTCACTCTGCCTAATTCCGACACGAATATTCAAGCAACTGTACACAATACTCATCTCACTTCTGTGGGCGGGGAGGCACAGCAGAGTGGCCCTTAATACCCTGACAAGTAGATACGAAGAAGAGGAGGTTGGAGGCCTCATGCTGCCACCTGTACTACTTTGCTGTCCAGCTTCAGCATGTGTCTCGTTGGATGGCAGAAGGGGACAATTGGGAAAAACGACTACTGAAGGGACGCGCAGAACCAGAAACTCTCGCAATAGCGCTGATGACGGGTAGGGGAGCAGAGGGGCACTTCCCATATCTAGTACACCAACCTGCGAGCATATGGCAGCAGTTTGTGGATGCGAGGTCCTTGCAGATCATTACCCGAAAAAGACCTTTAAAACTTATGAACAAGCAAGTGACAGTTTCTCTCTTGGACAGGGTCATTATTTACAGTACAGGGGCATTCAGGAGGTAGTTAAAGTCACCCGGATATTCCCCAACCGACACACACTTTAGATCTACTGCTCACATGCGGATCCAAGTGTCGGATGATATCACTCCTGTATAAAGCCATGAGGCAGGATTTGACTGCCCAGTCACCACGGTCAAGGGCTGCTTGAGAGAGGGACCTTGGCACACAACAAGATTATGGGGCTTGGGCGGCCATTAGCGAACTCACACACACAGTCTCCTGCAATGCAAGGTTTAAACTGATCTATTAAAAGTTTCTACATTGCACCTTCTTCTCACCACGAAGTTGCTATGAATCTTACACAATAATGATGGCAAGTGCCTCCGGTGCTCAACAGAGGAAGCCGATTTCCTACACCTGGCATGGGGGTGCCCTGAACTGAGACAGTTTTGGACACTGGTGGCTGAAAAGGTGTGCACAACCACAGGTCTTCCTATAAGAGATAAACCACTTCAATGCCTGCATACCCATATACGCAAACCCACTAAATGGAAAATAGTGGAAGAGGTGTGGCGCAGCAGCCAGGGTGCCTGACTCTGGACCACGGGGTTCACAGTTCGATCCCCGGTGCCGGCGGCAGGTTAGCCCAGCACCATGTGACTCTGTGTAATAGCTCGCTTAATCTTTCTGATGGCCCCCAGCACCGGGACACCTCTCCGGAGGTAGCTGTGCGCTTTACAAATGCTGGTATTATTTCATACCATATAAACTCCTTCAGCTGATGCTGGTTCTGGCTAGACGCAGAGTAGCCATAACTTGAATGGGGCAGAGAAGCCCAGATATAGCAATATGGCTTAGAGATGTCATGGAATGGGCACTAGTCAAGGAAACACACATGAAAATAACATGCAAAGATGAGGGGTACAGGCAGACCTCACGGAATGGAGATAATTGTGCAGCTCTGTTTTTACATCAGGGGAGGGAGGGACTGAGCTGAGTGATATAGCGACCAGCGGGAGTGAAACAGGCTAAGTTGAAAGTTGGGGGTGGCAAGGGCGGATTTATGAAACCAGTGCTTACCCCAATGCTTACTGTCCACTATGATGTACTGTATGATGCGCTCCTCTTGGTTAACCATGTTATTGATTCTAAGACTCTTCACGCCGTCCTCGGCTACATAGAGTTTGTGCCTACGAACTAGTGTATGCTGTAATGTTGTTTTTTTCATTAAGACAAAATGGAAAAATAAAATGTTTAAAAAAAAGATGGCTGGTACTTCAGACGGTGTCTTTGTTTCCTGATACAATATTGTCACGTTTGCCTGTATATGGGGCCAAGTCCCGCTAGTTACATAGTGCCTGTATCCTGCTGGATAACAGGTTTTGGCTGGTATAATTTGAAGAAGATCAAGGCTATCCTTGTTATTAGGTGGAGGATCTATCTGTGCCGCCTGGGCATCATACCAGGAAAATGATGGGCATGTATTTAAAAAAAAATGTTAAGCTCTGAATATATATTTCAGTAGGTCTGTAATGGCTGCATGTTTTTATGGGTTAAATCCCCTGTCTGCTTGACGGTAGGTTAGGAGTGGTAAAATGCTTAATTTAAACATCTTCTCTAGGGTCCTTAAAGCCCTTTATAAAATCATAAAATGAGTTTGTGGTGGTTCCTTGTTATTTATAAACTAAAAAGGGAACTCCAAATCTGAGACCACCTTCCCCAGTTGTTGGCAGCCTTGTTTTGAAGGTAAATAAGCTCCATTATTTATCCCACTGTCTTTGGAGGAGAGACCAAAGTTATCCTTAACTCTAATGGGCAACGTGGAAAGGATTCACTGTGGGAGTTGTGCCCCTCTACATGTGTTATGAGAGGTTCTGTAAAGGAAGTGCATTGGAACCTTTTCTTCCTGGATTCTGTGGCATGTTAGGGGACACCATGACATGGCTAGCGGGACCTCTCCTATTGTCTAGTTGCAATCTTAGCAGAGCTCCCAATCCAGCAAGGTAATCCTATTCTTACCCAACATGCAGATGCCAAGAGAAATTGTGCTCAACAGTTACATAATTTGGTTCACAGTTATCTTTTTACCATTTAATTCAACACAAGACTTTGGTACTCACCAATGCCAGGTGGTGAGGAGAATTCAGTACTATTTGCATTTAAAGCCCTTGAAGGCAGACAGGAAGGAATCAATAATGGAGCATTCTTTAAAATTTTGAGTTGGACATTATTAAGTGTCATCAGTACAGCAGTTTATGCCAGTTATAGTACTCATCTTTGAAACCTCAATTTTGTGTTCATGTGTAACATTTCTGTTCAATCGGTAATAATAGCTGCTCAAGGAAAAAGCAACGGCCACTGTCTTCGTTGTCTATTATTCTTGACAACTAATCCAGAGTGTGGGGATTTCAGGGAAAGAGATCAACGCGAAATGTTAATGAGATGGACACATCTGTGGGTTGTTCCTCATCTCCGCAACATTGTATTTGAGATATGAGTTGGCATGGGGGCACTTGAGTCAATATAACATGTCATAGGAGAGTAATTAGTATGGTTCTGCACACCAGAACTGAACCTATCCTGGTTTTGTTTCTCTGTAGAGAAAGCAGCACCGAAGAACCCTCATCTACACTGGGTACTCCACCTGTGACCAAAAACACTTTGTGGAACCCACCTTCCAAATATGATGGCCCACTATTGCCCACTGGGTTCTTCATAGCAGTAACCTGCAGCCCAGGTGGCCGCTCTGGACCTGTGCTCCACTTCACCAAAGACCATTACTAGTGCCTGCTGTGGAGACTTTGATTACTATAATTGCAACAGTGATATTGGACAGAGTCTCTGGTCAGTGGTTGAGCATCTGTGACACACTCTAGGAGTACATACAGTGTGTTTGAAGCTTGAGTTAGAATGTCCACAAATCCATAGGCACCATCCGGTGCATGGGCATTGAACGGAAGACATTTTTATGGAAAAGAGTGAGAAAGTTGAAAGCAACTCCTTACCAGAAGCAACCTAAAATTGAAGCGAAGAAGCTTCAAAGATCTTATTGATGAGATTAAAGAATTGCTATAAACGGGAAACATCCAATTTTTGATTGCTTCTTTGCTCAAACATGAGCTTCCAGAGATTGCCGTACGACACCAAATACAAAGGTAAAGTGGACCAGAATCAATGTAGCCTTATTCCAAGACGAATCAAGCTGAGTGCAGTGTAATGCAACCGCAGATAAAAGTCCAGAAGTTTTCTGATGAGATAAAAGAAGTTGGAAACATGTAGAGAACTGTGTTTATAGAAAAAGAGAGGTCGGGTTGTTAAATGAGATTGAAGATGATCCATATGTGTTCTGTCATTTCTTTGCTGGTTGAGGCTCTTCACTTTCTGACACAGTTGGAACTGCTGACCACATTTCAACCACTAAAGACATCAATTGCCATTTCTTGAAGGTTCTTCTTCCCTTGAGGCATCACCAGCTTACTTGTCCAATACATTTTTCTACTCTAAATACTTCCTTATGTCTTCCTGTAGGCCCTGCTTCTCCTGTTCAGATTGTAGAGAAACTATTGTTACATTATCAGGGGTGTGCTGCTGTTCAGGAAGTCACAGCTCCTTCAACTTGATACTTCTAGGGCACAGATTCTTTTCTCCTTTGTACTGGAATCCTGCCTGTTCCAGGTCTAAAAATAGTTCCTCAAGCTGTTTTACTTTCATCCTGTTATGATGGTAAAATCTTGATTCATCATATACTATTAGTGCTTGGCAGCCAGAGACCTGTTCCTCTTCAGTCGCTGTGGCATTTCCTTTCCATAGTGCATCGTTTTTGTAAACTGTGCTCATACAGAGACCGACATTATGGGCCCGATTCACCAATAAAAGGTTGAAAGTGCGGGTGGAGATTTACATCTTGGCCTGCATGTACTTTCACCAGCATTTTAAGTCTTACACCTGGAAATCTACACTAGGTGCAGATTTCAAGGCACACTTCTGGGAATGTCATGGGATCATTCCTGTACGCTCCTAATTCTACTGTGTGAAATTCTGCATATTATAGAATACCGTACAAGGGGAATGGAGCGCTTGGTGCGAATCCATATTTTATCTATATGGGGAAAGCATTTCCCTGTGGAGAAAACCCTTCCACTACAGTCAAGCAAATCTGGGCATGATCCCTTCTCATTCCCATCCTACTCCAGCCCTTGCTTGGAGTAAATCTCCTCCCATTTTCAGGGTATAAAGGGTTCTGATCAGAGTTTGAGAATTCCCACAAACATGTTTGTAGGCATTTCCAAACATCCAAGGCAAACCATGCCTTGAAACGTCCCTTTCCTACGTCTTCAGTGCAATTCATGACTGCATATTTATCCGTACTCATGGTGGAGTAATCCGCATAGTAAATGCATCAATTTATGCTCGTGATGAATCCCTTTGTGAATTCCTGGCAGGTGTAAATTAGGTATTTTAAGTTGCAAAGTTACATTTACTGCAGAAAATACTTTCATGAGTAAGCCCCAGTGTCTTCAACTTGTAGCCATCTAGAAGCAGGTGATAGATCTACCCACTGTCCTACTTGACTGAGACCTATAAAATGTGGTTGTGTGAGAGTCTATAGCTAGCACCAAAACATAATTGCTTGAGAATATTCTGATGCTACATACTGAAGACAAGGTAGTAAATGAGAGCAATGGAGGCCTGCATCCGTAGTGGATATTAATTTGGAATCGACAAGTTAGAGAGGAAAAACAAGAAGTTAGAACAGGCCAGTTAAAGCACCAGCAGACACAAAAATTCCAGATGTAAGTCAGCCAAAGGAATTTTAAAGGAAAACCTGAATGCTTTTGTGGTACTAAGGAATGGGTCAAGTTACAAGTGTATAGTTGTGGAGGTACTTGTGTATATGCAGGGCAACTGGAATTATGTGGTAATGGAGGACCGCTCTATGTGGCATGTTTGGTCATATTATGCAACAATTAAAGGCAATTTATGCTGCCAGGATAAACAAATTAGGCAAGCTATTGTCTGATTTAAGACCAATTATGTGCAGATGAAGAATCATTATTATTTAGACAATTGCTACAAACACCTTTGTGAGTCAAAAGATTTAAGAGAGGCAGAAATATTGATGACTGGGGGTTGATGCAATGCCTACAATTGTTACTGAAAACAAATAGTTATTTTCAAGCTGTGAAGTGAGTGCAAATGTATGGAGTGAGGTCCTTCTGTCCGAATGAATACTGTGCATGCAACTAATATACAGAAGACCAAAATAATGTGCCTTTGTTCAAGGTGTGCGCGATCAGTGACTTTGGTTCTCCTGTGCTACTCTTTTACAATTTTGGAATTTTCTTCTTGAAGATGAAGATTAGAGAGGTGTGTTATAATTTGTATAGCTATATCAGTTGTTCAGTTGGATGATGTCTGTAGGTTGTGACTTTTTTGGTTTAGAGGGTGGGTGCAGAAGAAGGCTCCACTTGGGCAGAGCAGCAGGAGGTTTTACCTATGGTGCCCACATCCTACTTCAGATTATCAGTAAAGTATACCTGGCTATCATGACATCGTTGTTTCTTCGTCTGCTTGTTTTTAACTTGTGTACAATTTGTTGATGTCTCTCTCCTTGGAGACATAACGCTCACTTTACAGAATCGAAGGCCACATCAATAGCCTTTCAATGAGTTGAACAGACCTCTTTTACAGGCATCTGGCATCCAGCAGCATGGTTTACTCTTTATGAATGTTTTACTAATGTACCTTTTAATCAGGAAATTCTACCCTACCTGTTTGATGAAAGCATAGTCAAGTATATACTGCGTTTCCTGCCGGTGTTCTGGCAGGAATAACTTTCCAAACCAGTTTGAAAGGAGGAAGAGCAGGAATTATCACTAAGAAAAATTACCATGACTGTGATTCAGCTACTTTTTGTCCTTGCTTTGCCTCCTTAGCCTCTCCTGCCCAACTATCCACTGAGAGCTGATGTCGTTCTTCAACCTTGCATTTCAGAATTGACATTAAGTAGTTGGGTGTAAACCATTAGTGACACAGGAGTAATGGCCAAGGTGTGGGTTCCTTTTGCCTCCATAAAACAAAAGATTTGTTATCAGAACATTGTGAAAGAAGGTGAGCACCCCTATCATAAGATATATATACACTGGCTCTGTTGAACATTCCTGACAGTCTTCTTTAGCTACAATCACTAGAACTAGACCATGAATGTATGTGTGCCAACAGTGATGGTGAGCAAAGCTGCGTCTGCTAGATCTCCAAATTGTGTTCTTTATGATTCTAACTTGTGCCCACTTCTCAGAGGTCACTGTAGTTCTTTATCTAACCAAAAGCAAGTTGTGTACTAACTCCCAAAGAATTAGGTCTTGTCGCTGAAGCGAGGCAGTAGGTCTTATGCTCACAAATTGAGGTCCTGTTTCTGAGTAGAATATTGCTGGTAGTGCCCCTTATGAAAAGAATAGCTGTCAATTCTGCATGGTACTAATGTTTAAAAACTCTTTGCAGGAGCTGATGAAAGCTGAGATGCCTCCCAAAGATGAACCGAAAGATGGAAAACCACCACCTGCCCTAACCCAAGGTCATCGGTCCTTAAAGACTAGACCCCTAGCTGAGGAGGTCGTCTTAAAAGACAAAGACTCTGTTTCAGGCATCCCAACATCTGAGACATCAGTTGCTGACTTAGTGGGGCATAGAAGCCAGAAAGAATGGGAGGTGGAAGTATCACCACCAACACCAAGGTGAACCTTGCATATTGATCGTGTCCAGACGGGCCTGAGTAGACTGGGAACCAAAAGGAGTGAGAGATGGAGGAATCAATACGGTTTGCTTGGGAAGGTGTGACAGGAAAGTGTGACATGGTGAATGAGAATCCTGTGTAAGAGTGGCAAAAGAACTCTGAGTGGAAGCCATGAATCTCCTCTGATGAAAAGGTGTAGTGCAGGAGGAGCGATGGTGAATCGTGGGGTAGTCGGAGAGTATGATGGGTGCCTCTGATGAAAGGAGTGAGAGATGGAAAGAGAGAGATAGGCAGATGGTAAAACCTAAGACAAGATGGGATATAGATAGCAGAAGAACAGGTAATATATGAGGGGAAAGAACTTCTGGTTCGCAAAGAGTTTGGGAATTATGTAGACACTCACAAGTTTGTTACTTCTTCCAATGCCCTCACTTCAGTTTCTCATTGTTAGTCCTTCTTCCCCTTGTCTTCACTTCATGCTCTAATCACTCACCAGCAGTCCACTCTTTCACTTTTTCATTTTTCTCATCTGTGCCCGTTCCTGACCTACATTTTATAATCTTTCATCTCTGTCGGCTCTCCTCTCACTCTATTTCATCTCTCTTCCTCTGCCCCTCTTTTTCTTCCTTTTATCCTTGCCATTTTCTATCCCTTCTATTTTTCTTCATTCTTCAATGTAATTATTTATTCACATGATATGTAGCTTTGACAAAATTTCTGAAGCTTTACAAATTCCAAAGCCTAGCAGTAAATCTTGAACTTCCTGTTAGTGCTGTCAACTGAGAAGTATCATGCTGCATTTCAGCCAGCAATGAGTTTTCTCCAAGCAGGATCTAAACTGTATTAAAGAAAAGATAGCTTATTTAGGAATCTAGGCCCTCTACTAAATGAGAAATGGATCAATGGATGGTAATGATGCCAATTTGCTTGAAAGAGTGGAAAATTAATATTGCTCTTTTATGGAAGCCAGCAATGCCCCAAAATGCACAACGTTGTCCGTTGAAACCTCAGTTAATTTTCCTATCTTTTGTGAACATGATAACTGACCACAGTATTCTGCCTTTTTCACCTTTCCTGACAAAAATGTTTCTGCTTTCATTCAACTGTGTGTGTCCACTTGCTTTATCAGTGATTTCTTTTATTGGGAATTGTGTTTTAAAAAATAACACATCTCCACCTTTTTGCTCCCAAAAAGACCGCACACCATTTGTGTCCAATTGGAAGTAATACGGACTCATGATAAGGAGCCCTAGGCACTGTGTAGTGTGCCTACAGGAGTCCCATGATATGAGTGTCATTTTTCATTTTTTTAACACACAATTGTGTGGAGGAAGAAAGGTATCCAGCTATTTTGAAGACTATAATGTATAAGTGTGCAAGGGAAAATATCACCCCCTAAGACAATAGGGTTCAAACCACTGTAGGGACTGTCATACACCATACAAGACCGTGAGGCCAAATCTTATATTGGCAAACACAAGAAGACTCTACATCACGACAGGTCGAAGACGAAAGGAAGGTCCCAATCCTGCTCCCAAAGTAATTCCCACTGCAGGTCTTTGCTGCAGTTGCACTTGCAGTTGAAGTCTTTGTGCAAGCCCTAGAAAAAACATAAGAAGTCAAATTGGGAATCTGCCCCTTCCTGTCTGTCATCAATTTAATTAAGGGCATGAGGAAAATAACATGCCTTCTGATCTGTTCACGATCTCCATTAGAGTCAATTCAGAGACTAGTCCCGGTGCACCCCGAGTTTCTGGTCCTGCCACAGAAGAAAGCGCCTCCTCCGCAGGCTTTATTCGGAGGGTGGCGGAAGTTAGACTTGCAGCTCCCCACTATAGAGTTCAAGACTAATTTTTAACTGAGGAACTTCAGCTAGGTCAGGCCCCTACAGAACCTCTACTGCCATTCAACGAGGCCTTCATGAACACACTTTTTGGTACTTGGGTTAAACTATGTTCCAGTCCACCTGTTAACTGACAGGTTTTACATCATCATCATCCTGCATTGGGCAACCCAGCCTTTCTTATCCAACATCTGACACCAGAGAATTTTGTGGTACAGGCATCCACTTGCAAAGCAAATCCTAATGCCTTCCCTTACACTCCCCCTGATCATGAATCATGGTAAATGGGTTTTCTCCTTTACGAGCATTACTCTGAGGTTGGAAAACTCCAACTATTTTCTCTGCCACTAAACCCATGCCCTTTGGAACACTGGCATAAGTCTTACAGACTGTTCCAAACAACCTTTGGGCGTCCCTTACTCAGGCTACCCAGAATGGTCGCGATGCTGCAAAGCATATAATACTTTGTGCTTTGAACATGACTGACTGCATGTGCCTAACAATGGGCACCAGTATGACACTCCTACACTATGCATGGATGAGTTCTGCAGCTTTCTGTGGAAATGTCCAAGAATCCCTGATGGACATGCTGTTTGACATCACTGACCTGTTTAGCAAAAAAGCAGACTTAGTCTCGGAAAGGTCTAACGAGAATAGGGACACAACACGTTCCTAGGGTCTTTCTGCTCCCCCGACAATTCCACCAACAATTTCACCCTCTCCATGGATAGGGTCAGGGTTTTCAATTTCATAAATTCCTTTTGACATAGGCCACTACCGCTTTGTGGCCTAGGCCACTGTTTTCAGAGACAACATTCAGGACAGCAGCTCAGTCCCTCACCCTTCAAGCATCCACAGCCACACAACTACATTAGTGAGTTCTTGCCGGCACAAGCACACTGTTGGAGGCAGACTCTAACAATTTCTCCAAGTGTGGCAGGCCATCACATCAGACAAGCGGGTCCTCCAAATTGTCCATCAGGACCATGTCCTCCCATTTCTTTTCCCTCAACTGTACCTTCCACCACCATCAGGGCAGCTGACGGAGGACCATCTATCTGTCATGCTGCAGAAAATACAGGCCCTTTTGGCCAAAGGGGCAATAGAGTGGTTTCCGACCTCAGCAGTAGAAACTGGGTGTTACTTCTGCTACTTCCTTGTGTGGAAAAACATGGAGGGGTTTGTCGTATTTTAGATCTTCACCCCTCAATGCCTTTCTGTGAAAGGGCACGTTGAAGATGCTCACTAGCCTAGGCCTTGTCTGCCCTAGACCCCAGATGCTGAATGGTGGTGTTGGCCCTGCAGGGCGCTTATTTCCATATCCCCATCCTTTAGGGACTACCTGGAGTTCATGGTGAGCCAGGAGCAATTTCAAATTGCATGGCTCCCTTTTGGTTGTTGGCAGCATATCGTTGGAGGGCATGGGAGGGGTGTCCCAGTTTTCTCCTACCTTGATGACAGACTGTAGCAGGATGACTCCCCAAGGCAGTTGTCCACCACCTCCAGATGGCAGCAAACCTCCTAACATCATCTGGAAGAGGTGGAGATCAGAGGCCTCTGGTGGGGACTCAGATCCACATCAATTTGTTGGAGTTGAGTGCAATTTGCCTAGCACTGAAGTCTTTCTTTCTACCATCAGAGGAAGACTGGTGCAGGTGCTCATGTACAACATCACCACCATGTGGTATTGCAACACCCAGGACAAGGAGGGGTCTTAGGCTCTGTGTAAGGAGGCTGTATGCCTCTGGAAGTGATTGGACCACCAAGGAATTTCTCTAGTGGTAAACTACCTGGCAGGATCTCTAAACATAGATAAACCCAGACCCCAATGCTTAACGGATCATGAATGGCACTTGCACCCGGGGTAGCACAGGGTGTCTTCCAGCAATGGAAAGAACTCTGGCTCAATTTGTTTGCTATTGCTGTGAATGTGCAATGCTGGCACGTTTGAGCATTGTAGTATCCAGTGTCGCTTTCTCTCCTGAAATGTCGTTCTCTAAAGTGTAGCTCAGGAGTCCTGTATGCCTTCCTTCCACTGCCTCTCCTGCCCCAAGTTCTGAAAAGGATCAAGAACAATTGGGCCCAGGTGATCCTAGTGGTACTGGACTGGCCTTAGAGCGTTTTGGTACCCGGAACTCCTGCGTATGAGCATTTGTCCTTTGATCAAGCTGCCACTTGGGGAGGGTATTCTGTCGCAGGACATGGGTATTAAACCTGTACAATTTGTATCTCCATGCTTGGAAATTGAGCGGTGCAGTCAACCTGCTTTGAACTTTCCCCTGAGGTAGCTGATTTAATCTTGACATTGAGGTATCCTTTCACGAATTCAGTGTCTGACACAGTCATTGGGTCAGATTTGTGAAAAACTTGACAAATTGATCCATTACAAGCAAACTAGAACTAGTGTTCAAGTGATAGTGGGGAAAGGACTATTCTGGAGCCGATTGACTGTAGTGTCCTAGGGAGCAAGCTGGTAATTGTATCTGGCCACCACAGGACGCTTAAATAGGAACTGAGTTGAGGCATTTTGGCATTGCCACCTACTGCAAGCTGCACCTGCCTAACACTGACTGCTTCTGCACTGTGAGTGGTTGCACCAAACTCTAACCTCGAGTCTAATGTCAGCGCGGTGCCGCAGTGGGGGGGCAGAGTGCAGGTAGTGAGCAGGATGAGGAAACCAGCTGGCGGCAGGATCAGCATGAGCTGCAGAAGTGATGTACTACTGGCGTGATGAGAAACGAATAGGAGAAATAATGGGAGAAGGGAGCGGGACTTGCACAGATAGCCCCCAGACTGCAGAGACAAGCAACTTGAAATACCTTGGAATGGTGCGTCCCAGCACGCCAACACTCCAACTCGCTTGTGCACACCAGCATGTGTTGCAGTCCACCGCTGCTCACAGTCACAGCTTGCTGCTCCACTCGGCTCCTCTCTCCTCTTCTCATCGCCCCCCCGTCGCTCCCCTGCAGCGCACTGGCCCAGTCGGGGTTTAAGACAACAAGCCAGCCCTGAAGCTGGATGGAGTGCCAGGGACCTAATTGGGGAGACAACAATGCAGAGCCAGGGTTGCACTCCTCTCTCCTCCTCCTGAGCCGCACAGCTCGTGACATCTGCGTACTACATACATGTAGTGTTTAGAAAGATTCTTAGTTGAAGGTGCTCATTTCCACAATCAGGAAAAACACCATGTTCCTTATCTGATCAATAGGCTATTGAAAGTTTAGACTCCAGAGATTTGTCAAGAGACCCTTTATCATTATCTTTATCTAGTCTACAGCACTCTTCACAGCCGTGCATTTTGAGATGTTTTAAAGCAAGCTGGACTACTGCTGTAACTGGATCTTCATGTTTTGGACCACTAACTGATTCTTCTGTGAGTGTAGCGTTTTGGTCACCAGCGAGTTCCAGCAAACCATTTGGCCCTACCTGCTCTACAGCAAATTTTACCAGGGTAAAACCTTTTACTCTGTCCTGACCTTCTCTTCAGAAGGGACGGTGATGCAGAAACCTTTTCAACCTCGAGTTGGGATGTCACACAATATCTACAATGGTACTTTGCAGTGCTTGGCAGGGAGAGGGGAGGTAGCGGGTGGTCACCAACCAAGGGCACACTGCGAATAACTGTTGACACAAACTACTTCCTAGGCAGCATAGTGTGCTTGATCTCTGCTCATCAGGACTGAATTATCACAGGCCAGTTGTCAGCGAGACCACCAACTGCACAATTGCAAATGAAGGAAACATCTGAATTCGCAGAGTACCAATACGAAACAAAGTTGGTGATGTCCAATATTCTCCTGGCCATTCTATTTCTAAATATGGTCCACTGTGACTATGGGACCTAGGATCCTCCATACTTCTCTGTCTCTTTCCTTCCTTCCTCCTTACGTCAATCCCTCTTTTCCTTCTGTTGCCCCTCTCTCCCGTCTGAAGAAGTTGTGTTTCAAGTGGGTCACTGGAGTGACACATCCATTACCTTTCTTGACAGGGAGCACCGGATCAGCCGCGACTATGACCGGGCGTTCCCAGAGGTTGAAGTTGGGGGAAGAATGGTCTCCAAGAACTCCGGCTCTGGCAGCACTCGGGGGAGACGCAGCATTGAGCATGTAGACCTGGAGAATGAGGTGAGAAAACGCCAGTCTACCATCCAGGATCTATGGTGCAGTAGTATTTGTAAGTGTCAAGTCTTTGTGTTACTCTATGACTAAGACCGCATTTTATTAACTCTTACTCTAACTAAACTAGGAAGTGGACAGTGACGATGAGTGGCGACATCTGATTGATGCCACAGAGCCTTCAAACCTGCAGCTGACGACCCCTCTGACTCTACTGGGGGACCCTGCCTTTATCCAGCGAATCCACCTTCGTCTGCAGGATTCCTGCACTCAGGTGAGGATAAAAGTGTTTGGAAGGTGGGTGCTGTAATGGGAATACTGGGGAAAAGGGCATGAAACTAGAGAAGTGAGGTGATAATTTAGAATAATGGGACAGAGACGCCTTGATTACTGGAGACGCGGGGGTAAAGAAAGGTGGCACACCATTGAGTGTGATGGAATGATGATGATAGTGATCGAAATGCTATCGAGCACGCATTTGAATACTGGCAAGTGTGATTAGGATAACTGAGCATGATTGAGGCGTGTGCTTAATAGGAACTGAGAGTAAGGATCACTGGGCTAGAGACAGGGGGTTACCAAGGAAGAAGATTAGAATTACTAGGACATAGACTGGGTATGAAGGAGGAAGACAGGAGATAACAAGGTAGGGAATCCCGTGCTAATGGGGTGAAAGACTGGCACCACTGTGAAGAGGCTGGAGATTCTTGTTATGGATATTAGAGCTTACTTGTAGTGTCTCTATCTTTTGTATACGCAGGTTATTACCTACTGATGTCCAGACCTCCTTTTACAGAAACATTCATAATTAAAAAAAACATTTTGCCCTGGCTTGTCTGCTAGATTAATATATATATTTTTCTAGTTACACGTAATGCTTCAGGATTTTCCGATGTGTTGCTTAGAGAGTGCATAGATTACAGATTATTGTAGAGTAGTGGTCTGTACAAACGGCTAATAGTTTGCTTTATCTAGAAGCCAGGCAAACAAATTAATTGAACAGAACAAGGTTTGAAAATGCAACAGAAAAGGACTAGGTTTACAGGGCTCGACAAATCCACTCGACCGCTCGCATTTGCGAGGTAAATTTTATGAGGTCGAGCTATTTTTAGGTCCTACTCGCCCTTTCTGGCGAGTAGGAAAGCATACTAACTTTTGTCCTCCGTCTTTGAAAACGGAGCAAATGTGACAAGATAACAAGATTTAAAGGCCTTTTTATTGCTCACAAAGCAAATGAGCAATAAAAATGCCTTTAAATCTTGTTATCTTGTCACTTTTGCTCCGGTTTCAGAGACGGAGGTCAAGTAGGTCACTGTTAGGGCGAGGAGATTTTTCAAGGTACTAGTCCGGCAGGACTAGTACCATTTTTTAGATTTTTCGAGCCCTGGGTTTACCAAGTCACAGAGTTAATATTTATAAAATGAAAAGTTCAAAGGCACTGATTCATTATCTTTCACTGTAAAATCTGTATATTAATGTGGAAAAACGTTGATGCCCAAATATCATTTTTCCCATCTTTTAACACTTCGATCTAATACAAAATGAACAGTTGTAACTTTTTAAAGGTTATTTTAGACATCTGAATTGCACAATTCCAGTTCATGAGCTAAGTCATAGAAAAGGCTCAATGCTTTTCTAACTGGTTTCTTCTAGATTAAGTAAAGCTTCTCCTACCTTAACATTCTGTCTCTAGACTTTCCTGTTGCTCTGATACTCGTTTCTTTAAGAGATTCACAGTGCCCTTTAAATCTTGAATGAGGAGCAGTACGTCTTCCACCTATTGCACCGCTCCACTGCATTCTACGCTCTTGGTCTCCAGATTCAGTTGTCCACACTGTTGTTTTGTGTGGTTGTGGAAGAGCAGCATTAGAGTGGATTGCCACAGTTTGTCTGTATCCACCACAAATTTGTCCGAATGAGATTCTGAGAAGCACCTACCTTCTAGTGGCCTCTACTACATTCCTCTGTCTCCACTTTTGGGACCTAGATGTCCACATTCTGTTAGAAACATAATCTCACCAAAAGTGAACTTCTCTCCTCCAGCAGCAAATTAAACCAATGCGTTCAGATTTGGCTCAAGAGCAAGGCGTTAGATTTCCCTCCTCTAAAAAGCAGAGCAAAATTGATATGCTTTCACATAGACTCGACTTGGTTGCAACAAAATATTCTTAACTGAAAGACTACAAGCAATCGAGTCATAACACTGAGTAACTGATTTCTATGTTAATGCTCCATGCCCTTCAAAGTCCTACTAACATCTGAGTTTACAGAAGTACAGTGATACAAATATGGATTCAATGAGGGATCGAGCTAAGCATTTACCAATTAAATTAGTTGATATTAGGGCACGAAAAAACATGGTTTATTTTTTTATTATTTTAAAATAATGTTTTAGAATTAAAGTGGCAAATGTTTTGCAGCTACATATTAATTATCAGATTTTTTTGCTATGTGGAAAACCATTATAAGTAAGCTAAGAATATCTGAAAGCTAATTTCAAAAGCCCAACTCAAGAAAGATAAATCTACTGTAAGAATCAACCTCTTGTCCCTTGAATGTCTCATGTTACCTTAGTGTTATTCCCTTTGCTCTGTGCATTGGAGGATTACCATCTGCCTTGGGGCTATACATAAGTTGTACTAACAGCAGGTTGCCTTAGTACATACAAGCCTAGTATGCTAAATAGTTGAAACCCTTTTTAGGTCTCGCCTAGCAGTGCGCATGCGCTGTCTGCGAGACTTATTGTAAGGGGCTTTCAAAAGCTCACCACACGCGGGTAATGCAAGCAATTGGCCACACACGCACAAGCGTGGCCTATTGCTTGTGGTTACCCGCACAGGCGCCATACGTTTTGAATTATCGTGCCCCGACACGGGCACGATAATTCAAAACATATGGTGCCTGTGCGTGTAACCGCAAGCAACAGGCCACGCTTGGGCGTGTGGACGCTCCCCCCACGTGCACATAATGACGGCTGGGTACTTAATGACTTTTCCGCCCAGTGCTCCGGTTACAATGCAGTGAATGGATGCACTTTGAAGTCAAGGTAATTTATTGCTGTTTCTCTTCGAGCCTGGTTGCAATGCGACATCGGGGTAGTTAAAGGTAATATTTTTCAACATAGTTCTGTCACTTTTTTTAGGAATCCATCAATCCAGAGGCTGTGTGTGCCTCAATGACTACGTCTTTTTCTTGAAAGGTACACAATCTTCCGTTTTCATTTTTTTTTACCTTTTTAAACTGAGTACCTCATAGTTGGGAGTGGTGGTACATAATTGGTCCTTTTTTTTTGTCTTTATGATATACAGTCATTTGGAACCTTGGAAATAATTTTGTCCCATATAATTCTACGAAGTGATTTAAAGATTCACACATCTAAATGGAGAATTTTTGTGTATAAATACATTACCTCTACATTGTTCATGGCACCACAGCATCACTCAGGGCCACCACAGCATCACTCAGTGCCACCACAGCATCACTCAGGGCCACCACAGCATCACTCAGCGCCACCACAGCATCACTCAGCGCCACAACAATATCACTCAGCGCCACCACCGCATCACTCAGCGCTACCACAACATCACTTAGCACCACCTCAGCCTGCTCTCGGAATCTGGCATCTATTGATTCTCCCCTAGCGTCTGGCCGTTGCTAGTGTTAAACTACAGGTACTAGTTCCCAACCTTCACCCTCCGATTGTTTATGCCCCCTTTTAAAAAAGCTTTAACAAACAACCATTGGAATAGGCAGAAACAAGTTGCCAGCATTGCAAGACCAAAAGAAAACTGAGGACATTTTTAATTGTAAATACTTTTTTTAATATGGTCGTTCAGTTGTACATAATGCCTTCTTGGTCATATATAAGGTAACAAAAATGCTTCTGACCATTTTTTATTAAAACTTTTCAGCATGCTGCACAGCAGCCACACTTCTCTACAGCACAGCTTAAAGACATTGGCAAAGTCAATAGCTCTGGCTAAACACTTATAAGGCTCAAAAGGCGAGACCTATTGGCTATGCCAATGCTTGTTCTCCTTGCCTACGGTGGAGGAAACCTAAAACTGTGCATGTGAGTGTACTCTGTCAATGTCTTTTGAATCAAAATGATGGATAGTGACCTGCCAGAACAAGCATTGGGGCTAGTAACCAACCACTTTCATTTTTACGTTACTCCTTGGGAGAATCTACAATTCATCCTGCCCAAGCAGCTTCTTCAAGTAAGTTCAGTAGAATCTGCAGCCGGAACCTGCCAGAAGTATTTACGTAAATTCCTTTTATGGAGCTGTTTTTAACCTGGTTGGTGGGATACATGAAGATCAAACTTAACCAGCCCCTGACACTCAGTTATAGGGAAACACATTCTAATGTGCATGTCAACCTCTTGATTGGCTGGCACCAAATTTTTGAACTTTGCAGAACACTAGATCTGCAGTAGGATGCATGCCCGCTGCCACAAAATAAAGAAATAAGTTAGAGCACCACTCTAGCTACTTGCGGAGCTATGCAGCACTGTGGCTGCGTGGACTATTGGGGCATTTAGATTGGAGCTGCATGTTTCCCATCTCCTGAAGTCTGAACCAAGCCTGGTAATCTGCACTTGGTGCATCTAATTCTAGAGAAGAGACTCACAGCAAGCCAATGAAAACCACAGAGGATAACACATGGCACCTTGAGGTCACTTGTAGGCCACTTGCACCCACTACCCTCCATCTGGCTGGCATAAGCATTTATCAGTCATGGGCCAGAGTAGTGGAAGAGTAGTACTGGGAGAGCCACATCAGGCTATCCTTTGAAACCAGCACCTGGGCAGCCGCTGTGCTTTTGTGTTTAGAATTCATATATGGGACCACAAGGTCCATTTAGTGAACTTTATTCATCTGCCTGGCATTACTGATTTAGTGTTTGAAATTCGATTCAGTCCTGTCTCACACCCTGCCCAAGGGATACCTACCTATTTACTGAGGTCCTCTGATTCAGTGCTCCTGGCAACTTCAGAACTAGAGCTACACAATCCATAATTCCTGAGAGACCCTAATAAGGAGAAGCCTTGTTCCTATGTAGCGTGAGCAGAACCCAAACCAGAGTGTGATCCATTAAATAAGACCATTCCATACAGTTATAGCAGTGCTTAATTTGAGCCGGAGCATTCCGGTCCTGAGCACTGGCACTCTATTGGTTTTCGGTGCTCCGCACCTGGACCTAATTGTCAACACCACTCTTAGGGCAGTCTGCCACAAGGTGGCGCTGCTCATGTAATTTAGAAATCAGCAGATTAACAGTTATTTAGGAAAACAATATACATTTAAAAATTACTAATACCTGCCTCCCCAGCCATTCCTTTAGCTTTGGGGACCTAGAATAATCTGAACTGTCACATTTACATGACAAGGTGCGATGGGTGGTGCAAGCTGCAGTGGCCTCCTGGTCAAAGCCCTGGCACTTAATATTTTACAAATTAAGCACTGTGTTATCAATTTAACAGTTCATGTTGGAGACTTGAAACTACCACAATTTCGGGGCCGTGGCCAACCTCTGAGAGAAATGGCCGCTTTCTAAGGCGGCTCTGACCGAGCGCGCCCGTACCCGCATAAACCTGCCCATACATCCGTTCCCCAACAGGTAATGGTGACACCGTGGAGTACCGGAACACTCCGCGCACCGATTGAGACGTGAAGCCGTCGATTCCAACAAGCGGTTCCGGCTCTCGGATCGACACCGCTCGCCGTGGCCTGGAGGTGCCGCGGAGACCACGAGTGGAAGTACTTTGACCCGTCCACTGAAGCTCCCTCCCAGAGCGCTTGGTGCCTTACACAAAGCTGGGACATTGACTTTCGGGCAGGAGGAGGATCACTTGTCCCTGGGAGTGTGGTGGTGCGGCCTGTCCGCCGTGCCTGTCCCCCGCTAGCCCTTGATCCAAGTCACCATACAGCTCCATTGAAAATCGTTATCACACGCTGGCAGCGCTGAACGCGACTGCTTTCCTACTCCTCGGTGCGCATACTGAACAAACCGGCTTAGCCATGGCTGTGGGTCGAGGTACAAAAACAGCGGTCCAGGCCAAGCTGAATAAATTCGCATGGGACAATTCCCTTGGAGCGATCCCGAAAGCAGGGACAGCCGTAACGGAGAGGCAACAGCCCAGAGAGGAGACAAGAGAACCTACTCTGCAGGACATTCTCACGGCCATCCCTACTGTCCGTACATCGTTGGAATCGCAAATCGACTCTGTGTCCACCGAAGTATCTCTTATCCGGGCGGACATGCGCTCCAATAATACGTGGCTGAAGGTAGTAGAAGTCAAAACGAGCTCCCTGGTCGAAGACACCTCCGAGTTACAGCACAGAGTGGAGGATCTTCAGGCTCATACTAATAAGCTAGGAGCGCAGCTGGACGATTATGAAGGGCGCTCCAGGCGCATCAACGTCCGCATCCTGGGGGTTCCGGAAAGGGCGGAGGGGCCAGTAGCGGACTTGTTCGTCGAGGACTTGGTTACCACCTACCTAAAACCCAGTGGTCTATCCAACTTTTTCTCTGTGGAATGAGCATATCGAGTACCAGGCGGAAGACCGAAACCGGGGCCCATCCCGCGGCTCTTATTGGCCAGGATTTTTAATTTTAGGAATAGAAACACCATCCTGCAGGCAGCCCGATCTGCGTCCTCATTGGAATTCCTGGACAGCCGCATCACATTTTTCCCGGACTTCACCCTCAAGGTGCAGCAGCGCTGTTTCCTAGACGTTAAAAAGGCACTTCAAGTGCGAGAACTCAAATATGCTTTTCCCGGCCAAGCTCAGGGTTGAATCGGATGGAAAGGCTTGGTTCTTTGCCACCCCTGAGGAGGCCTGGGACTGGTTGGACGGTTGGCGCACTGCGGGGCGGAAGAACAATCGAGTCCTGGGGGTGAGAATAGAGAGGGGCACTGAAGAATCCTCCAGAGGCTCCCCGGCTGGCGAACAAGAGGCAGCAACAGGAGGGTCCGAATAGCTCGTCCGTATGTTACTCCTCGCATGGGTGGTGTTAGACCTGTCAGCCCTTTGGGTGGTCCCTCCTCATCATTATTTATTTTGTCCCACTTTTGCCTCAAACCCTGTTTGAATTTTTCCTTTTTGGGAACCACCAGACTTTTTAGTGTTGCTGCAGATTCAGGGAGCCATTTTATCTACCCCTGAAACTTCTGTCTGAGGGCCTGGAGCACAAAATGGTGGCCACCTGTGACATCACCAGCATCCACTGGAACCTACTAGCACCTTCCAGAACATTCCAGAGCCCTGTGACAGTTGGAGGCGGTTTAGAATGTTGGGAAGCTAAGACAGAGAGTTGGCAGTTGGAGCTGGCAGTTGGCACCTGACTGGTGAAGAGTGAGCAGCAGAAACCTGAAGGAGGAAGGAGTGAGGCAGCAGGGGTGGAAACTTGTGCCTGGAGTGGGGTCCATAAACCCACCCTTGATACTAGTCCCTACTGACTGAGCCCAGCCTGGAGCCCTGTGTGGGAAGAAGCAAGAAAAAAACCATCCTAAGGACCTGGACAGCAGGAACAGGCCTTAGAATCCAAGAACAGCAAGATCCTGACCTGGATACTGGTTTCCCTGGAGTCCGACGTCGAGTAGCCTGGAGACCTGGAGCCCGAGGTGGAGAAGCGGCGCTGACTGGAAAAGCAGACGTCGTACCCGGAGCCGCCAGAGGTCGAGAGAGGGCGCCGACGAAGGTCGTAGAGAGTACCAGAGGTCGAGGAGGAAGTCACCCGAGGTCGAGTGAGCGGCGTCAACGGGGGAGTGAAGTCCGCCCTCCGGAGTCGCCGGAGACCGAGGTGATACAAAAGGGGGTGGTGATGGACGGAGCATAAGAACCAATCAAACACTCACACCCAGTCAACAGATCTGGGTTTGATCCATCACCGTTCTTTAGCCCACTCTGCCACCCCAGTTCAGACATGGCCATATGCAAATCAGTCTGACCCTGTGCCTCATGGGAACAGTCCAGCCCGAACTGCCAAGCCATGCCTTCCCTGGACCGGAAACAAGCTTCCTAGGACCGGTTTCTGGCATTTCAGCCGTCTTCAGCCAGGCTTGCTTGAATCCAGTGGCAAAGTGAGCAAGGGACTCACGTCTGAGCATACCCTGCCAACTTATGGCGAACAAAGCGGTACAAAAGGGGGTGGTGATGGACGGAGCATAAGAACCAATCAAACACTCACACCCAGTCAACAGATCTGGGTTTGATCCATCACCGTTCTTTAGCCCACTCTGCCACCCCAGTTCAGACATGGCCATATGCAAATCAGTCTGACCCTGTGCCTCATGGGAACAGTCCAGCCCGAACTGCCAAGCCATGCCTTCCCTGGACCGGAAACAAGCTTCCTAGGACCGGTTTCTGGCATTTCAGCCGTCTTCAGCCAGGCTTGCTTGAATCCAGTGGCAAAGTGAGCAAGGGACTCACGTCTGAGCATACCCTGCCAACTTATGGCGAACAAAGCGGTACAAAAGGGGGTGGTGATGGACGGAGCATAAGAACCAATCAAACACTCACACCCAGTCAACAGATCTGGGTTTGATCCACCACCGTTCTTTAGCCCACTCTGCCACCCCAGTTCAGACATGGCCATATGCAAATCAGTCTGACCCTGTGCCTCATGGGAACAGTCCAGCCCGAACTGCCAAGCCATGCCTTCCCTGGACCGGAAACAAGCTTCCTAGGACCGGTTTCTGGCATTTCAGCCGTCTTCAGCCAGGCTTGCTTGAATCCAGTGGCAAAGTGAGCAAGGGACTCACGTCTGAGCATACCCTGCCAACTTATGGCGAACAAAGCGGTACAAAAGGGGGTGGTGATGGACGGAGCATAAGAACCAATCAAACACTCACACCCAGTCAACAGATCTGGGTTTGATCCATCACCGTTCTTTAGCCCACTCTGCCACCCCAGTTCAGACATGGCCATATGCAAATCAGTCTGACCCTGTGCCTCATGGGAACAGTCCAGCCCGAACTGCCAAGCCATGCCTTCCCTGGACCGGAAACAAGCTTCCTAGGACCGGTTTCTGGCATTTCAGCCGTCTTCAGCCAGGCTTGCTTGAATCCAGTGGCAAAGTGAGCAAGGGACTCACGTCTGAGCATACCCTGCCAACTTATGGCGAACAAAGCGGTACAAAAGGGGGTGGTGATGGACGGAGCATAAGAACCAATCAAACACTCACACCCAGTCAACAGATCTGGGTTTGATCCATCACCGTTCTTTAGCCCACTCTGCCACCCCAGTTCAGACATGGCCATATGCAAATCAGTCTGACCCTGTGCCTCATGGGAACAGTCCAGCCCGAACTGCCAAGCCATGCCTTCCCTGGACCGGAAACAAGCTTCCTAGGACCGGTTTCTGGCATTTCAGCCGTCTTCAGCCAGGCTTGCTTGAATCCAGTGGCAAAGTGAGCAAGGGACTCACGTCTGAGCATACCCTGCCAACTTATGGCGAACAAAGCGGTACAAAAGGGGGTGGTGATGGACGGAGCATAAGAACCAATCAAACACTCACACCCAGTCAACAGATCTGGGTTTGATCCATCACCGTTCTTTAGCCCACTCTGCCACCCCAGTTCAGACATGGCCATATGCAAATCAGTCTGACCCTGTGCCTCATGGGAACAGTCCAGCCCGAACTGCCAAGCCATGCCTTCCCTGGACCGGAAACAAGCTTCCTAGGACCGGTTTCTGGCATTTCAGCCGTCTTCAGCCAGGCTTGCTTGAATCCAGTGGCAAAGTGAGCAAGGGACTCACGTCTGAGCATACCCTGCCAACTTATGGCGAACAAAGCGGTACAAAAGGGGGTGGTGATGGACGGAGCATAAGAACCAATCAAACACTCACACCCAGTCAACAGATCTGGGTTTGATCCATCACCGTTCTTTAGCCCACTCTGCCACCCCAGTTCAGACATGGCCATATGCAAATCAGTCTGACCCTGTGCCTCATGGGAACAGTCCAGCCCGAACTGCCAAGCCATGCCTTCCCTGGACCGGAAACAAGCTTCCTAGGACCGGTTTCTGGCATTTCAGCCGTCTTCAGCCAGGCTTGCTTGAATCCAGTGGCAAAGTGAGCAAGGGACTCACGTCTGAGCATACCCTGCCAACTTATGGCGAACAAAGCGGTACAAAAGGGGGTGGTGATGGACGAAGCATAAGAACCAATCAAACACTCACACCCAGTGAACAGATCTGGGTTTGATCCATCACCGTTCTTTAGCCCACTCTGCCACCCCAGTTCAGACATGGCCATATGCAAATCAGTCTGACCCTGTGCCTCATGGGAACAGTCCAGCCCGAACTGCCAAGCCATGCCTTCCCTGGACCGGAAACAAGCTTCCTAGGACCGGTTTCTGGCATTTCAGCCGTCTTCAGCCAGGCTTGCTTGAATCCAGTGGCAAAGTGAGCAAGGGACTCACGTCTGAGCATACCCTGCCAACTTATGGCGAACAAAGCGGTACAAAAGGGGGTGGTGATGGACGGAGCATAAGAACCAATCAAACACTCACACCCAGTCAACAGATCTGGGTTTGATCCATCACCGTTCTTTAGCCCGGGTGGCAGAGTGGGCTAAAGAACGGTGATGGATCAAACCCAGATCTGTTGACTGGGTGTGAGTGTTTGATTGGTTCTGATGCTCTGTCCATCACCACCCCCTTTTGTACCGCTTTGTTCGCCATAAGTTGGCAGGGTATGCTCAGACGTGAGTCCCTTGCTCACTTTGCCACTGGATTCAAGCAAGCCTGGCTGAAGACGGCTGAAATGCCAGAAACCGGTCCTAGGAAGCTTGTTTCCGGTCCAGGGAAGGCATGGCTTGGCAGTTCGGGCTGGACTGTTCCCATGAGGCACAGGGTCAAACTGATTTGCATATGGCCATGTCTGAACTGGGGTGGCAGAGTGGGCTAAAGAACGGTGATGGATCAAACCCAGATCTGTTGACTGGGTGTGAGTGTTTGATTGGTTCTGATGCTCTGTCCATCACCACCCCCTTTTGTACCGCTTTGTTCGCCATAAGTTGGCAGGGTATGCTCAGACGTGAGTCCCTTGCTCACTTTGCCACTGGATTCAAGCAAGCCTGGCTGAAGACGGCTGAAATGCCAGAAACCGGTCCTAGGAAGCTTGTTTCCGGTCCAGGGAAGGCATGGCTTGGCAGTTCGGGCTGGACTGTTCCCATGAGGCACAGGGTCAAACTGATTTGCATATGGCCATGTCTGAACTGGGGTGGCAGAGTGGGCTAAAGAACGGTGATGGATCAAACCCAGATCTGTTGACTGGGTGTGAGTGTTTGATTGGTTCTGATGCTCTGTCCATCACCACCCCCTTTTGTACCGCTTTGTTCGCCATAAGTTGGCAGGGTATGCTCAGACGTGAGTCCCTTGCTCACTTTGCCACTGGATTCAAGCAAGCCTGGCTGAAGACGGCTGAAATGCCAGAAACCGGTCCTAGGAAGCTTGTTTCCGGTCCAGGGAAGGCATGGCTTGGCAGTTCGGGCTGGACTGTTCCCATGAGGCACAGGGTCAAACTGATTTGCATATGGCCATGTCTGAACTGGGGTGGCAGAGTGGGCTAAAGAACGGTGATGGATCAAACCCAGATCTGTTGACTGGGTGTGAGTGTTTGATTGGTTCTGATGCTCTGTCCATCACCACCCCCTTTTGTACCGGAGACCGAGGTGAAGCGTGCCGGAGGTCGGGAGTGGAGATCGCACTCCGGAGTCGCCGGAACCTGAGGAGAGGAGCACCGGAGGTCGGGAGTGGAGATCGCACTCCGGAGTCGCCGGAACCTGAGGAGAGGAGCACCGGAGGTCGGGAGTGGAGATCGCACTCCGGAGCCGCCGGAAGTTGACATCGAGCCAAGACTGCCCGACGCCATCGAATCGGAGGTCGAGATCGAGCCGAGGCCGCCGACATCGAACCGGAACCGCCTACCGGCGTCGTCAAGAACTGACATTGCGCCGAGGCCGCCGACATCGAACCGGAACCGCCTCACGGCGTCGACACGACTCCAGCGGCGTCGGAGCTTCAGAAAAAGGGCAGTAAGTGGAATAGAGGGCGCCAAAGGCCCTGTGGAATCCTAAGAGACTACTCTAGGGGTTAGAGAGGTGCTGGAACCAGCTGGACTGTGCCAGGGGTGAGCTGAGACTAATTCAGAGGGGTTGTGTAGAGTGAGAGAGCCAGGTCTCTGGTATTCCCCCCTTGATCTACCTCAGTTTAGGCCTCAGCCTTGTCCAAGCCAGGGAGTAGACACCCTCAAGCCTTCCACATCCCCACAAGCTGTGCCTGGGCCAAATCAGCCCATAGAAATCTAAATGTGATCTGATTCTATAAGTGTCACTGTCAGCTTTCAATTATTTATTGAGGGCACTGTATTTATTGTATTTAACCTATTTATTGCTTCACTGTATTTATTGTTCCACAGTATTTATTGTTGCACAATATTTATTGGTTTGCAGTATTTATTGCCTCAGAATATTTAATTGCCTGTATGTATTGCACTTATATTTATGCCTTCCTTATTTATGATCACCCCTATTTATTGAATCATTAAGACAGTATTTATTTGACCTGCACTATTTAAAAAGCCTTGTATATTGTGATTGTGTTATTTATTTATCTAATCAGCAACTAAGAGAAAAAGAAGATAAAGAGAGATATTTTCATAATTTTTACGGTGTAGAGTCGTTTTTGGAACGGATGCACGCATGGTTATTGTATGGGTGTGACGTATGCTTAGCACGGTGCCTGATTCCTGACCACTCGAGCCAAGCTACCACTGTATGTCCTGGAAAGACTCCGTTACCACCAACCCTTACCGGTGTGGGAGTGGGGTATTTCCAACATTAATTGGTGTTCAGTGGTGGGATAGAGCTGTGCTTACGTATACTCAACAATAACTGTGGGTAGTCCATAGGCCTACACCGGGAGTTTTCTCAAAGCGGCCTTCCTAATTGTGGGTTTTTGTTTTTTCCAAATTTACTCTGGTGGTGGGAGGAGGTATTATATAAGGTACCCCCCTGCATTGTTACTGCAAATAGCTGTCCTCTGACCTGAGTGGGCAAGATGGAGTTTGTACTGGAGAATTTAGAAACGTACACTGTGGCCCAACTCAGGGAGTTTTGCCAGCGGGAGGGGGTGTACTGTCCCCCAGGAGCAAAGAAGGGTGCACTCCAAACCAGCTTATGGGCTTGGGGGGAGGCACGCCGAGAAAGCAAGGCTGAGGAGGAGGACAGGGACAGAGAGCCCGACAGTGAGGGAGCTGGTTTGTACCAACCTGAGGTGGGGAACCTGTCAGCGGGGCCCAGGACACTTTCCAGGAAGGGCAGCAGTGCCTCTAGCGGTGGCTTGTCTGAAGTGGAGTTAACAGACCGGAGGGAGAAAAGACAGCTCACCTGGGACTTAGCAAGGCTGGAGAAAGAGAAAGAGGAACAGAGGATGGCTCATGAGATAAGGCTGAAAGAGATAGATCTTCAGATCCTGAGAATCGGGGCACACCCTGTACCTAACGGTGGCAGCGAAGAACGAGAGTACACCAGGGAACCCAAACCCTACCTGCCAAAGGACATAGTAGCTAGCTATGGAGTGGGCGACGATATTGCCAAGTGGCTAGCGGCCTATGAGGTCTCGTTAAGGGCCCATGGGGTTCCAGAGAAGTACTGGGGAGCGGGATTGTACAAGTACATGCCTCCAGCTGGTAGGGATGCATTATATGCCCTCGAGGAGGATGAGCAGACCCACTACCCCACCATGAAGCTGGCGCTCATAAGAAAGTTTGGACTAACACCCGAAAAGTACAGACAGAAGTTCAGGGGTAGTCACAAACTGGGCACACAGAATTGGGTGGACTTCCTGGACTATGCAAAGAAGGCACTAGAGGGTTGGATTCAGGGCAGTGAAGTGAGGAACTACGAGGGGTTGTTTGACCTAGTACTGAAGGAACACCTGCTCGAGAAATGTTTCCCTGAACTGCGTCAACACCTGGTGGATAGCAAGCTGACCAGTCCCCGGAAGCTTGCTGAGGAGGCGGACATTTGGGCTAGTACCCGGGTGTCCACAAGGGGGACTGGAGGGGATACTCAAAAGGCCGGACAGGGCGCCCCCCAGAAGAAAGAGGGAGGGGAAAAGAAAAAGGAGTTCTCCAAAGGCCCCCAAAATAACTTCCAAGGGAAGGGAACAGGATTCACCCCTAGGGCTAACCCACCCAGAAACCCTAATCCTGGCCAGAGTCAGCAGCCAAGGGTTGTCCATTGCTACGAGTGCGGTGGCGTTGGACACTATAAGGGGGATCCGAAATGCCTGAAACGACCACCCCCTCCCATTGGAGGAAAGACCCCCGGAGTAGCTAGTGTAGTGCTCGGGGAGGAGATGCCCTTAACTAAGGGAAGGGAGTGGGCGGGTGTCACTTTAGTGTCCCTGGGAGAACGGGAGATGGTTCCTAAGATCCAGGTGCCCGCAAATACCGTAAAGTATGGGCAGTGGGTCACCATCAACGGCCAAAGAGGGGAGGCTCTGAGAGACACAGGAGCCAGTATGACTATGGTACGTAGTCAACTGGTGTCTCCAGAGCAGGTAATTCCCGATGTACTCCACCCAGCCGCGATGGCTGACGGCAGAACAGGCCACTATCCAGTGGCTGAGGTTCCCTTTGAATGGGGGGGGGGTTCCAGGTTCACTTCGAGTTGCCGTAAGCCCTGCCGTGCCAGTCGATTGTCTGCTGGGGAATGACATGGAGCACAACGCTTGGAAGGAGGTGGAATACCGGACTCACACTGAGATGCTGGGTTCACCTGACTGGGCCTGTGTGAGCACAAGGTCCGCGACTACCCGGAGAGGGAGTTCGTTTCGGCTGGAGCCTGGAACAAAGGCCCAGCCAGCTGCCAGTCAAGGGAAGAACCGAGGACAGGAGGAGCCTGCCTCGGCGTCCACACCCCGTAGGACGGATAGGCCACCGGAGGTGGTGGACCAGGAGTCTGCGGTGGGGGATGTTACCAAACTGGAGGACCTACCCATCCCGGCCGAGTGGCACGTGGAGGGAGGCCCGTCCAGGGAGGAATTCTGCCAGGGCCAGAGGGAGTGCCCTGCCCTTGAGGGGCTGAGGCGGCAGGCCGAAGCCCAGGCAGCAAGGAACGTTGAAGGGAACTACAGTGTTTACTGGGAGGATGGCCTCCTCTACAGTGAACCCAAGGCACCCCTACACGGATCGTCACGAGCCTTGGTAGTCCCTCAACGTTATCGAGCCTTCCTTCTGGAATTGGCTCACGAGATCCCATTGGCAGGACACCTGAGGCAAGACAAGACCTTCGCCCGTCTTGTCCCACACTTTTATTGGCCTCAAATGAAAGTGTCGTCCGATACCTACTGCCGGACATGTGTGTCTTGCCAAGCCAGTGGGAAAACAGGGGTGAAGCTGAAAGCTCCCCTGGAACCCCTTCCTGTCGTTAGCACCCCCTTTGAAAGGGTGGGCATCGACATTGTGGGTCCGTTAGATCCGCCAACGTCAGCTGGTCACAGGTTTATCCTGGTTCTGGTGGATCATGCCACACGGTACCCAGAGGCAATACCTCTGAGGACCATAACAGCACCTGTTGTGGCTAGGGCCCTGATGGGAATCTTTACCCGAGTGGGTTTTCCCAAGGAAGTTGTGTCCGACAGGGGGACCAACTTCATGTCAGCGTACATGCGGGCGATGTGGAAGGAGTGTGGAGTGACATACCGGTTCACCACTCCTTACCACCCCCAGACCAATGGTCTGGTGGAGAGGTTTAACAAAACCTTGAAGGGCATGATCAGAAGTCTGCCTGAAAGCCTGCGGAGGAAATGGGACGTCCTCCTACCCTGCCTACTCTTTTCTTACAGGGAAGTGCCACAGAAGGGAGTGGGCTGCAGCACCTTCGAGCTTTTATATGGGCACCATGTACGTGGACCTCTCAACCTGGTGAGAGACGGATGGGAAAGAACTCCCAGAAAGCTTCCCCAGGACGTGGTGAGCTACATGCTGGCCTTCCGGAGCCAAATGGCTAAGTTGTGGAAGCAAGCTTCTGACAACTTGGAAGCCAGCCAAGCAGTGATGAAGGCGTGGTATGACCACAATGCTCACCCGATGGAGTTGGAGCCTGGCCAGAAGGTGTGGGTGATCGAACCAGGAGAGCTTAGCGCCCTCCAGGATCGCTGGTCAGGACCCTTTGAGGTGTTGGAGAAGAAGGGTAAGGCTACCTACTTGGTGGACCTGAAGACCCCTCGTCAGCCCCTACGGGTGCTGCACGCCAACCGCCTCAAACCCCACCACGAGAGGCCCGAAGTCATCTTGATGATGGTGACTGACGGAGCAGAGGACGCGGAAAGCGAGCCTCTCCCCGATTTGTTTGCGTCTCAAGAAAAGGATGGGTCGGTGGAGGGAGTGATTCTCTCCCCATCTCTAACTCCTGAACGGCAGGAGGACTGTCGCCAGGTCCTGGGACAGTACTCTTCGTTGTTCTCCCTTGTCCCGGGTAGGACTCACCTGTGCGTCCATGATGTGGACACAGGAGACAGCCCACCTGTGAAGTCCAAGATCTACCGGATGTCAGACAAGGTGAAGGCCAGCATTCACAGTGAAGTCACTAAGATGCTGGAGCTAGGAGTGATCGAACCTTCTAGCAGCCCCTGGTCCAGTCCGGTGGTGTTAGTACCTAAAGCTGCACCACCGGGTGCCCAACCGGAACTGAGGTTCTGTGTGGACTACCGGGGACTGAATTCAGTGACCAAAACTGATGCTCATCCGATCCCTAGGGCGGATGAATTGATTGACCGGCTGGGAGCTGCCCAATATCTAAGTACCTTTGACCTTACTTCTGGGTACTGGCAGATCTCTTTGACTGATGGAGCAAGGGAAAGGTCAGCCTTCTCCACGCCCAATGGCCACTACCAGTTCTGTGTGATGCCCTTTGGGCTCAAGAACGCACCTGCCACGTTTCAGCGCCTGGTAAACCAGATCCTCACCGGAATGGAGAGTTTCTCTGCTGCTTATCTGGATGACATAGCCGTCTTCAGTAACAGCTGGGAGGATCACTTGCGTCACCTGCAAGCTGTTCTCCAGGCCCTGAGACAAGCTGGATTGACGATCAAGGCCAGCAAGTGCCAGATAGGGCAGGGGTCGGTAGTGTACCTTGGACACTTGGTGGGTAGGGGAGCGGTGCAACCCCTCCAGGCGAAGATCGAGGCCATCATGGCCTGGGAACCCCCCAAAACACAGACTGAGGTCCGAGCCTTTCTGGGCCTCACGGGATACTACCGCCACTTCGTGAAGGGGTACGGTACCATCGTAGCCCCCCTCACGGAGCTCACGTCCAAGAAACAACCTCGACGGGTAGTCTGGACGGAGGCTTGTCAGCAGGCCTTTGTGAGATTGAAGAAAGCCATGTGCGAGGCCCCGGTCGTAAGGGCCCCAGACTTTTCCAAGGAGTTCATTGTCCAGACAGATGCATCAGAACATGGCATTGGGGCAGTGTTATCGCAACTCAACGAAGAGGGTCTGGATCAACCCGTGGTCTTCCTATCCCGGAGACTACTCCCCAGGGAACAGAAGTGGAGTGCAATAGAGCGTGAAGCCTTTGCAGTGGTATGGGCTCTGAAGAAGTTGCGGCCATACCTGTTTGGCTCGCACTTCCTGGTTCAGACCGACCACAGACCCCTTCGTTGGCTGATGCAGATGAAGGGGGAGAATCCCAAGTTGTTGAGGTGGTCTATTTCCCTACAGGGAATGGACTTTCAGGTGGAACATCGGCCTGGAGTGGACCACGCCAATGCAGACGGTCTCTCAAGGTATTTCCGCCTTAGTGATGAGAACTCCCAAGGGGTTGGGTAGCTCTCCCCACTTTCAGCTGGGGGGGACGCGTGTTAGACCTGTCAGCCCTTTGGGTGGTCCCTCCTCATCATTATTTATTTTGTCCCACTTTTGCCTCAAACCCTGTTTGAATTTTTCCTTTTTGGGAACCACCAGACTTTTTAGTGTTGCTGCAGATTCAGGGAGCCATTTTATCTACCCCTGAAACTTCTGTCTGAGGGCCTGGAGCACAAAATGGTGGCCACCTGTGACATCACCAGCATCCACTGGAACCTACTAGCACCTTCCAGAACATTCCAGAGCCCTGTGACAGTTGGAGGCGGTTTAGAATGTTGGGAAGCTAAGACAGAGAGTTGGCAGTTGGAGCTGGCAGTTGGCACCTGACTGGTGAAGAGTGAGCAGCAGAAACCTGAAGGAGGAAGGAGTGAGGCAGCAGGGGTGGAAACTTGTGCCTGGAGTGGGGTCCATAAACCCACCCTTGATACTAGTCCCTACTGACTGAGCCCAGCCTGGAGCCCTGTGTGGGAAGAAGCAAGAAAAAAACCATCCTAAGGACCTGGACAGCAGGAACAGGCCTTAGAATCCAAGAACAGCAAGATCCTGACCTGGATACTGGTTTCCCTGGAGTCCGACGTCGAGTAGCCTGGAGACCTGGAGCCCGAGGTGGAGAAGCGGCGCTGACTGGAAAAGCAGACGTCGTACCCGGAGCCGCCAGAGGTCGAGAGAGGGCGCCGACGAAGGTCGTAGAGAGTACCAGAGGTCGAGGAGGAAGTCACCCGAGGTCGAGTGAGCGGCGTCAACGGGGGAGTGAAGTCCGCCCTCCGGAGTCGCCGGAGACCGAGGTGAAGCGTGCCGGAGGTCGGGAGTGGAGATCGCACTCCGGAGTCGCCGGAACCTGAGGAGAGGAGCACCGGAGGTCGGGAGTGGAGATCGCACTCCGGAGTCGCCGGAACCTGAGGAGAGGAGCACCGGAGGTCGGGAGTGGAGATCGCACTCCGGAGCCGCCGGAAGTCGACATCGAGCCAAGGCCGGCCGACGTCATCGAAACTGAGGTCGCCATCGGACCGGAGCCGCCCAAAGTCGACATCGAGCCAAGACTGCCCGACGCCATCGAATCGGAGGTCGAGATCGAGCCGAGGCCGCCGACATCGAACCGGAACCGCCTACCGGCGTCGTCAAGAACTGACATTGCGCCGAGGCCGCCGACATCGAACCGGAACCGCCTCACGGCGTCGACACGACTCCAGCGGCGTCGGAGCTTCAGAAAAAGGGCAGTAAGTGGAATAGAGGGCGCCAAAGGCCCTGTGGAATCCTAAGAGACTACTCTAGGGGTTAGAGAGGTGCTGGAACCAGCTGGACTGTGCCAGGGGTGAGCTGAGACTAATTCAGAGGGGTTGTGTAGAGTGAGAGAGCCAGGTCTCTGGTATTCCCCCCTTGATCTACCTCAGTTTAGGCCTCAGCCTTGTCCAAGCCAGGGAGTAGACACCCTCAAGCCTTCCACATCCCCACAAGCTGTGCCTGGGCCAAATCAGCCCATAGAAATCTAAATGTGATCTGATTCTATAAGTGTCACTGTCAGCTTTTAATTATTTATTGAGGGCACTGTATTTATTGTATTTAACCTATTTATTGCTTCACTGTATTTATTGTTCCACAGTATTTATTGTTGCACAATATTTATTGGTTTGCAGTATTTATTGCCTCAGAATATTTAATTGCCTGTATGTATTGCACTTATATTTATGCCTTCCTTATTTATGATCACCCCTATTTATTGAATCATTAAGACAGTATTTATTTGACCTGCACTATTTAAAAAGCCTTGTATATTGTGATTGTGTTATTTATTTATCTAATCAGCAACTAAGAGAAAAAGAAGATAAAGAGAGATATTTTCATAATTTTTACGGTGTAGAGTCGTTTTTGTAACGGATGCACGCATGGTTATTGTATGGGTGTGACGTATGCTTAGCACGGTGCCTGATTCCTGACCACTCGAGCCAAGCTACCACTGTATGTCCTGGAAAGACTCCGTTACCACCAACCCTTACCGGTGTGGGAGTGGGGTATTTCCAACAGGTGGTCATTTGCCTCTTTGCCGACTGAGTGGAGTGGGGTCACTGCCCTCCTGGCGATCGAACTCGCTATGGAACTGTGGTTCTGGGACTTCTTAATACTGGACACACAGTGCAATGGACATTGGGGTGCCATAGTATTTCCTTCTTTGATCTAACAATATGTTTACCAGTTGCCTTAGTCTTAGGGACGGGTGCCCGGTTGGACGCACGCACCCACAAGTTTAAGGGGCGGGCGATAGGCGCTCTGCAAATTCGGGTGGGCGGGAGGTTTTGACACCCCCATGCAGGGAGGCAGAGGGGGGGGGGTCTGTTTTTTGGCTTTGGGGTGTTGGGTTCCTGTGTCATGAGTCGATCCGCTGTGAAACAATGTTTGATCATTATTCTATTTGCTTTCTCTGGCGCAGTGAGGGGGGGGGGGCTTTGTTTTGTTTTGTATTTTGTATTATTGTTTTTTTGTTTCACAGGTATGCCACGTGTGATTTGCTCTGTATAAGGGCAATAACTGATTGCATGCTTTTGGTACCCTGGTTCTTGCCGGGGAAAGAGTCTGCTGAGGTGTTTCCTTCTGGGGGGGCTCGTGGGTGGTTCCCCTGACGATTAATCGTTTACCACTCAAGACGATATGGGCAAAACGACTAGACGGGTGTACTGCTCGATTTTCCCGGCCCTATTGTGTTGACGGGTGATTTTTGTGACTTCAGTCTCTTACCATCCAAGTCTAAGGGTTAGAGTAGTGAATGGAGCCTATTTACTAGGCACTTCGACATGATCCTGTGTTCTTCCCCATAGATCAGGGCTTGCACACATATCCTAGGGGATAGATTCGTTAGTATTAGGGATAACCTGTCCTGTAGTGAGGGTATTTCATGGAGCCGTGCTGAATTCAGGCCTGGTAGGCCTCAAACGGGAGAGACTCCATCTTTCTTTCTGCTCCGGCAGCTTGAGATGCTTCTAGGTTAAGGGTGATGTTTTAGTTATGAGGTGTTATTCGCTTGGAGAGAACCGGTTCAGGCCAGCCCTTATCGAAGGATTGTATTTTTCTTCATGCCGAAGACACTACATCAGGCCGGCCGGCTGGGAACGTGTCCTTGGTACGGGGAGGTACAAGAATTTGGTGGGCGGCAGGTTACGGGCCGGAATTTTCCATGAGGAAATGCACCTCTATATTAGTGAAAGTCTGAGGCAGATACGGTGCACTTACTTCAGCCCGTAGGCGGCATCTAGCCGTTAGCAGTAAAGCTACTACTTATTCCAGGGAAGACAGACGAAAAACTTGAAGGCGGAATAGCCAGAGAGGAGAGAGTAGCCGATGAGGAAAAGGTCCCAGTGACTCGGAGAAGGGAGGAGGGAACAGATCCGTGACTGCGGAGGTGTGACTTCCAGACGAGCCGAGGCACAGACGAGAAGGGAACCTAGATGACCATTGAGTGCAGGCTACACACGACTAAGGTGATGTCGACCCCTTTCTTATTAGAGTGTACAACCTAATCTTTCACTTTTCTTTGCAGGTTATGTGTTACATAGTAATGTTATGTGATTGCGTATGTAATGAATAATAAAGTACCCAGTTTGTAGTGAATCAACATGTGCTGCGTGTTCTTGTATAAGAGGGTAGCCTATTCTTCTAATCAGCTGTGACTTGACATGAACAGATGTTAACCCTGATCAGGTAAGTGGTAACTGAATAAGGGAGAGAGGAGCCCCTCGAACCAGAAGAACAGGTTGTGCTCAAACTGGCAGTTCTTGTGTGATCTGATAAATAGTCCCTTGTTATATGTTATGGTAATCATAGGATGAACTTGTGCTGAGGCTGCCGTCTGGGTAGGAAGTCCTGGGTCCGTCTGGGACCGTGAGGCTGAGGCTGCCGTCTGGGTAGGAAGTCCTGGGTCCGTCTGGGACCGTGAGGCTGAGGCTGCCGTCTGGGTAGGAAGTCCTGGGTCCGTCTGGGACCGTGAGGCTGAGGCTGCCGTCTGGGTAGGAAGTCCTGGGTCCGTCTGGGACCGTGAGGCTGAGGCTGCCGTCCGGGTAGGAAGTCCTGGGTCCGTCTGGGACCGTGAGGCTGAGGCTGCCGTCTGGGTAGAAAGTCCTGGGTCCGTCTGGGACCGTGAGGCTGAGGCTGCCGTCTGGGTAGGAAGTCCTGGGTCCGTCTGGGACCGTGAGGCTGAGGCTGCCGTCTGGGTAGGAAGTCCTGGGTCCGTCTGGGACCGCGAGGCTGAGGCTGCCGTCTGGGTAGGAAGTCCTGGGTCCGTCTGGGACCGCGAGGCTGAGGCTGCCGTCTGGGTAGGAAGTCCTGGGTCCGTCTGGGACCGCGAGGCTGAGGCTGCCGTTTGGGTAGGAAGTCCTGGGTCCGCCTGGGATCGCGAGGCCGCCACTTGTATTGTAAGGGGTCTGGATATATATATATATATATATATATATATATATATATGTGTATATATAGTAGGAATTCCCTGTCCTTAGGTGGTATATATCTGTGGTTACTTGTTGTGAATAGGCCCTAGGGAGAGGGTAACGTTCTGGCTGGGTTAGAGAGGCTCTGATGAGCGGGTTCTATCTGAACAGAAAACCCAAGCAGAACATTTGGCGTCACGAACCGTTTTCGAAACCTGTGTGCGTCGTGTTGTCTCGTGTTTGCTTTCGGCGTGTGCGTGGTTTTGTTTGTATATTATTTGTGGTATAATTGTGTGTATAGTTTTTCTTCTTCTTTCTTTTCTTTTTCTTTCTTTTCTTCTTTCTTTTTCACGATGTTTTCTAGAAAGTCAAAATCTACTTTTAAGTTGCCCGTTGATATTCCCGGCTGGGATTCAACGCCTTATGAAGCCTTAGCCCGTGAGTGGGCTGATTCTACTGGTTTGAGTGAGAATTGGAATTCTTTTTTGGAGCTGGCGGAGCCGGCTAATGTGATTACTTGCTTACAGAAGGCGCCGGTATCTAAGGGTGATGAGCTTCCCATTTTAGGGCGCAGAGGTTGGATTGTTCTGTCTGCGTACAGGCTTCTCCATGAGAGGTTGTTGAAGTTGCAGAACTTGCATAAGGATTTGGAAGCGAACTTTGTTGAGATTCAGAATGCTCATACTTTGTTACGGTGTCAAAATAAGTTGCTTGCTGACAAACTTGAGACGTACCAAACTATTGCCGAGAGGGCGGCTGTGCGAATTGCTCGTTATAAATACAAGAATCGGCGTGGTCGGGTTTCGTCGCGAAAGGTGCGTCTGGTCGTGGCGAAAGCCGGACTAGATTGGAATCCTGATGAATGGGATGGTAATATCTGGAACTCGAGTGATTCTCCTTCCTCGGGTGAGGAGTCTGCCAAGCGCGAGTCCTCTCGCTCCGGCCGTGCTTGTAAATCTGCTTCTTGCGCCTCTGATGGTGCACCCCGTGATTGCGCTCGTCCTTCGAGCGGGGTCGATGCTTCTTCCACTGATTGTTCCTCTACGTGTACTGGTCGAGCTCCTTGTGATGCTCATCCCGCGGTCTCGGCACATCCAGTTTTTCGTCGGAAGTTGCAGCAGTCTCCCGCTGCTCCGCAGGGTATTTCTTTAGACTCTTTAGAGGACTTTACTCAACAAGAAATTAGTGATATTTTGCAGCGATTTCGGCAGCGAGCTGGTGAGGCCTTGCTCACATGGATGGTGCGCCTTTATGAACTGGGCGCTGCTGGCATTATGTTAGATAATGGCGATTGTTTGAAGTTTTGTTCCTTGAGTTCGGATTCTACTGTACAGGATCATTTTCGTAACTATAATGGTGGTGGTCAAATTTCTTTACTTCAATTGGCGACTGAGGGTTGTAGTCAAAAGTATCCTACTGAGTCTGATTGGCCTGTGAATGACAAACCGTGGTATACTTTGCGCGACGCTGCACAACGTCTCAAAGAGGAGGTGATGAAAACGGCAATTTTTCTGGGTACTGCTGACAGGTTGCTTGATGGTTTGTTGACATCTTCTGTGCGGAATCGCATCATTCGTTCTTCCCCTGTTGCCTATAAGCAGGTCATGATGACTTTATTGATTAATCAGACTGGTAACATGTTATCTACGGTACTGGAATCGGTACGCCAACTCGGTGAGTTGGGTGAGTGGTTTAAACCTGAACGTCAGTCCCGGCCTGACACTCGTACTCCTGGTGACAATAAACTTACTAGACGTGATATCTTTTCTGGTCTTCTGGCCGATGGTGTGCGGAGGGAGGACATTGACGGTGAGACTACTGCTCGTTTGTGGGAGTTGTTTCGCAAACGCGGCTTGGATCGGAAGGAGGGTGCCCGGCGTGTTCGGACGACTGAGTGTGATCGTGGTGGTTCTGACGGTAGTGGTGATGACGACCGCCGTGGGCGCTCTGTTCGTCGTGATGATCGACGTTATGTACGTGATATGTCCCCCCGTCGTGAGAGAGACAGAGAGAGAGAGAGGAGGAAAGAGAAAGGGGGAGACATGATTATGTTTACAGCAGACGTAGAGATGATAGGGATCAATCCCCTGAGTTGAGAAGGCGAGAGGATCGTCATAGTTTGGCCGATCGAAACCAGCAGTGCAATGCAGAAGACACAAATCCATTTCGTGCTGGGAATGGATATGAACAGGAGGTACCGATACCTAAGAAACGTGAGAGTCTTTATCCTGATTTATCCTGGTACACAGAATGCAGTAAGCATGACTAGGAAATAGGTCAAGCTCCAGTACACAGATGGGCTCACAGAGATAATAGACCCTATGTAGATATTGATATTTATTGGAGACATCGTAATATCCAAAGGGCCCGAGCATTGGTAGATACAAGAGCGGAGGCCACTCTTATTCATGGAAAATCAAAGAAGTTTACTGGTCAGCCTTTTACAATTACCGGATTGGGTGGAAAGGAAACTCCTGCCGTTCAAACTTTACTTGAAATGAGAATAGGTAGAATCCCTAGAAAAGAATACTCTGTACTAGTGGTGACACTCTTAGAATTCATAATTGGAATTGATATTTTGAAAGGAATGACTTTGCATTTAGATGATGGATGGTACCAATTTGGAACTACGCATTATATATCGTCCAGGCCTATACGGGTTGGTCGTTTGAGAATGCCCCCCATAAAAGTTCCTCAAGCGACAAAAGTGGTTTGTCAGAAGCAGTATCGTATTCCAGGTGGTCATGAGGAGATTAGTACCACTATTCAGGAGTTGGTGGATGCAGGTGTTATAACCCCAGTTACTTCTGCTTGGAATAATCCTGTTTGGCCTGTACGTAAGAGTGATAATTCTTGGCGTATGACTGTTGATTATCGAGAATTGAACAAACACACACCCTCTTTGACCGTTGCAGTACCGGATGTCATTACTCTAATTGAAAGAATCCAAAAACATCCAGGTACATGGTATGCGTCCATTGATATTGCTAATGCTTTCTTTTCGATTCCGATTGCCCCTGAGTGTCAGGAACAGTTCAGTTTTACGTGGAATGGGCGTCAGATGACGTTTAGAAGTCTTCCTCAGGGCTATGTGCATAGTCCTACGATATGTCACCGGCTGGTGGCAGAGCATTTGGCTGAGGTACCGGTTCATCCACAAATTCAGATGTGTCATTATATTGATGATGTTTTGATCCAAGGCGAAACTCAAGAGGAAGTTCAGACCCAATTGGACAGAGTCATTGAGTGCCTGTGTGAGAAAGGTTGGGAAATCAACCCGGATAAATTACAAGGTCCATCCCAGGATGTGAAATTTTTGGGTATTAATTGGCATGAAGGGCACCGTGAAGTGATCCCTCAGGTTAAACAGAAAATCCTTGATTTTGCAGTTCCGAGGAATAGGAAAGAAGCCCAAAGCTTCATTGGTTTGTTTGGTTTTTGGCGTCAGCATATTCCTCATTTGAGTCAAATATTGGCCCCCTTGTACCGTGTCACTCGTAAAAAGAATGCATTTGAATGGGATAAACCACAGCAAGATGCGTTCAACCTAGCAAAAGAGGCAATTCAGCATGCTTTGGATTTATGGCCCGTACGTGATGGTGAGGTGGATTTGAATGTGTCTGTACAGGGCCTTTATGCGAATTGGAGTTTGTGGCAGAAGCAAGGTAGGAGTAGAGTGCCGTTGGGTTTCTGGACCAAAAAGTTACCTGATGCTGGTGAGCGTTATACACCTTTTGAGAAACAGTTACTTGCATGTTATTGGGCTCTGGTGGATACCGAGCAGCTGACTTTGGGACATGATATAGTTTTGCGACCTGAAATTCCTATCATGCAGTGGGTTATGAGTTCGCCGAAAACTCACCGAATTGGACATGCTCAAGAGGCGAGTGTGATTAAATGGAAATGGTATATACAAGACAGGGCACGTGTGGGACAAAAAGGAGTTGCATTTTTACATGAGCAGGTGGCGCGAGCTCCATCGACTGAGACTGAGAGTGAATGTTCCGTACCTTTAGTACAGGAGTCTCCTGTCAAGTGGGGTAGACCTTTTGATGATTTGTCCGCAGAGGACAGGAACCATGTCTTGTTTACGGATGGTTCAGCAAGGTTCATAGGGACGAAACGGCACTGGAAAGCAGTGTCCTATAACCCGATCACACAAAAACTGCTGAGCACAACTGGTGAAGGTAAGAGCAGTCAATTGCTGAGGCAGTGGTGGACAGGCAAGATTCTGATATTGCGGGATTGGCGAAATGGGCCCACCAGAAGGCAGGACATTTGGAGAGAAAGCCACTAGCAGGTGGGCTGCTGATCGAGGAATTTATATTCCCCTAGATTTAATCAAAAATGTTATTTTACATTGTCCCATTTGTCAGCATATCAGACAGCGCAAGGTGCCCCAAATTGTTAAAGGTCATTTACATCGCGGGAAACTGCCCGCTCAAATTTGGCAGATTGATTACATCGGTCCACTTCCCATGAGTAGGAATTGTCAATATGTTTGCACTATTGTTGATACATACAGTGGCCTGTTGGTAGCCCTTCCCTGTAAGCAAGCTACCCAATTGAATACCATTAAAACAATGGAATTGATTATGATGTATTATGGTGGCTGGGTTAGAGAGGCTCTGATGAGCGTGTTCTATCTGAACAGAAAACCCAAGCAGAACAACGGGTTAAAGCTACTATCGTGGAATGTTAACGGGCTGGGCGACCAGATCATGAGGGGCATAGTGCTTCAGTTTTTGAAGCGGCACTCCCCCGATGTAGTCCTCTTGTAAGAGACACATTTGCTAGGAAATGCATGCAAGGCCATGTCGCGTTGGGGTTTCCAGCTGGTGGCGCACTCGGCTTTTGGATCTGGCTCGCGGGGAGTAGGTATACTGGTCCGCAAGTCATTCCCCATGACCATTGACTCGATTCATACTAATGTCCTGGGTAGATATGTTGCTGCCTCCGGGACCTGGGAGGGACAAATGCTCAACCTACTTTCGGTCTACTTTCCGCCGGCACTGCACACTCAGGCTTTTGCTGACCTCGGGGATCTCCTCTTAGATTTGCCAGATGGCAGAATCCTAATAGGGGGCGACTTTAATTCTATTGTCTCTGATTCCCTCGACTGGTGGCCACAAAGGGCCCTGCCGCCCTCCCGCATGCGTATTCAGTTTTCTGGATGTGATGGGCCTGGTAGATGTCTGGAGGGGACTCCATCCGACTGAGCAGCAATACACCTTCTACTCAGGCCCACACCACAGCAAGTCCCGGATAGATTATGTGCTGACACTAGCACACCAACTCCACAACATAAAAGAAATACAGCACCTGGCCAGGGGTATCTCCGACCATTCGCCTATTTTGTGCCGCCTAGAAGTGGGTGAGCCCTCAGTTGGCCGCATTGCCCCGATAAACTCCTGGTATCTCATAAATCCCAAAATCAGGGTCACCATTTTGGGTGAGTCGTACCTTTACTTTCAGGAGAATGTGGGGTCGGTAGACTCCGTGGTAAATCTTCAGGAGGCCTATAAGTGGTCATGCTGGGGGTGACTTTGGCCCAGATTGCGGGACAGCGCAAGGAGGAGGTTGCGGGTCTGACACGCTTGGAGGGAGAAATCTTAAACTTAGAGAATGCACTTCGGACGCACGACTTGGCGGAGATACGCCAGAAATTGTGCATTAAAGTCAAGGAATTCACTGATGTGGCTACAGAGGCTGCTAAGGCTCACTATAGGGCCACACTTAGTAGGGTCTATGACGTTGCTGACAAGGTGGGCAAATTGCTGGCCTGGCTAGAGAGCAGGCCCGGCGACTAGTGGTTGAGATAGACACAGGCTCTCGCCTCACTGCCCCCCAGAATATTGCGGACGCATTCGGTCATTATTATCAGACCCTTTATACTTCCCGTACACCGCATACGGAGGTAGAGGCTTCCTCGCTTCTACGCGATATTTCCTTGCTGTCTCTCACTGAAGAGGAGCACTCTGATCTTGACTTGGATATCACAGCTGCGGAGGTTAAAAAAGCCATTCACGACTTACGTGAGGGGAAAGCGTCGGGCCCTAATGGCTTGCCCATCGAGCTGTTCAAGCTCACGGCGGACAAGACGGTGCCATATCTCACGGGCATGTTCCGTGAAAGTAGGCAGAGGGGTATCTTGCCCGAGGATCAGTGGCTCACCAGTATTGTAGTCATCCATAAAGCGGGTAAGCCGGCCAACAGGTGTTCCTCTTACTGACCCATCTCATTGCTTAACTGCAAAGCCAAAATACTAGAGATGGTTCTTGCCTTCCGACTGCTCAGAGTCCTCGCACGGCTGGTCCATCCGGACCAATCGGGATTCATGCCTGCCAAAAACACCTCCCTCAATTTGCGCAGGCTCCACAGAGTGCTGTGCCGCGCCGAGACAATCAAAGGAGACGCCGTCGTTGTATCCCTGGGTGCTGCTTCAGCATTCAATACCATCGAATGGCCCTACATGTTCGCAGTCCTCCACAAACTGGGCTTTGGCCCGAGTTTACCAGCTGGGTTCAACTTCTATACCACCCGGCCTTTCAGCTTGACAGGTGGCTCCTCCCGGGGGGAAGCTTTGAGGGAGCTCTTTATATGCGGTTGCTGAAGCCTGTTCTGACAGGCCTGACAGGACATGTGGCACATGTGTGGAAAGCGGCTACCAAAAGCCTGGGTTGGGAGGGGAGTCTCACACAGGCCACACCACTCTGGCATAATGAGCAGCTGGGCAGACTGGTTCGTTCAAAGGGCTTCGATCGCTGGGACCTCAAAGGTATCTCTAGGGTGGGTGACTTGTGGAAGGCGGGTGGGGTGGTCCCATTTTCAGTGCTGCAGCAGGAGTACGAATTAGCCCAGTCCGAACACTTCAGATATCTCCAAATCAGGCATACTTTGCTTGCTGTTCTTCCTAAGGGTAGTACACTCCCCGAGTCCTCCCCACTCGAAAACAGGGTTCTAGATGGTGATCTACCAGAAAAGGCCATATCGCTTATTTACAAAAAGTTAACCAATAGCATGATAGACTCCCTGATTCATTTGAGGGCTAAGTGGGACCACGACGTGGCGGTACTGGACGACGAGGAGTGGCTGGCTGCGGTGGCCTCCCCTCAGGAGGTGGCCATCTCGTCCAGACTCCGCCTGGTGCAGCTAAGGCTTCTTCATAGATCCTACTTGTCTGGACTCCTGATGGTCACCATGGGGTACAATTCAGTTGAAGGCTGTGTTAGACAATGTGGGCTGGGAGGCACCTTTATCCACATCCTGTGGGAATGTACATTTATCCAGAAATATTGGGAGGCGGTATTGCGCTTGATGGAGGAGGCGTTGGGGCAGCAGATTGACTGCAATATAAAATTGGCTCTCCTGAATGTGTGGGGCCCCACTGACCTGAATTCCAGGGAACGAATGTGGGTTACTTTGGGGTTGATGGTGGCGAAAAGGAACAGTGCAAGACTGTGGAGGGCTCATAGACCACCAAACATTGTAGACTGGGGCAAGGATATGGACTGGTGTATGGTCACGGAAAAGTCGATATATGAAGCAAGGGGGTGCCCGAATAAATGGACGCAAATATGGGGGCAATGAAATGTTCACAGGGGTGAGATTTGTGAGCCTCCAGGATCGAGAGAGGACATTCTCACAGAGACCTAACTGCGTTTAATAGTAAATTGTCACTGCTATTCTGAACTGATTATACTTTAATGTATCACTCGCAATGTACCAATTATTGCCAACCTGTGTACAACTTGAACGCTCATATGTCATGCCTTGTTTTCAATAAAAAATAGTTGTGAAAAAAAGAAAAGAAACTACCACAATTCTTCTCAGTTTTAGTGGACTTACATTTTAGATGTTATTTCTTTTTCAGTAATAAACTGACCTGGTAAACAGTTTTTATTTTGATTGTTACCATATCTGCTTCAACCGTTATACTGCCTCCCATGAGCTAAGCCTTAATTGAGCAACCAACCTATCTAGAGAGGTAGGGAAACTTTGACAGGCCCAGTTTTCCATCTCTGACCCAGTATTCTACATCCTGAAAAGAAGAAAAAACAAAAGCAGGCTCACTTTTAATACTGCTAGGTGGTACCCTACAGTTTCCGGATCTTGGAAGAGACCTGGGCATGAGGTTATCCATAAAAGAAAAAACATTTCTCTGAGGTAGAAAAGGCTGCCTAACAGGTACAGCTGCATCAAGATGGGAGTGAATATTACTTGCTGATTGGCCCGAGACACCTGATAAGTTTTTCTAGTGCCTCTCTTTATGACAAGCAGTTTGTGTTGTTTTCATACATCCCTTTCTATGACAGAAGAGTTTTTGAAGTGCTGTCATGCGAGTGGCGCAACATCTCTGCCTGTTGCTATAATTGTTGACCTGTATCTGCACCCAAACTCACCATTGCAGTTTTACCAGGAGCCAGTTGGCTTGAGATGAGGGGTCTTTTGTCTGCATTTCAGTCAGTTCTTTGTTGTGCTATTTCCTGGTGGTGGTTGATACGTCTGAAATAACTGGTGCTGCATATTATGTTAGAGAGGATGATCCATGTTTCATCTCTGTGCTCACTCTCATACTTTTCGCAGGTGCTAGATGGCATGCTGGAGGGGGCGTCTCACCTGCGACCTGCACTTCATGTGGTGGGAAACCTTTTGGCTACCAAGTGTGATTCAGACCTGCTGCACAGCTTCTGTCAGGAGGTTGACATCCCTCAATTTCTACTGCGGCTGATCAGCCAGATCTTGGACAGTGCAAGCATCAAACAGGTTTGTCACTTAAAGAGTCTGCACTGAGGATATGATTTGCAGTTCTAATGGCTGAGTGGACTAGGAGCTGCATTTATCCTCTCCCTTGTGGCCTTATGGTCCCCTCCTGATGATCATGCATAGAGGTGGTTTAATTTGTAGTTGGTGTTCATAACAAGAAAACAGCGTAGCATAATATAACATAACAAAGCATGGTTGCATGAGTTGGACATATGATTGAATAAGATGTATGTATGGCAATGAGTTGTGCATTTTCCTTTGTGAATTTGGCGCACTATTCTTTTAGCTGTGTGTCTTGTATTGTGAGTTATAGTGAGTATTTTCCTGGTTTGAAAATTGTGTAAAGCTATGTTCTGGGCATGACTAAGAGTTTTGCAATCTATGGTGCCTGCCAAGCTGTGCTCTGTGTGTATTACAGGTGGGCTTGTGTACTGTTTAAGCTCAATGGGCTGTGTGCAGCGTGGCTCATTTGTGTATTATGTATTGCAGGTTGGGTTCTGTACTTTCTAAAGCATAGTCAGATCTGCACTGTCTGTATGAGAGGATCAGTGGTGTGCATGTGTGTATAGCAGGCTGAATTGTGTTCTTTGCAGTGAGTAGGTTGACTAAAGTCTCGCTATGTCCTCTTTTGCCCATAGCAGCCCTGGTGCCTGACGGTGCTGACGGATCTCCTTGCTGTGCTCACCGCTTACTTTGCCAGTGACTTTAATATGGAGAAGAGTCAGAGAGCAAACAGGTACCATAGTAGGAGGGTACAAAAAGCAGTTGAGAGAACATGTACCACATGTTTATGGGAAGCAGATAACGGTGAAGGAAAAATTAACAGTAACTGGAGTGGGAAATGTACTGAGGAGGGTGCAAAGTTAGAAAATGAAAAGGTATTTGAGGCAGAGGGTTTGGGTCCTGGGGTCTACTTGTGGATGGGGTGAGAAAAATAATCTAAGGTGGGTTCCAGGTATATGATATGGCTGAACAATTACTGGAGGAAGATAACTGATACCAGTTATTGGGGATGGAAAGTGTAACCTGGTGTGTTAGACAAGTACCTGAAGGGAGATAAGTGTTACCAAGATGGGAACTGATATCCGGGTCCAGGACATCTACCAGAGAATACAGAGGACAAATAAAATCTTGAGACAAAAGTCTTCTGGAGGTGAGTGTTTCTCAGGGGAAGGAGAGTAGCTAGGGGCGCAGAGGGAGTGGTACATACTGTGGAGGTGGAGGCATGTTGTAGGAGCAGTTTATACAGATGCTAAGATAGATGCCAATGGATTGACAATCCATACTGAGAAAAGGACAGGTACCAAAGGAGAGGTAAGGAGAAGGATACCAAGGGGGGAAAGGCATGTGTATTGGAGGATGGAACAGGATGGTCTGGAGGGGGGGGGGGGGTTCAGTGGAGTGGGGCTCTATTGGAGCAGGCAGCAGGTACTAGGGAGGCACAGGAAACGCTGTTGGACTCCCCATTAGCATCACTCTACTTCGTAATGAGACCCTTCTGTGTTTCTCATTCGGGCCACTTTGTACTCATCTGATTAGAGGCCTATTGTGCTCCTTCTGGTGTTGGCCATCTAACTAGAGCCCCTGTCTTCCTTTACTTGGGTCGCATCTTCACTCATCTAAGTAGCACCTCTCTTTGCTCTCTTGATTAGCCCCCATGCTTCTGTAGTTTTGCTCTCTCTTAGATCCTCATTGTAATGCTCCCTCTTTATTCTTATTAGGGCCGCGTGTGCTCACTGAACCCTGAACCTACAGATATCATCACTAGGTCCCATCTCTTCAGTGCACCACAGTTCGGGATTGGGCTTGATCTGTATAAGGGGCAATTATGCCTGCATCAAGGACCCTTCATGTCACAAAACACACCCTCGGTTGATTCCTCATCTAGCCAAAGGGAAGCGACTACTGGCTGCAGTATTTGTTTTTTAAGTGGACTAGGTGTAGAAGTCCACATCCTACACTTTGTGTACAGTGCGCAGATGTGAACTCTTTCTAGAATGAGCATTGTGTTCAAACAAAATCAAAGGCACACAACTAATTGGTATTTAGCAGTTGTGTTCGTTATCAAATGCAGGCTAGTTGTAGACACAGTACTGAAAAATAAGGCTCGATGAGGTACAAGGGATTGTTATTTCTTAAAAGGTGCTGGAGTGCAGTTGAAGTAGTCTTTAAATTACAGGAATAATGCACAATTACCAAAGCGCATAAATATGGACAAATATTTAGAACATTTCTATAGAAGACCAAGCGAGAGGGAGGTGCAGTTTCATCCTGCTCCATTCCTGACTCCAGTAAAAATACTGGCGTAGTGCATGAGACTCAACAGGCTGCGTGAACGCTTTGGTCTTTTAGGCAGTAGATATCACTGTACGACCTTCGGAGAACCTATCGCATACATTTTTCCCATAAACCACTAGTTTGGATAGCCCACCTTCATACTGGTCTGAACTCATAGGTACATTCCTGTGTACATGAGTTCTGATTTCCTGTCACCATGAGAACAGCCATCCGCCTCCCTCCTGGTACCAGACACACACAAGGAGTTACCAAAGAGAGGACAACAGGCACAGATACATGCATGGACACACCTAGGAGCCCAGTACACCCAAGTCTCTGCCAAGTATCTTTACAGAGGTCTAGACATTTGAGGACACAGCTGTCTTTCTTTCCCATCTAGTCTGCTGTTACTCCTGGCTTTGCTGTCTACTCCACGATTTAGTCCTGCCATTTTGGCTGGCTCTAATATGTTTTCCTAACTTTAGACTTGGACTTCCAACATTTAGTGCAATTAGCACAAATTGTGATGTCTTATTCTACACTGGACCAGTTGCTGTCATTTCACTGTGTAGGGCTGTCCCTCTTCTTTTAAAGAGAGTTAACCTGTCTCTTCCTTTACTGCTAGATCAGTTTACCCTTCCTATAGGGATGACTTTGCCTTCTCTTCCGTATTGCAGGACTGTCTCTTCCTGCCTTTAGCACCAGTTCTCTCTCTCTCCAGTTCCTTGGCTTGCTGTGTTAGTCTTAGTTGTGCTATCTATTCTTGCTTTTATTCTTCACTCTGTCTTTCAGTAGCCTTTTTCTCACGTCTTCTTGGTAAATCTGGCTTTCTATTCCTGCTCTCAGTGATGTTTCTGCTATTTCTTCCTCTAGTGCTGCGTTTCATGCCTCTGCTTTTACCATTACCTTTGGTATTTCCTCTTGGCTATCATCCTGGCTCTACTGCCATGTTTACTTTGCTGCTTTCTTTATTTTGTTAGAGTTCTGTTGTCTCTTCCTTCCTCTAGTGCTCTTTGCATTCAGTCCTACCCCTGCTGTATGCTCATGTTTGATATTATGAAATTTGGGCCCATATGTACTAAAGCATTTTCCCATAGACACAGAATGGGAAAGCTCCATTGATACATCAGGCCCTTAGTGCCCTGCACATCAGGCCCTTAATGCCTTGCATCAGGTGCATCATAAATCCTTGGTCTAATGATTAACTACCCTCTGCTCCTTCACACAGCCTCCAGGCCTTCCAGCAGGCTGCTGATCACTTCCTTGGCATGCTAGGAAAGTTGCTCTCCCAACCAATCGACAGTGAAAGGATTCTGCGAGAGCAAAGTATCATGGTAAAGCCTTTCACAAAGTCTTGGGCCATTGTAGGTAAAGCTGAAAGTGTTGATGGGAATGTGCAGAGTGAATTGAGAAAGAGCTAGCAATGGGGAGGGATCTATTTCCAACAATGCTTGGATTCATAGAGAATGGGGCGTGATTTTTTGATGACTAAAGCCGCACTTTTTAATAAATCCTTTACATGCATTCCTTACTGTTAGAAATGCACACCATGCATCGGACTAGACTTGGAAGATTATCAGAATACCACTTGTTGGCACCTTAGCGACTCCACAAAGAATGCTTTTATCAAAATCAGGAAAGCAATCAACCACCTCCATACAAGCACAGTACCACACCGCAGTTAATTTACTCTTTTGTTTCATGCTCACTCTTTCTGGGCTGTTTGTGAATTGCCTGCAACTGCAGACCTGACTGTAAAAAGCTCTGCTGTTGAAAAAAACGGATTTATATGACTGCACAAACTTTTTTTGTTAAAACAATTCTGATAGCTCTCCACCCCTCTCTGCGTGCCCATGTCCCACAGCTATTGTATGCCACCAACCATTCTCGGCCAATTCCTTGCCTTTTCTGTCTATCAGCAGGATGTAAGGAACAACTATACAGGATATTCTGCCCCTTCCATGCAATTTTTTTGCTGTTTCTAGCCCCGGAAGGAAAAATTGTGTTTTTATTTTTATTTTGGGGTGGTATTTACACTTGGCTAAAAAATGCATGATTCTACCATGCTCTCAACTGGCTATTTACATTGAGCAATGCATCGATTTGTGTATCCAAGTTTTCTGTTTCACAGTGTGTTAGACCTGGCAATCTTAGGGTGGTATTCCCCCAATCCTTTTGCTCCCCCCCCCCCCCCTATGTTTTGCTGAATCTTTTTGTTGGCCTTAGGACTGTGAGCACTTTACCACTGCTAATCAGTGCTAAAGTTCATGTGCTCCTTCCCTAAATGTGTGTGTAGTCAGTGTATACATGATTTGGCATATTTCATTTACTTGTAAGTCCCTTGTAAAGTGGTATACCACATACCCAGGGCCTGTAAGTTAAATGCTACTAGTGGGCCGCAGCACTGATTGTGCCACCCACAGAAGTAGCCTTTCAAACCTGTCTCAGGCCTGCCACCTCAGTGCCTGGGTGTGCAGTTTGCTGCCACTTCGAATTGGCATTTAAAACTACTTGCCAAGCCTTAAACTCCCCTTTTATTACATATCAGTCACCCCTAGGGTAGGCCCTAAGCAGCCCTAAAGGCAGGGTGCTATGTAAGTAAAAGGTAGGACACGCACTGTGATGTTTCGCATGTCCTGGTAGTGACAAACAGCTAAAAACAGAATTCACTACTGTGAGGCCTACCACTCTCATATGTTAGCAGTAGGAATTATTTAATACACGTTTAAGCTGCAATTCCTGATCAGAGAAGATTAGTTTTCTCATGTTTCATATCTGTGGGAGGGAAATGATAAATCCTCATTCCTTGTGAAGTTGGACTTAACATTATTGTTTTAGAAATGCTGCTTTTAGAAAGTAGACATTTTTCTGCACTTACTGCTCTGTGTTCCTGACAGCCTGTCTCCAATACACTTCTGGGGTGGGTGACAGCTAACTTTGTGCATTCCCTCTTGCCAGCCACAAACACAGAAAGGATAGGTGTGTCTGAGTACCCATATACATACATCTGCACTGTGATGGCCTTGCCTGGGCAGGATGGAAGGAAGGGGCTAACACTTCACTTGAATAGGTAGTTGTAGGGATGTGCCCCTATTTGTCATGGTCACCCACACTTTTTGCCACTGGTACTGATGTTTTTTGACTGATGTGCACTGGGTTCCTGCTAACCAGGCCTCAGTGCCAGAGTTCTTTCCCTAAAACAAGGTAAAATGACCTAATTGTAACGCAATTGGCACACACTTAGTCACTCCTGTATGTCCCTAGTAAGTGGTACCCCTGGTACCCAGGGCATGGGTACCAAAGAGGGTCTCTAAGGGCTGCAGCATGTATCATGCCACCCAGGTCCCGCATCGACGCATCTCACCGTTGCTTTGTTCGTAGGGGCCTGCATTGGTCCTGTATCCGGCCGCCGCTCCATTGCGGTCGGCCCAAACTTTGACTTTGCCCCGGTCCAGCGTAACCCCTAAAGCTCTATTTGCTTCGAAGTATTACACTGCATTCATTCTATTGACTTCTCAACTTCAATCAATTGGATTTTTGTCGTTTTGGTCTTGTTTTTGTTCATAATATAATCTATTTTTCTAACCCTGTGCGGAGTCTTTTTGTGGTGTATTTATTGTGTTACTGTATGTTTGTGTTGCACAAATACTTTACACATTGCCTCTTTAGATAAGTCAGACTGCTTTGTGCCAAGCTCCCAGAGTATGAGCTCAGGCTATATTTTAGTGTGTACTTCGCTTACTCTGACTAGAATGTTAATTCTTGCCTGGCCTGGGTGCATACCTCAGCCAACCAGGAATGCCATTTTCAGTACAGTATTTGCCAACAGTGCTTCAGGGGGTTTGATCTTGCACCCTCAACTGAACCTGCATTTTCAGGGTGTTTGCTTCAAGTGTAACCCTGCCCACATCTATGAAACCAGCATTCAGTATGGATTCTTCTGTAATGGAGCAATCATATTAACATGGAGTTGGCCGCATTTAGGGCCTTCTGTATCAAACACCAGTGTTGGCTCATAATTAGAGAAGAATAACAGCCAAAACACATTGAACTCTAGATAAAACCAGACTAAAAAGGAGTTCAACTCAAGCACCCGGAGTTCTGCTATTGACAGGACCTGGAGTTCCATTAAAAATGTCACACTCATGCTGATTATGGAGTAAGGTTATGAACAGCAAATGTGCTGCTTGATTGGATAGAGCTATACATATACTTGCATATGCACCAAACACATCGTATTACGGGTTCTGTGGGAATGTTTTTTAGTGTGTATGAGGTTATTGTTGGTGCCCAGTGATCTTGGGTGTTGAGGTTGTAATCATAATGTTGTGTTTACACAGGGTCTGGATAGACATTCTTCCTTTGGTTTGTAAAGCTTCAATCTATTGAAAGTGGTTGAAAAATATGACGTCCGAAATAGGTAGCTTCTTCTTTGCCCAGAGTATCTCTGTCATCCCTTTTATTCCCGGTTTACTCTTAGTGACTGGTTCTAACAAATATTTTGCTGGTATTGTGGGCACAGGATGTTGACTACTGAGGGCAGGGTTACATTGAACCACTCACCATTGCAGTTCTATGCTCATGTATTTTAAATGAGTGGCATGGGATTTTTAGAAGAATTGTTGTACGAAAGAACTTAAGCTGTACATAGCATGAAAAGCATGTAGGGCGAGAGCCATCCCATCCTGCTTTAAAATGAAAGGAAGTGCTGGGTATTTGTCTGGGCAAGTTGACTAAGATTCTATTTGCAAAGTTCCCTATTTATTAGGTCCAAGGAATATTTAGAGGAAAGGTGATCATGTAAAACACTAATTTCCAGACTTATTAGTTGATTATTTTTGTTTAGATGAGCCTATTTTGTTGATTATTAGTTTTTATGATAATTGTCTTATAAATTGTTGACCACAAGCAGGTCTGAATTTTGGTAACAATTCCTTTGCTTGGTGTCCGAGAGTTCAGAAATATGGCTGAATGTTCTTTTTGAGATAATTTTTGGAAACCGGTGTGAGAACAGGGGGGTTACTTTGGGTAGATATCAATAGTAATTTTGAAATGGTCTGACCAGTCAACCTAAACAGGTTTAGAGAAAGAGAATTTACTTGGATCAGTAATAACTACTGTAGGAGTTTCCATTTTAAGTGAGTCAGATGGTTTTTCTAGTTGAGTCTAATTCAGTAAAGTTTGAAAGGTAGATGCAAGTGTCTTTTTGTTTACTCCAGTTAAGGCTGAAGTCACAGAGATAGATATTTTTCAATAATAAAGTTTGCTCTTTCTCAATGCATTATAATTGGGATTGGTTGAGGGATTATGTATTTGGGTGGTGATCTGTCCTGAGATCTATGCGCAAGGTCTGTCTCAATGTCCTATTGTTTTAACTGTTTTGAAAACAATAAAAACTTTCTTTAAAAAAATAAATAAATAAAGTTTGCTGCGAGATGAGATAGTTTAAATTCTTCATTGAAATTTGAGCGGTCTAATGGGAGATAGATAATATGAAGGTAGATTGTTTCAGTGGGTCACATGTTCCAGGCTACCGTCAAGGAATCTAAGGAGATTTGATCTTCATTCAGACAAATGAGTTACATGCAGCATTTAACTCTGTTGCTTCTTATCATGTTGTAACCAGGCTGAACAAGACTCTTAGTAATGCCTGTGAGGTTTGGCTTTGTAAGCATGAGACATGGAGCAGCATGAACCAACGCACGAAAGGACCTCAACACAGCCCAGGTCTGCAAGATTTTCTCCTGGAACGTGAATGGTTTAGGCTCCAAACTTGGCGACGCCAACTTTGTAGAATTCCTCCAAGTGCATGATATCCTCTTATTTCAGCAAACCTGGCAGTCAACGAATTCCCCAATTGTCGGCTACAAAGAATATTTCAACACAGCCACAAAAGAAGCAAAATACGGAAGGGCAAAAGGTGGCCTATCGATTTACATCTTGAAAGATATCCTTTGGGAACACGAAGAAATGGACTTCGATTCACCCTGGATGCAATGTATCAAACTCACAGTTTCATCTTCCACTACTTTATTAATTCTGAACACTTACATTCACCCAGCTCATAAGCATAAGGGAAAAAATTCAGTTATTGATCGCCCTGCTTAAAACATTAAAATCCTCCTACTCACTTGACAACATAATTTTGTCGGGGGATTTTTATACAAATATATTACAAGGCCAACAAAACAATTTAGCAGGTCACATACAAGTACGACAGAGTAACGCAACAAGACAAGACATGATGGGCAAAAAGTGTGCCGCACTATTGGAAGAACTATCACTGTTCACATTAAATGGATGAGGCACCTTAAATAGCCCAGCAGCCTTTACAAGAGTCATGGATAAAACTGGTGCAACCATCAATTTTACTTGGGTGGATCCAGAACTTTTCCCTACATCTCCAACTTTCAAATAAAGGAAAGAATCGAAAGCGTCCGCCACCCCCAAACATTTACACTAGCCCGCATTCCAGAAAGGACTCGGCAAGCCAAGGCTCTCCCACTAACAACCCATCCTTATAACTTAAAACAACTTATATGAAACGAAAACAACATAGATGCCATCATGGAGGCTTGCACCACCTCACTGGGGAAGGTTCATGTGAAACCACTCGGTATAGAGGCCTGGGAGGACTTTGTCATCCATCTAAACACAACATTTCCTTGCAGCACCCCTAGTCATAAAGCATTCAGGAGCACTGGCGCAGCATGGTTCACACATAAGCTAAGGACAAAAAAAAACCCAGCATAATAAACATTTAAGATCAATGCACTCCCAGGGCTTACAACCAACCGAGTACTCATTTGCAAAAACTGAAAAAATGTAAAGAGACTTCAGAAGAGAAATCAGGGTGGCAAAGCACACATATAAGCAGGCAATTCGGTAAAATATGCTTCATGACAACCAGCAAAGAAACTCAAAACTTTTCTGGGCGAACATTAACATCTTACTGAATGGCAAAAACTGAAATTTCAACTCCGATATAATTGAACATACCTGGCGCGCCCACATAGCAATCTCATACAATAAGGTGTCCCACCCTAGTGCAGCAACCATCGATGAAACACCAAATGTGACCCAGTTGGCCTCCATCCAGAAAACGAGCCTCAAGGTCCTATCGCCTAAAAATAAATCGAAAACAGATATCAAAACTTGCTTACCAATAATGATAAACCCTCCCAAGGCAGTTACATAGAAGATAACGCGCAGGCGGGAACACATGTAACATTAAGGGCCGATCCAAAGGAGTTGTACCCACAGAAAACGATAAAAGTAGGTATTGAATGCCATAAAAGAACAAAGATCCGATGGGGCCCCAGGGCCAAATGGCCTGCCCAATGCATTATTCAAAAAAGATTAATCTTTCTGGTCCATACTCCCAGCCCCCCTATTTACCTATGCCTTGGAGAGATGTACCATCCCAGACTCGTGGCGAGGGAGTATCCTTCAACCGATATACAAAGTCGGCGTGCGTTCCGACCCTACCAGCTACAGACTAATAGCCCTTATTCATGTTGAGGCGAAGATATACGCTTCAAACCTGTTGACTGATTTAGAGGACTGGGTCAACAGTATAAACTTAGTCCCTAAAACACAAACAGGACTCCGCGCAGGAATGAGCACCTTAACGGATATATCAGCAGTTATGCTCCTGGCCGACATAGCCATCGCTAAATCAAGCTTCCTGCATCCGTGTTTTGTAGACCTTAAAACCGATTTTGACAAGGTTTCCAGAACTAAGCTATGGGCACAAGTGAAATCTTGGGGGCCTCCCAAAAAGTTGCTTGAACCAGTTATCAACCTCTACTCAAGAACGTGGGTCCAAATAAAATTGGGGGATGGTTAAGGTCTAACCAACAAAATCCCAACCACCAATGGATTAAAACGTCTTGGCCCCCTGCCTGTTTAACATGTATAGAGCGGATCTAGAGAACCACCTCTGCCTAACACAAGGAATCCCCGAAATTGGGTAATGTTCCAATAGCAAGCCTGCAATATGCTGATAACCTCGTTCTGCTCAGTAAAACGCCTCGAGGTCTAAAGTGGCTAATGACCCAGCTAGTAGAATACATATCTATCGCCCAACTAGATATTAACTTCCGAAAATCGAAGTTTATGTATTTTTCAAGTTCTCACAAAAAACAACCTAAATTCACCTGGTCCGCAAACAGTAACATCTTTGACCAGGTTGAAACATGTAAGTATCTGGGGGTATAATTAGATCGCCATCTCAATTACAAGCAATACCTAGCACTACAGTAAGTAAAAGCAAAACAGCTGCTACTTGCATTCAAAATCCTGCAGAAAAAACTTAGCGACTGTTCAACAAACCACTTGTTAAAGGTTGTTGCAGCAAAATTCTTTCCCTCAATTGTATATGGATTGGAACCACTAAACATCAAGGACAGAACAGTTTTTAATACTGCACAATCTAGTCTCTTTAAGAAACTATTCTCAATTCCACGTCACATAACTCAAGCCCATTAAAGACTTAATTCGGCTTAAAAAAATATATACCGACAAGACAAGCGGCCCTTGTCAAATATTACTGGAGAATGAGGGCAGCAGAGGAAAACTCCTTAGCCCACCACTGCTGGCTGGAGGTTGAAAAGCAATCCAGGTCGAATAAGTCAGTATACTCTTTTTTTAAAACAATCACTCTCTTCTTTAAAGCTGGAGGAGGCTTGACTCACAATACCAGCCTACCCGGAGTTCAAACAAATAACCAACAAAGTCATCAAGCAACAATCGCAGCAAATAGATAAAGCATCTATGACTCCTGAAACCCACACATGGGTGGTGATGCCAACATATACCTAAAACCTCAATCGTATCTGCTGGAACACTTTTCCAGAGTGAAAATATTTAACCTGATATCACTGAGGCTCGGAGTTTACCCATCTAAAGACCTTACACCAAAATGGAAACGGTCCTGGCCCACCCTGGAATGGCCCCTTTGCGGTTATGGTAACAAGTCACTACTCCATTTACTATGTACTTGACCGGCGCTACTAACTCTTTGGAAAACCCTTCTACGACCAACCCTGAAGCAAGAATAAATAAGAACTTGTAGATTTGCGGTCATAAAAGGCTTGGGAGCTTGATAGTCCAACTGGCATACAAGGCGATAAAGTGTTCGAGACTAGCAGCAAAAGAACTAGAGAAGAGAGACAGATCAATTAAATATGCCTCCCCAGATGTAGTCTAGCCTATCTAGATCAAAATGTACAGCTTACACGAACATTGCAGCAGCACTTTAGTCATTAATTATGTCCCGGAATCAATTGCGGACTTTAACCGGAGACACAAGTGTGAACAGCCTGCGACTGTATTAATCCAAACATATCAGAAGTCTGATCTCTTTGTAGTAGGGACGGGCATCGTACGTTTAGATACAATCAAAGGAAACCTCACCATCACCAGTTTTAGATTTTAATGAGTTTTATGCAATCTTATATTCAATTCAGCACTAATGTTTAATGATTTTAAGTATTTTGTGGGTCATTTGTATTGTGCGTTTATGATTAAATGAAGTCGAATAAAGCATGTCTTTCTCAGGATTTAGTAAGGAATTGGAAATAATCATTGTACGTATAAATTGTGTTGGAAGTTGAGGCATAATGCGCATCGACAGAGCAGCGGTTTTGCGGGATGTTTCTAATGAAAGTATGTATTGTGGTGTCTGCAGTGCTTAATTTGTGCTGGTGCTTTCCGGTGCTTAGCACCGGCACTTAATCATCAGGGCCGGGTCTACACTCAAAGCTGGATGGCATTGATTTTGATGAAGTTTCTGCACATGGAACTTTGTAACAATCAACCACAGAATACACCAGGAAGAGTCCGACTTGAAAGGCAGCCTTGAGCCCTTTGTCATGATGACTCGTGAGTCGGGAAAAACTGTGTGCTGCTCCTCCTTGAGTTGATGGACACCGGTACTGATCGCGATCGTTCGTCTTTGGCACAGTGGCACTGCTACTGCTAAGGGGGGAGGGGGGGGCAGGGGTACTGTGTTGAAGTGCCAGGAGGGTAGTATTACTAGTCTACAGTTACTGACTGTTGTACTGTAGTCTGTCTACATCATGAACAGAGTGAGTAGTACTGTTGTGCTCTGGTGTGTCGCCAATGCCGACTGGGGAAATTAAAAAAAGTCTGAGAAGGTGCCAAATCACGCCAGTCAGGTACAGTACAAGTACAACAACATGCAGTTTGTATGTCTGCACATGCTGCGCTCAGCGCTGCAGGTACCTGGACGATGGATGGGACGGCCCGGGAGATAGTGGTGCGTCACGTGACTGAGTCCATGACCGACGACCGTGTCCGGTGTCCCCAGTGCTTCTCGGCCGCAATCTGACAGTTTCCAGAGACAGTTGGTGTCGGTCCCATGCACGCACTGACGGCACGGCAGCCACAGGACAGGAGGCAGGAGCATAGAGTCACAGACTCAGTAATCCGGCGTCGCGTCGGCCTCGGCCAGCAAGCTTGTGTGTCGCGGCCTTAGTAACGGGCGGCAGCTGGGAGTCTACCTGGCTGGTTGGCCTGCACTGGCTGAGGCGCTGAGCCCACCAGTGGAGAAAAATAAATGGAGATTCAGATTCATGAATGAAATGTGAATGATTCTCAAGTCAGTGGGTGTCTGTGATCACTAATGAAGATCATACTGTTGATGATGGCGTCATGAAGGCCACGGCGGTGGACTGCAGTGTTCCCGGCACGGTGGGCGGGTCGGGAGACTCGGGACCAGTCACTGAATTGGGCTGGATTTTAGTTCTGCGGGGGTTGGGGCTGTGCAGGAGGAGGCAACATGCGCAGATTTCATTGCGCATTGCCACGCCCCAGCATACCCGCGCACGGCCGCACCCCACCACCAACATCCATCGTCGTGGTTCAATCAACGGGCCACGGCCTTACAACTCTCCTCGGTCACAGCCAGCGCGACCCGACGTCGACATTGTTGTTAAGGCCAAGGGACTGGCAGTGGTAGCAGAGCAGTTACTAATCTGTTCAACACAGCACCCCGTGACCCAGGTGAGGGCGTGAGCCACGCTGCGCACCGCAGGCTGCAGCCCGCAGGCAAGATGGCACCACAGGCCCCGCCGCCCGCTCGCCAATCCGAATCCGTTAATAAAGCAGGCTTCTGGCTACTACAGCGCAGCATGCCAGCAGCTTAAGGCAGTGCTGTGGACTGGAGTGGAGGACACACAGACTCTGTCTGCAGTCAGATGTGTCACGCGTGCCCTGGGCACGGCCACTTCGTTTAACTTCTTCTTTAACTAGTAGCGAAGACGTAGTACTGTAGCCGACGTGCCCGCGGCCCGCCCCATTCCATGATCATCAATGATGATAATGATGGCTGCCAAGACGAGAATGGAGAGATTCACAATGCTGAATGAATCTCATCGATCTCATCTCAGACTACTCAGTTGAGTTCTAACTTCTCCTTAATTTGATATAAAACTGATGGTATCTTGCTATGTGTTGCCGGCCCGGTGGGCGGGTCGGGACTCGGGAGGGAGAGTCTGAGTGACACTGATTTGGGCTGGTTTTGGTTCTGCGGGAGTTGGGGCTGCCTGTAGTTTCATTCGTTCAGCATTAGCCACGCTCCCGCATACCCTTGTCACGGGCCGACCAGTGTGGCCACACCCCAGCACACTGAGTTATCTTACTGATCCATCTTACTGGGTCAGTTACTCCATAACAACAACTTCAGTGCCAGCCAACCAGCGCGACCCGACATTGGCGTGCCGCGTTGAGGACTGGCACCAGCTAGTACTACTGTGTGTTGTATTGTAGTAACCTGCCAGTACGATACTACCGGCGGCGGTAAGATCAGGTCACGGTGGCACAGGCTGGGCTGGCAGAGTGGCCGGCCTAATGCCCCTATTAGTGTGTCTCGGGCGGCCCAGCAGCTTCCTGCCAAAGACAAGGAAGGAGGCATCGGACTGAAAAACGCAGGCACACAGACACATTATCCATCCAGTTGTGTGCAGTTTTTACTGAAGGTTTTTTGGGGGGATTGTTCTGTATTCCTCTGTGGCACTTTGATAAAGCAACACGTAGCATAGTAAAATCATGCCCAAACAAAAGTGCTTAGAAACAAATGGCTCTAGGTGGTACGATACCCTTACCCCCTCAAGCACCGGAGAGCCCTGTACACGGAGGTTCGCCAAAACCTTTCAGACCTGTTTGATAATAGTATGTGAATCCTCGTCTTTCTGACCTTTTTGCTAGTATTTTTAATTGAGTCCGTGCAGGAGTGTGTGCGTAGGTCCAGTGAAGTTACAATCTTTGAAGGTATCCAGCGGAAACACTGCCTTTAGAAATTGCAGGCTTGTTTGATTTTCTGCAAAAAATTATGACTTCATCTGCTCGTGTTTGTTATTGTAACAGTTCTGTTATACAGCAAGTCTAGGTAATTTAAGTCCAAGAAAATATATTTGATTCTTTCAGGCAATGTCAGGCATTTGTTTTTCAGGATGTTTTGATTACAGGTCATCTACAAATGTTTTTAAGTGTCAAACCTACTTTAAAGGGGTAATGTTATTTCTCAAATTTGCATTGTAATTTTGTATATTTCAGTTAATGTAGTTATGAATGTATTAATTCAAGCACAAACATTGTGGATTTGGACTTTGCAAATCCATGCAGTACAGTGAAGAAAACCGTTCTTTAGTGCTGTGCTCTTATTAAATGTTAGTCGCTCAAGGGATCATTATGCTACATTGGTAGTCACGTAGTTAGTTCAAGACTTCATATTACTACATTGAGGATGGATGAACAGGAAGTAACTGTGAAATAAAGACCTGTATTCACAGTTCAGCGCACATAGTGCTTCGTATTTACCTGGGAAGACTACAATATAAGCGACTTGAATAAGAATGTGCTCCATTCCATTTGCCAGTTCATTGGTTGAAACCAGCATGAAGTCGTCTCCTCCACATTCGGTTTTGGGGTAGTGGAGGCGGCATCGCCCTCAAGTCGGGTTAGGCTCATCGAGGTTAACTTGTGCGCTCACATGCAGACTGGCCCTGAATTTGTTACCCCAAGAATCTTCATTTCAACTCCAATACGGCCTGTTGTGGCTTCCATCACTAATATTGAGGTTAAAATGACTTGTGCAAATACTTCATTTGGGATTTTTAAGCCCAATGCATTCAGTGCACTTTTACACCACCTCAGTGCTCCTTCAGGACTCAGGAGTACTTCTGTGGTATCTCTTTTAGTGAGTTTCTTGTGGCTGTAAGATCCCATTTGGAGCGCTGTAGTATCAGAACGTCGTGCTTGTCTAACCTGCCGCAGTTAGGCAATAATGTTTTAAGCCAGACTGCATGTGTGATTTGAGGCAGATGAAATATTGAGCGCCAGGTTGCTGGTACTAGCCTGGGTGTACCTAGAATACCTTTGGAATGCTGGGCTGGTTTAAGGTTTGACCTTCACAATGGTTGGACAACCAGGAAACCCCGATTGGGTGTTTTCCTGCCCCACCACAACATAAAATCATCCAACATCACTGATCCTTCTAGCACCACAGGTTCTTCCCTTAGATGCTTACCTATGAGGAAAGCTCCCTTTCTGAAATTCAGATCAGGTATTACATTTTTAGCAATGCCAATTGAAGATGTGGGTGGAGCTAATAGAGTATGTGGGTGGAGCCAGTGGGTGGAGCCAGAAAAAAGTAGGTGTGGCCTCCGACAGACATTTCAGCACCTGCACTTCATATTTTACAAATTAAGCACTGGGTGTCTGTGATTTTATGAGGTGTCATAAGTGAGTGATTTTTAGTTTGTATGATAGCAAACTATTTGGGGTAGCTGGGTTTGCAGACATGAAGCCGGAAGCGAAATGGAATGTTCTGGTAAGGCTTTTGAAAACACGTCTGAATATTTATTTCATACTCCTTGATTGTGGAGGAGATGAGAGTTGTCATAGTTGTTGAACATATTTATTTTCTCGTGCATACCTCAGTTGTGAATGGACGTTTGAAATATTGTTGTTCATTGTTTAATTTTATTTATGCTGTGTATTTTGTGCTTATTATTTTTGGACAATACTTACTGAATAATTTGTTCATAGTCAATAACATAAGCCACAATCCATTAGGAAGTTTGCTTTTTATTAATCCTATTTATTTGCGATCTGCTTTGGTCTCTGCATGAGTGGGTGAAGGAGTGGGAGATGTTTCATTCCTCTTTGAGAAATGAAGAGTGGAAAGACCAGAGCTAATCTGCTGGAGGAAAATGACCATTAGCTGTTCTGCTCCTGACAATGTTTCTCTTTACGTCTATCCTTGTAGTGCTTGATCTTCCTGTGTGAGGCAATGGATTCCAGCACAATGTCCATCTGTAGCTGTTTCTACTCCAACCTGCTATCTGAGCACCAAGCGCTTCTGGATGGGCTTCTGCGGGAGGCCCTCCCCTCCGGTCCCCACTCACTCATAGGTAAGAGCAGTCTGTTGCTGAAATACACCCAGGGTGTTACAGTTCTGTCACTCTTTTATCATAAATGTAATTTGTGATCCAAGACTAAATTCCATCTCATAAGATTTCATAGGCTTCTGCAGTTGGCCTGCTCTTGGCGAAACCAAGAGAGGCTATTGGTTGTATAGGGTCGAGACACCCTAGTGGGCCTTTTGTGTAAAAAATGTGGTGGAATGGGGGGTGGCAGAGGAACAACATATGTAGCTTGCTTGTACTGATGGCAGGGCTGCAGGAGACCTGGCTGCCTGAAGGGCAGTGTTGGACTTCTATAATGACCAGGGAGATCCAGAGGAGGACTCGGCCCCAGAGAACCTGGGGACCAATTGATATACAGGGTAGTACTGTGTACCAAACAAGCTATAACCAAGTGAAAGTTTGAGTTATGTGCACTTATATCATGATTATTGACTTGGTGTATGTAATGTTGTTCACCTCAGAGACACCCTAATTGACTTTCTACTGAGATATTTGACTGGTACCTGTACTTGTTGTCTTGCATTGTACGCTTTGTTAGTTATTCAGCACAAAATGACAAAAATAAAAGCTATACATTTAAAAAAAATTCATATCACAATCAACATGAAGGCACATTGTACATTAATTTATCAGCTTAAAATGTACGAAGATGTCACTGCAGTGTGTAACACAGTCAGATGAAAATCCATTGATTTTTAGATGCTCCTAGAAATGTTATATTGGCAAGTCTTAGCTTCAGGTGCTTCATAAGCACTCTCCTAAGCAGCGGGTGGGTGCTTCTCTGTGCCTGTAAAGTTGTGCATACACTTAAAAATATATACTTAGTGGTATATTTGACTCAAAAATATATATTGCATAAAGCTATATTTTCATTTCGATTAAAAGTAAAAATACATAGAAATAGAAAACTATGAAAATAATGACCTTGCAAAATACAGGATGAGTATTTTCCAGCAAATTTGCATTTATCAAACGCTATGTGAGCAATGCAGCGTTATTTGACATCCAACCAAGATATTTTGACAAATATGTAATGATCTTACATTTCACAAATATGTAATAATCTTACATTACAGTACCCAATTTCTAGTATAGTTGTCACATTCGTCCTCGATCTGCTTACATTTATTAATGCATAGGCATGTTCAAGGTTACTAGTCTTAATCATTTTTTCATCTAGTTACAATATGATGGTGGCTGGTGAGACTCCCAATGTGAAGTAATTAAAGAATGTACCACTAGCATAGTGTTGTTAACTAGATTCTTGCATACCACTAAACGTTGTCCTGTAGCCCCATGCCTAGCAAGGCGATTTTAGCATCTATTGCTGTTTAGCAATGTAATTTATTACCCAAACAATGAGAAATCAATCACCAAAGGGACTCCAGCTATGGACATGTCCAGAACTTGTGTAGCCTAGTCATTCCCCATACTGTGAGCATATGGGGCTTTCAGGAAATTCTATCTAGTTTGCTTGATTTTAAAAGTGTGTGTATATATGTGTGTGTTTTGGGGGAACTATAAATATTCTGTGTTGGAAACGCCCACTCCCACTCCGCAGGGTGGTGGTGGACTCCCCGAACACACTGTGGTAGCTTGGCTCGAGTGGTCAGGAAACAGGCGCAGTGCTAAGCATACAATATACCCATACAAGAACCATGCGTGCATCCGTTCCAAAAACGACTCTACACCGTAAAAATTATGAAAATATTCTTTCTTTATCTTTTTCTCTTAGTTGCTGATTGGAAAAATAAATAGGTCAATCACAATATACAAGTTTCAATTAGTGCAGGTCAAATAAATATTGGCTGTTTGATGAAATAAATAGGGGTGATCATAAATAACAGGGCATAAATACAAGTGCAATATATACAGACAATTAAATACTTTGAGGCAATAAATACTGTACCAATAAATATTGTACACCAACAAGTCCTGTGGACCTATAAATATAGTGCAGCAATAAATAGGTAAAAACTCAATAAATACAGTATCCCCAATAAATAATTAAAAGTATACAGCAACCCTCATATAATCAGATGACACTTCAATTCTTAAGGGCTGATATGGCCCAGGCACATCTTGTAGGGTTGTGGAAGGCTTGAGGGGGGGCTACTCCCTGGCTGGGACAAGGCTGAGGCCTAATCTGAGGTAGATCCAAGGGGGGTATACCAGTGCCCTGGCTTTCTCTCTCCACACAACCTCTCTAGGTTAGTCCCAGTTCACCCCAGGCACAGTCAGGTGGGTTTCAGCACCTCCCTAGCCCCTTAGAGCAGTCTCTCAGGTCTCCACAGGGCCTTAGGCGCCCTCTACTCCACTTACTGCCCTTTTTCTGATGTTCCGACGCCGCTGGAGTCGTGTCGACGCCGTGAGGCGGTTCCGGTTCGGTCTCGGCGGCCTCGGCACAATGTCAGTTCTTTGACGACGCCGGCAGGCGGTTCCGGTCCGATGTCGGTGGCCTCGGTTCGATCTCGACCTCCGATTCGACGGCGTCGGGCAGTCTCTTCACGATGTCGACTTCGGGCGGCTCCGGTCCGATGGCGCTCTCGGCTCCGATGACGTCGGCCGGCCTGGCCTCGATGTCGACTTCCGGCGACTCCGGGGTGCGATCCTCACCCCCGACCTCCGGTGCTCCTCCTCACAGGCTCCGGGCGACTCCGGAGTGCGATCCTCACTCCCGACCTCCGGTGCTCCTCTACCTCGGTCTCCGACGACTCCGGAGGGCGGACTTCACTCCTCCGATGACGCCGCTCGCTCGACCTCGGTTCACTTCCTCCTCGACCTCTGGTATTCCTCACGACCTCCGTCGGCGCCCTCTCACGACCTCAGGCGGCTCCGGGTACGACGTCTGCTACTTCAGTCAGCGCCGCTTCTCCACCTCGGGCTCCAGGTCTTCAGGCTACTCGACGCCGGACTCCAGGGAAACCAGTTCTCAGGTCAGGATCTTGCTGCTTTCTGCTTCTAAGGCCTGTTCCTGCTGTTCAGGTCCTTAGGATGAGTTTTTCTGTCTTCTTCCCACACAGGGCTATAGGCTGGGATCCATCAGTAGGGACAAGTATCAAGGGTGGGTTTATGGACCCCACTCCAGGCACAAGTTTCCACCCCTGCTGCTTCACTCCTTCCTCCTTCACTGTTGTGCTGCTCTCTCTTCACCAGTCAGGTGCCAACTGCCAGCTCCAACTGCCAACTCACTCTCTTAACCTCCCAACATTCTAAACCGCCTCCAACGGTCACAGAGTTCTGGAATCTCCTGGAATGTTCTGGAAGGTGCTGGTAGGTTCCAGTGGATGCTGGTGATGTCACAGGTGGCCACCATTTTGTGCTCCAGGCCCTCAGACAGAAGTTTCAGGGGTAGCTAAAATGGCTCCCTGCATCTGCAGCAACACGAAAAAGTCTGGTGGTTCCCAAAAAGGAAAAATTCAAACAGGGTTTGAGGCAAAAGTGGGACAAAATAAATAATGATGAGGAGGGACCACCCAAAGGGCTGACAGGTCTAACACGCGTCCCCCCCAGCTGAAAGTGGGGAGAGCTACCCAACCCCTTGGGAGTTCTCATCACTAAGGCGGAAATACCTTGAGAGACCGTCTGCATTGGCGTGGTCCACTCCAGGCCGATGTTCCACCTGAAAGTCCATCCCCTGTAGGGAAATAGACCACCTCAACAACTTGGGATTCTCCCCCTTCATTTGCATCAGCCAACGAAGGGGTCTGTGGTCGGTCTGAACTAGGAAGTGCGAGCCAAACAGGTATGGCCGCAACTTCTTCAGAGCCCATACCACTGCAAAGGCTTCACGCTCTATTGCACTCCACTTCTGTTCCCTGGGAAGTAGTCTCCGGGATAGGAAGACCACGGGTTGATCCAGACCCTCTTCGTTGAGTTGCGATAACACTGCCCCAATGCCATGTTCTGATGCATCTGTCTGGACAATGAACTCCTTGGGAAAGTCTGGGGCCCTTAAGACCGGGGCCTCGCACATGGCTTTCTTCAATCTCTCAAAGGCTTGCTGACAAGCCTCCGTCCAGACTACCCGTCGAGGTTGTTTCTTGGACGTGAGCTCCGTGAGAGGGGCTACGATGGTACCGTACCCCTTCACGAAGCGGCGATAGTATCCCGTGAGGCCCAAAAATGCTCGGACCTCAGTCTGTGTCTTGGGGGGTTCCCAGGCCATGATGGCCTCGATCTTCGCCTGGAGGGGTTGCACCGTTCCCCTACCCACCAAGTGTCCAAGGTACACTACCGACCCCTGCCCGATCTGGCACTTGCTGGCCTTGATCGTCAATCCAGCTTGTCTCAGGGCCTGGAGAACAGCTTGCAGGTGACGCAAGTGATCCTCCCAGCTGTTACTGAAGACGGCTATGTCATCCAGATAAGCAGCAGAGAAACTCTCCATTCCGGTGAGGATCTGGTTTACCAGGCGCTGAAACGTGGCAGGTGCGTTCTTGAGCCCAAAGGGCATCACACAGAACTGGTAGTGGCCATTGGGCGTGGAGAAGGCTGACCTTTCCCTTGCTCCATCAGTCAAAGAGATCTGCCAGTACCCCGAAGTAAGGTCAAAGGTACTTAGATATTGGGCAGCTCCCAGCCGGTCAATTAATTCATCCGCCCTAGGGATCGGATGTGCATCAGTCTTTGTCACTGAATTCAGTCCCCGGTAGTCCACACAGAACCTCAGTTCTGGTTGGGCACCCGGTGGTGCAGCTTTCGGTACTAACACCACCGGACTGGACCAGGGGCTGCTAGAAGGTTCAATCACTCCTAGCTCCAGCATCTTAGTGACTTCACTATGAATGCTGGCCTTCACCTTGTCTGACATCCGGTAGATCTTGGACTTCACAGGTGGGCTGTCTCCTGTGTCCACGTCATGGACGCACAGGTGAGTCCTACCCGGGACAAGGGAGAACAACGCAGAGTACTGCCCCAGGGCCTGGCGACAGTCCTCCTGCTGTTCAGGAGTTAGAGATGGGGAGAGAATCACTCCCTCCACCGACCCATCCTTTTCCTGAGACGCAAACAGATCAGGGAGAGGCTCGCTTTCCACGTCCTCTCCTCCGTCAGTCACCATCATCAAGATGACTTCGGGCCTCTCCTGGTGGGGTTTGAGGCGGTTGGCATGCAGCACCCGCAGGGGCTGACGAGGGGTCTTCAGGTCCACCAAGTAGGTAGCCTTACCCTTCTTCTCCAACACCTCAAAGGGTCCTGACCAGCGATCCTGGAGGGCACTAAGCTCTCCTGGTTCGATCACCCACACCTTCTGGCCAGGCTCCAACTCCACCGGGTGAGCGTTGTGGTCATACCACGCCTTCATTACTGCTTGGCTGGCTTCCAAGTTGTCAGAAGCTTGCTTCCACAACTTAGCCATTTGGCTCCGGAAGGCCAGCATGTAGCTCACCACATCCTGGGGGAGCTTTCTGGGAGTTCTTTCCCATCCGTCTCTCACCAGGTTAAGAGGTCCACGTACAGGGTGCCCATACAGAAGCTCGAAGGGGCTGAAGCCCACTCCCTTCTGTGGCACTTCCCTGTAGGAAAAAAGTAAACAGGGTAGGAGGACGTCCCATTTCCTCCGCAGGCTTTCAGGCAGACTTCTGATCATGCCTTTTAAGGTTTTGTTAAACCTTTCCACTAGACCATTGGTCTGGGGGTGGTAAGGAGTTGTGAACCGGTAGGTCACTCCACACTCCTTCCACATTGCCCGCATATATGCTGACATGAAGTTGGTCCCCCTGTCGGACACAACTTCCTTGGGAAAACCCACTCGGGTAAAGATTCCCATCAGGGCCCTAGCCACAACAGGTGCTGTTATGGTCCTCAGAGGTATTGCCTCTGGGTACCGTGTGGCATGATCCACCAGAACCAGGATAAACCTGTGACCAGCTGTAGTTGGTGGATCTAATGGACCCACAATGTCGATGCCCACCCTTTCAAAGGGGGTGCTAACGACAGGGAGTGGTTCCAGGGGAGCTTTCAGCTTCACCCCTGTTTTCCCACTGGCTTGGCAAGACACACATGTCCGGCAGTAGGTATCGGACGACACTTTCATCTGAGGCCAATAAAAGTGTGGGACAAGACGGGCGAAGGTCTTGTCTTGCCCCAGGTGTCCTGCCAATGGTATCTCGTGAGCCAACTCTAAAAGGAAGGCTCGATAACGTTGAGGAACTACCAAGGCTCGTGACGATCCATGTAGGGGTGCCTTGGGTTCACTGTAGAGGAGGCCATCCTCCCAGTAAACACTGTAGTTCCCTTCAACGTTCCCTGCTGCCTGGGCTTCGGCCTGTCGCCTCAGCCCCTCAAGGGTAGGGCACTCCCTCTGGCAGAATTCCTCCCTGGACGGGCCTCCCTCCACGTGCCACTCGGCCGGGATGGGTAGGTCCTCCAGGTTGGTAACGTCCCCCTCCGCAGACTCCTGGTCCACCACCTCCGGTGGCCTATCCGTCCTACGGGGTGGAGACGCCGAGGCAGGCTCCTCCTGTCCTCGGTTCTTCCCTTGACTGGCAGCTGGCTGGGCCTTTGTTCCAGGCTCCAGCCGGAATGAACTCCCTCTTCGGGTAGTCTCGGACCTTGTGCTAACACAGGCCCAGTCAGGTGTACCCAGCATCTCGGTGTGAGTCCGGTATTCCACCTCCTTCCAAGCGTTGTGCTCCATGTCATTGCCCAGCAGACAATCGACTGGCACGGCAGGGCTTACGGCAACTCGAAGTGAACCTGCAACCCCCCCCCCCCCATTCAAAGGGAACCTCGGCCACTGGATAGTGACCTGTTCTGCCGTCAGCCATCGCGGCTGGGTGGAGTACATCGGGAATTACCTGCTCTGGAGACACCAGTTGGCTACGCACCATAGTCATACTGGCTCCTGTGTCTCTCAGAGCCTCCCCTCTTTGGCCGTTGATGGTGATCCACTGCCCATACTTTGCGGTATTTGCGGGCACCTGGATCTTAGGAACCATCTCCCGTTCTCCCAGGGACACTAAAGTGACACCCGCCCACTCCCTTCCCTTAGAAGTTATTTTGGGGGCATTTGGAGAACTCCTTTTTCTTTTCCCCTCCTTCTTTCTTCTGGGGGGCGCCCTGTCCGGCCTTTTGAGTATCCCCTCCAGTCCCCCTTGTGGACACCCGGGTACTAGCCCAAATGTCCGCCTCCTCAGCAAGCTTCCGGGGGCTGGTCAGCTTGCTATCCACCAGGTGTTGCCGCAGTTCAGGGAAACATTTCTCGAGTAGGTGTTCCTTCAGTACTAGGTCAAACAGCTCCTCGTAGTTCCTTACTTCACTGCCCTGAATCCAACCTTCCAGTGCCTTCTTTGCATAGTCCAGGAAGTCCACCCAATTCTGTGTGCCCAGCTTGTGACTACCCCTGAACTTCTGTCTGTACTTTTCAGGTGTTAGTCCAAACTTTCTGATGAGCGCCAGTTTCATGGTGGGGTAGTGGGTCTGCTCATCCTCTTCGAGGGCCAATAAAGCATCCCTACCAGCTGGAGGCATGTACTTATACAATCCCCCTCCCCAGTACTTCACTGGAACCCCATGGGCCCTCAACGAGACCTCATAGGCTGCTAGCCACTTGGCGATGTCGTCACCCGCCCCATAGCTAGCTACTATGTCCTTTGGCAGGTAAGGTTTGGGTTCCCTGGTGGACTCTTGGATTTGGCTGCCACCATTAGGAACAGTTGGTGCTCCAATTCTTAGGATCTGAAGCTCTATCTCTTTCAGTCTTATCTCATGAGCCATCCTCTCTTTCTCCGTCTCATGAGCCAACCTCTGTTCCTCCTTCTCCTTCTCCAGCTTTGCTAAATCCCATGTGAGCTGTCTTTTCTCTCTCCGATCTGCTAACTCCACGCTGGATAAGCCCCCGCTAGAGACAGTGCTGCCCTTCCTAGAAAGTGTCCTGGGCCCTGCTGACAGGTTCCCCACCTCAGGTTGGTACATCTCAGCCCCCTCGGGGTCAGGCTCTCCATCCCTGTCTTCCTTCTCAGCCTTGCTTTCTCGGCGTGCCTCCCCCCAAGCCCTTAAGCTGGTTTGGAGTGCACCCTTCTTTGCTCCTGGGGGACAGTACACCCCCTCCCGCTGGCAAAACTCCCTGAGTTGGGCCACAGTGTACGTTTCTAGATTCTCTAGTACAAACTCCATCTTGCCCACTCAGGTTAGAGGACAGGTTTTGTGCAGTAACAATGCAGGGGGGTACCTTTAATAATACCTCCTCCCACCACCAGAGTAAATTTGGAAAAAACAAAAACCCACAATTAGGAAGGCCGCTTTGAGAAAACTCCCGGTGTAGGCCTATGGACTACCCACAGTTATTGTTGAGTATACGTAGGCACAGCTCTATCCCACCACTGAACACCAATTTATGTTGGAAACGCCCACTCCCACTCCGCAGGGTGGTGGTGGACTCCCCGAACACACTGTGGTAGCTTGGCTCGAGTGGTCAGGAAACAGGCGCAGTGCTAAGCATACAATATACCCATACAAGAACCATGCGTGCATCCGTTCCAAAAACGACTCTACACCGTAAAAATTATGAAAATATTCTTTCTTTATCTTTTTCTCTTAGTTGCTGATTGGAAAAATAAATAGGTCAATCACAATATACAAGTTTCAATTAGTGCAGGTCAAATAAATATTGGCTGTTTGATGAAATAAATAGGGGTGATCATAAATAACAGGGCATAAATACAAGTGCAATATATACAGACAATTAAATACTTTGAGGCAATAAATACTGTACCAATAAATATTGTACACCAACAAGTCCTGTGGACCTATAAATATAGTGCAGCAATAAATAGGTAAAAACTCAATAAATACAGTATCCCCAATAAATAATTAAAAGTATACAGCAACCCTCATATAATCAGATGACACTTCAATTCTTACGGGCTGATATGGCCCAGGCACAGCTTGTAGGGTTGTGGAAGGCTTGAGGGGGGGCTACTCCCTGGCTGGGACAAGGCTGAGGCCTAATCTGAGGTAGATCCAAGGGGGGTATACCAGTGCCCTGGCTTTCTCTCTCCACACAACCTCTCTAGGTTAGTCCCAGTTCACCCCAGGCACAGTCAGGTGGGTTTCAGCACCTCCCTAGCCCCTTAGAGCAGTCTCTCAGGTCTCCACAGGGCCTTAGGCGCCCTCTACTCCACTTACTGCCCTTTTTCTGATGTTCCGACGCCGCTGGAGTCGTGTCGACGCCGTGAGGCGGTTCCGGTTCGGTCTCGGCGGCCTCGGCACAATGTCAGTTCTTTGACGACGCCGGCAGGCGGTTCCGGTCCGATGTCGGTGGCCTCGGTTCGATCTCGACCTCCGATTCGACGGCGTCGGGCAGTCTCTTCACGATGTCGACTTCGGGCGGCTCCGGTCCAATGGCGCTCTCGGCTCCGATGACGTCGGCCGGCCTGGCCTCGATGTCGACTTCCGGCGACTCCGGGGTGCGATCCTCACCCCCGACCTCCGGTGCTCCTCCTCACAGGCTCCGGGCGACTCCGGAGTGCGATCCTCACTCCCGACCTCCGGTGCTCCTCTACCTCGGTCTCCGACGACTCCGGAGGGCGGACTTCACTCCTCCGATGACGCCGCTCGCTCGACCTCGGTTCACTTCCTCCTCGACCTCTGGTATTCCTCACGACCTCCGTCGGCGCCCTCTCACGACCTCAGGCGGCTCCGGGTACGACGTCTGCTACTTCAGTCAGCGCCGCTTCTCCACCTCGGGCTCCAGGTCTTCAGGCTACTCGACGCCGGACTCCAGGGAAACCAGTTCTCAGGTCAGGATCTTGCTGCTTTCTGCTTCTAAGGCCTGTTCCTGCTGTTCAGGTCCTTAGGATGAGTTTTTCTGTCTTCTTCCCACACAGGGCTATAGGCTGGGATCCATCAGTAGGGACAAGTATCAAGGGTGGGTTTATGGACCCCACTCCAGGCACAAGTTTCCACCCCTGCTGCTTCACTCCTTCCTCCTTCACTGTTGTGCTGCTCTCTCTTCACCAGTCAGGTGCCAACTGCCAGCTCCAACTGCCAACTCACTCTCTTAACCTCCCAACATTCTAAACCGCCTCCAACGGTCACAGAGTTCTGGAATCTCCTGGAATGTTCTGGAAGGTGCTGGTAGGTTCCAGTGGATGCTGGTGATGTCACAGGTGGCCACCATTTTGTGCTCCAGGCCCTCAGACAGAAGTTTCAGGGGTAGCTAAAATGGCTCCCTGCATCTGCAGCAACACGAAAAAGTCTGGTGGTTCCCAAAAAGGAAAAATTCAAACAGGGTTTGAGGCAAAAGTGGGACAAAATAAATAATGATGAGGAGGGACCACCCAAAGGGCTGACAGGTCTAACATTCTGCATTTTGAAAATCTGCATAGTTGTGCTTGTAATGCCTGAAGTGTAGCAAGTCTATTGCCATTCGCTAAGACTGGTATCTATTCTCACAATTTCACTTACAAACGTTTGGCAAAACTAAATCTGTGCCATCTTTACATAATTAACTCCATTCCCCTGTTCTATTTACATTTGGATAACTGTAAGAAAAGATTAGTAAGCAATCAATCTGAGATCCCTATATCTTCGTTTCACCAAAGTGTGTATTGTGTTGAACAGTTGCCGGTACATATATTGGTAACTTTGCCACCACAGTTTGGTTTTCACTATTCACATATAATTACTTAGTATTACTAATTATTAAGAAGTTGTCAATTTTCTCCATTCTAGCCTTGTTTTACTTCTTTATTATCTATGGATTTCTCATATTATTGTGTTGAAATAATACATAACATAATGCTAGCCTCCTCACTTTGTCCTTTCTCCTATCCCCAAGGCTTTTCATAGTGCAAGCAATCCTAATTAATTTACCAAGGTAGCCTTGTCACAATGAGATGTTTGTATTGAGACCTAATATCCATAGCATATGCAGGAAAGTAAGTTATTAGTACAGGCATATATTAATCTTCACTACCTCCTTCCACTGTTTAGCTCAAAACTAATAAAAAAATGTAGTAACATGCGGTGATTGTTTTTAGTACTGCCATCAGTAATAACTTCCCCCTGGATCGATGCTTTGCTGTTAATTTAAAAAATACAAATTAATTGGGCCTTTTTTGTTCTGGGACTTTAACCAAATGGAGGCTTGTCTCCTTTAGCGAAACGGTAATCATAATCAATGGATTGCCAAATAGCCATGACTGCAGATAAACAGCGATAAAAGAATGTTTCATGTTTTTGTTTATTAAATTAATTTTGCATAGCACTGTATGTGAATGTACGCAGCTTCCGAATGCCTGAGGAGCTAACAAAACAACATATACCAGAGATAGATGAGCATAATACAATGGCGATAATAAATTCATCTAGCATCTCCACTTTGGTTGTTTTGTTTAGCTAGGATGCTCTCCAAGTAGTTACATTTTCTAGTTTCTTTCCAGAGTTAAGGTGATTTTCATGGAACTATAGGTTAAGGATGCAGAGGTGTTCCCTGGTAGTGTTTGTCCATCTTGCCTGGTTCCCTGTATTTTTGCAGTTTATAGCTAAGGGATATGGACTGAGAGAGTCGAAGCTGATTAGTGGGTTTTAATTTAAGATGATTAGTATTTAGTCTGGGCCTGTTTTCTATATGCTTAGTTCGGAAGACTAGTTTATTTTTTTACCAGTATCCATTGAATTTCATTATTAACTGTATTGTTTTCTTCTACATCAGATTTGCTCTGTAGTTTTTGAAGAATTTTCTGTTTTCACATTTTTTGTTGCACCACTATATATGTAACCTTGCAGTAGCTGTCTCTGGAATGATTGCTGCTTGTTTGTCGGTAGGGTAGGAGAGGGGCAATTTCCTAAAAGTCTCATTTGCAAGTGCAGTTTTTTGAGCTCTGCATTAATTTGTTGGCAGAAGGCTAGGATGGAATTGGAAAGGATTGCCAAACGTCTGGCTATCTTGAGTAGGTGAAGTTTGTTGCCCACTGTGGAGGGCCTGTAAATGGTAAAGATGATTGGTGGGTCTGTCAGTACGATCCGTATGTTCTCCCTTTTAGCATGCCTCAAGTTAGAGAAGCAGTGTATTACATTAGTGGTTGGTAGAATCTGAAAAGAAAGATCATGGTATCTACTTGCTTTTCAAACCATAGACCATGGCTTTAGATAACGACCAGAGGCCTGCTTTCCAGAGTATGGCCTGCTTTAGAGTATAGCAGATTCAGTGAGTCAATGGAGGATCCCTTGAGACAGCTCTGTTTTTCAGAACGAATCCATCACTAAATTATTTTGTTGCGGTCTTCCACCCAGTAGTACCATTTAGTCTGCTGTACTGAAATCTGCCTAACAAAAAACTAATAATAGGGTTTGGATGGTTATGATGGTGCATTATTGTTAAACACAAGTAGATGATGGACGGAGCGCTTAAACTTTCAGACACTCACGCCCAATCACGGATCTGGGTTGAATCCATCATCATTCTTTAGCTCACTTCGCCACCCCAGTTCAGACCCAGCTATATGCAAATCAGTCTTGACCCTGTTCCTTATGGGAACAGTCCAGCCCGAACTGCCAAGCCAGGTCTTCCCTGGCCCAGAAACAAGCAACCTGGGACCGGTTTTGGGGTAACACCCCTCATCAGCCAGGCTAGCTTGAACCCAGTGGCAAAGTGAGCAAGGGACCCATGTCTGGGCATACCCTGCCAACTTGGAGAAACAAAGCAAACACAAGGAGATGATGGAATGAGTGATGGCACTTTTCAAACACTCACCCCCAGTCAGAGATCTGGGTTGAATCCATCATCTTTTTTAAGCTCACTTTGCCACTCCAATTCAGACCCAGCTATTTGCAAATCAGTCTTGACCCTGTTCCTTATGGGAACAGTCCAGACTGAACTGCCAGTTCAGGCTAGTGACACATCTTTTTTTCGATGTGGATGAATCATTGACATAGTAATGGTTAACATTTAAAGGTGGACTAGTGAAGAGGGGTTGAGGTTGGGTCAAAGAACTTGTGGAGTGTTAAGCTAAGGTGCTGTTCTGCTTTGGTATCGTTGTGCTATCTTTCTTCTTCATCACCGGAGGCATTTTATCTCTCTCCTTCATTGTCTCTCTCTCTCTCTTCCTCACTCTCTCTGTCGCTTTCTCTCTCTCTTTTGAAGGGCTTTTGTTAATGATGAGGCTCCTTCCTAGATGCTGACCAGTCATAGCTGGTAGTAATCAGCCTGCAGGGTAGGCATCAGCCCTGTGCCATGAACATGCTTCTCCTCAAAAGTGCAGAAGGTTAAGAAGTTTCAGTGTTACAAACTGTGATGTACTTAAGCATGTAACCTCTCCCAGCAGGTCATGATAGCAGTAACGTGAAAGAATCAAGGGAGCGACAAGTGGCCATCTGCACAGCGGCTCTGGCCGCCATCTGCAACTTTCCTCCACAATTTCGAGATGGTCGAGGGGTCAAGGAAAAGGTATGCATTCTGACCTCTTGAGAGTTAACCCTGTATTTATATGTCCACTCATCACAAAACTCCACCTAAAGGAATGAACCTTTGGTTGTATTACTGTGAGAAGTTGGCCTGATGTATGATGTCACTAGTTATAGTGTACACCTTATATCAGTCCAAATACCCTTATGGTGATTGGTTGTAAAGTCAACCTTATAGACCAGCTATCCTAGTGGTAGCATGGACAAGAGCAGTCTTAGGCTAAACTCTGAATGGCATGTGAAGCCAGCTGTGATACCATATATAATCCCTTGAATACCAAATGAAAGGACACCACAACAGATATATATATATAAAATAAAGTGTATTTATTCTAAGCAAACCCTCAGCACTCTTTATGAGATTAGAGGTAAGTACAACACAGCCTTATTAATGCATACAGTAAGTCACACAGGTAAGTAATACAGTTAGGCCCTAGGGGCCACGCAAACCATATACTAAGTAAGTGGTATAAGAACCACTGTCACGGAAATAGAATAGGCCTAGGCCTAGGGAATCGCTGGGGCTACACTACACTAGCGTTAGTTAGGAAGTGGGAGGCCCACGGGATTCGTGTGCAGAGTGGAAACACTCACGCGTAATGCGTAAAAGTCAATAGCAATAGTACAGTTTAGAAAACGGTAGATTTAGGACACTTCCGGAGTAGCTAGGAAGTTGAGACTTGAAAACTAGACACTAGGATAGTCACTATCCTGATGAGCACCGGAGTACCCAAGTTACCTAGCCCACAGGCTGTGGGTGCATAGGGGTGAAGATGCGTCGTTTTCGTCGTCGACTCCTATGGATGCCTGAAGAAAGATGCTGACAGGCAGTCAGGGGAGAGTGTCCGGTGGATCCCAAGGCTGGGATCAAGAAGAGAAGAAACCTGCAAGCAGAAGGGACAGAGTCAAGGTCACTAGCCAGTGACCACGTGGAACCAGGAAGGAACCAGGCGATGTCGTGAAGAGTTGCAGGTGAAGGTGAAGCTTGTCGCTGCAGCCAGGAGGACCAGGAAGCGTCGAGGACGACCAGGAGGCGAGCTGTCCCACGAAGGCTCTTGCTGTCGGCGGCGTCGAAGTTGGACTAGGACTCACCAAGCCTTGGCAAGCGGAACCCACGAAGAACAAAGGACTTGCTTCTGGTGCAGACCAGGAAGGTCTGGGGTGCTTCTTCTTTGCAGAGAAGCGGGAGCCAGTCTGGAGGAGCCAAACCAGCGCAGAAGATTTCAGGGTGCGTCGTCACAGAGGCCACTAGCCAGCGGGCAAGCAACCGGACAGACGCGGCAAGCAGGAAAATGCTGAAGGGCCCCACGCAGGACTCGTGGAGTGTGGGGGGCTGATCTTCGGTGCAGATGGTGCTTGGGGTTGGGGCTTCTCAATCCCCGGTGCACAACTTCGAGGGTACCTCAGAAGCTGCGCTGTAAGTTACTAGCCACTTTTCCCAGGTAGCCGGTCCCACGTCGCTCGTCGCCTCCACGGATCTCAGCTCTGCTGCAGATGTGGATGAGGGTCGGAGAAGTCTGGAAGTCAAGGCTCTGGTCGGGCTCTGCAGTCGGTCCCTCGTAGAACGGTCGCAAAGCAAAGGGTAGTCTCTTAATGGTGCCTGTTTGCACAGGGTAGCCACTCCTTGGCTACAAGGGAGATTCTTCAGTCTTCTTCTTTCGTCGAATGTCGAAGGTCCAGAGTTTCTGTTCAGTTTTGCAGGTTCAGGATAATCTAAAGTCTTGAGGCCCAACTCCCACTCTTATACTAATCTGGGGGGCTGGGATACCTGCTAGGTCACGCCTTATGGGTGGGACCTGGGAGGGGGTGGTTACACCCACTTCCCTTTGTCCAGTTTCGCGCCAGAGCTGGGGCTGGAGTGCCCCAGCGCCGGTTTGAACTGGACTATGCAAGGAACACCTTGTGTGCCCCAGGCATGTCTCATTCCTTTCAGCCCACCCTGCCCCAATACACTTAAGGCTGTCTGGGGAGGTGCTAGCACCTCCCCAAGCAGGAAACCTATTGTCCAGGCCTCCCTGGCTGGGATCACTCCCAGCTGCAGGAGGTCAGACTTGTGTCGTGGCAGCAGCATCCATTTTGTGATGCTGAGGCTTTGGTCAGAGGCTAACAGTTGAAGTATGATTTTAACATGTCTTTCCCTCTAGAAGGGGGGAATAATATTCTCATGTCCAGAAATGGCATGGGGGTATTATTCCCTAGTGTTAGACACCTTACACGACATGTTTTGATAAAGCCAAACCATAGTTACCATAACCGTCTAAGATTATAAGGCACTTTAAGAGTATATGGTAGGCTATATCATAGAACAGCTATAAGGACAAGGTTCCGAAAGCTGCAGACAGGCTCAGCTCATGCTAGAGCACCATCTCACATGTTACCAAGCACTCTGCCTCCAGGATTGTTAAGGCCTGCCATAGGAGTGACTGATAGGTACACATGTGTCTATATATAAGGGTAGATATAGGCATACTATATCTAAGCAAGGGGTGATTACACGACCTTGCCCCAGCTGAGTGATCAGCCAGTTGTGTCTGATTGGAAGGCCAGACCAGGGGTGGCATAATACATGCTGCAGCCCCTGGGAGGCCTAGGGTACACCTATGCCCTGGGTACCTAGGGTACACTGTACAGGGTCCAATAAGGTGATCCTTACCAATTGGTTATGTACCTAGGGTACATGGAGTCCATTTTAAAGAGAGAGCAGACAGCCTGAGACCCTGAATGGCAGGATCTCAGGCCAACTAAGTCGAAAAACCAGCTAGACACTAGGCAAAAAGTTGGGGGTAACCATAGTCAGATATCCACCTTCCTACAATTACCTTACATGTTCATCCCCTACGGCATTAATGATATCAGCCCTGTAAAGACCACCGTACACACTGCTTCCCCTTTTGGAACCTTCCTTGCCTCAGACGCCATTCCCACCAGTGCTCAACACATTAGAAACAATACTTGAGTGACCTCTAGTTAACTCCTAGTTTGCTTTTTTCCTGCTTTCTCTCTTCCCCAAGTGGTTGAAAATTGCTTGTGCTTGCAGTTGCTACCCAAAAAAGCTTCTGAAAAATAGCACTGTCACATTACACTTATCAATGGAACCCAGCTATGGAGTTGTCCCAGTGCGAATAAGAGCCCTGTACTGACTCATGTTTTACCAACCAGTTCCCCCGGACACCATCCTTCCCTGCTCAAACAGTCAAGACTCTGTATGTCTCTAGCATTCCCTCCTTTGATTAGTTTGTCTTTTCACTGTACTCCCTTTCTCGAAGGGCTGGGTTTCTCAAATATCAATTCACAAGTGTCAAAGTAAATAATGTTACCTCCTGTGCTTTTCATTAAAAGCGGGTCCTAAGTTATGCATTACTGCACTAGCAGCTCTCAGAATCTGATCCATGCAAAATCTGCGTTTGTTGCTTGGGAAATTGCCATCCGATGAGTTTTACTTGTTCTGTGCTCCCATTCGACCAAGACCACTGACAAACAACCTCCTGTATGAGACCATAAAAGTAGGAGCAGGATAGAAGTGGTCTCAATTTGATTGGGAGATTTTGGCACTGGATACTGGGAGCACTCTAGCTCCAATTTAAGAGTGGGAGCATGCAAGTTCCTCTTGGGGGGGGGGGGGGAGAATTTGGTTCATGTGGTATCCTGAAGTATGTACGTGATGTTTGTGTAGTGCAAACCTACTCAAAAACGCAGGGGAGCGCAGTACACGTTCAATGGCAAACATACAGTTAACAAGTGGTACGAGAAATTGCTGGTTATTGCATTGTCCTGTCACTGTGATGTAGTGTTCTTTAAAGAGATGTCTTCAACTCTTTCCTGAATTGGAGCAGCATTAGGGCAGTCATTGTGGATATGAAGATATTGTTTCATATCCTGTGTGAATAGATGGAAAAGACATGCAGCCCTGCTTTTTTAAAAAAACAAAACATTTTTTACTTCATAGTCTACAGTCTGATGGTGGCTTGGCTACGGGTGTGCCAAGAGCAACAATTGATGGTGAGCTTCATCTACAAGATGAGCAATGGTGTTGATCATGGTTTCTTTGTAAATAATTCAGCTAGTTTTGAAAATAGTGTAGGCCGACAAGGGGAGCCAATGATGTTCCATCAGGATGGGGGTGACGTGATTATATTTTCTCCGGCCCTGGTAGAGTTGTGCTGTGGCATGTAGGATGCACCAACTAGATGTGAGTACAAGTGCATGAACAGCAGTTCCGTAGACATTTTATGGAAGAAACAATTTCTCTTTATGTTGAAGAGAGAGCTGCGATCATGTCATCTTGTGTTTTTTTTTTGTCAATGTATTTCTTGAGGGTGAGATTTGTTGTTTAAGATGTATACAAGAGACGTGGCATTCGGTGAAAGTTGGGGTTCAAAGCCATCATAGTTCATCACATTGAGGAGCCAGATTTGCACTATTTTTTGCTTGTTGTTCTTGGCAAGTAACGGGATTTCTGTCTTGGCTGGATTGAGTTTTAGGTACATGTAGGACCTCCAGGTGCAGGCAGAGTTTAAGGCATACGATGTCTGGAGCTGAGGAGACTTTCAGGTATAGTAGTGTATCTGTAGGCAAGTGCCCCTTTTTGACATGGTCACCCCCATTTTTTCCTGGTATTTGATGCACTTTTGACAGAAGTGTACTGGGTTCCTGCCATCCAGGTCCCCAGTACTAGATATCTTTCCCTAAACCTGTACAATTGTTCCCCCAGTTGGTAATACATTCAACACCCCCTATATGTCCCTAGTAAATTATATTCCTGGTTCCTAGGGCAGGGAGACTAAAGAGGGTCCCTAAGGGCTGCGGCATGTGTTGTGCCACCCTAAGGGACCGCTCAGCACACTCTTGCAAACTGCCATTGCAGGCTATGTGACATGGTTCAGAGAATAGCGAAGACACGACATGGCACACCTCCTGTGTGCCATGCCTGCAGACGCTGCATGCAGTATAGTTAAGTCTCCCCTACAGCAGGACTTACTTACAAAGGCAGGGTGTAAGAATTAGGCTCTGCGCAGATTAAGGTTTCCAACACAGGAGTTTATTCATATGAAAGAAAGGATCCCATCCACAGGAACGATCCAGTTACAAAGGAGGCTCAGCTTCAACTGACTGTTTCTCACACATGCATTCTGAAGCTCCTGGCAACAGGAGCAGGAACCTAGAATGCCACACATCTCCCTCCTTTACAAAACAGAGTAAAGTAATAACAATTACATGCAAGGATAATAAAAAAAAAAACAATGAACATAAAAGAAAAACTCGTAACATAAACAATGAATTACTGTACATAATCCTTCAAGTATGTGGGAGTGGAAGAACTCTTGTGGACCTACTGTGAGAAGTTGGCCTGGTATATGCTGTCCACTAGTTATAGTGGGCACCTTGCACCAGTCCAAACGACCCTTATTGATGATTAGGTTAAAGACAACCTTTATTGAAAGCTATCCTAGTGGTAGCTATGGATAGCAGCCTTCAGGCCAAGTCTCAAAGGAATGTAAAGCAGCTTGGTTTACCATATTATAACCTCCTGAATGACCAAATGAAAGGAGAACCACACAAGGTATATATAAAATATATGTATTTATTACTAAACACTCTCTACTAACCTCTTTATGAGATTAGGGAACAAGGTACACAATATTAAAACACTAGAACAACAGTAAATAGCACAATACACAGTGGGCTCCAGGGGGAGACCAAACCATATATTAAGAAAGTGGTATAACAACCACGACTTGACTAGACACAGTGCCTAGAGCACGTAGAATCGCTGAGTCCCCAAGGAACCACCTAAGGTAGTTACACAGGGGACCCACGGGGGACGCGTGCAGTGTGAGAACACAGCCGCGAGCTCCGTACAATCCTATGGGAAAGTCGTGGTTGGAATTTTAAAGATTAAGGACACTTAGGAGAGGACTTTAAGCAAACCCTTTGGAACATAGAAGGTGTTAAGGCCAGCACCCTTGAGAGTACTGAGGTACCCGTGTTACCTATCCCAGGAGAGCCGGGTGCATAGGGGTCAAGTGGTGTCGGAAACGCTCATTGATTTCAATGGCGTGTTGCAAAGAAGTGCTGCTGCCGGGAAGATGAGAAGCGTCCGGTGTGATCCAAGCCTGGATCGGAGCTGAGAGGAACCTGAAAGCAGAGGGGACAGAGTCTGGGTCACTTCACAGTGACCAGGGGCACGATAGACGAATGCCCACCAATGTCGGGTGTTTCAGGTGAGATGAGGTGAAGCTTGACTCTGCAGCTACGGGGACCAGGAGACGTCGCCGATGATCAAAATCCGCAAGTGAGCTGTCCCACGAAGTATGTCGAGTGCTGGGGGATCAGTGTCCGGATTGGAGACCAAGAAGCCTAGGCAACTGCAACCCACGCGGTCAGAGAAAAGATGCTTTGGTGAAGACCAGCAAGGTCCTGGGGACTCCCCAAGCAATGGAGAGTCAGGGCACGTTTGGAGCGACCAGGAAAGCCCACTGAAAGTTAAAGTTCCCTTCTCAGGGACCCACAGGTCGACGGACCAGGGATCGTGAAGGGATCTCGAGCTGAATCTCAAAATACCAGCCCTCGGAACACTCGTGGAATGTAGGCTGGTAATCTTCAGTGGAAACACTGCTCGGGGTCAGGACTACAAGTAGCCCAAAGCACAGCCTCGGTGATCGCCGAAAAGCATATGCTGCTGCAAATGTACACGGTGGCCAGGGGTTCGGGTTGCACAGTCTCCACGAGGGATGTGGATCTCAGAATTGCTGAGAGCACGGATCAACCTCCGAGACCACGGGAACCCACCTCCTGTGTTAGAAAAATCTTCAGAGTCCTTCAGGAGCTGCGTAGATGCAAACCGGTCAGATGCGTTTCAGGTGCCTGCCTTGCAGGGGAGTAACTCCTTTACTCCAAGGGAGATTCCTCAGTCATCCAACGAAGTGTAGATAGTCGAAGTACTTAGTTTCTGTAGCAGAGTTTCGTCCATGTAAATCTAAAGTCCTGTAGCCAGGGGTTCCTACTTTATACCCAAGGAAGGGGTGAGACAAACTCTGGGGACCCACCTATGGGATGGTGTGGACAGAGGGGTGGCTACACCCATGTCCTTTGTCCTGTTTCGCGCCAGAGCGGGAGCGATTGGCTCCCGCAACCAGTTTGAGCTGGACTATGCACAGGGACACCAAATGTGCCCCCAGTGCAGACATCAAAGCACTCTTGGAGTACACCCACCCAGCCCCAATACACTAAAACCTGTCTGGGAGGTGGTCACACTTCCTTGTGACAGGAAACCTATTGTCTAGCCACCCCCTGCCGGAGTTTCGTCCAGCAGCAGGAGGGCAGACTCGTGTCTGTGGCTGGCAGCATCCATTTTGTGATGCCAGGTTTAGGAAAGCTGGTACCGGGTGGACCGATGCTGCCATATTTCTCCCTCTAGTAGGGTGGAATCATACCTCCCACACCAATTACTGGTGTGGAGGTGATTCCAAGGTGTTTGACACCAAGCACGACATGTTTCCATGCAGCCATTTTAAAGTTAGCATTTCCCGCAAGGTTATAATGCACTTAAGAGTATATGGTTGGCTGCATCACAAACAACCCCGTAATAGAGGTCCCGAAGGCTGCAGAGGGGCTCTGCTCATGCAGGTGCACCCTCTCACATAAAACCCAGCACCCTGCCTTCAGGATTGATAAGGCCTCCCATAGGGGTGACTGATAGGTTTATATGTACAGTGATATGGAGTAGATATAGTGAACCTATATCTAAGTAAGGGGTGCATGCACCACCTTACACAGGCTGCTGTAGCAGACCTGTTGTGTCATTTTGAATGGTCTCCCAGGGGTGGCATAATACATGCTGCAGCCCCTGAGAGGCCTCTGGGGTACCTATGCCCTGGGTATATAGTATACCATATACTAGGGACTTATAAGGGTACCCCAGAATCCAATCTGGAGTGTACCTAAAGTACATGAACAACCAATTTAGGGAGAAAGCAGATAGACTGGGGTCCTGATTAGCAGGATTCCAGTCAAACTAAGTCGAAAACCAGCAAAACACCAGGCAAAAAGTGGGGGTAACCATGGCGTCAGATTCCACCTTCCTACACCTTCGTACAGTGCCTGAAGCCCTGACTAAATCCTTTGAGGTTCCAGAGGTGTTATCCAGCCTGCCAAAGAGATTGGTGCTCTTTGAACTCCCAAGGGAACTTTTTTGATAAGTATAACTGTTGCACGAGCTCTGACCAGCGCCTTCATATAGGATGGAAAGGTACAAGATCATCTTGAACAACAACCACCCTGTTGAAGTTCCATATACGGTGGTCAGCAGTTTTGCATTCTTAAAAATTGTGATAACTTGATAGGTTTTAAGAAATGTAATAAAAGTAGCTCTTCTACACGGATTCTTAATCAAAACCCAATCTCCCACTTTCATAATAGTCTCCTTTACACTCTTTATCCGGTCATAAAGCTCCTTGCGAGCTTCAATTTGTTTTGATTCTGCAAGTTTCCAATCACACTTATCACAAATCACACCCTGAGCCTTCTGCAAGTCATTTACCCATATAGGTGCCACCAACGTGTTAGTACGTCTTCCCCTGAACAGTTAAAAAGCTTTTTTTCTTTTGTTGTGAAATGGGGGGACACTCTATAAACTTCAGCCTTCTTATAAATTTCATCACGCCAGTCTGACCCAGAAGACTTAGCCGTCTCTTTCAAGACACGATTGAAGCGTTCCACCTTATCGTTGGTTTCAGGATGGTATAAAGCACACTTATTGTGCCTAATCCCAAATCGAACCAGGAACTCTTGCATTTCTCTTGACACAAACTGAACACCATTATCAGTTAGTATGGAACCAGGAATACCTTCCCTGGCTATGAGTTTTTGTAAAAATCCTATCACATGTTTAGTCTCTATGCCACGTGTAACAGTTATTTCAGGCCATCTTGAAAATAGGTCAACCAATACAAGCACATACCACTCAGATCCATTTGAATGAATAGAGCCAACAATATCCAGTCCAACTTCCTTCCAGGGACCATCTGGGCGATCACGTATAACCATCGGTTGAATCTTAGGCTTAGCAACTCTCTCACTCAATGCACACTGCACGCAATCTCTGATAGAGCGCTCCACCTGCAAAACCATACCTGGCCACCAATATGACAACCTTAGTCTCTCTTTGGTTTTCGACATTCCCTGATGTCCAGCATGAGCTAAATCAAGAAGATCATTCCTAAGAACAGATGGAGGGATCAATCTCAAACCCCTCACCAGTAGACCACCATGATCTGCAAGTCCATCCTTGACATGCCAAAATTTCTCTAACTCAACATCATCCTTGGGTTTGGTTTTCCAACTGGTCTTCACACGTTACACAACCTCAAGCAAAACACTGTCAGAAGATAAAGCTTCAATCCACTTTTGTCGAGTAATACTATCGCACTCTATGCTACACACCAAGTCATCATCATCATCTTGTAAAAAATCATCAGATGAAGTTACTTCACTAGAGCCAACCAGACGTGACAAAGCATCTGCGACCTTGTTGTCCACACCAGGCAGGTACTTAATTTCAAAATCATAGTTTTGCAGACCCACTACCCATTTAGTGATCCTACTACAGCATCAATGCCTTTCTTCTTGGATATTTCACACAGGGGTTTGTGGTCAGACCTAACTTCAAACACATTACCCCACAACAGGTTTTTTAGTTTCTTAATGGACCAAAATACGGCGAGAGCTTTCCTTTCAATAACCGAATATCTCAATTCAGCTCCTCTCAGACTCCTTGACAAAAATAAAATTATGACATCTCGATCATGATTTTTTTGGAATAAGGCGATATCAAGACCCTTCATACTGGCATCGGTTAACAAATACGATTTTTTCTTTGGATCAAAGCAACTCAGCTTGGGTGCAGTGTTCAACTTCTCCTTGAGATTACAAAACTCATCTTCACATGCTTGGTCCCACACAAATTCACTCCCCTTGTGTAACAAAGATCTCATATTGACACAGTGAGAGGCGAAGCCCTGCACAAACTTGCTGTAATACTCCGCCATCCCTAAGAAACTCATCGATTCTTCTTTGCTAGTAGGTGAATGCAATTTACAAATGGTATTAACAAGATCCGCCTTGGGCATGACACCGCCCGCAGAAATGGTGTGACCCAAATAATCAATAGATTGTTTCCTGAACTTACACTTCTCAATTTTGACTGTGAGTTTGTGGTCATTGAGTTTACCCAAAACTTCTAGAACTCGTTCATCATGCTCTTTATTGTCTCACCCATAGATTAGTATATCATCTTGATATACCGTTACACCGGTGAGATTTTTTAAGACCTTTTCCAAAGCCCTCTGAAAAACCAAAGCAGCTGAGACCAGACCAAAAGGTAATCTGACAAAGCGAAAAGTACCAAAAGGAGTCACAAAAGCGATAAGGTCTTTGGAATCTTCACTCAACATAATCTGATGATAAGCAGATTTAATATCTATGGTACTAAAAACTTCAGCACCTTGAAGAAGCATCAACAAATCTGCGATCTTGGGTAAAGGATAGCGATCCACTAAAACATGTTTATTTAGTTCTCTTCAGTCCACACAGAGACGCAAAGAACCATCAGCTTTCTTAGCAACCACCACCGGAGCAAGCCAAGGGGTAGCTTCAACTTCTTCAATTATACCTTCCGCTTTGAAACGTTCAAACTCAGACAACACTTGCTCACATACAGCAACCGTAATATTGCAGACCTTACTGCACACAGGTTTAGCACCATCAACCAACCGAATGTGATGCACGTAATCCCTCAAGCAGCCCAAAGTTTTACAAAAAACTTGAGGAAACTTAGATTTCACCAACTGCATGAAATCTTCAGAAGAGTTGTCTGCTATGGAAGAAATTAAGTGTGCATTGAAGTTTTCCCTTAATATAATAGGTGGTGAAGCATTTGGATTTAAGATTATGCCAAGATCTCTCTGATGGAACCAGCTTAATATGCTGTCCCCTTTTTGAGAAATGTAAATCTTGGCGTTGATCATTCTGTCTTTGTACTCTACAGGACCACATAAAATAACCTAAAAGCTTAATTGGTTCACCGCCATAGGCACGTGGTGTTATATCAGGAGGAAAGATTTTTATCTTGTGCTTGATTTTCTTGAGATAAATTCTTTTGAGACTATGGTGATTTTAGCACCAGAGTCAAACAAAAGAGAAGTACTTTCCCCTTGCACCAAAACTTCATCAACTGGACCATTCTTACCCTCACTATTACCAGTGACTTGCAGAAGAATTTGACCACAATCAAGCTCAGGATCAGTGTCACTGACATATTCGTTTTCTTCATAAATTTCATTCACTTTCCCTGTGTAAGATTTGCATTTACACACTGCAGCAAAATAACCTTTCCTTTTATAATTAGTACATGTAGCCTTCCATCCTGGACATAATTTATCGTTGGCCAAGTGACCCAACATGCCACAGCGAAAACATTTGGGTTGAAAATAATTACATTTCCTATTCTTCCATGGATCAGATTTATTTTGATTGAGTTGTTTAGTTACCTTTTGAGTCTGTTTAACCAACTGAACTGAATCTTTTTCTTTCTTATCACCATTTTTTTTATCGCCTCTACACACTTAAGGGAATGTTCAATCCTTTTAGCAATCACCAAAACATCTTCTTGTGAGGGCTCATCTTTTTGCCATAACTCCTCTCCAACACGTTCAGTATTACAACCTAGCAGAAATTGGTCTCTAATTCTTTCATCCACAGTGGAACCGAACTTACATGAAGAAGCGTGTTTTCTTAAAGTGGTAATGTAATTTTCTATGGATTTATCTTCAAGTTGACACCTGCGACCAAAATGATACCTTTCAAGAATGGTACTGACTTTAGGCAGATAATGTTTGTCCAGTTTAGCTATACAAATTTCACATTCATTAAGATCAGGTTCGTGAATTTCAGGAAGATGGTCAAATACTTGTCCTTCTGATCCTAGACAATGTAGTGACAGAGCTGTTTTTTTTCTGCGCTCAACGAGGATCCGCAAACACTAGCATATCTTTTGAAGACTTTACGCCATTTTTGCCACTTTATGGGTGGATCACCACGGCTAGAGAGGAAGAAAGGTGGAGCAGGCACATTTTGCATCTTGACAAAAATGAAGTTATAAGTTTACGCATAGTATTGAGCCTTCTTAAGAATGTGTGCCAAGATACGTGACACAACCTTACAACAGAAAACAATTATAAATGTGTAAGTGTAGTAGGTTGAACTATCTTTAAAAATACGAACAGATAGTAGACTGCATAAATTGATATTATACACACTGTAACGAAAATAGCTAAGTAAGTGTGCACATCACTGTGAAGATGTGCAAACAACAAGTTGTAATACAAGATAATTAAAATTCCCACAAATGTGCAAATAATAAAAATAAAAATGAGCAGTCTCAAACAATAAACGCTGCACAAATACGTGCTCTCCATGCCACTGGAATCAAGCTATCCTGGCTGAAGAGTGGTGTAACCCCGAAACCGGTCCTAGGATGCTTGTTTCCAGTCCAGGGAGGACCTGGCTTGGCAGTTGGGGCTGGACTGTTCCCATGGGGCACAGGGTCAAGACTGATTTGCATATGGCTGGGTCCAAACTGGAATGGCATGGTGAGCAATAAAACGATGGATTTAGGCCTAGATCTCTGTATTGGGGTGAATGTATGACATTGTTCTGCATTCTGTCCATCAACTGTTGTTTTTGCATTTGTCACCCCGAGTGGGACGGGTATGCCCCGACGTGGGTCTCGTGCTCTCCGTGCCACTGGAATCAAGCTATCCTAGCTGAAGAGTGGTGTAACCCCGAAACCGGTCCTAGGATGCTTGTTTCCAGTCCAGGGAGGACCTGGCTTGGCAGTTGGGGCTGGACTGTTCCCATGGGGTGTATAGGGTCAAGACTGATTTGTATATGGCTGGGTTCAAACTGGAATGGCATGGTGAGCAAAAAAACGATGGATTTAGGCCGAGATCTCTATACTGGGGTGAATGTATCACATTGTTCTGCATTCTGTCCATCAACTGTTGTTTGTGCATTTAACACAAATATGTGCATCAACAAGTGAAAGGAGGTAAAGTGATTCACTTTTTTAGTCAATGTGAGTGTGTCACAATGGGAAAATGGATTTAACCCAGATCTCTTGACTGGGGGAGAATGTCTGCATTGTCAGCATTCCGTCCATCATTTGTTTGTTGTAACGCTTTTCGCTCTAAGTGGGATGGGTATTCCCAGACGTGGGACCCGTGTTCACTACGCTACTGGAGTCAAGCTATCCTGGCTGATGACGGCTGATAGCCAGAAACCGGTCCTAGGATGCTTGATTCCGGTCCAGGGAAGACATGGCTTGGCAGTTCGGGCTGGACTGTTCCCATGAGGCACAGGGTCAAGACTGATTTGCATATGGCCATGTCTGAACTGGGGTGGCGTAGTGGGCAAAAGAACGATGGATTTAACCCAGATCTCTTGACTGGGGGAGAATGTCTGCATTGTCAGCATTCCGTCCATCATTTGTTTGTTGTAACACAATGGGAAAATGTGCATCATCAATATGTTGAGAATTAAGTGTGCATATCACTGTAACACATATGTACACGAAGATGGAAATGTTACTGAGAAGATGTGTATCAACAAATGAAAGAAGGAAAAGCGACACCTTTTGAGGCAATGTGAGTGTGTCACAGAAGAAAATGTGCTTAATCAATGTTGAGCATTAAGTGTGCGCATCACTGTAGCAGTGCGTACAACAAAATCTCCACACGTAGAAGAAAATAACTGGAAGCATCACCCTAAGCACAACGCCGATAAAATACTGTTGCCATAATAACCGGCGATGTCTTGACGAAGAAATTATGAGCTGAAACGCCAATGATATTTGTGTGCGTATCACAGAAGTGACACTCCGTGACTTGAAATCAGGAATGTTGAAGACCTAAGACGGCCACCACGTGATGTGGGGACGCCGAACGACATGTGACGTCAGTCAAATTTAAACACAAACAAGGCTTCCTGCAGCGCCGGTAAGGCAACGCAACCCATACGTTTTAAACATTTGCACATAGGCGCCCAAGCATAAGGGAAGCATGTAGCTGGAACATATGACTGAACTGACAATAAAAATAAACTTGATACGTTGGTAACTTTCCCTTTAGGAAAACGATAAAGATCGTTTTGAAAGTTACATAATAGAAGTAGATGCGCAGAGTCTTGCGTATGTAAGGAAAAATAAAGAGAGAAAAAAATAACACAGTACCTCAGTATCTTAGTAGTCCAACGATCAACAAACACAGTAGATGAGCTCAGTAACGAGAGCACAATGTAGTTGGTGTTGAGATCCTTTTCCAGAGCATCCAAGTGTATCCCATCATCCTCTGTCGCCAAATGTAAGAATTAGGCTCTGCGCAGATTAAGGTTTCCAACACTGGAGTTTATTCATTTGGAAGAAAGGATCCCATCCACAGGAATGATTTAGTTACAAAGGAGGCTCAGCTTCAACTGACTGTTTCTCACATGTATTCTGAAGCTCCTGGCAACAGGAGCAGGAACCTAGAATGCCACACAGGGTTCACTAGACTACATGTGTGGATGTATCTGCATGAGCAGATATGCCCCTGTGATGTCTGAGTCAGTTCTTAGATATTACAAGTGAACAGGGAAGCCATTTTGAGTACATGTGCTGGATATGGTAATTACGAGTTCCCCAGCTACATAGTGGCTTCACTGAAACTAGTCATGTTTGATATCAAGCCTCTCCTATTAATAAGCCCACATTGATTCCAGTGATGGATTTATTGATACATGCTCTCAGAGGGCACCTTAGAAGTGACCCCTGAAAACATACTGACTACTGGTGTACTGGCTGACTGGTGTAGACCAGCCTGCCACCACAGGCAGGTTTCTGACCCTCTGCAGTTAAAAGCCCATGCTCTTTAAGGGCAGAAATAATGCCAACAAACAAAGCAGAATGGCTACGTAATCAGCATTTCAAGGCAGGAGGCTTCAAAAGCCTCTGCTGCCTTTAATATTTGACCCAGGCTTCCTCTAAACAGGGGAAATTCTACTCCCTGTTCCAGGCCCATTTGACACAATTACAGGTGGGAAAATTAGCTAGTCAGGAGGCGTGTTCCCCATCAGGTTAGTTCCACCCCTAAGGTGTGCTACCTGATATGATCACGAAAACTAGAATTCCACCATCTTGGTTTTTGGTGGAATTAGTCTCACTGGGTCAGGGTTATGTCCACCTCCCGTACATGGAGTACATGAGCTACTCCCTGTAGTCCGCAAGCACCAAAGAAGCAAAGTCCGGTGTACCATGTTGCAGCTCCCCATCCAGTCCGACGCTGCTGCCCCCTGGGAAGAGGTACCTGTGCTCCTGAAGGTCAGGTCTGTTCCCCCCCCCCCCACCGAGTGAGAGGACACCAGGGCCGACCAGAGCCACACAGAACCAATACCCAGGACACTGGACCCTTTGCAGCAAATAAGGCTTGTTTAAGTCCAGTCAGGACTCGTAACAGCACCGAGACCGAGTAGCCGTCGAGGGACATCAGCACCTCAGAGGCCAACTGCCAGAGTGGACCAGCTGTCCTGATTTCTGCACCCTCAACCGGCGAGACCGACAACCTCAAGGACAGAGGACGCACAGAGCCCAGCCTGCCTAGCTACTCTGTGCCCAAGCGTCCCAGCTCGACTACTGATGAACCAGCTGTGCACCCTTATACCCAGGACACTTGTGATTTGAGCTCCCCATTGGGAGCTTCTGGACTTGTCCCCAAAGCCCTCTCTGCAGCCTGTTTTTAGGTGCCCCCCCCCTTCATTCCACCGACATAGCATGCAAAACTACCAACCCGACCAGCACCTCTGCACTCAGACGCCCGGCCGAAGGAGACCCTGTGAAACTGGCCATAAATAACTATGCAACATATCCCTTTTTTCACATAGGAAAGCATTTCTGTGTAAAGGCGTGTGAGAAGTTGGCCTGGTATATGCTGTCCACTAGTTATAGTGGGCACCTTGCACCAGTCCAAACAACCCCTTATTGATGATAGGTTAAAGACAACCTTTATTGAAAGCTATCCTAGTGGTAGCTATGGAGAGCAGCCTTCAGGCTAAGTCTTGAAGGAATGTAAAACCGCTTGTTTTACCAGTCTATAATCTCTTGAATGACCAAATGAAAGGGAACCACATCACGTATATATATAAAATATATGTATTTATTTCTAAACACACCCTACTAGTCTCTTTATGAGGCTAGAGGTCCAAAAACATAAGTTACACTTCAAATGTTACAGTAATATAGCACAAATACACGTTAGGCCCTAGGGGCGAGCCAAACCATATACTAAAATAGTGGTATAAGAACCACAAATTAACTAGACACAAGGCCTAAAGCCTGTAGAATCGCTGGGACCCTCAGACATGAGTCAGGACCAAACCCTTTTGGACTTAGGAAGTTCTAGGGCCAGCACCCACGGGAGCACCGGAGTACTCGTGTTACCTCACCCAGGGAAGCCGGGTGCGTAGGTGTCAAATGGTGTTGGGTCGCGTTGTCGTTTTCAATGAGAGCTGGCAAAGAAGTGCTGCTGCCGGGAAGATGCGAAGTGTCCGAAGAGATCAAAGCCTGTATGAAAGTCCAGAAGAACCTGAAAGCAGAGGAAACAGAGTCTGGGTCACTTGCCAGTTACCAGGGGCATGATAGACGAATGCCCACCGATGTCGGGAGATTTCATGTGAAGGAGGTGAAGCTTGACACTTCAGCCACGAGGACTAGGAGGCGTCGAGGACGACCAGGAGCTGGATTCGAGCTGTCCCACGAAGGATGTTGAGTGCTGCAGCGTCGGTGCCCGGATTGGACACAACAAGCCTTGGCAACAGCAACCCACACAGAAAGAGAAGAAATGCTTTGGTGCAGACCAGCAAGGTCTGAGGGACTCACCACGCGGTGGGGAGTCAGGCCACGTCTGGAGCAACCAGGGAAGCCCAAAGAAAATCAGAGTTGCCTTCACAGGTACCCACCAGTCGACAGACCAGGGATTGCGAAGGAGCCTCGAGCGGAAATGCAAGAAGCGGGCTCACGGAACACTCGTTGAGTGTAGGCCCACAATCTTCGGTGCAGATGGTGCTCGGGGCCTTGGCTACAAGCAACCCAAAGCACGACTTCAAGAGACGTCGGGAAGTCAATGCACTTGCAAAAGTGCACGGTGACCAGGAGTTCCGTTCCACGTTACTCACGAGGGCTGCGGGTCTCAGCTTTGCTGGGGACTCGGGTCAGCCTCTGAGAAGTCTGGAAATCCTCTTCCTGGGCTGCAAATACTTCGGAATCCGGCGGGAGCTTCGGAGATGCAGACCGGCAAAATGCTTTGTTGGTTTCTTTTCCAAGCTGGGGAGTCATTCCTTGACCCCAAGGGAGATTTCTTCAGTCCTCTAGTCTTGAGTAGAGCGTCGAACTTCCAGGATTCAGCTTCAGAGTTTCGTCCAGGGATATCTAAATTCCTGTTGCCAGGGGTTTTTTACTTGGACCTAAGGAAGGGGTTGGGCTACCTCTGGGGACCCACCTATGGGAGGGTTTGGAAAGAGGGGTGGCTACACCCCTTTCCTTTGTCCAGTTTCGCGCCAGAGCAGGGGCTGGAAGCCCCTGAACCAGTTTGAGCTGGACTATGCACAGGGACACCAAATGTGCCCCCAGTGCAGGACTTCAAAGCACTCTGAGAGTGCTCCCACCTAGCCCCAATACACATCAGCCTGTCTGGGAGGTGGGTACACCTCCCTGTGACAGGAAACCTATTGTCCAAGTCTCCCCTGCCGGAGTTTCGGTCAGCAGCAGGAGGCCAGACCCGTGTCTGTGGCTGCAGCATCAATTTTGTGATGGCAGGGTTCTGTCATGTTGGTACCGGGTATACCGGTGCTGTCATGTTTCTCCCTCTAGAAGGGTGGGATCATATTCTCACATCAGGATGATTTGATGTGGGGGTATGATTCCAAGGTGTTTGACACCAAACACGACATGTTTCCGTGCAGTCAGTCCAAAGTTAGCATTAACCGTTTTAGATATAATGCACTTAAGAGTATATGGTCAGGCTGCACTACTGACAACCCTGGAGGATAGATTCCGAAGGCTGCAGAGGGGCTCAGCTCATGCGTGGGCACCCTCTCACATATAACCAAGCACCCTGCCTTCAGGATTGATAAGGCCTGTCATAGGGGTGACTGATAGGTTTCTATGTGCAGTGATAGGTGAGATATAGTGAACCTATATCTCTGTAAGGGGCGCATGCACCACCTTACCCAGGCTGCAGTATCAGACCTGTGGTGTCATTTTGGAGGGCTTTCCAGGGGTGGCATAAACATGCTTCAGCCCCTGGTAGGCCTCTGGGGTACCTATGCCCTAGGTACATAGTATACCATATACTAGGGACTAATAAGTGCACCTCAGAATCCAATCTGTGGTGTTCCTAAGGTACTAGGAATCAATTTAGAGAGGAAGCAGCTAGGCTGGGGTCCTGAATAGCAGGGCCCCAGCCAGACTAAAGTCAAAAAACTGTGAAACACCAGCAAAAAGTGGGGGTAACCATAAGAGGCAGATCCTACTCTCCTACAAGGCGCATTTAAGTCAACTGTTTACTTACTTGTAAAATTCAACATTGAAAAAAGTACTTACTTGATAACAAAATTCTTGGTATCAAAATGTATATAAAAATACAACTTATTTTTCTAAATTGGTCTCAGATTTGTTATTGAGTGTGTGCCTCATTTATTGCCTCTGTGAGTACATAGCACTATTCTCGGATAAACCTAAACTGCTCACCCACGCTACTACAAAGGAGAGCTTTTAGTGTTATCTTTCAGGCTCTGTAAACAAATAAAGGTTGCCTGGATTCTTTACACTGTGTATCTCATTTTGGTCCACTATATAACGATCCAGCTTCCTACAGTATCGTCATCATATTGGTGAATCTTGAAGCTGTTATCTATGAGTAAAACCCCAGGGGTCACCATGTAGAAGCTGAAGATGAACAGACATTATGGAAGCCTGGGTGACTCTGCTGGTTATGGGGATATTTTGGCAATTTGGAGGCGCCTATGTGAACAAATCCGTGTCAATGGAGAAAGGTAGGGGGAGAACCAATGAAAGACTTTACCAGTGAATCCCATTTGGGACTCCAGGGTGTGATTGAGGGTTGGGTGTTTGACTGTGTCAAAGGCAGCAGAGAGGTCCAGCAATATCCGGAAGAAAGAGAAATCTTCATCTGTGGTCAGGTGTGTGTCGTCTGTGATGCGTAATATAATGGTTTCCTTGCTGCAGCGTGATCTGATGCCAGATTGATAGTCATGCTGGGGATGGTTAGAATTGATGTGATCTTTGAGTTGAGTGCAGACTGCTTTTCATTGACTTTGCCGTTGAAGGCTATGTGAGTGGACAGGAGCTGGCAAGGTCATTCGGTTCTAATGTAGGTTCTTTTAGGAGTGGGAGGATCTGGCCTATCTCAAGAGCTTCTAAGAATATGCCTTGAGGGTGGGAGAAATTGACATTGGTGAGTAAGTGTGACTGCATCACCAGAGAGAGCTTTGATGAAGGACGGGAGTAAGATATCAACTTCATGGGAAGTAGTTTTGAGGGAGTTGAATATGTTGGTGAGATCAGTGAGAGACAGGGCTAAGAAGGATGACTATTGTGGGATTCTCTGAGCAGGTGTGGGCGTAAAAGGAGAAGCAGGCTTGTTGTCGATGTGTTGCCTGATCTTCTTTATCTTATCTCTGATGGTTGATGGCAGTGCAGTTTTCTGTAGAGTGTGGGATAGGTGGACCAGGCAGGAAGTTAATGCAATGCATGATTGTCTTGAAACATTTTCTACTTCTGTTTGTGGTTTCATTGATGGAGTTGGTATAGTACTTTGCTTTCACTGATGTGATGAGCAGTCTACCTGTCAACAGAGGGACTTCAGTACCATGAGGTCATTGGAGTTTCCTTTTTTCTTTCATTTTCTTCCCTGTTTGCAGGTGGTGTGTTTATTGTCCTTCATTTGAAGAGTACGAATGACTAGGTTTCTTATTACGATATTTTCTATCTCAGTTGCCAGTAGGCTTTGCTTGTTATAGAACAGTGTATAATAATTCGCAGATGCTTTCACAGTTGCTTGGGAGTCTGTATCTAGGCCATTCTCTGGGTCTGCCCTTTGCAATTTCTCTGTTGGCTAGCCATTATAACAATGTAACCACTTACCCACCTTAAGACCAGCCTCATACACTGTTCGAAAGGCCGTCCAGGGCAGCTGGGTGTCTCTTATATTAGAGACACCTAATCCAGGGTAAGTCTGGTGGCCTCCAATTTCCAGAGAGTCTTGTTATTGAGTGTGAGGGCTAGTTTTTGATTTACAATAGTAACTGTCTGTTAAAGTGTTGTGACTTCCTCTTTCTATCCCTGGACCACCTCATTAAGAAGGGTATGGCTTTCTCATGGACATCCACTTTAAAGGCCTCCGAGAGCATAATTGTGAAGGTCTCCTTTCCCTGATTTAGACAAAAAACGGATTCTATTCTCTTGCAGGGACATGCTCCAAAATCATCTTCCAGTAGTCACCATGCGTTTAAGTGCTATATTACCCCAGAGCACCTTCTTGGGGTGCATTGACACATTACTGTAGGCAAGTGATTCGAGAGGCTTTTCAGGAGGATACATGCTATCATCTTCCCTTTCAGATTTACCTCTGGGATGAAGAAATAGTCAATTTGAGAAAATGTGCAGTAAGGCGATGAGTAGTACGTATATGGCCTTTCCCCTATTGAGCCACACATACCATGCATCGCAGAGTCCCAAGGGTATTAACCACTTAGGCAGAGAAGTGGTCCTATGGATGCAGCAGGGCCTTTTAATTCTAACGCAGGGTCCAGGACGATGTTGAATTCCTAATCCAATGTTGCCCTTCCCTGCAGCGAGGCCACCAGGAGGCCTATGAAGGCATGGAGAGTATTTTTAATTAGTGTGGGTGGAGCACAGATGCTGGCAAATGTCCACAACAGTCCCTTTAGCGACCCTCGCATCACTACAAATCACCCAATGTCTTTGGTGTATAGTGTGGTGGCTGAGAGTGGAAAGGACCTTTGAAGCGGGCTTGCTATCCCTCTTAATATCCTTCTGATTCCAGAGCGGTAAATTCTCCCCATGGCATCCCAGCAAACCATTGTAATTCATTCCCAACAACTGTATTTATTCTAAAAAAGTGCATGAAGGGGCTGAGGGGTTGTGGCTTTTTGACAAAGTGCAGAACTGCCTCGCTTTTAACTTTGCTATTGAGGCTGTTCATATTCCAGGACTATAGACTGTATTCCCCCGGGTCCTTATTCTGCATTAAGGAAGATGCAACTTGAGTCCAAGCAGCACTTATGAGGCTTACACTATCTGCTGTGGTGACCTTCTTAAACTTGAAAAGCAAAACAAGTTTCTCCACATAATTTCCCCTACCCTATACCTCTCACCCATATAGAACTGTTTGTAAACCTTTGTGATCTCTCCAACAACCTTTTAACGGCTATTGCTTTGCAGACTCAAGGAGGATATACACCCAGAATATCATTGTTGTGTGCTTCACACCTTTTCTTGTATGCCCTACTATGTCATGCACACCTTATATTTAAGAAGAAGCGAGTGGTTAACATAAATCAGCCTGTACTGCATTTCAAATCTTAATCATGCAGTTGTTACTCAATTACTGGCACTGGATGTGTCTTTTCTGGATTTCTTTTCCTGGGGAGACACATACCTCTTTATCCCTGGCCCCCATCGCGGAGGCTTTTTAATTCTGGCAAACATTGCGACTGTCTGTGGTGCCTCCTCTGCAATGTTGTCTTCATATTTGGAGATCCTATGGAGCCAGAGATTCCCTTATATCTTTGGCACAGCAAGGGCCAGCCATGTTTTCACTTCACCTCTGTAGTGTTTCCTCCATACAGTCAGTGGTGTGAGGTTTTCGCCAGAGGTTTTGAGAAAATAATGAAGCAACTTCTACTGGGAATGATCAAACTGGTACTCAACATCTAAAAATGGTTGGGATTTTACTCCAAGTAATTTCTTGTACCCAAGAATACCCAAGAGTGTCCAATTGATATTAAAGTTTTACAGCGTGAACCACTCTTTCTAGTGAAATACATTCACATGGTGTTAATTAGCTTAGCTTTTGATGGACATAAAGTTAACAAACTGGATGGTATCTAATTCTCTAAGAAGGTTTCTTCCACATGCCAATCAATTACTATTATTGTCAATACCTGAGACTTGCCATCAGAGGTCAGTGCTATCATTGCTCCTTCCTACCTTTTGTCCTAAAGTGTGCTTCCAGATTGTTTTCAACGCTTCTTTCATGCGTAGTAGCCCAACTTCAACTTCGGGGAACTTGGATTATTGGCTCGCAAAAACCCGAACTCATTGTAAATTACCTTACTCACATAAGCAGCACCGCATGATGTAGATTTTATTTCAATCAAAATAAAGGCCATCTTGTGCTGCCGCATATATTACAATTTACAGGAGCGTTCTGTGGATCTGGTACATTTACTAAGAACAGAAAGTAAAAGCTTAAATTATTCTTTCCCTCTGGCAACTACCCTGGGCAGTATTCCACTCATTTGATTTCTGGCTAACGGACTGGGACCAACCTTGAGCACTCTTCCTCAAAGGATACAATTGGGCCTAAACTCCTTGGCCTTTCCCCTCCGAATGGAAACTCAAGGTTGCTGTGCTATAGGGACACAAACTGACTCAGAGGTACGGCGATGCGAAGTTATAATCCTTTCCTCTTTTGAAATTCCAAGTTGGGCAATTGCTGACTCTGCCAGTACTGCGGCAGCCCTGCCTTTCTCCATTTGTGATCTGGTTGGCCTTTTAACATTCCCAGTATATTGCAACCTTTTCCTGTTTTCCTTCTTTCTTTGTGGGAGAAACATGGATAGTGCATTCCGAGCGTATTAATTCTTATACATTTCCACCCAGTCCCATGCTTTTAAAGGTTCAGTAAAGAACATTTTATCGTCAATCATTACTTTTAATTTGGCTGGGAAAATTAATAAGTACCACAGTTCTCTTCTCTCAGTGCTCTTTTGACCTCTGGAAAAGAGGCCCATTCATATTGTACTGCTGCCGTGTAGTCTGGCAACATTGACACAGAGCAGTTTGTTCAGGGGACTGTCTCTAACCTGGTGATGGAGAAGCCTGGCCACCACCAGTCTAGTGGTGTTCGTGGAGGGGGTGGTTATGGAGAGCGTTCTCGGAGTGAGCACTCTATGCTCCTGCTGAAGCATGAAAAATTAAGTTAGCCCTTGGGCTACCACTTCAGCTCGCATCCATTTTTTGAGCTAGGCAAGCATGTCGAAATACTCCACCTTCTCTGGTTGGCCAACCAACCACATATTATTATGTAGTTTCAACCCTGTGCGTCTTCTGTTTGTTTTCTAACAGGCGAACTCCCTCTGTAAGACCTGCGATCTGTTGTTATTTAGAACTGTTTGTGGGGTGAATCCTCTGCAGGCTTCACTCCATCAGACAGTTTGCGATGATCTGCCCAAAGCACCCCCACGACCAAGACCAGTGTGTTAGTTTTCCGTTTGAGGCCCTCTCTGAATTCCGAAATTGTCTCTAAAATGAGAACAAGTTTACTTTGAAGTGGCTCAGCCTGTAAACTGTGGTCTGCAGGGCAGGCCAATCCACCCTCTGCATCCGAGCTCTTTTCAGCTTGGGTCATCTCCTATCTCGGCTTACCCGTTTTGCTCAACCTCTGAGGATATTTAATAATGAAACCTGTAGTTCCAACATTTTCCCCCTTGGTGCCACAACAAAGTAACAGTTTATTCCCCTGTTCAGCTGTCCCTCTAAATGTAAAAACATAGTTATATTCTTGCCTACTCTATCAGATACTCTAGTCCTTGTATATGGCCAAACCTCAACTTGTCCATGCACCAGCTGCCGCTTCTGATGGTTAATACAGTCACCCTCTGTCTTGAGGACCTGCACACAGCTTTAGATCATGTACTACCCTCAGGTACAGCCTGTAGTGTTGTATTTGCGAAACCAACTAAACGGCCTCTCGCACATTGGGATTTAATAACTCGAGTCAACCCCAGGGGGCCTTTCACTAACCACTTAGCCATCCAGAGGTCAATATTCTTTCTGGTCTTTGAGTCGCTTTAAAAACACCACTATTCCCTGGTTGAGCACTCTGAGGCCCCCATTACGATTTCACCATCTTAGGGCACTTAGTCTAGACTTCATGTACAGGAGTTTGTGGGAATTAAGGGCTAATTTCAACCGCAGAGGGTATCTTTCCACCTAGACTGCGCTCAGCTTGTAAGCCCTCTGTGTCTCCGAGACCGTCGGAGCCTACTCCTCTTTGCCGACATTCGGTGAGTTCATGGTCATCAAACTTCTTAGGCATTACAGCACAGCAAAACCGCATCTGTGAGATTTCAAAGAATCATTGCTTTGCATACATCTTTAGGGCAGCCATGTTGGAACTCTATGGGTGTGGTTGGTGATACATAGGTTTAAGTAGAACTCACCTTTGTGGAGGGACACTTGCTCAACGAGGGCTCCACTGAAAGTTTAGGGAGTCCTTGTTTAGTTGAGAGGCTGTCATTGCTGCTCACCATTGTTTGGTATAGCTTAACTACCTGAGATGTATTGGGGACAAAAAGTACCGGACTCTGTGAAAGCATTTTGTTGCAAACTCTAAAGTCCTGCCCAGGAGAAGCACTTTGCTGTGAAGTTATCTCCTTATACACTATTCAGACCATGACCGCTAACATTCCGGTTGAGGTCACAGCTTAACCTGTGGGAACCTAATTAATTTTCTGAGGTGAATTTTGTCTTCTCTTCTTGATGATTCAGTTTTTTTTTTGTTTGTTGCAGGTCTGTCAGTACGTAGCTGGGACACTCTTGGCAGAAAACAATAGAACTTCCCAAAACTTCTTCACTGGATTTAAGCAACCAGCACTTGCTCTGAATACCCTCAGGGTAAGTCAGTACTATTTTCTCTTTACGTTCCCTTGCATTTCTGCGTGCTTTGTCTTTATTTGTTTGTTTGCATGTATTGCATATCCATGATTTCTACGTGTTGCTCTTTCCTAGTCTTTGCTTATTCCTCTTTTACTCTTTCTCTTCCTATTAATAACTCTCCTGGTGCCACCCTCTTCCTACTCTCCCATTGTTTTGTATCCCATTTCTTCCCCTTTGTGCTGCTTCATTAACACTGTATTCCACTTGCTCCCTTTTTTGCTTATTTTCCATTGTACTCTGTCCCATCACGCTTCCAAATTCCAGTTTTCACCGTACACTTTATTCCCCCTTGTTCTCTCGTCATTTTATTCTCCACTTGCTCTCTCTCCCTAGCTTTCATGCCTTCCTCCTTCTTGCCCCTCTAGTTTACCTTTGCTCTCTCCCCTCTTTCTCCCCAACCTCCTTTGTTCTGTCCCTATTGGTTTTCTCCTTGTTGCTCTTTTCCCCTTGCACTCTCCTATATATGTGCATGATATTTCTATAGAGCAAACCTATCCAAAAGACAGAGGAGCGCTGTACATTGTCAGACGCAAGCATAAAGTCAATGAGTAATAGCACAGGGAGCTGGGTTGTTGATGGCAATGTACTGTGATGCAGTATTCTTTAAAGAGGTGAGTCATCAACGTTCCTATAGCAGAGTATCCTAGCTGTGGTGCTGATGGATACTGGGATGTTGTTTTTTACCATGGGTACATGGATGGAAAACACTTGCTGTCTTGTTTTTTCCTTTTCACTCTTCATAGTAGTGTGATGGTGTCTTGGCTGTGGGTGTGCTGAAAGTCATCAGAGATGGTGGGCTTGCCTGCAAGATAAGCGGGGCTGATACTCACGATGGCTTTGTAAATAATGCAACTGGTTTTGAAGATGTTGAGGGCTGGTAAGGGAAGCCAATGGAGTTCAATCGTGATGAGGCTAATGTGGCCATGTTTCTTCAGGAATGAGACATGCTGCAACATGTTGGATGTATCTAAGGGATGCCAGTGTGGAGTATAGGAAGCCATGGAGTAGGGCATTGCCACCATCTAGATTCTCTAGTATGAGGATTTGACCAGTAGTTCAGAATTGCTTATTGGAAGAAACAGTTTTTACTTTTCTTAAACTTTTTATAACATTTTCACACCAACCAGAGACCGGTGCATACAGAATAGTCACAGTAGGAAAAATAAACCCCCTCCATTACATGCATACATTTGACATAGTGCCATTCACCCCATGGTGGAATGGGGGACCCCGCTAAGAAGTACTTGTTATACATTGCTAGGCAGTAAGGAGAGACCAAGTACCACATCAGGTACGAACAGACTGCAACTGGGAGCGGGGGATGGAGAGATCTATAACGTCACCCCTAAGGGGGAGAAGCCAACACCTCCTCTGTCAGCTGGGCCATCAGCGCCCATTTGTCCCTCCGGAGTTCCACCGTCGGGGAGATGCAGATATCCCCTCTGTATCTATTCCATTTCCCCCGGGAGAAACAGTTTGACTTTCTTTTGTTTTTTTGGCAATGTGTTTCTTGATGGGGGAGGATGGTGTCCAGGGCAAATCCAAGCAACTTGGCTTTCGGTGAAAGTTTGGATTTGGAGCTGTCAAGGTTTACATTATTGATCCAGGTTTGTACTGCGGCTTGTTTGTTGCTCCTCTGGAATAACAGAAATTATGTCTTGTTTGGGATGAGCTTCAGGTAGTCTCTGGATATCCAGGTGTGCAAGGAGTGTTTGAGGCGTTGAATGTCTAAAGCAGATGAGAGTTTCAAGTAGAGTTGTGTATTATCAGCATTTTGGTGAATCTTGGTGCTGTTTTGCGAGTAGAGCAGCAAGCAGCTCCATGCAAAGTTGAAGACGACAGGTGGCAGCATGGAACCCTGGGGAACTCCTCAGGTCATAGGGACTTTTTGTGACCTGGGCGTGCCCAGGTAACAAATTTGTCAGTTGAAAGGTGGGAGGAGAACCAGCGAAGGACATTGCCTGTGAATTCCATTTGAGACTCCAGAGTGCGTATGACGGTATGATGGTCGACCGTCAAGTCAGCTGGTAGGTCCAGCCATTTTGAGGTGTTTCTCCTCCTCCCCCCACACTTTTGCTGCCATTCCCTTCCTTTCCTTTTTCTCCTCTTTTGCTCATTCCATCTTGCTAGCTCTGCCCCATCCTCATACTCTCCCTTTTTCCCACATTCTGTTGCTCCTTCATACTGCCTTCCATGCTCTTCCGCCTACATACTTTCCCGTTTCTCAACCCCTCATGCACTTTACCTTTCAGTCCAGTTTAATCTTTCTTCCTCCTGGTTTCCTCCTCATTTTTAGCCCTTCTAGTTTGATCCCTCACTCGTTTATTTCCTTCTCCCCCACTCATGTACTTTGTAGTTGGGTGGACACCAGACACTGCAAATATTGCTCTATGGCTGCCATTCACACTTTCTCTACCTGCTAACAGGTTGTATACTCATGCTGTCATGTCAACCTGGAACTCTGTCGAAGTTTGGAACAGCATCCAGATGCCCTCGACTCGCTCCTGCTGCTCCTGCAAGGAAAGGTGGGTCCCTGAGGCTAGTGCCATGCGTAGCCTCATCACACCTCTGACTACATTTGTTACTTAATACTTTTCAGCTTGCTGATGTGCTCTGCATAAACACAGTTTCCATTTTTAACAAGCACAGTGTTCCATAAAACAATACATGCACTGTTTGGCACTGCAGGGGCTCTTCTGGGATGACCAAATTATATTATTTTCCTCACATGTCTTTGTGGGTACTATTATCCTTTTTCTTTTATGAGAATAAAGTGTTCAGAGTTGTCTCAAATATGTTCTGGGTTTTGTGTATTCTGTGATCTTGTTGTTTCTCACAGCAGCAAGAGTTGACTGGATTATGCAATTTAAGTTTGATGCATAAGCTTAATACGGTTAGGCTGTGTGATGGGGTGTTTTTTGTGAAGTTACTAAACAACAAGCAAGTGATTGTGCCAGATATCCAATGAGCCGTGCGTGTCTGGTATGTTATGTGTGGTGATATAAGGTGCCTTTAATTTTTGCCTGTCTTTTTTAATGTGGTGAGGGGGAAAGATTGGTTAGAGCACTGTTTGTCTGACTTACTAACTCACCTCCTCTCATTCTGTTTTTTTTTTCTTTTCCTTTGCCTAACACCATGTTTAGCAGTGTGATCCTCTCTAGCTTCACATTATTCTGCTGTCTAATGGTTGGGTCTGGAAATTATAAGAACCCTATGTAATTTTTTGGGGTCCAGAAATGTACTCCAAAATGTTTTTTAGTAATTTTGTTTTTTATTTTTTCTGTGGCCATCGACCATGGGTGGAGCCAGTACAACTTAAAATCACTTCAACTGAAAGGCCCATAATGCTACATAACAGGCCCTTAATATATTTTAGAATTGCATTAAATACTCCTTTACCAGGGATTGAGGAAGGTCTCTGGTCAATCTAAAAGTGTTCCATGCTTCAACTAGAGTAAGTAACTAGTTTATTGCATAGCGTGAACCGCTTCTAGTATCACAAGATGTTAATTTATTAAGTAGAAGGAAGAATAGTTCTAACGCGATTTAACCCAGTATGACATAGAACAGCTTTCTTATCCATTTGAGTCAATGTCTTTAAAATGGTGTCTAGTGAAAATTAGTTGTGAAGTCCATGTAGCTGCTGAACATAGGCAAATGTTGCTTCAGTCAGATAGCTAGATGCCCGAACTTCATTGTGGCCAGTTGCCCGCCTAAAACATCCACTATTTTAGAATCATGTAGCAGTATATACCAATGGCAAGGTGGTGAGTTTGGCTAAATGTATGGCATTGACAGTTACTGAAAGATGACAAGCTTGGCTTAAATATTCCCATTTGACAGTAGAAGTGCAAGTTAGTGCTCTGATGGATACCTTTTCTTGTATATTGGTCACTTCATGAATAACCTCAATGCACGAGCAGCTCTCGGTAAGTCACCATCTACATTTCTCAGCTAATTCAATTGTCACATTCAAAGGAGTCTGAGTTTAAACGTCTGCATGTAGTGTCTGGACCCCAATCACGAGCCCTCATCCTGAGACTGTTGTTCGTCCATGCACGCAAATCTGTTAAAAGCAAGGACTTGCAGGGAACCTCCAACACAGTCCATCCTCTCCCGTTCTAATTGGCATTGTCTTGACAGGGAGTGACCCCCCCCACTAAAAACTCCACAAGAAGGAGAAAGCCTCTTGTTCCTCCTAAACGTTCTTCCTCGTAGTAACGTTCAGAGACTTGGTGCAACCATTTACTGACATCAGCATCTTTGTTGTCTTTGGGGCCAATTGTGGTCCTTAAAAAGACAAAATTAGAATTCTCAGCTTCAAATAAAACCCCTTCCCAGGTTGAAGCCTTTTGACAGATCACACTGCACATATTCAGGACAGTCCCTTATACCTCTGGGCCAGTCTCCAGTGGTTGGCAAATCTGGCTGCTCTGACCCTGGATGCATCCTAACTTTGCGCCTTCACAGACTCCAGCCTCAGCAGCGTGTTGGACGCTATCGCCTACCAAGGCATCGACCTGTTAACCTTCAGTGCAGATCTCAAGGTTGACAAAGTGATATCATTGGAGTTGCATTCAGCATCCTCTCAGCCCTTGAAGCTGACAGATATTGTTCGAGTGGTGAGAGGAAAAAAATCAGCCTCGTTTGAGGACCTGCCACTGACAGGGCCTTTCCTAGAGCGCAAAGTGACTCAAATGGAGGAAACCATCCGCTCTGACTCTGAAGTTTGGGAATGCCCAGCAGAGATTTCTGGCATACAGAGGAAGTGGGCTCAGAGGCTGTTAACCTACCTCCGGTAATGACCTTTTTGTAGATCTCCAAAATGCTAGGTGTCTTGATACATCTCCCGAAGGTGATAATTATTATCCCTCTGGTCCACCTTTTTAGGAAGTCTGTTTCTTTGCTACTGTGATATGGAAGATGATGAAATAGCCTTTACTGACTGCTAATGCAAAGTCCAAAATCCCTCCTGAAATACTTCAGCTACCCTTAGCAGCTCCGGAATCTCTTCTACCATTCAGCATATCTTGGTTGTATCCTATATTGGCTGCTTGGCAAAACCTTATTTGGGCCCAGCAGCCCCCATACATTCCTACTAGGAATATTGACACTTCGGGGGCTTTCCTGGAGGACCACCCTGACCACAGCTGCCGATCCATCCACAGAGCAGCTGCAGCTTCGGTCCACTCCATGTTCCCCATGATCTCAAAACCTCTTTTTCAGCTTCTTTAGCACTGAGGGCCTCTCACTTTATCACCAATAGGTATATGATTACAAGAGATCACTGGGTGCTCCTGCTTTTCCACAAGAGCTACATTCTCACCTTTCTGTCCTTTTTCTCGATCAGCTACAATCCACAAGGGCGTTAACTCAAGCACACGCCTCAATCTTTGATGCAGAGATACTTGTTCTATTAAGCAAAGGATTCATTGAGGTGGTGCCCTTGGAGGAGAGGGGCCTGGTATTTTACCGACTTCGATGGGTTCCTCAGACCTGTGTCTCCTCAACCCTTTTAAACGTCACAACAATTTCAAAATGCATTCTTAGAGCCAGGTGCTCCTAGCCCTCAAAGTGGGGTATTGGATAGTGCTCCTGAATCTCTAGGGTGCCACTTTACTTCTTCCAGTCTTTCCTGTTTGGACGTTACTGCCAATTCAGAGTCCAGTTCTAGCACCAATTTGTTGCACTACTACTTAGTCTCACTAGCACACCACCAGCTTTCCCCCAAAGTGATGCCTTTGGTGACAGCTTGACTGAGGAGATCAGTAGTCCATGTATTTCTGTACTTAGACATCTGGCTGGTGAAGTCCGGGTCTTGTGCATTCATCACAGACAATCTTCAATACACAATAACCCTTTGGCATGAACTGAGCTTCTTCATCAATATCTGGATGTGTCGGCTCGCCCCCACTCAGAAGCTGAGTTTCATCGTTGCGAGTTTGGACACAAAATTGCATGAAAGCTTTTCCTCCTACGGTGGGAGGGGTGTTAGATGTAGCTGAATCCAGTTCTGAAACCGGATCTGGGGTTGATGGCCTCCTGCATCCTGTTGGTGCAGCATGCCATATGTCGTATGAGGGCTCTGGAGCATCAGGGGAGTCTTGTGGCTTGAATGGAAATGTTCTGATCCATCCACCTGTACCTCCGTAGGTAGAGGGGCCTCTCCAACCTCACTGTGGACTGTTCCTTCAGCCAACCTCCATCACAGCCCACTGTAGGTATGGATGCATCCTTGTTGGGTTGAGACACTTATCTGAGAGAGATGACCGCACCATGCATTTGACCCATGTTAAGGCAACACCTGCTCATAAATTTGCCAGAGTTGTGGATTATTCCTCTTGCTCTGAAGAATTTTCTTCCCACAGTTTCTGGGAATGTCATTCAAATATTTTCAGACAACACAACTACCATCCATTATATCAACAGATGGGCAGCGTGAGTTTTTGGACCCAGTAGCTGTTGACCCTGGGATGGGCATTTTCCCATTGTGACCCATTTATTGGGTACCATGAATGAAAACACAATTGCTCTGAGTCACCTCTCATTGGAGGATTACAAATGGGACCTGGAAGCCAACCTGTAGGACGCAATCTTCCCCAGATTGGTCTGCCCCTGTGCAGATCTCTCGGTGCCTCATCTTCTGTGCTCAGCACTTTCTTCTGAATTGCTCCCTGAGGGGGCGTTTTAAGATTAACTGGTCGCAGGGTCTGCTCAACGTGGTCCATCTGGTCCTGCAGAGGTTGCGAAACGCTCAAGCACATTGTGTCCTAATTGCCCCAGATTGACATGGAGGATCTGATAGCCTAATCTGTAAAACTCATCATTCAGCCCCTCTTCCTTTTCCACATAGAAAAGTTCTACTTTCTCAGCAGGATAGTCAGGTCCTCTGCGCTTCATCTCCACTTTTGCAAGGTCTGCATTGTCTACTAGAAGCCTGTTGCTTGCCCCTGGAGGTAGCAGATGACATCCAAGCTGCCAATAAGCCTGTCATCTGGTTGCTACGTGCAGGCCTCTAATCCAAGTTTACTTATTGTTAAACCAAGATATAAGCCCCTTTAAATCCAGTCTGTATGACATTTTACATTTTGCAATTTCTGTTGCTCAATAGGGGTTGGCAGTCACCACTGTAAAAGGTCATATGCTGCTCTGCCCTCCTATACTTACTTTCCGGATAAACCCTCCATTCAGATCACCATTAGAGGTGTGATTCGTGAAATGTTTATTATAAATGTTTCCTCACACTCCCTTTTGTTCAGGAGTGAGATTTGAATCTGGTGTTAACATTTCTTACAGCCTTGTTATTCAAACCAACTCACAGCTGGTGGGTTAATTTACTTACTCTGAAGACAGTCTTCTTGGTGGTGATTACTTCAGTCCAGCACTCTGTTCTACCCAGGAGCCTTTGCACCTTGCCTAAAGTTGTGACCGCTTTTCACATGGCCCAATCTCTCACCCTTCCCTCTTTCTTTCATTTCTCTTCCTCTCCCTGTAGGAGAGTAGGATCTGCTTCACATGGGTACCCCCACGTTTTGCTGGTGTTTCACTGTTTTTCGACCTCAGTCTGGCTGTGGCCCTGCTAATCAGGACCACAGCCTAGCTGCTTCCTCTCTAAAATGGTTTGCATGTATATTAGGTACATATCTGATTAGATTCTGGAGTGCCTTATAAGCACCTAGTATATGGTATACTATGTACCTAGGGCATGGGTACCTCAGAGGCCTACCAGGGGCTGGAGCATGTATTATGCCACCCCTGGGAAGCACTCCAAAATGGCACCACAGGTCTGCTACTGCAGCCTGGGTAAGGGTGTACTTGCACCCCTTACAGTGGTATAGGCTACCTATATCACTACCATAGTACACACATATAAAACCTATAAGTCACTCCTATGGCAGGCCTTAACAATCCTGAAGGTAGAGTGCTTGGTTTTTATGTGAGAGGGTGCCCCTGCATGAGCAGAGCCCCTCTGCAGCGTTCGGAGTACCTCCTCTGATGCTGTTTGTGGTGCAGCCTGACCATATACTCTTAAGTGCACTATAACCTCGCGGTAAATGCTAACTTTGGGATGGCTGCACGGAAACATGTCGTGTTTGGTGTCAAACGCGTTGGAATACTACTTCCCCCTCCCCCCCCCCCCCCTCCCCCGCCAGTTCTGGCGGCGGGGGTAGCATTCCACCCTTCTAGAGGGAGAGACATGTTCACACTGGTCTAACCCGGTAGGACATTCTTGAGCCCTGGCATCACAAAATGGATGCCTCTGCCACAGACACGGGTCTGGCCTCCTGCTGCTGACCGAAACTCCAGCAGGGGAGGCCTGGACAATAGGTTTCCTGTCCCAGGGAGGTGTAACCACCTCCCCAGACAGGCAGATGTGTATTGGGGCTGGGCGAGGCACTCTCTGGTGCTTTGAAGTCCTGCATTGGGGGCACACTTGGTGTCCCTGTACATAGTCCAGTTCAAACCGGTTGCAGGGGCTACCTGCCCATGCTCTGGCGCGAAACTGGACAAAGGGAATGGGTGTAACCACCCCTCTTTCCAAATCCTCCCATAGGTGGGTCCCTAGAGTATGTCCAACCCCCAAACTTTGTATAAGTATGGGAACCCAGTCCTTGCGACTTTAGATTACCCTGGACGAAACTCTGTAATATATATCCTGGACCTTCGACTTTCTATTTCGACTAGAAGACGGAAAAAATCTCCCTTGGGGTCAAGGAGTGACTTCCCTGCTTGGCAGGCACCAAAGAGGCAACTGTCCGGTCTGCAATTCCGAAGCTCCCGTTGGACACCAAAGTCTCTGCATCACCAGAGGTGGATTTCCTGACGTCCCCGAGGCTACCCTGAGTCAACAGCAAAGCTGAGGCCCGTGGCTATCGTGGGTGACGAGGAACCGTGACCCCTGGGCACTGCGTACTATTGCTGGTACATAGACTTCCTGTTCATCCTTGAAGTTCTGCTTTGGGCTCCGAGTAGCCCCAGCCTTGAGCACAGACTGCACCGAAGATCTCTGGCCTCCACTCCACGAGAGACCCATGGGCCAGGTTCCAGTGCGACCGCTCGAGGCTCCTTCGCGATCGCTAGCCCGTTGGCTAGTGGGTCCCCACGAAGGCAACTCCTCTTCTGCTTGGGCTTTCCTGGTTACTCCAGACGTGCCCTGACTTACCCTCGCTGGGTGAGTCCCTCAGACCTTGCTGGTCTGCACCGACGTCCTTCTTCTCTTTCCACAAGACTTGCCATTGCCAAGGCTTGTTGGGTCCAATCTGGTCACCGACACCGCAGCACTCGACAGACTTTGTGGGACAGCTCGAATCCAGCTCGTGGACTTCGTCGACGCCTCCTGGACCTCGTGGCTGAAGAGTCAAGACATCCGTCAACTCACCTGAAGCACCCGACATCTGTGGGCATTGGTCCATCCTGCCCTCGGTCACTGGCAAGGGACCCAGACTCTGTCCCCTCTGCTTTCAGGTTCCTTCCATCCTAGATCCAGGCTTGGATCACTCCGGACACTTCTCCTCTTCCCGGCAGCAGCAGTTCTTTGCCAGCTTCCATTGCAATCGACGACGCAACCCGACACCATAACCCGACACCATTTGACACCTATGCACCCGGCTTCCCTGGGTGAGGTAACTTGAGTACTCCGGTGCTCCCGTGGTCCTTGTTGCATACTTTGTGGGAAAGTCCTAAAATGCACCTGTTTTGGGAGGGTGTAAAAGCTCATTTGGAGATGGTGATCAGGAAACGGCTTGCACCCCAGGCTCGGCTGTCACTGTTGGGGGCGTGGGGGTCTACAGATCTCAACCCTTATCAGAAAACCTTGGATAACTTGGGTTTCTCATAGCAAAGAGAGAGATTGCATGAAGTACAAGATTGTGCACAAAAGATGGATGTGTGCTTTAACCAGAAAAGGCTGGTCTACGAGGGTTGGGGTTGCCTGAGGAAATTTGAGAAGGTATGTGGGAGGGTGGACTGTAGGAGAATAAGAAAAAGGAATTGCGAGATGGGGGAATGCCAGGAAAAGAATGACACAATAGCAATGATGATGGGTGGGGGGACTCAGAGGCCGGTAGCAATGAACGAGGGGTGAGTCACCTGATAGGGCTGTTGAAGCCCTGACAGGACTTCTTGTGTGTCTGTGTAGGTGCCTTCCTCCTGAATATTTGTATGCAATGCTTTTTTCAATCATGGAGGGTGGGAGATCGTGGGGGTGGGGGTGGACATCACTGCATTGTTTGTTTATTTTTTGTTTTTAAAGTTAGATTATATGTGTATGTTTTGAAAATCCAATAACAATTATTTACAATAATATATATATAATATGTTTAGGCCTGTGCAAAAAACTTGACTGTAATGAACTAAGATGTCTTCATTTGTACATATGAGTGCTTGGGGACCACTGTTCTTTCATTCTTCCTTATACCCAGGTTCCCAGTTGGAATAACTGTGAGCCCTGTTATATTTCTCTTTTTCAAAATTCTAATTATTCCTTAATCTTGGATAAGTTCATCTTCCCTTTCTATTCCCTTTGTATGCAGTTATCCGAGGTCTCTGAAGTAGGTGTCAAAGGCCAAACTGGATTGAACTGGTCAAGCTGATTTTGTACATTCCAAGCCAGCCCTAGCCAAGCACAGGTCCCAGTTACTAGGTGACCCACAACCTCAGGCAGGTAGAGTTAGTTTCTCTGAAGCATGGATTAACTTACTCTACAGAAAAGGATGGCTTCCCTCTCAAAAGATTGAACTGGTTATTGGTCTCAGTGTAGAAGCAGGTCATCTGTCAGGCCATGCAGTAAACAAATGCAAAAACAATAGTTGATGGACAGAATGCAGAACAATGTCATACATTCACCCAGTACAGAGATCTCGGCCTAAATCCATCGTTTTTTTGCACACCATGCCTTTCCAGTTTGAACGCAGCCATATGCAAATCAGTCTTGACCCTGTGCCCTAAGTGGAAAGGGTATGCCCAGACGTGGGTCCTGTGCTCATTACAACACTGGATTCAAGCTAGCCTGGCTGAAGAAGGGTGATGCCCTGAAATTGGTCCCAGGATGCTTGTTTCCCGTCCAGGGAGGAACTGGCTTGGCAGTTCGGGCTAGACTGTTCCCACAAGGAACAGGGTCAAGACTGATTTGCATATGACTGGGTCCAAACTGGGGTGGTGTGGTGAGCAAAAGAATGATGGATTAATGTCACGGCTCCAGGCCCAATCCTCGGGAGCGAAGAAGGACCTCGACTCTCCCTCGGGGTACCACCAGATTTGTTTAGTACCGGAATACTAGTAACTACCCTTAAGGGAGAGAAGAGACAGCTCAGGACCACCAAGGTGAAGGACAAACTCAGTATACTCAGGTACTGCAGACTTATTGGGTGTCAGCGCTGAAGTCCTATCAGGAGGCAAACAAAATGTTAACAGGTTAACTTTGACAGTAATTATTTCTATATAATGTATAAACCCCCCAAAAGCTATGTCCCTTCTCAGGTTGTGTACCCCACTAGACTCACCATCTTCAGCAACAAGGTTGCGTAGAATTGAGGGCACAATTCCACTCGGTAATTTGCATAAATGTTCAGTGTAGAATCCACAAGAAGTCAGGAAACACTCCAACAGGGATTTAAGCGTAAACTGGCTCAAACATAAATCAGAATGGTCACTCACGAGGGAAAATGATCCATACACTGAAGTCCCAGGATATTAGAGAGAGCAGCTGCTCAAATATTGAAAGTGTAACCTTGTAAGTTGAGAACCTCCATGAAAAGTACAATGCTGGCGTAAGAAAACCGGTAACACCGATGTGAGGGAAGGCACCACCGTCAAGAAAGTTTCCGCCACCACAGAGGGAAGCGGCCAGGTTCATAAATGTCCATGACAAACAACAAGGCAGCCGCAAAGGGAGCGGTAACGCTGCAGTGGGGGAAGCGGCAATGCCCTCAATAAATACCCGCTACCGCGGAGAGAAGCGGCCCGAACCAAAAGAGATAACCGCCACTGCAGAAAAAGGCGGCAAGAAGGAAAACTTCCAATATAAATGCCGCTAAAAAAAAAAAAAATGCCACTCAGGCATAAACAAAAATAGTAGTGCACGCGCAGCACTATAAACTACAGACGAGACAGAACAATAAGAAGGTTCCCAAAACTCGTCAGCACAAACAGGAAAACAACAAGACAAATCGAATGCACAACAAAACAAATCACCTTGAGTGTGTGCAGTCCAATCCAGGAATCCAAAAATGTTAAGAAGGAGATCCAAATGGGAAACGAGGATCCAAACAAACACCAAGGCAAGGTTAGAAGGGCGTGGTCCAACAGGAAGTTATTTGCCAAGCACCTGTACTTGAGAGCAGGCTTCTTATGTCTTAGGTCATGTGACAGGGTCTAGGAGAGTACACAACCATCTCCCTAATTAAGCATTCTGGTTCTTGTAGTATCTTATTACTTCAATCAGAGGTAATGCTAATTTGTAACCATTAAACCCAGATCTTTGTGACTGGGGGGGAATGTTTGCATTGTCAAGCATTCCGTCCATCAATTGTTTCTTTTGCATATGCAGTAAACAAAGGCAAAATTTCACTAAGGGCAACCATTTTCTGCAGCCATGCGCATGGACTCCTAATGGGTAGCGCCAGTGACTCGGGCATAAAATACACACGCAACCTTGATACATACATACATAGATCTTCTCTGTGTTATCAGAACTTTCTTACAAAGAACACCCATCAGAAGAGTTATACCTTAATGGCCATTTCTTCTCAAAAGAGTGTTATTGGCTTTGAGTGTCCGGGACTAGATTGGGATTAAATGGTTTGATTCCGCTGCCACGGGTGTTTTCTCTAAGCAAAGTTGTGTTCTCTAGAGGTGCAGATATCCATGTGTCAACTTGCTCCATTCTTTTAGTTGGATCAATGTAATATTGTCAGTATTTCTGAGTGGTTGGGGGTAATTCGATTATTCTTAAAGAAGGAAGACTGATTAGGGTGCTCAACTCATGGCATCAAACCTCATTTAATGTAGTAATATGTAACCAAGCAGATAGTCGGATAGGATATGCGTGATATCCAGTGGATGGGCTGCTGACTGACTGGCGATTCTCCCAATTGTTTTTAATTTTAGAAGTTTGAAATGGATAGAAGGGATTGACATGAGTTAAATTTAGATGTAACAATCCTAACAGATTTCACTAATTACCAACGTCTTTGTAAAGAGATCTTAAGTGAACCTGTTGCACACTGTCTCTTCTTTTATCCCTTTCTGAGACGTTCTATTACTGTTGTACTCATATGATGCAGTAGACCTGGGTTTGTAACCAGTTTCTCACATCCTAAGACGTTCACATCCGGGCATGTGTTATAGTGTCTCTTGCAACAACCTTGCCTTTATATCTCTGCATGCCTGCTGAGGTAGTAACTTTTGCTTAACAAGCTCAGGGTGATCCGTACTTGCCTGCTCTGAAAAGTCTTTATTTGTTAAGTGAGTATGCAGGTGGATAGGGTGTCTGTGTTGCCTGCCCCTGGATTATGTTACTGTTGTGATACTCTGCCTGCTCATATTGTAAGGAGTTTAAAACCAAACCAGTACCAGATCACTAGTCGAAGATGTTGCCAGCTTACATGAGGTGTGCCAAACGACAATCTTGTCATGATAGGCCCCATGTAGTGCTTGATGCTTGGCTCAGTATGGTTTCTCACCCTAGAAATGGGTTTTGGAGTTAACCTTGTCCTAATCCTTACACAATCCAGTTGCAACTGTAATACAACTTTAAGGCAGGAATATTAATCCAAATCACTTTTCCCCTCCATTCTCACAGCTCACTGTGAAGGGTGTGGATACAGTTCTTGGTGACTGGAAGTTGTGCTCTGCTCTCACAGGATGCTTGAATCACAGAAGTGTGTTATCTCACACACATTACAGTTGTGGGTATTTTGAAGAGGACTTCAGTGTTGAGATTCCTGGCACCGAGTGGCCATCCATAGAAGCTCACAACTAAGAAAGGGGTGCACTTTGAGTGCACTCTGCTACCCCATCTGCTCCACACCCCCAACCATTGAAGCCTTGGCTTTACAGTTAAATGTCAGAACAAAAGTATGGATGCAAGTCATGGAGCCTCTTGAGTGGCCTGGAAGTCTTTCCATGCTTCCATCTTACTTGGTTGTCTACCTATACACCTGCTGTATCCACACCTAGTCAATCCTCTTGCAGCAAACGTGGGTACTGTGATCTTCCTGCCCACCGAATTACCAGTTGCAATACTTTCCATAGGAGGCATAGATCAAAGCATAAAGCGCTTGCAAACATTTATTGGCTTTGTTTTCTCCCTTTTCTCCTCTTTTTGTTCTTGTCTTTCGATTTGTGTTGTGTTTATTTGCTTTCTTTGTTTCTTATTTGGTCACCTACTCGTGGGACTGATTGTTTCATTTATTCCCATTTACTTTCATCGTAAGCCTTCCAAATGTATTGTTTTAGTGTTTTTTAATTGTGGATCATTTGAGTGTACACATTTGGTCATGTTATACCTTGTGTGTTTGTTTCCTTGTCTTCAATAAAATCACGGTTACACAAATGACAGTGAGGCCAATGTGCGAATGCCTTTATGGCTGACGGTGGCGGCGGCATATTATTAGCATGCTGATCTTTATTATTTGTGCAGGTCCCAATGCCAGATGTCTCTAGAGTGCAGGCCACAGAGCTATCACTTCACCTCCTCTCACTGATGGTGCTTCAGCTGCAAGCCATTCCACTACAGTAGGTACCACTTTTTCAGTGACAGTAATTACTGCAGAATGTGGGATTGTATGTCTGCCTTCAAGACCTTGGGCTTATCTGTGTGTTAGTGAGTAAATGTATATTTGGGTCTGTGTGTGGGCAAGGTAGCTGTTGGGCCCATTTGTTCCCAAGACTGAGGTCCTGTGAATGAATTCTAAGCACTGAGAATTATAAAGGTCATGTGAACAGAATTGTGGGGTCCATGTATATAACTGTATGGCCCTTTAAGTAAGACTGGTGGGTGCTGGGCATGGTACTTATCTGGAGGAACACCAATTGCTCGATAGCTCGCAGCATGGGTTCAGAAGTGAACACAATACCGAGACGGCGTTAACCATTGTTTTTAACAACATTCGACAACAGGTTGACGCTGGTCATACCATCTTACTTATCCTTCTGGACCTGACAGCAGCCTTCGACACGATCTCCCCCCTTAGACTGGCGGGGAGGCTCCAGGAAATAGGGATTGAGGGCCCTGCCCTTAATCTACTTACATCCTTCCTCAGGGACCGATCACAACTAGTTAAGATGGGCCAATTCCTCTCCGCTCCTAAACAATTGTTCTGTGGAGTTCCCCTAGGATCCTTTTTGAGTCCTACCCTTTTTAATATTTATGTAGCCCCGCTGTGAGAAGTTGGCCTGGCATATGCTGGTCACTAGTTATAGTGGCCACCTTGCACCAGTCCAATTCGACTCTTACGGTAGATAGGTTTAAGGCAACCTTTTAAAGAAAGCTATCCTAGTGGTTGCCGTGGAGAGCAGCCTTCAGGCTAAGTCAATGAGGAATTTAAAGCAGTTTGTTTTACCTTATAATCTCTTGAATTACCAAATGTAAGGACACCACACAGGTATATATATCAAATATATATGTATTTATTTCTAGACACACTCTACTAATCTCTTTATGAGATTAGAAACCAGGAACACATTCAAATATCAACGTTTCACAATAAGTTAAGCACAAATATGGCTGGGGCCCTAGGGGCGTACCAGACCATATACTAAAAAAGAGGTTTAGGAAAGTCGACTTGCAGAATGACAAGGCCTAGGGCCTGTAGAATCGCTGGGGCTTCACTACTGCAGTGAAAGCAGGTAAGTAACAGACCCACAGGAGACGCATGCAGTGTGTGAACACAGCAGCGGGTTCCCTATTGATTACAATGGAGCAAGTCGTGGTTTGATTTTTAAAGTTTTAGGGTACTTCGAGGAAGTCTACAAGCAAACCACTTACAAGGTAAGTAATTCGAGGGCCAACACACACTAGGGCACCGGAGTGCACAAGTTACCTCACCCAGGGAAGCCGGGTGCATAGGTGTCTTTTGGTGTCGGGTCGCGTCGCTGTTTTCTATGAAGACCAAAGAAGACTTGCTGCTTGCGGCGACTGAAGAAGTGTCCGGTGGAATTCAAGGGTGGATTCGAGATGCTGAAGACCTGAAAATTGAAGGGACAGTGTTCACAGTCACTTGCCAGTGACCCGGGGCCAGGAAGATGGATGCCCACGGATGTCGGGTGATTTCAGGTGATCAAGGGTGTTTTGACTCTTCGCTTACGAGGTCCAAGAGAGATCGACGATGACCAGCAGCTGGATTCGGAGTGTCCCACGATGTCTGCAGCTGATGGCGCTGTCGGCAACTGGATTGGAGCCAACAAGCCTTGGCAACAGCAAGTCTCGTGTAGAGTGAAGAAAGTCGATGGTGCAGACCAGCAAGGTCTGAGGGAATCACCCAGCGAGGGTAAGTGAGGGCAGGCCTGGAGCAACCAGGGGAGCCCTTTGAGTCAATAAGAAAGTCTTCGGGGGACCCACAAGCCAACGGGCAAGGGATCGCGAAGACGCCTCTTGAGGAAATGCTTCACAGGAGCCCACGGTCACTCGGGACGGGGTAGACCTCTGATTTTCGCTGCAAAACCTGCTGGAGGCTTGAGCAAATGGTCCAATGCACAAGTTCGTAGAACGTCGTGAAGGGGTTGCACTCGACAATAGTGCACGGTACCCGGGTATTGCTGTTCCTCGTCACTCGTGGGGTCCACTCGCCTCAGCTCTGCTGGGGACTCACAATGGCCGTTGAGAAGTCAGGAAAGCCACTTCCGGGGCTGCAGGGATTTCGGACTCCGGCGGGAGCGGGAAAGTTTGCGACCGTTGATTCAAGTTTTTGGTGCCTGCCAAGCAGGGGAGTCACTCCTTGACTCCAAAGGAGATTCTTCTGTCTTCCAAAGGTAGTGGAACGTCGAAGGGCCAGGATTCTTCTATGTAGAGCGTCGTCCAGGGTTATCTACTTTGCAATGGCAGGGTTGGCTATCGTATACTGAAGATAAGGGAGGGACTAGCTCTATGACCACTCCTGTGGGAGGGTCAGGGTAGGGGGTGGTTACACCCACTTCCCTTTGTCCAGTTTCACGCCAGAACAGGGACAGGTAGCCCCTGAACCGGTTTGAGCTGGCATATGCACAGAGGAGCCTACTGCTCCCCCAGTGCAGGACGTCAAAGCACTCTAGAAGTGCACACACCCAGCCTCAATACACTAAATCCTGTCTGGAAGGTAGTGACACCTCCCTGTGACAGGATGCCTATTGTTGGGCCTCCTCCACTGCGAGTTTCAGTCAGCAGCAGGAGGGCAGCCCAGTGTCTGTGCTGGTGGCATCCATTTTGTGATGCCAGGGCTCTTTCGGATTTCTACCGTGTTACCACAGTAGGTACATGTCATCCCCTCTAGAAGGGTGGGATCATACTCCCACACCAGTTACTGGTGTGGGGGTATGATTCCAAGATGTTTGACACCAAACACGACATGTTTTGATGCAGTCATTCCAAAGTTAGCATTAACCGGGAGGTTATAATGCACTTAAGAGTATATGGTTTAACCGCATCCACAAACAGCCACAAGGAATAGACCCTGCCAGCTGCAGAGGGGTCCTGCTTATGCAGAGGCACCCCCTCACATTGTAAACCAAGCACCCTGCCCTCAGGATTGATAGGGCCTGCCTTAGGGGTGACTGATAGGTTTATATGTGTGTGTATGGTGAGATATAGGAACCTATACCTCTGTGAGGAGTGCTAACACTACCTCACCCAGGCTGCAGTAGCAGGCCTGTGGTATCAGATTTAGTCTGCTTCCCAGGGGTGGCATAATACATGGTTCAGCCCCTGGTAGGCCTGTGAAGGGCCTATGCCCTTAAGGTACCACAGTATCCAACCACTAGTGCATGCATCTAGTATGCACTCAAGGTTGTTTAGAGAGAACAGAGAGACTGGGGCCCTGATTAGCAGGGACCCAGCCTGACTATAGCCAGAAACTAGTGCATACATCAGGAAAAAAGTGGGGGCAACATAAGTGCAGATCCTACTCTCCTACACAACCCCCCCCCCCCCCCCCCAAACGCAGGGACATTAAAGTAACCTTGACCAGTTAAGTCTTCATGTTCTAAGTGGAAATACCTTGAGAGTCCATCTGCATTGGCATGTTGGGTCCCAGGTCTATGTTCTACTGTATAGTCCATCCCCTATAGGGAAATGGACCACCTGGGCAGTTTAGCATTTTTACCTTTCATCTGTTTGAACCATAGGAGGGGCTTGTGGTCAGTCTGAAGTATGAAGTGAGTGCCAAACAAGTATGGCCTCAGCTTCTTCAGGGCCCACACCACAGCAAAGGCCTCCCTCTCTATAGCTGTTCAACGTTTCTCTCTAGGGGTCAGCCTTCTGCTTATGAAAGCTACTGGCTGGTCTTGACTTTCATCATCAAGTTGAGACAGTACAGCTCCCACACCCAGCTCTGAAGCATCTGTTTGAACAATGAACTTCGTTTTGTAGTCTGGACTCTGCAAGATGGGGGCAGTGCACATTGCCTGCTTGAGGTCATCAAATGCATTTTGACAGCTAGCTGCCCACTGAACCTTTTTTGGCATTTTCTTAGAGGTAAGATCATTTAAGGGGGTCACTATTGATCCATATCCCTTAACAAACCTCCTATAGTACCCAGTCAGTCCTAAAAAGGCTCTAACCTGTGTCTGGGTTGTTGGAGCTACCCATTCCATTATGGTCTGGATTTTGCTCTACAATGGTTGAACCTGGCCTCCACCTACAAGGTGGCCCAGGTACACAACCTGACTCTGCCCTATCTGGCACTTAGTGGTCTTGATAGTGAGGCCTGCTTTTTGCAGGGCCTCCAAAACATTTGAGGTGGACCAGGTGATCCTGCCAGGTGGAACTAAAGACAGCAATATCATCAAGAAAAGCTGAGCAATAGGTTTCCATACCAGTCAGAACTTTATTCACCAACCTCTGAAAAGTGGCAGGTGCATTTTTCAAACCAAAGGGCATTGCCACAAAGTGATAGTGCCCACCAGGGGTTGAAAATGCTGTTTCGGCTTTGGCATCATCAGCTAACTTGATTTGCCAGTACCCAGCTGTTAGGTCAAATGTACTGAGGTACTTGGCTGAGGCCAAAGTATCTATTAGTTCATCTGCCCTTGGGATTGGATAGGCATCAGTCCTGGTGACTGCATTGAGGCCTCTGTAGTCAACACAAAACCTCATTTCTTTCTTACCACCCTGGGTATGAGGTTTAGGCACAAGGACTACTGGGCTAGCCCAAGGGCTATCTGAAGGCTCAATAACACCTAGTTCCAAAATTTTCTGGACTATAGTCCTGATACAGTCCCTGACATGGTCAGGTTGCCTGTAGATTTTATTCTTGACAGGCAGACTGTCTCCAGTGTCCACCTCATGGGTGCACCAGGAAGTCTGACTAGGGGTCAGGCTACACATGTCTGAACTGTTGCAGAACTTGTCTGCATTCAGTTTTCTGATGATCAGTGAGGCTGCTTGCCAAAGCAACACCATCAACTGACCCATTATCAGGGTTCTGTGAGAGCAGGTCAGGGAGAGGGTCACTCTCCTCCTCCTGGTCCTCATCAGTTGCCATGAGCAAGCCCATGTCAGCCCTGTCCACATATGGCTTTAATCTGTTGACATGGAGCACCCTAAGGGGACTCCTGGGAGTTCCAAGATCCACCAAGTAGGTGACTTCTCCCTTTTTCTCAATAATTATATGGGGGCACTCCATTTGTCCTGGAGAGCTGCTGGGGCCACATGCTCCAACACCCACACTTTCTGGCCTGGTTGATAAACAGTCAGGACAGCCTTTCGGTCATGCCAAGCTTTTTGTAATTCTTGGCTAGCCTCAAGGTTTTTAGTTGCCTTCTTCATGTACTCTGCCATCCGGGAGCGGAGACCAAGTACATAGTCCATCACATCCTGTTTGGGAGGTTTGTTTAAGAGGTAACTCCCAGCCCTACTTCACCAAACATAATGGGCCTCTGACAGGGTGCCCAAACAGAAGTTCAAAAGGGCTGTAGCCAACCCCCTTCTGTGGGACCTCCCTGTATGCAAACAGAAGGCAGGGAAGTAAAAGGTCCCCCCACAGGTAGTGGTATCAGGGGGGCCTTTGTTGTGCCACCTGACTTGCCACTGGCTTGGCAAGTGACACAGGAGCGACAAAACTCCTTGGTGTCCTCTGGCATGTGTGGCCAATGAAAATGAGGGACAAGCCTGTCCCAGGTTTTGTTTTGGCTCAAGTGTCCTGCTAATGGGATGTCATGTGCTAGGGTCAAGAGGAACCCCCTAAACTTCTGAGGTATTACCAACCTCCTGGTGGATCCAGGGGTAGGATCTCTAGCCTCAGAATATAGGAGCCCCTCATCCCAATAAACTTTATGGGACCCACTATCGCTCCCAGCAGCCTCCGCAGCAGCTTGCTGTCTGAGGGGTTCAAGAGAGGGGCAGCACTGTTGCTCCTTACTCAGATCTTCCCTGGAAGGTCTCCCTGCCCCCAAGAACTCAACCTGACCAGGCTCAAGTTCGTCTGGGGCAGTTCCTTCTTTAAGCTCTGCTTCTCCTCCCTCAGGAGGGGAATCTGAGATCTGAGACAGAGGGGAAGGCACTGCCGTATCCCTACTGCTCCTCCTCTTGGGTAGCATCTGGTCCATAGTTTCAGGATCCAGAGCTAGTTCAGCTTTATGCATTTTGGCCTGTGACCTGGTCACAGCAAAGACCTCTGCAGGTATGCCCAACATCTCAGCATGAGTCCATAATTCCACTTCAGACCAGGCTGAAGTCTCCAGATCATTGCCCAACAAACATTCGACAGGGAGGTCTGCACTGACTACTACCTTTTTAAGGCCAGTTACCCCTCCCCAGGAAAATTCACAACTGCCAGACTATGGTTGGTCCTGACATTGCTTGCATTGGTGACCTGGTACATTTCACCTAGGATGATCTATGCAGGGTCTACTAGATCCTCTGCCACCATGGTGACACTAGCACCTGTGTCCCTGAATGCCAAAGCCTATTTGCCATTTATTATAGGCTGCTGTTTGTACTTGCCCCGATTACTGGGGCTCACTAGGGAGGACATATCAAGGTCTCCCTCACAAACTAGCAATGCCTGTGTTGGTACTCTAACTAGGCCATAGTCCACATCAGAACCCAGGGTCAACCCTACTACACCCTTATTCTGGTTACCACCTTCACCAATGACTGCACTAGGGGGAACAGGTGCCTTAGGGGCTGGAGTGGTGGTGGTTTGGTCTTTGGACTTGGTACAATCAGAAGTCCAGTGCCCTTTCTGTTTACAGAATTTGAACCAGGGATTCTTTTGGCCTTTTCCCTTTGTAGACTGTGAATCCCCACCAGATACAGATTGTTGGAGCCCTTGTGAAGACTTCTGGTCTTTTGCCTTATCCCCACCTTTATCTGAGCCTTTAGGATCCTGCTTCTTAGTGTCACCCCCTTGGTTCTGGGTTTTCTGCCTCACCCTGGTTCTGACCCATTTGTCTGCCTTCTTTCCCAATTCTTGGGGAGAGGTCAGATCAGAGTCAACCAGGTACTGATGCAACAACTGGTTTTGGCAATTATTAAGGATCTGTTCTCTCATTATAAGATTATACAATACCTTAAAATCAGTAACTCTACTACCAACCAGCCAACCTCCTAGAGCCTTGGTTGCACAATCAACAAAGTCAGTCCAATCCTGAGTCTGTGCTTTCTGGGTATCTCTGAACTTCAACCTGTACTGTTCAGTGGTTAAGCCAAACCCATCTAATAATGCACTCTTCAGGACTTCATAGTCATTAGCATCATCTTCTCTAACAGTGAGGAGCTTGTCTCTACCTTTATCAGAAAAGGAGAACCACAAGATTGCTGCCCACTGTTTCTGGGGGACCTGTTGAACTTTACAGGCCCTCTCCATAGCAGTTATCCATTTGTGGATATCATCCCCACTCTGGTAGGGAGGAACAACACTGGACAGGTTCCTATGGTCTGGAATGTAATCTCTGCCTCTAGGGACACTGTTGCTGCCACCAGGGGTATCTAACCCCTCTTTTCTAGAAGCTCTCTGGAGCTCAAAGGCTTCTCTGTCTAAGGCCAATTGCTTGGTTCTGAGGGCAAACCTAGCTTCCTCATACTGGAGCATCTTGTACCTTCTTTCAGAGGAGGTCTCCCTATGGAAGTAGGAGTTCCTCTGATGGACAGAATCCTTGTCAGAGTGATAGGAGTTGTTAGATTCCCTTGAAGGGGACCTAGACCTCTCTCCCACTCTGTCAACTCTCTTAGGGAGAATTCCTCTGTCCTGTTCAGACCTTTCTGGGCCTGGCCCTTCAATCACAGACTCCAGGTCATCTTGATTTTCATCATCAGACCCAGAGACTATGGCTGACCCACCCCCTTATCCAGATCCACCAGCTTCCAGAGCCAGTCTAAGATCATCTGCTACTAGTAGATTTATCGGGTGTTGTGTGGAGGGACTCTGTCCTAATCCCAGGTGTCTTGCAACACACATGGCCTTCAAGTCAAAGAAGGTCATGTCCTTATACTGGGGTTGGGTGGATCCACTGGGTCTATCCCTTGAGGACATTCTATTGTTATGCAGTGTTGTGCTACCTACACTAGTTTGTGGCCTACTGATCCTAGCTTGAGCTGTAGCAAGGGTGTGCAATCCGTTCACAAACAACTCTAAGTTCAGTAGAACTTATTGATACTAAGATTGACTTTATATGTACTTTGAGTACCTTAAGTGGTTTTCAGTTAGTAATTCAAATATAGATTTTCTGGTAAAACAATGGCAAGCTGGAATCCCACACGCTGCTCACCAATGTGAGAAGTTGGCCTGGCATATGCTGGTCACTAGTTATGGTGGCCACCTTGCACCAGTCCAATTCGACTCTTATGGTAGATAGGTTTAAGACCACCTTTTAAAGAAAGCTTTCCTAGTGGTAGCCGTGGAGAGCAGCCTTCAGGCTAATTCTCTGAGGAATGTAAAGCAGCTTGTTTTACCTTATAATCTCTTGAATTACCAAATGAAAGGACACCACACAGGTATATATATCAAATATATATGTATTTATTTCTAGACACACTTTACTAATCTCTTTATGAGATTAGAAGCCAGGAACACATTCAAATATCAACGTTTCACAATAAGTTAAGCACAAATATGGCTGGGGCCCTAAGGGCATACCAGACCATATACTAAAAAAGAGGTTTAGGAAAGTCGACTTGCAGAATGACAAGGCCTAGGGCCTGTAGAATCGCTGGGGCTTCACTACTTCAGTGAAAGCAGGTAAGTAACAGACCCACGGGAGACGCATGCAGTGTGTGAACACAGCCGCAGGTTCCCTATTGATTACAATGGAGCAAGTCGCGGTTTGATTTTTAAAGTTTTAGGGTACTTCGAGGAAGTCTACAAGCAAGCCACTTACAAGGTAAGTAATTCGAGGGCCAACACACACTAGGGCTCCGGAGTGCACGAGTTACCTCACCCAGGGAAGCCGGGTGCATAGGTGTCTTTTGGTGTCGGGTCGCATCGCTGTTTTCTATGGAAACCAAAGAAGACTTGCTGCTTGCGGCGACTGAAGAAGTGTCCGGTGGAATCCAAGGGTGGATTCGAGATGCTGAAGACCTGACAATTGAAGGGACAGTGTTCACAGTCACTTGCCAGTGACCCGGGGCCAGAAAGAAGGATGTCGGGTGATTTCAGGTGATCAAGGGTGTTTTGACTCTTCGCTTACGAGGTCCAGCAGAGATCGACGATGACCAGCAGCTGGATTCGGAGTGTCCCACGACGTCTGCAGCTGATGGCGGTGTCGGCAACCGGATTGGAGCCAACAAGCCTTGGCAACAGCAAGTCTCGTGTAGAGTGAAGAAAGTCGATGGTGCAGACCAGCAAGGTCTGGGGGACTCACCCAGCGAGGGTAAGTGAGGGCAGGCCTGGAGCAACCAGGGGAGCTCTTTTAGTCGATAAAGTCTTCAGGGACCCACAAGCCAACGGGCAAGGGATCGCGAAGACGCCTCTTGAGTAAATGCTTCACAGGAGCCCACGGTCCTTCGGGACGGGGTAGGCCTCTGATTTGCGCTGCAAAACCTGCTGGAGGCTTGGGCCACAAATGGTCCAATGCACAAGTTCGTAGAACGTCGTGAAGGGGTTGCACTCGACAATAGTGCACGGTACCCGGGTATTGCTGTTCCTCGTCACTCGTGGGGTCCACTCGCCTCAGCTATGCTGGGGACTCACAATGGCCGTCGAGAAGTCCCCGGCTGCAGGTACTTCGGACTCCAGCGGGAGTGGTAAAGTTTGCGACCGTTGATTCAAGTTTTTGGTGCCTGCCAAGCAGGGGAGTCACTCCTTGACTCCAAGGCAGATTCTTCTGTCTTCCAAAGGTAGTGGAACGTCGAAGGGCCAGGATTCTTCTATGTAGAGCGTCGTCCAGGGTTATCTACTTTGCAATGGCAAGGTTGGCTATCTTATACTGAAGATAGGGGAGGGACTAGCTCTATGACCACTCCTCTGGGAGGGTCAGGGTAGGGGGTGGTTACACCCACTTCCCTTTGTCCAGTTTCGCGCCAGAGCAGGGACAGGTAGCCCCTGAACCGGTTTGAGCTGGCATATGCACAGAGGAGCCTACTGCTCCCCCAGTGCAGGACTTCAAAGCACTCTAGAAGTGCACACACCCAGCCCCAATACACTAAATCCTGTCTGGAAGGTAGTGACGCCTCCCTGTGACAGGATGCCTATTGTTGGGCCTCCTCCACTGCGAGTCTCAGTCAGCAGCAGGAGGGCAGCCCAGTGTCTGTGCTGGTGGCATCCATTTTGTGATGCCAGGGCTCTTTCAGATTTCTACCGTGTTACCACAGTAGGTACATGTCATCCCCTCTAGAAGGGTGGGATCATACTCCCACACCAGTTACTGGTGTGGGGGTATTATTCCAAGATGTTTGACACCAAACACAACATGTTTTGATGCAGTCATTCCAAAGTTAGCATTTACCAATAGGTTATAATGCACTTAAGAGTATCAGGATTGATAGGGCCTGCCTTAGGGGTGACTGATAGGTTTATATGTGTTTGTATGGTGTGATATAGGAACCTATACCTCTGTGAGAAGTGCTAACACTACCTCACCCAGGCTGCAGTAGCAGGCCTGTGGTGTCAGATTTAGTCTGCTTCCCAGGGGTGGCATAATACATGCTTCAGCCCCTGGTAGGCCTGTGAAGTGCCTATGCCCTTGAAGTGCCTATGCCCTTGGTACCTAGGGTACCATATACTAGGGTTTCATAAGGTACCACAGTATCCAATCACTAGTGCATCTAGTATGCACTCAAAGTTGTTTTGAGAGAACAGAGAGACTGGGGCCCTGATTAGCAGGGACCCAGCCAGACTATAGCCAGAAACCAGTGTATACATCAGAAAAAAAGTGGGGGCAACATAAGTGCAGATCCTACTCTCCTACACCCGCTTGCCAGGGTGGTAAGATATTTCGGCCTAGAAGTGTTATTCTACGCTGATGACACGCAAATCATGATTACCATCACTGAGAGTGTCGCAGCGTTAGCTGCAAATTTTAAAAACTGCATGCTGGCGGTGGCTTCATGGATGGTTGAGAACTATCTAAGACTCAATGGGGATAATACTGAGATCCTAATTTTCGGCCTGACACACTTGGATCCTGCCCTTGCCCTGGCTCCAGTGCCAAACATATAGGCATCATAGTGGATACCTTCCTTTCCCTGGGCCCCCAAATAAATAGAACAGTTTCTACCTGCTTTGGGATGATGCCGATTCTCAAGAAGATCTTCCAATTCCAATTTCTCTCCCTCCCCTCGCGGAAACAGGCAGTGGTGGCCCTTGTGCTGTCTGGATTAGACTACTGCAATGCCCTGTATGTAGAGATAAACAAGGGGCTCCTACACCGACTTCAACTTGTGAAGAATGCAGCCGCCAGGTTGGTGATGGGCCTTCCTAAATTCCACTCTGTATCAGCTACCATCAGAAGTCTGCACTGGCTCCCTTTGGGACGGAGAATTGTGTTTAAGGCCCTGTGCCTGGTGCACAAGGCCTTTTACAATATGGGGTCAGAAGGCATTAAAAAACTGTTTCGGAGATCTGTCCCCGGCAAGCAGCTAAGATCTGCCAGCAAGAATCTGGAAACAGTTCCCAGGTTTGGGAAATCCAGATTGGGAGGCGGGGGGGGGGGGGGGCGCTTTTTCCCTGGCTGGAGCTAATCTGGGGAATTCCCTCCCTCCCTCAATTTCGACTCTGGAAACCTATTCCTCATTCCGTAAGGCCCTGAAGACTTGGCTCTTCACCTGCTCGAATCTGTAAGCCCTGTTACCTATGGACATCTCTGATCCTGATCCCTCTCCGCAGTGCCTTCATGCCCCTGGGCTAAGTTCGCGCTTTATAAAACCTATATTCATTCATTCATTCATGGTCGTACTTTGGTGATCGGTGTTTGAGATGATTGATGCTTGGAATCTGATTTTAAAAAGGCAATCTTAAAAGATTCTGAGAGGCCATCTATCAAAACATTCTTTCGAAAGAGTCTAAACCTAATGAACTTTTCTGTGAAGGATATCCGATGGTTATATTCTTCTTTTAATCAGGCAGTGCCCGCTTCGATATTTATTTGTTGGTTGAGGTTTGCTTGCGGGGTTTCTACTACACTTTGATGTTGGTTTTGAACTCCTGAGAGATGCGTTTTTCCAGAAATGGTCTTACCCAGACTTTTAAGCTCAAAATAATTCTCCACCACAGGGCCGGACTCTGGAACAGAATAAAATGTTTGACCTCGGGCTAAAAGGACAGAGCAAGAAGCACATTAATTGTGTCCTTTTTTCGCCACCCTGCCGGAGTAGAATTGTTTCACACAATTTCTCAACCTTAAACCTCTTCATCTACAAGAGTTGTTTCAATCAGTATCGTGCTTTGGAAGAATATAGGGTTTTCTTCCAAATGTCTTTCTTTGTGAAGTGAGTATGCAGGTGGTTAGGGGGTCTGTGCTAACTGCCACTGGATTATGTTACTGCTGTGATACTGTGCCTGCTGATATTGTAAGGAGTTTAAAACCAAAGCAGTACAGGATCACTAGTTAGAAATGTTGCCAGCTTACATGAGGTATGCAGAACTACAATCTTGTCATGATAGGCCAGGTAGTGCTTGATGCTTGGCCCAGTATGATTTCTCACCCTAGAAATGGGTTTTGGAGTTGACCCTGTCCTAATCTTTACACAATCTAATTGTGACTGTAACACAACTCCAAGGCAGGTCTATTACTCAAACTCACTTTCTCTCTCTTTCGTCACAGCTCGCCGTGAAGGGTGTGGATACAGTTTTTGGTTCCTGGAAGTTCTGCCTCTATTTGAGGCATCTGAATTTGTCCACTGTCAAAACATGCTATATAATTTACACAACTGGGGCAACATTGAAAAAGTTGTAGAATATCTTGCACTATAAGTAGATGCAGAATTTCTCTGCTATATTTAAGAAACCAAACAAGCAGTTCTAGAGCAGCTGACCTTTCTGAGAAACTTGCCCTTTAAACACATATGGATTGCCTCAAGGTAGGCTATTTATTATGCTTTTATACTATCTTGAGGCATCTTTTAATAAAGATACGTGTCTTAGCCAATATGTTTTGTACTTCTAGCCCTCTCTCGCCTCTGCATTTTTTGCTTCTGCATTCAGACTCCAAACCAGTTTAAAAAGAGGCAGAGCAGATTGAGATTAAGGAATGTACAGTAAGCATATGCTGTACTTTATATGTTGGTAACTCACTTATGCACCTAGCATTTTGCAAACGTGGAATACTCTTCAGAAAACAAAAACAAACAAATGACAATCTACAAATATAAGCATGGCACGCCATCCCAGGCTTATCACCACTGGCACTGTAGTGCGCACCGTTGCAGGCAGCTGTGAATTCATGAACTGGCAAATACCATAATTCACAGTGCAGGACTGCCTAAATATGAAAAGTGGGTTGACCCACTTCACCGTACTGTTTTTTTATAAATGTATTTTTTATTGAGTTTTCCTTCCAACAATATACAGTCTGATACAGGAGTCAAAGGTGCACATCAGTCTACTGATCATCAGTTAGCATCAAACAGTGGTCCATCTATTCCTCCTTATCCCAGGAAATGGAGCATGTATAAAAGCCCTCTAAGTTAGATTGTGTATTATACACATACAATAATTGTGATACAGGACCAGATAAGGATTCATCACTGGTTATTGCCCAAAAGGCTCGACTTTGATTCTTGAGCCATATATAATGAAAAAAAAAAAACAACCCCCCCACCTCCCTCCTATCCCACCCACGGCCCCCGGTGGCCTTCCAGTGCGCAGTAATATCCCTCTTGGCCAACAATAATCCCAAATCCAAAAACTTGCTCGTAACCTTCGCCTTGGGCGTGTGAGGGAACCAGTGAAGCAAACGGGTGCCCATATCAAGTGTTATCTGACGCTCTGTAACCTCGCAAAACAACGTAACTACATCCTCCCAATATGGGCCTAGTTGCGGGCAGTTCCACATCATATGACTAAACTCCGCCCCTTCTAAATTACAACGTAGGCACTTGGCAGTGTCTGTACTAAAATATTTGTTGATCCTGGCGGGAGTGAGGTATGCCTTGTGTAGTATAAAGAAGTGGACTAGTTTGATGCGGGCTTTTCTAGCACTTTCTCCACGCCCCTCTAACTATCTGAGCCCATGTTTTCTCGGGGATCTCCTTGCCCAGGTTCAATTCCCACTTCTGCTGCAGTTCCCTCAATGGCGTCATCCCTTCACCAATCATACGCCTATATAAGCATGTAACTGCCTTAAAGGTCCCTGCCGCCATCACTACATACTAACACGCCATGGACGTCTGCGGTTCTGATAACCCCTCCCACCAGTGTTGCTGTATTGCCGAAACCAATGCCGCGTGAAGCAAGAAATCCCCGCGAGGGAGACTATATCTGTCCCGCAAAGCCTGAAATGGGAGGAGGCCGCCATCTTCATATAAGTCTCCCAGCACCTGTATTCACAAAGTCTCCCATTCAGATAGTGCGGCCCAATCCCCCCAATGCGGAAACACAGTGCACATAGCCAAAGGTATCGCCGGGGCATTGGGCCGATTAATCTTGGCTCTCCGCTGGCTCCGATTCCAACATAACCTCATCGTCCGCGCCTCTCCGGAAAGCGTCCCAAGTCGTAACGGCTGCTGGAGTATAATAGAGGACAGTATATGCCTTGGAAGTCCATTACCGTCTCGGTCGTCTGGACCCCGAAATTCTAGCGCCACTGCCTGGGTAAGCCATTGCAACTGGGATGCTAGGTAGTACGTTTCAAAATCAGGAACCCCCGGTCCCCCGTCGGCCCTCGGACGCATCAAGGTTTGAAGTGCGACCCGCCTCCTACCAGACGCCCAGACAAAACCCCCAATCAAAGATCGGATCTGTGTAAAGAACGACCCCGGGACCCAGATTGGCAATGTCCTAAAAAAGTACAGCAGCTGGGGAAGCGCCACCATCTTCAACAGTGCTACTCGCCCAGCCGCCAAAAGAGGCAGGGTGCTCCAGTATGTCAAACTACCTCGGAGATTCCATATAGCCCTGCCCACATTGCCATCCAAGAAGTCAGCAGGTGTATGGCAGATGTTAGTTCCAAGATAAGTTAGACAGCGTTATTCCCATTGTATCCCGTTAGTATGGGATGGGCTCTCACTCGTCGGGCCGTCGGGAACAGGCAGGTTTTCGCCCAGTTCACCCCGAGTCCTGAAACCATTAAGAAGTCCCAAAGTAGGATTGTCGCTCCATCTAGGGAGTCCGTCGTGTCAGCTAGAAACATAAGTAAGTCATCCGCATAGAGTGATATGTACTGCACATCTCCGCGCACGTAAAGTCCAACATATCGCCGCCCCAGTCTGGCCTGAGCCGCTAATGGCTCTATGGCGAGTGCAAATAGCAAAGGAGAGAGCGGGCACCCCTGTTGTGTCCTGTGACCTACTGCTGAAGTGGAGGAGACCAAAGTCCCCGTCTGAACTCGGGCTGTAGCCGATTTGTGTAAGATCTCTGTCCAAGCCACAAAGGCATCTCCAAGGCAGAACATTCGCATAACTTGAAACAAGTATGGCCATTCCAAGCTGTCAAACGTCTTCTGAATATCTACCGATAGAATGGCAACGGAGGCAGAAGCACAAGAGTCCTCCCCAATATAGGAAGAAGGCGCCGCAAATTAGTAGAAGTGTTTCGAGTTGGAATAAAGCCCGCTTGGTCTCGATGGACCAGGTGGACCATATATGGGGAGCAGTCGCGATGCAAGAATTCTACTCAGGCTTTTATAATCTGTCGTGAGCATGGAAAAGGGACGATAGGGCGTTTTATCGGAGTGACGCTTCCCGGGCTTCAATAATGGGATAATGACAGCCTCGCGGTGGAAGCTGGCAACATGCTAGCCTTTTTCGCCTCGTTAAATGCAACCAGTAACTTGGGGGCCAATAGTTCAACATATGTCGAGTAACCCATCTGTTCCCGGTGTTTTATTGCTCGCCATATGCTTAATCGCACTCCGAATTTCCCCCAGCGTTATCTCTTGCCCGAGTAAGTCAGCTTGTGCCTTTTCCAGCTGAGGCAGTCCTGTGTCAGTCAGGAATTCTTCTATGGCGTCTCTAGCTTACTCCGATACAACTCTGCGTAATTCTCCAAAAACAAGTCATTGATCTACTGTTGGGTGTAAACTGGGTCCCCGTCGGACTATCTAGTTCTAGTATGGGCGTCCCTCGACGGGCCGGGTTAGCCAGCCAGGCCAACAGTGTGCTCTCCTTATCTTGCTCTGCATGTGCGCGTGCTAAATATTTATTTTGATCGAAACAGCGCAACCTCTCGACCTGCACTGCCACTGCCTCTCTAGCTTCAAACACCTCTCTTTGCTCATCAGGACACTCGGGCGGACTTTTTCTGCTGTGCCCAAGCGCTGTTATGCAGAATCGACATCCTGTAATAATGTCTTCCGTACTCCCACCATATTAGCTATACATAGTCCCCTCACCACAACCTTAAAAGCGTCCCATTCTACTGCTGTCGATGATGCTGTGAACCTCGTTTTTAGTAAAATATTGGGTGATTCCGGTCCCAACCTCCGCGCAAAAGACCTGGTCTTCCTAAGCGCTGGGCGCAGTCTCCAAGTCGGAATCACAGGGCGCTCGTGAACCCAGTGAAGTCTCAAAAATAATGGATTATGGTCTGATAGTGTCCTCGCAAGGTATTCGCTGTGACCCACCGTAGCATGCAAGTCCGGTGTGCATAATATCGCATCTAATCGCACATGCAGCTCATGCAGCACAGAGAAAAAGGAATAATCGCGCTCACCAGGGTGCTGTGCTCGCCAAGTGTCAATCGGACCCCATCGAGTCTGCCAGTCTCGCCTGGCTCTAGAGACCCTGTGTATGGGTGCCTCATGCAGTGGACGGTGAGACCGATCCATAAGCGTATCAGTTATAGAATTAAAATCCCCCCCATGATCACCAGTCCAGTTAGGTATGGCGCTAATTTCCTGGACAAGTGGTTAAAAAAGTCCGGCGGATCCAACATCTCGGCCATTAAGGCGGCCCGCCACTACCACAAATCGCCCCTCTGGGTCTACTAGGTGTTGAGTAGGCTGAAAAGGGACTCCTGCTCTAACCCAAATCAGTGTTCCCCGTGTGAAGGTGGAATATGTTGTGCAAAAGACCTGCCCTCTCCATTGGCGCTGCAGGGACAAACCTTCAGCGCAAGTGATGTGTGTTTCTTGGAGAAAAGCGATGTGAACTCCCCTCCGCACCAAATAAGCATGTACTTTATGGCATCACAACATTGTATGAATCCCTCTGACATTCCAGGACATGCACTTCAAGTCAAATAACATCCCCATGCTGCAATCGTAATCCTGCAACCAAGAGTGCTTTCCAGCAGGACACACCGGTGGTCCCAACTACCCCAAAACAAACCCATGAATCCCCCCCAACATCCCCACCCCAGAAGAAGTACGAAAACACTAGTTCCCATCCAAACTGACAAACTATATCCTTTAGTAGCTACAGAGAATCAAAAAAAAGAGGGGAGGCAGCTACGAACCAAGAAGACTGGATCAACAGTGCGGTCACTTAATGGCGCCATACCCCAAATAATAACCAAGCCCCACCCTCGGGGGCTCACATCTATGAGAGAGCCGCCTTGTTCCAGTTCTTAAGCATCTCAATACCTTTTGTTGTTAACATCATACCTCCAGTGCAGCTATTATGGTTAAAGCAAGGAAGGAGAGGGGAAAAAGGGAGGAACCAGCATACCACAAAAGGCCTCAAGGATTGAAACCAACATAAATTATAATCAGACAATCTCATTAGCTGTTCCTGGTGTGACGTGCAGCATAGCAACACTGTCCATTTCAGTCCCATCAGAGTCAGATTCCATCGATCCTTTCTCCGACTCCGTGTCCGCTACCGATGGGGAAAGATTTTCCTGAAACATTCCCGACACTGCCTGTGAAGCGACTGATCTCTCCTTCTCCGTTTGGGACGCTGTGGGCCCCTGCAGCATAGTTCGTCGATGCCTCACACGTTTCGACCATTCGGGGTCGCTGTCCCTCCACCGGCGGTCTCGCACGGCGCCCCGCCTCTCCATTCCCAGCTCGGTAAGACTCCAGCCAGGACCATGCTTCCTCAGCGTTCTCACAGAAGTGCGTTTTTTGTCTAGAATTATCCGCAAGCGCGCGGGAAACATCAGCAAATTTTGTAAGCCTTCATCCCGTAGTGCCTTCTTGACCGCTAAAAAAGAAGCTCAACGGCATTGTATCTCAAGGGTGTAGTCAGGGAATAATGACACTTTGCTATTTTAAACCTTGTAGGGGCCCGAAGAGCAGTAGGAAGTCCCTGTCTTTATAGTGTAGCAAGCGTGCCACCACTGGTCTAGGTGCCCTTCCGGGTGCCAGTGGAACCCTATGCACTCTCTCCAGGGTATACAATTGAGTCAGGCCCTCGGGTGCCACCTCAGATCGTAGCCAGCCCTCCAAGTAGTCAATCATGTTGGCCCCTTCCACTCCTTCCGGCGAACCCACCACCCTCATGTTGTTCCTGCGGTTGCGGTCTTCAGCGTCCTCAGCTCTCCGCTCCAATGCCTGAAGGCTGTGTGTGACATCCCCCATCTGGGCCACCAGTGTCTTTTGGGTCGGTTCTTGAACCTCCAGGGTCACCTCCGTCTGCTTCACGGGTCAGCCAGCTTGGCGTGTTCCGTCCGAAGAAGGCCCAGCCCGACTGCCACATTTGCGATATCCTGCTGAAGGGCATCTCTAGTGTCTGTGATGGCCTTCAGAATTTGGGCCACTTGTTGCTGCATCAAGGTTTCGGGCTGTGGTTCAGGAGAGTCCTGCTTCTCGCGGTCTGCCGCCGAATCCTCAGAGTCCGGGGGAACTCCTCCTTGTTTCCCTCGCAGTTTCCCTATGGTCTCCTGCCCACAATGCCTCCGGTCGATCCTCCAGCCAGTCACGACGCCCGCTCAGACAGGCTCGTGATCTCCTGATTATGCCTGTGAAGTGCGGGTCCCTCACCACACTGAGTCAAAGACTGAAAGTCCGCCTAAGGGCATAAGACAAAGGCCCGCTCCACTTCTGGTCAATGTCCCACGGCTTGCGTCATTCCCCGTAGTTCCATCTACGAGTGTGGGCCCCCGATCCCTCTGATGAGCTATGCTGGTGCCCTCAGTCAACACCACTCCACTAAGGTCCGCTCTGCCCCTCCAGTCGGTGTGTGCTAGTAGTCCATTAGCTGAAGCGGTGGCCTCCACAGTCAGGCCCCAGCCCAGTAGTTGCTCTCACCTCTGGGGCATCAAAATTCACATCCGGGCGCCTGCTGCCGTCCCAGCTCACAGCCGAGGCCCTCACAGCCTCTGCGGTTTTTGCTGACTGCACCCGCACCTCCTGAGGCGGAAGCCGGGAGGCTGTGCCATTTGTATTGTGTTACTGATTTTACCTGTTTTTAAAACTGAAACTTACTGCAATATCGCCACTTTCCCTTTTTTGTGGAAACTTGAAGGTATTCAGTGGGCTATAATCTCCACTTCGCTCCCCCTCTCTCCCGCTGCCCTGGACCACTCCCAGCCGAGTATTGACGCTGTGGAGCTGGTCCCGGGCACAGAATAGCGGCGGCCATCTTGGGTGTGGGTTGGGCTTGACAGCGCTCTAGTGGAGCATAAAAGGGGATGTCTATGTCTTCGCGCAGCGGGCGCGCCCGACTCGCGCCGGAGTCGCACCAGAGTCAGGCCCGTCTACGCCCGTCCACGCCAGGACGGGCCAAGGGACACTGGTCCCGGTTCCGCCTACTGCAGTCCCAGTCCATAGCGGTGATAGCTACATCTACACCAGTAAAGAACTAAAACTGCTTAACCATCATTCCCCTGTACAGTGCACAACGTGCGTACTGCCTGTTCATAATTTTAAATGTACCCATTGTGGTTTCACCATGGGTAAAATGTCAAGGTGTAATCAACTGAACGCGCTACATAAGCGGGGTAAATCGAAAGGCAGAACCAGGGCTAGTAAAATCCCCTTCTCCCCCTTAAAACTGCAGTTCTGGAGTGTGAACTGTAGATCACTCCCAAAACATAAGACCAACATCTACGATTTCATATTAGATGAAAATCTCGACGCCATGTTCCTTACTGAAACTTGGCTTCAAGCTTGTTCAGGGCCTGATATTGCTATGGCAATTCCCGATTTATATAAACTGATCAAAATTGACAGAGACACTGGTAAAGGGGGTAGCATTGCGATTATTTTTAAGTCAAATTATACATGCACTCTCGATGCCTTCTCCCTGCCTGGATGTGAAGCCGGACTATTTAAGCTCGCTACTAGCCCCCGGTTTACTCTATCCGGTCTCCTGATTTACCGTCCCCCTGGCAACGCCACTACCTGGTTGACTTCACTCCCTGACGTTATTGCCCCTCTTTCTCTGAAAGCTGCCAATTTTTCTATTCTTGGCGACTTAAACCTCCACTTGGAAGATGGTCAATGCAATGTCAGTAAATTGTTTTTATCTGAATTGGAAGCCTTAAATATTTCATTATGCAATTCTGGGCCAACACATTCTGCTGGGCATTTACTAGACCCTGTTCTTTCTAATCTTCCTTTTGAATGTTCTTTCCCTGCCCGTCCTCTGGAATGGTCAGACCATTCTGCCGTCCACTTTGTCTTATCTCAGACTGGAAATGAAAAAAAAAGCAACAGTAAGGATGTGTTTATACGTCGTTGGCATAAACTTAACATCTCCGACTTTAACACACGTTTATCGAACACTCTTCCTAACATCAACACATCCACATCTGAATTAAACTCTGAAGTATCCAAATGGCTGCACTCTGCCATTGAAGAACTTCTTCCTTTAACACGAAAAAATTCCTCATCTCATCGACCTCCTGCGCCTTGGTATTCTGATGATCTTAAGCGCATGAAAACTAGCTGTAAGATCTCCGAGAGGAAATGGAGACGCTCCTACTCTGCCTCCCGTAAAACAGCCTATAAGGAAGCCCTTAGGGACTACCACCATCATTGTAGAATAGCCAGAGCTGCCTATGTTTCAAAGACAATAACCAATGCGAAAAACTGTCCCCGTACTCTCTTTTCGGTTGTGAAGAGATTAACTGGAGCTGATACGATACCAGCATCTCCCGAACTGGATGAGGCTCAATGCAATTCGGTGGCGAACTTTTTTATATCTAAAGTAGAGCGCATCTACGATTCGTTAAATACTTCAACATCTTTTGATACCTCTCTGCCTGACCCTACTTCCACGTCGGACCCTTCTCTCCTTTTAGGGACGAAACTTGCTAACGACGCCTCTTTTTCCCACTGCTTAAATAGCATCAAATCTGGCTCCCCGCAGGATCCTGTACCCGCTAAGATCCTAAAATTACTTGATCTCAGCCCACGTCAAGTGCTAATGCAACTCCTTAATTCCTCATTACTTGAGTCATATGTCCCTCAGGAGTGGAAGCATGCAATGATAATTCCGCTATTAAAAAAGGCTGGAGCGGATATTACCAACTTATCCAATTTTAGACCAATCTCATTGCTCCCCACTCTATCAAAAATTTTAGAAAGGCATATAAACACACAATTGACACTTTTCGTGGAGAGCTCGGGTTTTCTACATCCGTCCCAATCCGGCTTTAGAGCGCATCACTCAACTGAAAGCACCCTCCTAGGAGTCACCGAGAGTCTGCGTCACAGTGTCGATCGCGGAGAAACATCAGCCTTGATCCTTCTTGATCTTAGTGCGGCGTTCGACACTGTGTCTCATTCCATCCTCCTCGCGACTCTCCGGTCCCTGGGAGTAGAGGGTTTGGCGCTAGCCTGGATAGCTTCCTTTTTAAAAGATCGCACCTTTCAGGTGTTTTCTGCCTCCGCCTCTTCTACAACCTATCCTTCGGCGTATGGTGTTCCCCAGGGGTCGATACTCAGCCCCTTACTATTCAATATTTACGTAAGACCTTTAGCTACCATTGTGGAGGAAGCTGGCCTCACATTATTTTCCTACGCCGATGACTCTCAGATCATTTTTTCTCTTTCCAACAAAGAGTATAATAACACCTCTGCTCTGAAAGAAGGTCTGATCCGTGTCTCCAAATGGATGAAGTGAAACTTTTTGAAGCTCAACGGTGATAAAACCGAGGTAGTAATACTAGGTAAAAACAAGGATCTTTGGGGCCCCCATCATTGGCCAGATGATATGGGACCAATTCCGCAACCTGTAACTGCAGTTCGCAATCTTGAGTTCATCATTGATGAGAAACTTACAATGAGACAGCAGGCTGTAAAGGTAGCCTCTATCTGTTTTGCCACCTTGAAATGGCTCCAGAAGATTTTGTGGATGTTGCCCCCTCCTACACAAAGAACGGTAGTCCAGGCGTTGGTTGTTTCCCGCCTGGACTATGGCAACGTCCTATACCTTGGAGCCGACCTAACAACTACAAAAAAAACTTCAGGTTGTGCAAAACGCTGCTGCCCGCCTGCTTTGTAATGTTCCTAGGAGAATTTCCGCTTCCACTGCACTCAGAGACCTTCACTGGCTTAAGATCTCTAACAGAATCAAATTTAAAGCCCTGTGTTACATCTTTAAAATTAAACATGCCTCAGCCCCAAAATATCTTCATGACCTTATTCATGCTTATAAACCCAATCGTACTTTGAGATCATCTTTGCATGGGGACTTTTCTGTTCCCAGATTTAGACTAGTAAAGATGGGAGGCCGCTCCTTTGCCTACCTAGGTCCTCGATTATGGAATGTTCTTCCTGTGACCCTAAAAACAGAAACCAATCTTCTTCGTTTCCGCAAGGGACTTAAAACCTGGCTTTTCCAGCAGTAATTTGTGGTTCAGGAACAACAGCTTGACACTTTTTTGTTTGTTTTTTCTTCTCCTGTTTGTCCCCCAGCGCCGGGAAACCCATTGCGGGTAGCTGTGCGCTCTAGAAGTTAAGTAAATAAATAAATAAATAAATAAATTCCCCGCTGCACCGTCGCAGGGAGTGCAGGGCAAGTCCCTCTCCGGCCCAGATGCCGCGGGTCCTCTAGGGCATCAGGTCGTGCCGCAGCGTGGGTAATCGCCTCCGGCCGCCACTGGGCCCAGCAACCGCTTCTCGCCGGCAGTCCCAAAATGGCAGCCAGGTCCGCTCACGTTGGCTCGATCGGGGGCAGCAAGCCAGTACCTCGATGAGGTCGCTCCAATCTCCTCCAGGAATCCTAGCTGCGACAGAGAACCCAGGTCACCTCTCCGGTTGCCCTCTCCAGCTCAGCAGGTTGTGGGGAATGCAGGGCGCCTCTACAGACAATACAACCCCCTCAGAGGGCGTCGTTCAGCAGATCTTGCTGCGTCTAGCGCTCCAGTTGTTCCTCCGAGTGCACAGGCAAGGAGAGCGGATCTCGCTCTCTGGAGTCCCACAGTATTGGAGCAACTGTCCCATCAGCTCCTCGATCAGTGTTAACGCCAGGCCGCCGCGGCCGGCGCCATTTTGTAAAGTGCGGTCCGGACTCTCCACTTCACTCGGGCCTTAAAACACAACGGTAGCTCGATTGTGCTCAGGATCGCGGCCCGCGGTTCCCCGGGCCAATGTTGTCAGTTTCAAGCCCTTGATCCCCATCCGACGGCTCTCAGTTCAGGATAAACGGTGGGGTCGGCACGGAGCTCCGGGCTCACGCGTCCGTCTCCATCGGCTCCGTAGCCACGCCCCCACTTCACCGTACTGTTGTGGGCGGAATCAAAATGTGAATGACAGTTGAACAGACAACAGCTGAAGAGGCCTCTCTCAAAGCCCCTGGTTGTATGTATATATATTTATTATGATTTGTTTTTTTTTATATGAGGTTTGTCAGACAACTCTGAGAGACAATAAAGTGCCTCTCAGCCAGACCTAAAAGGGCTGATGAGGTTGATGATGTACCTGAAGAGGGTGTTGCCAAAATGGGCTCATGACACTGTGAAGGCTATATCAAAGTTTCTGTGCGCAGTCAGTTGATATGGAAAAGCTTCAAGTTCTAGTATCACCAGGAATGCAAGGTTTCTTTTTACTCTCAAGCAAAAATGTAATAACTAGTTCTGAATTCCTGATTTCATTAAAATAGAAAATTAAACAATACTTGCTCTTCCTTTAAAGGTGAAGAAGGCAATGTAGTGGCAATAAAAAAACGCTATATCTCTCTCTCCTTGGTCCATAAGGCCTTGTTCAGTGACCGGTCCTCTGGTCTGAGTTAGAAATTTCAGCCTACACAAGTCTTAAGGTCTATGCATACCTACCTTGTTGTGGTTCCTAATTTTACACATATAACTATTAGGGGAAGAGCTTTTCCTGTGGCTGCTGGAATGCGTTACCAGCAAAGATAAGAAGTACTACTGAAATTCTTTGTCACAGGAAAGCTCTGAAAATCTGCTATTATCTAGATACAATTGAAGACCACTTCTGGTTTCCATTTTTCATTCTTGGCTATTACTGATCTAAAAGTTCAGCTCCAAGATACCTGTTGGTGATAGTCACGATATAGAAATTCACTTCAATAAATAAAGTTAATAAATAGATGTTATTTCCCAGAAAGCCATTTATTAAAATATGATTTCATCACATTCCTGTCAAAAATAGTATAGATTATATGTAGTCCCTTACAGGTCAATGAAGGGGGGGGGGGGTGTGTGTGTGTGTGTGTGTGTGTGTGTGTGTGTGTGTCTGTCTGTCTGTCTGTGTCTACTTGTGTTTCCCAAGAAGTGTGTTGGGAAATTGTAGGACTCTTTGTGTGGGACTGTGGGAACTTCTGTGGGCAGTTTGCAGGATGAGTGTGTCTCTGTGGTTTTTGCATGTCCAGGACTGCTGGGCTCCGTGTGTGGCAGAGCCCTGTATGGGGTAAGGATGGATGTTGCAGAGCTGTATGTGGTTGATATTTGGCCCATGTGTGTGAGGTTACAGTGCCCGGTGTAGGTTCAGTTGTGGAGCCTTGAATGTGGTGGGAACTGGAAGCCGTCTGTGCATGGTCTGTAGGGCACTTTAGTCATCATTCCCAGGGCCCTATGAGCATGATATCAGTGCCCCTTTTGCGGGTGTCCAGGGTTAGAGGGGTCACCTTGGAAGAGAAGTGCAAGGGGGGGGGGGGGAAGTGCCATGTGGACAGTTGCTAGATCCTTTTGTTTGTTTTTGTAGGGTCATTTTAGGTTCCATGTGTAAACGATTAGCTGGTCCACATGTATGTGTAGCATGGAAGGGTATAGGGCCATGCACCGGTTGAAAATGCCATGGCCTGTGTCACTAAATGTCTAACCTAACTAACCTTAAATTCCTACCTAACTCACAAGATCTGGTATTTCCCTTAGGCTGGAACAAGTGACACCAGTGGTGACCTGTCTATTCCTCGAGTCCTCCGTTGTCTCTCTTGTGGTAAGTTTTATCTGCCCATCCCCAAACTGTCTCTTAAATCTTCATCTGTTGCTAACACCTCAGGACCACCTGCAGTCTGTAGGTCCTCAGTGATATCGCCACTTCTGCAGCTACTATTCTCTCCTTTGAGCCATCTGTACTGTCTATGATGTTTGATCTCCATTGAGCGCCTTCTCCTTCAAGCCGTGCTCTGGGCTGTTTCAGTTGTTTTGTTCGCCCTTAGTTGTCAGGGTATGCCCAGTGATGGGTCCCTTGCTCACTTTGCCACCAGATTCATGCTAGCCTGGCTGATGAGGGGTGTTACCCCAAAACCGGTCCCACGATGCTTGTTTCTGGTCCAGGGAGGACCTGGCTTTGCAGTTCAGGTGGACTGTTCCCATGAGGAACAGGGTCAAGACTGATTTGCATATAGCTGGGTCTGAACTGGGGTGGCAAAGTGAGCTAAAGAATGATGATGGATTCAACCCATATCTGTGACTGGGGGTTCAATGTCTGAAATGTTTTAGTGATACGTCCTTCATCTCCTAGTGTTTGCTCTGCTGCAGTTGTTGCCATCTTTCCTGAGACTTTAGCCTTGTCTCAAGTCTTCTTTGATATCTAAGCTCACCTTCCCTGATCCTTCTGTCTATAGGCCTTCAATTATGTATAAACTCACTTAGTACCCTGTCTTCACAGCTCCTCACAATCTCTTAGATTGTTTAGATGTCTGAAGTGATATACCTATTACTTTCTTCCATGTGCTACTGTAGTTGGAACTCTCTTCACTGAGCCACTCACTGTCTTCCATGGTTCTGAGGTTATAAGACACCAGCAGCTCATACATTCTAGGTCTTGACACTAAAGGTTTTTGTTCTTTCTCCTTCCCGTAGTGTGCTGCAGGCCTTCTTCTGGTTCAGCTTCTGCAAAATGGAGCCGAACTGCTGCTCAAAATCCCTGATGCACTGGATGCTGCCAAAAATGTATTTAACTCACCGGCTGAGGTAAGGGAGATAGAGGTAAGCATGAACCACATGATAGAGGTTTGTTGACAGTCTTGTTTACCTCTTGCACCATAATCCTAGTCTGTCTTTTCTGTAAACCTGGATGGAACAGCGATTGCAAAACAATAGAATTTGCCAATATAATACACACTCCTTTCCTCAGCTCTGGATAACGCAGGTTTTATTGGTCCTGTCTCAATCACTCTAAATACCAGACATACAGAAGATTTTGTTATTAAAGCAGTTTTATCCACAAAGTCATAATAAAACATAACACAATTGTTAACAAAAAAGTAGTAGAAACAATGAAGAAAAAGAGATAACATGCTTCAGGTCAAGTGCATGATGAGCCAGTTTATATTCCAAGGTGCTGCACAAGTAAAATGTTCACGGGATGGAGCAGGAGTGCGGTACTTCAGCAGCAATCTCGCACCGAGAGAGCTCTTTCTTGGCTACGTTGGTCCTCAGATTTACCAAAAGCAGATTATTTGCTTGCTGTTTCAGTAGTCCACTGTAAGTCGGTTCTGCAACCCTTCTAAGGGGCTTGAATCAATTGAGTCAGTGGCAGAGGGTCTTCTCCTACATCGCGGCCAAGACCTGGAACGAACTCCCGATCTACCTCAGATGCGCCCCCTCCCTGAACACCTTCAGGAAAACGCTCAAGATCTGGCTCTTCGACTGAACGGAGCTGCTTACACCCCCCCTCCCCCCACGCCCCACCCCCCAAGCACCTTGAGACCCTCATGGGTGAGTAGCGTGCTTAAAATACCCTGATTGATTGAATGGGTTTAAACGTCCCCCCCGCCAGTCACTCTCTGCTTCTTGTGAGCATATTGGGGAAAAGAAGATCCCTTCCTATTCAGCTTTGCCCACAGGTCCCATTACTCTGCAACAATGATTTAATAATGCCTGGCTTAAGGTCAGAGCTGTGGCATCACATGCAACCCTAGACCAGAGACCTGACCAGAGCACTGAGTGTCTTTCCCTCTTAGTATTCCAAGGGATGAACCAGCAATTAGATGGCCCTTCTTAATACACTGAATGTACAGGTCTGGCTTAATCATATACTTGTCAGTATTAATGAGCACAGATCATAAATAAACAAAAAATGGTGTGGGGTCCTTAATAAACTGTGCCTTCTGTACTTCAAGCTCTGACACTCTGCCAAAGTAAATAATCTGACATTCTGCAAGCAGTTTAAGCACAGTGGTAGTGGAGAACAGTCTGAATATAGCAATAGCGCAGCCTGCAAAATGGCTCAGCGAGCTAAACAGTAGCAGTTGACATCTACTGCAATCTACATCTAGTGTTTGAATCCCAGCAAGCACAAATCACCTCCAATCTTCCAAGGTTGTTAAATGTAGTTAATACAGAGTCTAAGATCCACTAACAAGTTGACCCTTTTTGTCTGTGAGCATAGTCCATGATCACCCCTGATGAATAGCAGAGGTAGATGCTCTGCGCATAGCAACAGTAGAAGAAGCCTGAGTGCAGTGATAAACCTGTTCTGCGGCAGGAAGACCGTCTGAACAGAGTGCGATATCAACATGCCCAGAGCTATTCTACACTTTCTTGTGCCACAGACCATCAGGGAAAGTTTGGCAATGGCATCCATGGGTTTCTTCACTCTATGTGCACTCATTGATGAGGCTGACATTTGCTGTCAGCAGGGCATATCACATGCCCATGAAAAGACACCAGCTACAAGCACTTCTAAGACTGTACCTTTCCTCAAATCTGGATTCATAGTAGGAAAGAAAAATATTTCTTCAGCATTGGGTTTTTCATATATTCACATGCTTAACTCCTCTCCAGCCTGACAAACTGGCATGATTCAAGAATGTAAATGTATAACAGACACCATAGATAGACATGTGTGTGTCTGTAGCTGTAGATACTCCTGCCGTCTAGTGTTGGGCCCGTATGTTTGCAACTTGTTTTCTTCACGGAAGTCCGAGTCATAGATTGGACTAGAATATCCAAGCACACTGGTATCTACATCAGATTGTTTTCTTTCTTCATCCAGCTTGGACATTTGGGACGCTGCTCCAAGGTTGACTCATTAATGCGCACCTAGTCTTCCTTCTGGGTTCTGTCCCGTGTCCAGCAGCTCCCACTTCCAACCCTGCAAAAAAAACAGCACTCACTCTGCCGACCAAAGCTTCCACTCTCTACACCAGTGATACTTTTTCCAGAAACACAGAATCAGTTTGCTGGACCCCGTGGCTCTAAGAACTCCGTCAATGTGCCAACCAGAATCAGAAAACCAGTTGTTGTGCAATTGGCCCACAACCCACTGAGTAACATTTGAAAAAAGATGTGTATTGGGCTACGAACAAGCCCATAAGACATTACAAGGATACTTCGGGAAACCCCAAGCCCTCTTTCACACAAAGGATACATTTTAAAGATTTTGAAATAGAAATCCTAGTGTGGTGTACACAATGTGGAATGTAACCAAAATAAAGACAAACAAGATGTCAGCAGAAATATTTACTTATAGTGTGAATGAGACAACCCACTCAAACACATTATCTGAGCATTACTGTGCAGGCGTGTTAGCTTGTCCACAGGCTTTAGTTGCCCAAGCTGTCCTGATAACACTAATGAAAACATCTGTATCATCTCGCACCCACGTTTCGGAAAGGAACTGCTTTATAGTTCAATCAGATCATGTGTATTTATAGCCACAAAAGCGATGAATGGAAAATATTACTTACCCTGTAACCATCTGTATACAGTGTAGATTGTTTCTTGGGGGAATGTGGCCTAGTTGCTAGAGCTGCCAACCTTAGAAACTTTGAGCCTGGCTGAACATCATGTGATTCTGGAGAAATCGCTTTGGGGCTGATTTAGAGTTTGGTGCGCAGAGGGTACGCCGTCGGGATGACGAAGGATGTGCCTTCACAATCCAGAGGGACCTCTACCCACCAAATCTAGAGTTGTCTGGCAGCCCTACAGACAAATTGCACATCGGCAGGAACCACTGATAAGGCGGTTCCTATCAAGTGTTGTGGCAAACATTGCAGTACTCCGGGACATGGTCCCCATTGAAATGCATTGTAGCGAAATTCTGTTTTTGAGGATTACAAAAAGGAACACATGTGATGGGTGATAGCCGATTTGAGTTACAATGTATTTTTTGTTTGTTGGTGGTACCATACTAATTTTTACCTGGTGAAAAATGCTGATCCTCTGTTGGAATTTGATGAACCATGTTCGAGAGAAAACAGTTTTCTCTCATGATTTTCACATAGAGGTCATGGAAGGTACTCAATCATTATAAGTTCACACTTTCTTTCTCAGATGTGTGATATTCTGAGTAAAACATGTATTTCCAACACCAGCAGTATGTATCTGTCAGCTAACTTGCATGTGAATCTACAGTCTGTCAGTTAACTCGCCATTGTTCTACTGCGGCTTCACTACAGGGTTCTAATGAACAACTAGAGGGCTAACATTCTGTGTGTGTGTATAACAAAGGTGTGGTACGCCTAAACTTCATCTTAATAGAATCAAAGCTGTATAACTGAAAGCATTTCCTGAAAAGGTTACTTCAGTAAATGAAGAAATGAGGGTTTTCTTTTGTCATATATATCATGGGGAGGGAGGAATGGGTTTTTAGTCATTTGAGGCATAATGTATTTTTGAAAGGGCTAAAATAGTTAAAGAGGAAGATGTTTGCATAAGTACAGCATCCCCTTTCCAATTCTGTTTACTCATGATACCCATCTTCTTAGTCGCTTAACAGCTACCTTATTTTAGAATGGTACACATTTTGATAGATAAACGTGTGGCGCAGTGTTGTTTATGCGCCCACAGAGGGACTCCTATGGAGAAGTCCCCAGTGGGTAATCCCTGCTGCACGTGGGCAGAAGCTGTGCACAGTACAGGTTGGGTGCAGGGACTGGCCTTTAGGCCAGGTGCTGTGGCCAACCCCCACTGTGCATTGCCAGAGGCCATGCAATGCATGGACTGGGTGCCAGTGGAGGCTTGGTCACATGGCTTGACTATGAGGCCAGCCCCTGCAGTCAACCCCTGCTGTGCACCATTTAAGGCCTTGCACAGCGGGCGTTGGGTGATCTTGGAGGGTTGGCCCCTGGGCCAATTTAGAATATAATCCAACAACCCCAATAATTCACTTGAAAAAAAAACAAAGGTTAAAGTGACATTCTAGACCGCTGTTGAAATGAGAACAGAACTAGCGTTAAAACCCCTAAAAACATTGAAATACACCAGTTATAATTTAGTCATTTAACTATAACTTGTGTCCCGATCATGGACTGCTAATGGCCCTATACATTACATCACTTACATGATTTCAGTGATGACATCACTATATCTATAATTCGTATGGATTTATGATCTCTTCTCTTGCCATGTATTTGCCTTTCCTCACTGTCCCCTCCTCATTACCACTTTTCCTGACAGTATTTTCTCTTTCTACATCACTCCCTCTCTCCCTTGTTTTCTATATCCCTCTCACGTTTATCTCATGCCATTATTGTGCTCCTCTGTCCTTTTACCCTTTTCAATTCCAAATCTTTTTCATTCTCTTGCTTGTTTGATTTTTTTGCTTTCCTGATCTTAGATACCTTTTTCTCTTTTAACGTCACCCCATTACTTATTTTCAGGTGCGGTCGTCACCACCCATGGGCACTGGACTATTTGATGGAATTGTACTACTCTTGCTGCAGCTACTTGGTGAGGTACGGTTAGCAGAAAACATATACAGGTTTATTGGGTCTCCTGTCATTTTCTGTTTGTGTTTCTCTCTGTTCTTTGTCTTTCTGTTGCATCTTTTATTCTCTAGTCTCCATTGGGTCTTTTGTATTTTGGATCTCTGTTTATTGTGACTCTACCCTCTTGCTTTGCAGTGACTATCATTCATGGTGCTTTTAGTTGGATCTACTTCTCTCGAGGTGTTTGTTTTTTGTCTCATCTCCTGGATAGCTCTTGGGCAGGTGACTTTCTCTCTGTCTGTCAGTTGGATCTCTTACCTCTGTCTTTTGTTTGGGTCTCTTTATTTCTCTGGGTTTTGTCCCTATTTCAAATGTGTCTCTGGGTTATACTTAGTTTATTTTGGTGGCATCTTTCTTTCTTTATTGTCAATGTATTTGTGTGTGTTGGGAGGGCCAGAAATGTTGGCTAGGAATATACTCCAAAGAGTCCTTTACCACTTTATAATCCTGTATTTTTTGTGGGTTGTCGGCCTCGGTTTTCCAAGTCTTTTCCCCATCTGTCTGTGAAATATTTTGTCTGCTTGATGTGATAATATCGTTTGTCTTTTTGAACTCTATCAGGATGTCACTGTGGAACTACAGTTGTAGGTCAAGCAAAAGGTCAGATCTTCACCTTTTTGCCATCTGTCTTCAGCCTTCTACAAAGTATATACAGCTGGTAGTAAATCCTCATGGACAACACCGAATTCTTTCATCAATATCTACTTTTATGACTTTTTATGTCCAGTTATATGGCTGCTGTTATGTGTTACTAGGATAGGATCTACATCAGAAATAATTTAGCTACTCTCACAAAAAGCATACGCTTGAGTGTAAGGGTTTTTCCCTTGGGCTTCCACTCTGCTCTATGCTTAGTGTCGGAGGCACTTGGCAGACTATTTTCATATGGCATCCCACCACCAAATGCGGTGATGTCCCATTCTTTGTTACCATCATTCCTCCCCTTTCATGTTCTAATTTTGCTGCCTTTATTACTAGGATGTGGAGATCTCCGTTTTTTTCCTAAGATGGTGGTTTTACCCAGTTATGTCAGTACCCGTTTTCAGCTCTGTGATTGCACTATAATTCCTGGATTATAGCCTATATCAAAGTACTGCAGGAGAGCAATACATGGAAGTGAGAACCGCATTACAAGTCAAGAACATGCACTGCCTTGTTGTTTTGGTACCCTCATTTGTACAACTGTTGCTGTTTCAGCAGATCAGCATCTTAGAAGGACCTATGCTTCAACCACTTTTATACCGGTGTTCTTAAGTCGACTTGTTTCTTCTTGCACTCCGACTGTCTGCAGCTACCATTCTATTTGGGAGTTCCCCTCCCTTGTCATCCTTTACGAAGACTGCTTACCTGCTAAACTCTTGGCAGACCTAACCAAGCTGTTGCTATCTTATCCTGTTGGCAACTTTGGAAATCTCATTCAAGGTTGGCCCTATCTATAAGCACAGACGAAGACACCTGCCATCGCCCTTGCACAATCATTGTTTGTAGTTGAGTGCCTTTGTTCCCAGACTCATCAACGGGTTTCGTTAGCTTCTTTTATAGTTCCTATGTGTGTCATGTACTCTATTCAAATTTGAAACATTTACACACTTCTTAGATTATACCTGCCTTGGTTTCCCTTTTTTGGGGAGGAAACGTGTTTGCTTCCTTGCCTGACTGATACCTGTCTTCTGATTTTCTGAAGCATTTCTTCATGTGTCATCTAAATCCATTTTCATTGGCCTTTAAATTAGGCTACTCAAGGGTGCCTCCTGTGGTCCCAGCACCCTTCCCTGTCTTTGATTAATCACATAATTATGCTTAGTCCTCTGAACGTTGCTTGGAAGAGTAGGAACGCATGTAAGCTAATGATGATTTAGCGCAGCCTGCAGACTCCAAAGCATACACTGAATTACATCTGTGTTGCTGTGCATTCTTGGAACACGTGGGCATGTTTTTGTCTTCTCCTTATGAGCAACCATATTTATAGTGAACCACAAAAGCATGATAGAATTTCTGCAGTTGGTTTATTTAAAGCGTTTCAGAAATTAATGCCTGTTTATGAAACACAAAAGTGGTAGACCACAACCACATCGAATTTCCTGTGCGAATGCTTTTACTAGAAGAATCCACTCCCAACAAAATTAATTTCAGTATCAAAGTGGCAGATTTTGTAAAAGGTCAGCAAAACAAAAAATTCAAGCACCTCTTGAATTCTTACAATGCTACAGTACCATCTGAGATCTCCTGTGCTGCATTCAGGAACATATCTACCAAGCTAATTGAGATAATTATCTGATGAATAGAACAAACACAGACCTTATCATGCATTACATGTTTAAAAGAGTTTCATGTTTTTAAGTCATTTTCTGTGGTCAGGCTGAAAATTCCTGGTACATGTTAAGCTGCCACCATTGTTCTGTTTGGGATTCAATGAGCCATATTGTGGAATATCTCCGAAGAGAGAAAAATAGGGATGTTAAATTCAGCCTGCCTGATAAGTTTAGCAAGCGACATTGCAGACATAGCTACTGCAGACATTTGTCATGGAGCCTTTGTGAGGCGCTATGCTTGGCTCAGATTGAAGTCATCGACTTGACAAGCTCACCAACATGTTAGAGATAGCATTCAATTCGTATTGGTCATCAGGTGGATGAGAAAATCCATAAGATAAGATCAGAAGCTGTCAGTTGGGCTAGGGAAGACAAGGAATTTCCTGGCATTCAATTTAGATCTTTCAGCAAAGGTAAACAGCATTTGCACATCCCTTACTTGAAAAGGCATCCGCTAGAGCACGCACAAGAGCAGCATCAGCCCATTCAGAGACAGATGTCTTCTCGAGGAAAGATAGTGGTCGACAGCCTTGCCCTGTGAGAGGAAAGACTCCAACAAAGCAATTACTCCATCATTCTGCCACAAGCACAAGCATCATCGGTGTATTGCCAACCATCTCCCTGCATGGTAGGAAATAACAAAAGACATGGGGTCATGGATGTTGTGCAGAATGGGTACTAGATTAGTTTTTCCAGCTCTCGTCCTCGGATTCCACTGAGAGCCTCAATCCCTGCAGTTTTTGACTGGCTGGTTCAAGAAACCTCAACACTCTTGGAGAAATGTGCAGTGGAACCAGTGCAGGGACTTCAATGGAACAAAGGAGAATACTTGCATTATTCACTTACCAAGAGGAAAAGTCTCAAGCAAGATTCTCATCCATTTTGGATTTAAAGAGAGAACAGGGGATGAAGCAAGCCAAATACAGAATGCTAGCTTCATCAACATTTTCAACATTTTCAGCAAGGTGACAGTATGTGCGTTCTGGTTCGCAGAATGCTTGATTTCATGCACCCTTGAGCTCATGTCACAGATTGTTTCTTAAGAATCAGGATTGACAAACAGGGTAATCAGATTTTGAGAAGCAAGAACGGGACAGGTCAGACATAAAAGTAAGGCTAAAGCCTTTATTCCTATTTCTATATCTCTCCTGTCCCGTTTGTACGTAACTTTGTAAATGTTTCACTATATATAAATATATATATGTATTTGCTAGGCTTGTAAATCTTTTAAATGTGTGTGCATACATTTATTTATTTTTATATATATGTAAATCAAAAAGGAAGCAGAGAACTCTGGGCAGTTTCCCAAGTTTAGGTGGAGAGCAGCTCCTGTACAGAGCACCCTACAAAACCAGCAACACTCTGAATTTGCTCGCCTCAAATGTCTGATTTTCTATCAAAGTTTTCAAGCACAGGATTAGCACAGTGCCATCCACGCCAAGCTGTAAAATGACAAAATCCTTTTACCACTCAAGGCACAGTATTACAGCTTTGGATTGGTAAAATACCATCCAAGCCAACCTGGTGTGAATAAAAGCAACCCCTGACACGTGTTTCACTATCATTACAGCTCTTCAGAGAGTCTTACCTTTGTCCAGACACAAGGAAGCAACCAGCATAAGTCAAAACAATACTCTTTCTGAAATAGAGAGCTGCATAAATTATGCAAAAAAGAAGCGGCGAACTCTGGGTAGTTTCCAAGTTTAGGTGGAGAGAAGCTTCTGTATAGAGCACCCTACTATACCAGCTACACTCTGATAGAAAAGCAGACATTTGAGGTGAGCATACTTCAAGTTTCTATACGTAGGATTAGCACAGTACCATCCACACCAAGATCGAAAGGAACAAAGTCTTTTTCCATTTCTACAAAAATATATATCCCGTGTTCTGACCGCTCGGAGAGACATGCAAAATTCGAAGACCTATGCTGAATGTGAGCACTTGCATATAATCGGAAAAAACACATGGCTGCGAGACTTTATTTCCACTAAAATGATGCAGGTACCAAAGAAAAAAATGCTGAAATAACGCTGTTTGAGGATCAATCATGATTCCATTTGCAATGAACTTACGAACTGTACAATGCATTATGGGGCTAGTATTTCGAATGCCTGGTCATGTGACATTTTGTTTAAAAAAGCAAGCACAACGCACTTTGCATTTGTTAACTTCTTACCTGTGAGCAAGGCGACAGCCGAAACGCGTAAGGTGATGGAAGATTAGTGCTGCTGTCTTCGAAATAAATGCTTTTATCTCCGTGATGGGCCTCGCATCTTTGTTTGGTCACGGCGTGTGTTGGTGAGCTGCTCCATGCTCACTGTTCCGCGAGGCCACCCTGAAGGGTCGGGGGCTCCTTGGGCTTGGAGACTTTGTTTTGCATATATATATATATATATATATATATATATATATATATATATATATATATATTCACTGAAAAAACCATAGGTTTCACACACGTTATAGTTAGGAATTAGCATTTAAAAAACCTTAGAAATTCAGTGAAAAAACCATAGGTTTCACACATGTTATAGTTAGCTGGACATTTTACTCGTAACAAACCAATGAAATTGCCCCGTTATAGTTAGTTCAGCTAACTATAACTCGCGCGCCCGCAATGCACTGCTGATGACGTCACATATTACATCACTCATGACATGGTCAGTGACATCACTCATGACATCACTGATGACATCTCAAATGACATCACTGATGACATCACTGATGACATCATCCAGTGAATGTGTGTTTTTCTGAAAATTAAATATGTTTTATATATGTGTATCTCAAGGTCGATGGAAGAATAAATGGGTATATAAGTGTCTAAATGGATGATTTGTTTTTGAAAAATTGATTGTGTTACTGACTGATTAAGTGTATCTCTCACTTTGTGTATAAGTGGCTGCATGGGTTGGTGAGTAGCTACATGGGTGTCTATATAGGTTATTAGTTGTTTTTTTGAGTATCAGTCTGAGTGTCTGTATGGTACGGTGGGGGGTATTACGTAGTGCATAGATGCATGAATGAGTGACTCACTGTTTGTATGTGTTGAAGACAGCATGTGTGCAGGACTGTATGTGTGGATGAGTGTGTGTATGGGTGTGTTATTGAGTGAATGACTGTCTCAATAGTGTCTTCAGGAGTAACTACATATGTTTTTAACTAGTATATGTGACTATTGGTGTATATATGTGAGTATATGTGAGAGGGAGAGATTGAAAGAGTTCCTGTATGAATAAGTATGTGTTTCTATAAGTGATTGTTTAAAAGACTAAGTATGTGTAAGTTTCCGTAGAAGTAAGTATGGTGGTGTGTGTATTACTGTATATGCAAGTAAATGTATGTTTTATTCTTTATTAGCATGAGTGACTATGTGTGTGAGTAACTCTATGGATGAGTGGCATTGTGTAACAGGATGTATAGATGTATGAGTACATATGATGAGTGAGTACATGTATGAGTGACTGTATAGGACTGTTGGTGAATGAGTGGATGTGTATGTGGATCTTAGAATTACTGAAGAGGTTGTTGTAACTGGTATTGGTATGTCCATTGTTTTGAAATTTTTAGTCTCTATTTTTGAATGTGTGTATCAAAGCTTATATTAAGGTGAGAGGAGGTCTGCCACTCTATCACAAGGATGATGTCATCAGTGATGTCATCAGTGATGTCATTTGAGATGTCATCAGTGATGTCATGAGTGATGTCACTGACCATGTCATGAGTGATGTAATATGTGACGTCATCAGCAGTGCATTGCGGGCGCGCGAGTTATAGTTAGCTGAACTAACTATAACGGGGCAATTTCATTGGTTTGTTACGAGTAAAATGTCCAGCTAACTATAACATGTGTGAAACCTATGGTTTTTTCACTGAATTTCTAAGGTTTTTTAAATGCTAATTCCTAACTATAACGTGTGTGAAACCTATGGTTTTTTCAGTGAATTTCTAAGGTTTTTTAAATGCTAATTCCTAACTATAACGTGTGTGAAACCCATGGTTTTTTCAGTGAATTTGAAAGGTTTTTTAAATGCTAATTCCTAAATATAACGTGTGTGAAACCCATGGTTTTTTCAGTGAATTTGCAAGGTTTTTTAAATGCTTTTTTTTTTTTTTATTCTTCATTTTTTTCAAACATATTTTTAATTTAATTTTCTTATCTTTTATAAAGACTATGCTTAAATTTTTAAAATCCTTAAATATTTTTTTTATATATATTTTTTAAAATAAACATGTAAAATTTATTTCCAGTTTTTTTTTTTTTTTTTTTATTTTTTTTTATAGTACGCGTACCGTAAGCTCACGGTAAGCGTACGGTTTACGCAACGCCCGTAATCTATCTACGCTGCTTGCGTATAGTTCCGTACTTTGCGTAGCCGCGCGTACTGCGCGTGGGACGCGTGCGCGCTTACGCAACACGCGCACGTTACGCGGAAGTGCCGGGGAGTGACTGTTATGCGCATGCGCGCAAGCGCGTGTCTTTTTTACGCGCACGCGTACTTTTTGCCGTAAGCGCACCGTAAGCGCACCGTAAGCGTACGGTAGGTCATGTGATCTTGAAACACAACTTTTGATTGGTTGAAACTACTTTCAGTTCTAGAACTCTCCTACACCACACCCATTCCCCTCATTTCTGCTTGTGATCCCTTGGGAGAAGGAGCTGGTTTGTCTTTGGGATACGATGGCAGAACAGCAGAGCTCTTCTGAGAGTGAGGCTAGCACCAGCAGCACTGTCTTGAGGCAGAGAGCGAGGAAAGTAAAGCCTTCTTACGTTTGGGAGTATTTTACTTTTCCAGAAGGCCAGCAAAAGGTGAATGCACCCTTAGTTACTTGCAAGCTGTGTAAGCGTGTACTTTCTAGAGGTAATCCTAACAGGAAGTATTCCTTTGGGAATCACACCATGAAGAGACACCTCCAGGAAGTACACAGAAGGACACATGGTCATCTTTTTGGAGGTAACTCTTCAGAAAGACGAGCCAGTACATCCACAGCAGCTCAGCCTGGACCATCATCTGCAGGGCAGACTCCTTCTTCTGCAGGTCAGGTGAGCCCTTCATCTGTGGGGGGAGAATCTCCTTTTGCTGGCCCTCTGGAAATTAACCCTCGGTTTGCGAGGGTTGAAGTACGGTGCGCCACTTGTCACGATCTAATTACTTATAGGGAGACCAGTGTTTCCCTGGTGAACAGTAAAATAGATCAGCACACTTGTCGTACCGTCTAATATTCCCAATCTTTCTTTCCTCTGTCCCTGCATGAACACAACGGTTCTTTTAAGAGCCAACCTTATCTTTCATCTTTTTTTTTCTTTTTTTTTAAAAACTTTTTTTTTTTTTTTTTACCGTACGCGTACGGTAAGCGTACCTTTTTTTTATTTTTTAAAAAAAAACACTAAAAATCATTTATCTCATTACAAAGTCCTTGAGAGACTACAATTTTTATTTTTAACTTACCATACTCACTCAAAAAATATTTATTCATTTGTTTTTTTAAAAAATAGTTTTTAAAATGGTTGTAGTTTCCGAAAATTTTCTATATCGATCTGAAAATAAAGAAAAAAGTATTAATATTTTTTATCCATTTTATAATACAATACACATATTTACATTTTTTACAAAAAAATATTTTTGCCTTATTTTTGCTGTTTTCAGAATATATTGCATTTCACTATTAATTGTGAAAGCAATTGCATTCATCATTTTACAGCGGGCAAAAAAAATTAACAATCACAAAGATTGTATTAAAAAAGCCCAGAATGTCTTCTCACTTAAACTTATCATTACAGAAATGCATATTATTCTAAAAAAATATCATCTAAAAACAATACTTTTTTCTTTAAAATACCGTCTGATATGTTTGTTTCAGAAGTATAATCACAATATTATATCTCAAATAACTCCAAAATACATCTGATTTTATTTCCTTTAGGCCAAATAGTATTTTTTTTTTTTTCCTGGAATAAATTTCCAAGGGAAAACCATTAAAATTCTAAAGTTTAATCTGTCCAGATCTCACCAATTCTCTGTAACATTTTGGTTCACGAAAATTTTTTGAATTATTTATTTAGTCCACAATAGAATTGCTTACTTTTCCACATGGCCAAATAGTAATTTTTTAAATCATTTTTGAAAAAATTTCCAATGGCAGTCCAATAGCATTCCATAATTTAAAATGTGCAGAAGTTACCGATTATCTCTAAATTATTGGTTTTTGAAAATTGCATTAAAATTTAAAAAAGTCCACATTACAATTGGTTATCTTTCCTTTAGGCCAAATGATAATTTTAAAAATCTTTTTTCTACAAAATTGCAATGGTAATCCAGTAAAATGGTAAAATTATTTTGTCCAGATCTTGCCAAATCTCTCTAAAATTTAGGTTTCAGGAAGATTAGATAGGAATTTGCTAAATCAAAAGGCAAACGTTGTTTGAAAATCAATTGGGAATCATTACACAGTGTCCAGCCTTTTTCACATTTTAGATAAACTGTGTAATGTCCAGAAGTAACAGTAGGTCCATCATGGAAAATTATTGCAACAGTTACAAAAGTTTTTCCTGAAATTGATAATTGCTGTCCTGTAAACTTCTTTATTAAAGTATCCAATTTTGATCCATCAGCTCTACATCGTTGCATCATTAAAATTACATACTGTCCGTATTCCCTTAAAATTAATGTTGAAAACATGTCAGAATTACACTCACCACATTTCATGCTATGATTAGCATCTTTAACTAATTTTGCAAAAGTGACTGTTTTACTCTCTGGCAATGTCAAATAAATAAACCTTTCATTATCAACAATAGAGCCACATATATTATAACAATTATCACAACTATGTTCCCATTTATAAGAGAGACCAAAAAAAATGTCAATGGGAACTCCTTCTTCTTCCACTACCTGAAGAAAATACATCAAAAATTCGTGTGCATCTTGCTGTTCATTTTGAGAAAACTGTGTTCGTCCTGAACATACATCTAAAAGTTTTCTAATTTCAGTAGCACTTTCTATTTGAGTTTTATCTTTACTCAGCTTTTGAAAAAGGAGACTGAGCTCTGAACAGAATCTTTTTCCCTGATTTACTATTATCTGCTCTTGCAAACTTTCCAGATAAAATGCAACATTCAGCACTACATTAGCGTAGCAGTTGACACCAGAGCTATTTTCAAAATGACATCCTACAACCTGTTCTTCATTTTCCTTATTCTTTTTGCTTGCAATTACATCACTCCTCTTTTTTTTCCTCTTCTCTACATCTTCATTACAGATATTCTCATTTCTCCTTTTACGAGAAACTACACGTTTCTCCAACACAGGATACTGACCTAAATGAGGAGCATAGCTTCTTCTTAATCTATTATACTCCTTTACACAGTTTGTATCAGCACTAACTTTTGAGTCATCAAAGTCTATCATGAATAAACCTGATAATGTTTTGACTCGTGACAAAGCTACATATGCCATACCTTCTTTGAACACAGTTGAACCAATGTTCACAAATGCACAATCTACAGTCAATCCTTGAGACTTGTGGATAGTTACAGCATATGCTAGTGAAAACGGAAACTGCTTCCTACGTACATATAAGTCTTTCACAAGCATGAAACGAACTGAACAACGACAAATGTCTTTAACTTCCTCTATCTGATCAAATTTTATCTGTAAACATTCAATTCCTTCTTTTTTCTGATAATTAATAAAACCCACAACTCTTCCCATCGCTCCATTCACTAAGCCTTTCTCAACATCCAAATTTCTCCTTAAAAACACTCTACAGTTCATGCAAACATAAAGATTTTTTTCTAATCCTGCTGTTTTGGAGATGTTCTTCTCTAGTGAGTCCAATTTATTTTTCAGTTTGCCTGTTACTGTGACTGTAATTCTTCCATCCTCAATTTTGTCCACTGCTTCCAATTTCCTGATGTCTTCCTTTTCCAATTTCAAAAGCTCCTCATTAAATATTGAGCATTCACGTAGAGTTGGCATTAAGCAGATGACACTTTTGTTTTCTGCAATATTCTTGTATATTTTCTCTGCAACTATTTCTTCCTTTGGAAATAAATTATGTAGCAGCCGACTCTGTAATGCTTTTTTCCCAACATCTGTGAGTAGTCCAATCCTGATATCTTTCAGAATACTTCCATATTCTTCATCGTTTGCTTGCCTCATATTAGTTGTAAGTTCCTTGTACTCAAAGAAGGACCAAATATTTGTATTTCCAATGCTTCCCAATGACTTCTTTGTGTCTTCATGTGTCACAGTATTAAACACTGGTTGTCCTTTAACTGGAGTAAGTTGCAAAAGATCCCCAAAAACTATGACGTGTTTTCCACCAAATAACACGTCATAGTCTGTCTTCAAAATTTGCTGCATTCTTAAATGCACAAAGGCAAGCATTAAGTTTGATACCATGCTCACCTCATCAATAATGAGAACTTGCATCTTCTTCAATACTCGTGAAACTTCCAAGGATGCTTCTCCAGTTAGCTTGTTGAATTGTATTTTGTTCTCATGCTCCACTGGTAACATTAGCAAACGATGTAAGGTGATTCCTTTTATGTTATATGCTGCTAACCCAGTTGGAGCAGTAACCACACAAGACAAAGTAGAATCCGTTTTTTGCTTTAGGTAGCTTCTGATGACTTTAATTAGGAAACTTTTTCCAGTGCCAGCTTGTCCGCTTACATACATCCTGATTGGATGAAATGATGTGCATGAGCACTCTTTTTTGATATGTAGAAATCCGTGATCAATTTTGTTTTTGATCTCTTCATAAATTTGTTGCTGCTCTTGATTCAGTTGTCTTTCCAAATTTTCTAAGTCTATAAATTCTGCTTGAGCTTGATTCATAGCCGTTTCCACTTCATTCATGGCTATTGATGCTTCATTTTCAACGATTGGTTGTCCTAGGGGATCTTGACTGTGTGTTCCTGAACTTTGGCTGTCCTGAGAACTGTCTCTAGCTATTTCTGCTGCAATTGTAGTTTCCTGTTCAATTTCTTCATTTAACATTTGCAGATAAGTTGAGAATGTACTGCATTGTATGCTGTCTTTGCAAGCATTAAAAGAATCTTCATAGCTCTGGAATTCTCCCAGTAGTTCATCCTCTGTACGCCATGGTTTAAACAACTGTAAAAGAGCCAAGTAGTAAAATTCTTTCTTGTCGGTAGTGTCGCAACTCAGCTTCCGGTGATTTATCAAACTTCCTTTGGTTTGCTTCACCAAACATCCTTCTTCACCAACAACTTTATATTTTCCACTGTTGATGTCTTCTGCAGCTTTCCGTGAATAAATGTAGTTCTGTAACACTTCATAGAGACACATGTTCTCCAGATGATGACTTCTCTTTGGATAATATGTGTCCAACATGTTTGTTTTCAATATGTCTGTACTTTCTGGGTCATTCTCAGCCAAATATTCAATTTCTCCAACAGATTTCAGTACCCGATTTCTCATTGCTGCAAGGCCTAAACTTGCCCAAATTATTCTTCTTGACTTCGAGTAGAGACTTGCAGAAGATAACCTATCTGAACATTCGTAGGATCCAATTTCTCGATGCGATAACATCTTCAAACTGAAACTGTACAGCTTCTTACTGACAGTCTTCTCGTGAGAAATCTCTTCCCACATTTCCTTCAATTCTGTTTTTTCTGATTTTGTAATGTAAGACGTTACATATCGAGCAACAGCAATGGAATTGTCAGCAACATACTGTATATCCATGTTAGCGTTCCACATGGATAAAATGACTGGGTTGTAGTCATTTATATTTTTTGATTCTTCTTTTCTTTTAAGGTTGTAGGTATTCTTAGGTGATTTTCTTGTGATAGTATGTCTCACAGCTGACATAAAACTGTTGACTCTTCCATTTGTAAGAACAGGTCTAGGAAATCCAAATCGACATTTAGTGTAGTATTTTTCTTTGCTCTTGTATTTCCGTCGACAGTATTTTCCACACCGATGACTTTGGAAACGTAGAACTTGCTCCTTTAACTTGTTCTCTTCTGTGCTTTTAGGTATAGCACATGTTGCATATTCTTCAATGTAAGATAACACTGCTTCATCAGTATCTGTTCCAAACTTTGGGGCATCCTTGATCCACAGCAGCATATGAATATGAGGAGCACCTCTTGCCTGGTACTCTTTTCTCCAAAAGAAATCCACTACTTCTCCAAGGGGTGGATTTTTTTTATTGCAGATGAAGGACATCATAGCCTCAAATCTATGATTGAAATATCTGCAAACATTAACCGGATCCAATGAGCACAGTTCTCCTGCTGTCTTGTATTCGATGTTTTTAATGTTTGAATTGGCCTCTCGTAGAAAATCCAGTAAATCATCCCAAGCGTACTCGGCACAGCTTAGGGTAAGGAACCATGTTGGTGTTCCTAAATTGCGTAACATGCATTTTAGTTCACCATGGCGTCGGTACCAATATTCATTTGTCCCACGCTGACAAGCCATCAGATTGATCAGTTGTGTTTCCAAATGATCATCTCGGTGCTGCACTTTCTCCATAAAATCCTTAGCAGACACATTTTGTAAATGTACTCCACTTTTTAAAATGTGATTTACTGCATAAGACAGTGCAGACAAGTCGCTTTCAAATAAAAGATGGAACAAATAAGGAATACTTTGTCGAAATCTGGGATCTTCAGCATATAGTCTTGTAGTTCGATACTCTGAAGCTGGAATCTGTTCTGGACGTTCATCGTATCGTCCTCCTTTTCCTTTAGGAAACAGCTGGGGAAAACATCGAGCTTCCAAGCTCTCCTCCCATACACTCACGGGATTTCCTTTTGCTTTCTTCATCTGAAAGAGATCAATATTGTCTCCCATAACTTCTTTCGAATGGAGAGGATGTATGCTAAAATGTTCATAAATTTCTTCTTCCTTTGACTTGTCCACTTTTTCAATTTGTCCAGTTGGTGTTTCTGTGTCTCCTTGTAAATCTTCTTCTTCTTCTTCTTCTTCTTCTATATAAATTGATTCATACCATTTGTTATTTTTTTTCAAATACAAATTTGCTCTTTGTACTTTCCGCACATCTACCAGCTCCTGCCAAATCTTCTTATTCTTTGTAGGTACACCATTAACCAGAATAATTAATGGTTCAGTTTCCAAAGTATCCGCATCAATAGTTTCCATATTTTTTTTCAAATCCAAGGGCAAATACACCACTCTACCTTTTAAACCTCTCAGTAAATCTGAAGGAGGTAATTTACCAGTTTTGGGCTCCATACGTACTATGGTCTGGAACGGATGAACACATTGAATGAGTATAGACTCATATGTATTTAATTCAGAAAGTTCAGCAGGAATAGCATCCAATTCTAAATTATTATGTACAGCTCTGGTCGGCATTCTATTTTCCTCTAACTTGTTGTAGCAGTATTTACAAATACGCTGATCTTCACCCAATTCAAAACAATTTTCAAGAAATATATATGTGGCAAAATCCATCCACTTATAATTATCTTCATTTTCACTCTTTCTGTAGAGATCAACATTCCTAGTTTGTTTTCTATAATGAGTTCTGCGGCAACAAATACAAGTAACATTTGGTCTTTCATTAGAGATTATTGCAAATTTTGTTATGTGATCATTAAATGTCTTACTTACACAAGGTTCTACATTCTCTTCCACTTCTGCCTCATTTACTGTGTCCTTCTCTGCACTGTTTTGTTCAGGACCAAAGTAACAAAACTGAATTTCATCAACAACCTTCTCTACATCTGATACCGTTCCTCGGAACAGAGCCCTATTCAATTCATTTAACTTTATTGCTGGACTTTTGGCAAAATACAACCGTCTCACAAACTTTCTCATTTCAGTATGATGAACAGCCAGCATCCTAAAATGATGGAAAACACTATTGCACACTTTTCTAGATAGACAAGCAAGAGAATGACCCTGCAAACCAGTATTCTCTCTCACTCTGCATGGATCCAGACTTTGAAGCACCTTAATCTTTTGTTTTACACTTTTTTTACTATATTCTCTTAGAAACTCTCGAAATCTGTCAATAGATTCCTGACGCACAGTGCAAATACTACTACAATTCCAAGTGTACACTGGGGCTTTAGGACGTCTCCCCATTGCCTCATCTGCCATCACTTGTACCTCATCTCTTGGAACCATTATCTCCTTCTCCATTATGCAACCATTTTTTACTTCGTATGAACGACCTCTGGTGTCAACTGCATGCAGCAAACTATTACTTTGAAAATAGCTCTCTTCATTAAAAAAAGGTTCACTACTTGAACTATGCATCCACTTTCCTAAAAAAACTTTACAAAAGTTTGTTCTGTTCACTACTCTTTTGCTTTTGCTTTGTGATTTCAGTACATTAACCATTTTATCTAATGTACGCATCCTATTCAAAATTAAAATGAATAGTTTCCTTTTTAATTCTAATGCCTTTGCTGCAATGGCTTCAATTTCTTTTTTTCTCTTGTAATATTTTGCCTTTTGCTTATATTTCTTTATATCCTTTATCAAATTGGACATAACTCTTCTCTGAAACATTTTTCTACGTATCTCTTTAAATGCTGTTTTTCTGTTTGTTAAACTTTTCAATTGCAGAAGGTATATTTGCATTAACTAAATTCTCAATTTTTTGCTGTTCTCTATTTTTTGTTACATTTTTCCGAGAACAGACATTTTGTACATTTTTCTTTGTTTTGAATATTTTGTTTAGAAATTGTTTTTTTTGCTTACCAGAAGATTTTTTCTTTTTCCCAACATCAGCATCTTCTACTAACTTTGGTCCTCCAGTTGTCTTCAAATATAGTTTTTTTTTTAGCGTTTTTTGAACTCGAGATTTTGTAGGCATCTTAAATTTTGTTCACTGTTCTTCAGCAATACCTGAAAAAAACTAAAAAAAAAATCCGTTATTGTATTTAAATATATTACTAAATTTCTTTTCACAATAGTCACAAAACGAAATTTCTTTGCCAATTTGAATTCACACAAACTGCTCTTTTTTTTGGGCAAGTGAAAATCTCTTTTACAAACTGTCACATTATGAAACCACTTTTCAGATTTTTTAAAAAGCCCATGTCCACAGTGCTACACTCCACCAAGGGCAACCAGCCTTAGTGATGCTGAATGTATTTGCATTACAGACTTAAACCTGAAAACCCCACTGGCTTGTACATACTGTGCATGACTATACACGGCAAGGACATGGGTGTGTGCTAAGCCTCTGCTTCTTCCCCAAAAAATTCGCTCCCCCTTTCCATCTAATGCAACTGTGAAATCACCAGAGCAAGACGCAATAAATCTCTGTCTATAATTCTTCTATGCACACAGAGTCATGTTTTCACATTAGTGCCAAAACGAAATTTCTTTGCCAATTTCAAAGCACACTTACTGCTCTTTTATTTTTTCAGGGGCAAGTGAAAATCTCTTTTTACAATTTGAAATCACTTTTACAGACTGACACATTATGAATCCACTATTTTTGCTTTATTTAATTGCACGTGTCCAAGCTGTTTTTTTTTCAGACCACCACCATGTGCATTCTCTGTGACTGCCTACACTCCACCAAGGGCAACCAGCCTTAGTGATGCTGAATGTATTTGCATTACAGACTTAAACCTGAAAACCCCACTGGCTTGTACATACTGTGCATGACTATACACGGCAAGGACATGGGTGTGTGCTAAGCCTCTGCTTCTTCCCCCAAAAATTCGCTCCCCCTTTCCATCTAATGCAACTGTGAAATCACCAGAGCAAGACGCAATAAATCTCTGTCTATAATTCTTCTATGCACACAGAGTCATGTTTTCACATTAGTGCCAAAACGAAATTTCTTTGCCAATTTCAAAGCACACTTACTGCTCTTTTATTTTTTCAGGGGCAAGTGAAAATCTCTTTTTACAATTTGAAATCACTTTTACAGACTGACACATTATGAATCCACTATTTTTGCTTTATTTAATTGCACGTGTCCAAGCTGTTTTTTTTTTCAGACCACCACCATGTGCATTCTCTGTGACTGCCTACACTCCACCAAGGGCAACCAGCCTTAGTGATGCTGAATGTATTTGCATTACAGACTTAAACCTGAAAACCCCACTGGCTTGTACATACTGTGCATGACTATACACGGCAAGGACATGGGTGTGTGCTAAGCCTCTGCTTCTTCCCCCAAAAATTCGCTCCCCCTTTCCATCTAATGCAACTGTGAAATCACCAGAGCAAGACGCAATAAATCTCTGTCTATAATTCTTCTATGCACACAGAGTCATGTTTTCACATTAGTGCCAAAACGAAATTTCTTTGCCAATTTCAAAGCACACTTACTGCTCTTTTATTTTTTCAGGGGCAAGTGAAAATCTCTTTTTACAATTTGAAATCACTTTTACAGACTGACACATTATGAAACCACTATTTTTGCTTTATTTAATTGCACGTGTCCAAGCTGTTTTTTTTTTCAGACCACCACCATGTGCATTCTCTGTGACTGCCTACACTCCACCAAGGGCAACCAGCCTTAGTGATGCTGAATGTATTTGCATTACAGACTTAAACCTGAAAACCCCACTGGCTTGTACATACTGTGCATGACTATACACGGCAAGGACATGGGTGTGTGCTAAGCCTCTGCTTCTTCCCCCAAAAATTCGCTCCCCCTTTCCATCTAATGCAACTGTGAAATCACCAGAGCAAGACGCAATAAATCTCTGTCTATAATTCTTCTATGCACACAGAGTCATGTTTTCACATTAGTGCCAAAACGAAATTTCTTTGCCAATTTCAAAGCACACTTACTGCTCTTTTATTTTTTCAGGGGCAAGTGAAAATCTCTTTTTACAATTTGAAATCACTTTTACAGACTGACACATTATGAATCCACTATTTTTGCTTTATTTAATTGCACGTGTCCAAGCTGTTTTTTTTTTCAGACCACCACCATGTGCATTCTCTGTGACTGCCTACACTCCACCAAGGGCAACCAGCCTTAGTGATGCTGAATGTATTTGCATTACAGACTTAAACCTGAAAACCCCACTGGCTTGTACATACTGTGCATGACTATACACGGCAAGGACATGGGTGTGTGCTAAGCCTCTGCTTCTTCCCCCAAAAATTCGCTCCCCCTTTCCATCTAATGCAACTGTGAAATCACCAGAGCAAGACGCAATAAATCTCTGTCTATAATTCTTCTATGCACACAGAGTCATGTTTTCACATTAGTGCCAAAACGAAATTTCTTTGCCAATTTCAAAGCACACTTACTGCTCTTTTATTTTTTCAGGGGCAAGTGAAAATCTCTTTTTACAATTTGAAATCACTTTTACAGACTGACACATTATGAAACCACTATTTTTGCTTTATTTAATTGCACGTGTCCAAGCTGTTTTTTTTTCAGACCACCACCATGTGCATTCTCTGTGACTGCCTACACTCCACCAAGGGCAACCAGCCTTAGTGATGCTGAATGTATTTGCATTACAGACTTAAACCTGAAAACCCCACTGGCTTGTACATACTGTGCATGACTATACACGGCAAGGACATGGGTGTGTGCTAAGCCTCTGCTTCTTCCCCCAAAAATTCGCTCCCCCTTTCCATCTAATGCAACTGTGAAATCACCAGAGCAAGACGCAATAAATCTCTGTCTATAATTCTTCTATGCACACAGAGTCATGTTTTCACATTAGTGCCAAAACGAAATTTCTTTGCCAATTTCAAAGCACACTTACTGCTCTTTTATTTTTTCAGGGGCAAGTGAAAATCTCTTTTTACAATTTGAAATCACTTTTACAGACTGACACATTATGAAACCACTATTTTTGCTTTATTTAATTGCACGTGTCCAAGCTGTTTTTTTTTCAGACCACCACCATGTGCATTCTCTGTGACTGCCTACACTCCACCAAGGGCAACCAGCCTTAGTGATGCTGAATGTATTTGCATTACAGACTTAAACCTGAAAACCCCACTGGCTTGTACATACTGTGCATGACTATACACGGCAAGGACATGGGTGTGTGCTAAGCCTCTGCTTCTTCCCCCAAAAATTCGCTCCCCCTTTCCATCTAATGCAACTGTGAAATCACCAGAGCAAGACGCAATAAATCTCTGTCTATAATTCTTCTATGCACACAGAGTCATGTTTTCACATTAGTGCCAAAACGAAATTTCTTTGCCAATTTCAAAGCACACTTACTGCTCTTTTATTTTTTCAGGGGCAAGTGAAAATCTCTTTTTACAATTTGAAATCACTTTTACAGACTGACACATTATGAAACCACTATTTTTGCTTTATTTAATTGCACGTGTCCAAGCTGTTTTTTTTTCAGACCACCACCATGTGCATTCTCTGTGACTGCCTACACTCCACCAAGGGCAACCAGCCTTAGTGATGCTGAATGTATTTGCATTACAGACTTAAACCTGAAAACCCCACTGGCTTGTACATACTGTGCATGACTATACACGGCAAGGACATGGGTGTGTGCTAAGCCTCTGCTTCTTCCCCCAAAAATTCGCTCCCCCTTTCCATCTAATGCAACTGTGAAATCACCAGAGCAAGACGCAATAAATCTCTGTCTATAATTCTTCTATGCACACAGAGTCATGTTTTCACATTAGTGCCAAAACGAAATTTCTTTGCCAATTTCAAAGCACACTTACTGCTCTTTTATTTTTTCAGGGGCAAGTGAAAATCTCTTTTTACAATTTGAAATCACTTTTACAGACTGACACATTATGAAACCACTATTTTTGCTTTATTTAATTGCACGTGTCCAAGCTGTTTTTTTTTCAGACCACCACCATGTGCATTCTCTGTGACTGCCTACACTCCACCAAGGGCAACCAGCCTTAGTGATGCTGAATGTATTTGCATTACAGACTTAAACCTGAAAACCCCACTGGCTTGTACATACTGTGCATGACTATACACGGCAAGGACATGGGTGTGTGCTAAGCCTCTGCTTCTTCCCCCAAAAATTCGCTCCCCCTTTCCATCTAATGCAACTGTGAAATCACCAGAGCAAGACGCAATAAATCTCTGTCTATAATTCTTCTATGCACACAGAGTCATGTTTTCACATTAGTGCCAAAACGAAATTTCTTTGCCAATTTCAAAGCACACTTACTGCTCTTTTATTTTTTCAGGGGCAAGTGAAAATCTCTTTTTACAATTTGAAATCACTTTTACAGACTGACACATTATGAAACCACTATTTTTGCTTTATTTAATTGCACGTGTCCAAGCTGTTTTTTTTTCAGACCACCACCATGTGCATTCTCTGTGACTGCCTACACTCCACCAAGGGCAACCAGCCTTAGTGATGCTGAATGTATTTGCATTACAGACTTAAACCTGAAAACCCCACTGGCTTGTACATACTGTGCATGACTATACACGGCAAGGACATGGGTGTGTGCTAAGCCTCTGCTTCTTCCCCCAAAAATTCGCTCCCCCTTTCCATCTAATGCAACTGTGAAATCACCAGAGCAAGACGCAATAAATCTCTGTCTATAATTCTTCTATGCACACAGAGTCATGTTTTCACATTAGTGCCAAAACGAAATTTCTTTGCCAATTTCAAAGCACACTTACTGCTCTTTTATTTTTTCAGGGGCAAGTGAAAATCTCTTTTTACAATTTGAAATCACTTTTACAGACTGACACATTATGAAACCACTATTTTTGCTTTATTTAATTGCACGTGTCCAAGCTGTTTTTTTTTCAGACCACCACCATGTGCATTCTCTGTGACTGCCTACACTCCACCAAGGGCAACCAGCCTTAGTGATGCTGAATGTATTTGCATTACAGACTTAAACCTGAAAACCCCACTGGCTTGTACATACTGTGCATGACTATACACGGCAAGGACATGGGTGTGTGCTAAGCCTCTGCTTCTTCCCCCAAAAATTCGCTCCCCCTTTCCATCTAATGCAACTGTGAAATCACCAGAGCAAGACGCAATAAATCTGTCTATAATTCTTCTATGCACACAGAGTCATGTTTTCACATTAGTGCCAAAACGAAATTTCTTTGCCAATTTCAAAGCACACTTACTGCTCTTTTATTTTTTCAGGGGCAAATGTAAATCACTTTTACACACTGACACATTATGAAACCACCATGTGTAACTACAACAAAAACAATTCCCATTTCTATTATTCATTTCTTAAGTTACCACATACATACCCTCTCAAACTGTAAACTCACCTTTAAAATTAGTTAGTTCTGAAAGAAATGTGACACTCAAACAGCAGATTATCAGAGCCAGGATCTCTGTTGTGTTCACCTGTCTCCTCTCAGCAGAACCAGATAATGGCAAACTTTCCCTCTATTTTTCCACACATATACATGTAAGTTTCAAATCTCAGTGCTTCCCCCTTTTTTTTAAATGTAATCACACATTTCTATTGGTTGAAAACCAACCCTTTTCCAAAAGTACCCTGCCCCCAACTTGACTTCTGCCTAGTACCCTTCCCCCAACTTGACTTCTGCCTGCTACCATAGCAACAGCTCATGGAACACTGCTGTGTGCAGTTAGGTCAGAAGTTCGACACACAATGTTTCAATTCCACAGAGCAAGAGTGCTTGACTTTTCAAACCTAACAGCAAATCCATAGTACTGTTCTTTGGTTACACATTTTTTTGTACCAATACAAAACATGCTTCTATTAATTTTCACATACAGCCTAGTTTTTATTCTGGAATGGTTTGAAACAGCCAATCAGTTCTTTTTAATTTGTAAAAAATATGTATGCCTCCATTTCCAAACTGTCTTTCTTTTCTTATTGCCATTCTACTGAAAGACACCTCCTGAGTGCATCCAGTTCTCCTTTGAAGATGTTCACAGTGTGGATTGTAGGGCACAGCTATGTCTTCTGGAGTGAAAAGTATGCAGAGAAAACAGATATGGTGAGAGACCTTGCTTTGCCAAATGTAGACATTAAATGGATTGGTCAGAGAGGGTTAAAGTGGCACCAATTGATGCCATTGGTAAAATCCTTCATTCAAATCCAACACCCTGACCTCATAATAGTGCACTGTGGTGGCAATGACCTAGGCACTTTGACTGGGGTAGGTCTGGAAATGCTTATGAAGGACACCTTTGCACAACTGTTTACACTTTTCCCTAAAACTGCCTTTGTGTTTTCCAACATATGCCAAAGGCAAAAATGGAACTGGTCCAATCATTTCTGTCCGCAGATTGACAAAGCAAGAAAGCACGTCAACAAATCTGTTTCTGCTTTCCTCCGTGACTATGGTATGGGTGCCATTTACCACAACAACTTGCGTTATGACATGCAAGACATTTATAGAGGAGATGGTGTGCACTTCAATGATGAAGGGAACAGAGTCTTCCTCTTGAACCTTAGACTCTGCATCGGTACTTACTTGTAGGTACCACTAAAAAAATGACTTCATAAACACAACAGCTCTTTTTAGAGCTCCCTAATTTCTAAACTCTTAAATCTGCTTTTCATTTATTTATTTTTATTTTTTTTACCGTACGCTTACCGTAAGCTTACCGTACGCGTACCCCGTGATTTTTTTTAAAATCAATAAATGTTTTTTTTGTACTTTTCTGTCCTTCTTTGACCCCCTTACAAATGTTAGGGGGTCTGTAACTCTCCTCATTGCCCCCTTTCCTTGTTTTCACTCTTTTTTTTCAGAGTGAAATACACAAAATGGCGGCCGCCGCTTCCTGGTTTCGGCCGATTCGAATGTTTACTAAGATCTAAGAGCCAATCAGAATCGCGCTCGCGCACGCCACCGTACGCTTACCGTAAGCGTACGGTAAGCGTACCGTAAGCGGGCTCAGATATATATATTGATTTAAAGGCTATTTTCTCAGAATCTACTGAACAGATTTACACCAAACCTACAAAAGGCACTTCCTTGACCTAGGGACTACCCCTCTGCCAAATTTTGAGTAATTCTATTCAGCCATTCGGGCTGTAGCTCGTTCTAAAGGTCCTATGGAAAAATGCATGGGAAAAACGCGTTTTGGGACCCCCCTTTTATCTCAGCCCCCGCTTGACGAATCCCCCCGAGACTTTCAGGGTAGGAGCGGAGCATAGCACCCCACCTATTTTGAGAAATTCGCGAGGATTCGTCGACCGGCGCCAAAGTTATTCAAAATAGAATGTTGAGGTTTTCCTATGGAAACGTGGTCCTAACTATAACTACCTACTGGCGACCGCCAGTAGGTAATATATATATATATATATATATATATATATATATATATATATATATATATATATATCCTACAATGTGCCCTGAAGCAATGAGAGGGGCTTTCAATGAAATAAATAATGCCGGAAATTGCGTGTGAGCCATTGATGTGATGACTAATTAGCAGCCCATGAAGAAGGAGCCTTGAGCTTTGAAACGCGTTGGCGAGATATGCTAAACCTTGGGGCAAAAGACAAGCTGCATTTGAAAGCCGGGAGGCGAGAGAGCTGGGTGTGCCTTCTCATTGCTTCAGGGCACATTGTAGGATATATATATATATATGTATATATATATATGTATATATATATATATATATATATATATATATATATATGCCGAAAATGAAGAGCCCACAGAAGCGACATCCTCTCAAGCTGACACTTTATTAGGTCTGAATGTGGCAGTGCAACTCTTGACCTTACGCGTTTCGGCGCGCATGCGCCTTGTTCACAGGTGAGTTAAATGAAGTCCCAGTGGTCAGTGGCCCATCGATAAGACCACATTACCCAGAATGCACCAATATTCAAATTCAGGAAAATCCTCTGTATTTCACGATGCACTTGGTTGAAAAGTAAAAAGCACAGTGCTGTTTGCTGCCACACACCAAGATTGCTTGCTTGAGATTGAAAATCGCAATCTGTCAGAAAGAGGGAGCACCTCCTTCTCCCTTTCTCTTCGCCAACACCAAATCATCACGGAAGTCCATTTTCGTAGGTGTGGTTAACAAGCGAGTCATGCCCCTCAATTGAATGAACGCCAACTTTCTCCATTTTACCGGGGCCACCAACTCTGCAGGGCAGGCTCTGAAAGCAGGAACGGAGAATCCTGTTAGAAACAATGCCGAAAATGAAGAGCCCACAGAAGCGACATCCTCTCAAGCTGACACTTTATTAGGTCTGAATGTGGCAGTGCAACTCTTGACCTTACGCGTTTCGGCGCGCATGCGCCTTGTTCACAGGTGAGTTAAATGAAGTCCCAGTGGTCAGTGGCCCATCGATAAGACCACATTACCCAGAATGCACCAATATTCAAATTCAGGAAAATCCTCTGTATTTCACGATGCACTTGGTTGAAAAGTAAAAAGCACAGTGCTGTTTGCTGCCACACACAAAGATTGCTTGCTTGAGATTGAAAATCGCAATCTGTCAGAAAGAGGGAGCACCTCCTTCTTCTCCCTTTCTCTTCGCCAACACCAAATCATCACGGAAGTCCATTTTCGTAGGTGTGGTTAACAAGCGAGTCATGCCCCTCAATTGAATGAACGCCAACTTTCTCCATTTTACCGGGGCCACCAACTCTGCAGGGCAGGCTCTGAAAGCAGGAACGGAGAATCCTGTTAGAAACAATGCCGAAAATGAAGAGCCCACAGAAGCGACATCCTCTCAAGCTGACACTTTATTAGGTCTGAATGTGGCAGTGCAACTCTTGACCTTACGCGTTTCGGCGCGCATGCACCTTGTTCACAGGTGAGTTAAATGAAGTCCCAGTGGTCAGTGGCCCATCGATAAGACCACATTACCCAGAATGCACCAATATTCAAATTCAGGAAAATCCTCTGTATTTCACGATGCACTTGGTTGAAAAGTAAAAAGCACAGTGCTGTTTGCTGCCACACACAAAGATTGCTTGCTTGAGATTGAAAATCGCAATCTGTCAGAAAGAGGGAGCACCTCCTTCTTCTCCCTTTCTCTTCGCCAACACCAAATCATCACGGAAGTCCATTTTCGTAGGTGTGGTTAACAAGCGAGTCATGCCCCTCAATTGAATGAACGCCAACTTTCTCCATTTTACCGGGGCCACCAACTCTGCAGGGCAGGCTCTGAAAGCAGGAACGGAGAATCCTGTTAGAAACAATGCCGAAAATGAAGAGCCCACAGAAGCGACATCCTCTCAAGCTGACACTTTATTAGGTCTGAATGTGGCAGTGCAACTCTTGACCTTACGCGTTTCGGCGCGCATGCGCCTTGTTCACAGGTGAGTTAAATGAAGTCCCAGTGGTCAGTGGCCCATCGATAAGACCACATTACCCAGAATGCACCAATATTCAAATTCAGGAAAATCCTCTGTATTTCACGATGCACTTGGTTGAAAAGTAAAAAGCACAGTGCTGTTTGCTGCCACACACAAAGATTGCTTGCTTGAGATTGAAAATCGCAATCTGTCAGAAAGAGGGAGCACCTCCTTCTTCTCCCTTTCTCTTCGCCAACACCAAATCATCACGGAAGTCCATTTTCGTAGGTGTGGTTAACAAGCGAGTCATGCCCCTCAATTGAATGAACGCCAACTTTCTCCATTTTACCGGGGCCACCAACTCTGCAGGGCAGGCTCTGAAAGCAGGAACGGAGAATCCTGTTAGAAACAATGCCGAAAATGAAGAGCCCACAGAAGCGACATCCTCTCAAGCTGACACTTTATTAGGTCTGAATGTGGCAGTGCAACTCTTGACCTTACGCGTTTCGGCGCGCATGCGCCTTGTTCACAGGTGAGTTAAATGAAGTCCCAGTGGTCAGTGGCCCATCGATAAGACCACATTACCCAGAATGCACCAATATTCAAATTCAGGAAAATCCTCTGTATTTCACGATGCACTTGGTTGAAAAGTAAAAAGCACAGTGCTGTTTGCTGCCACACACAAAGATTGCTTGCTTGAGATTGAAAATCGCAATCTGTCAGAAAGAGGGAGCACCTCCTTCTTCTCCCTTTCTCTTCGCCAACACCAAATCATCACGGAAGTCCATTTTCGTAGGTGTGGTTAACAAGCGAGTCATGCCCCTCAATTGAATGAACGCCAACTTTCTCCATTTTACCGGGGCCACCAACTCTGCAGGGCAGGCTCTGAAAGCAGGAACGGAGAATCCTGTTAGAAACAATGCCGAAAATGAAGAGCCCACAGAAGCGACATCCTCTCAAGCTGACACTTTATTAGGTCTGAATGTGGCAATGCAACTCTTGACCTTACGCGTTTCGGCGCGCATGCGCCTTGTTCACAGGTGAGTTAAATGAAGTCCCAGTGGTCAGTGGCCCATCGATAAGACCACATTACCCAGAATGCACCAATATTCAAATTCAGGAAAATCCTCTGTATTTCACGATGCACTTGGTTGAAAAGTAAAAAGCACAGTGCTGTTTGCTGCCACACACAAAGATTGCTTGCTTGAGATTGAAAATCGCAATCTGTCAGAAAGAGGGAGCACCTCCTTCTTCTCCCTTTCTCTTCGCCAACACCAAATCATCACGGAAGTCCATTTTCGTAGGTGTGGTTAACAAGCGAGTCATGCCCCTCAATTGAATGAACGCCAACTTTCTCCATTTTACCGGGGCCACCAACTCTGCAGGGCAGGCTCTGAAAGCAGGAACGGAGAATCCTGTTAGAAACAATGCCGAAAATGAAGAGCCCGCAGAAGCGACATCCTCTCAAGCTGACACTTTATTAGGTCTGAATGTGGCAGTGCAACTCTTGACCTTACGCGTTTCGGCGCGCATGCGCCTTGTTCACAGGTGAGTTAAATGAAGTCCCAGTGGTCAGTGGCCCATCGATAAGACCACATTACCCAGAATGCACCAATATTCAAATTCAGGAAAATCCTCTGTATTTCACGATGCACTTGGTTGAAAAGTAAAAAGCACAGTGCTGTTTGCTGCCACACACAAAGATTGCTTGCTTGAGATTGAAAATCGCAATCTGTCAGAAAGAGGGAGCACCTCCTTCTTCTCCCTTTCTCTTCGCCAACACCAAATCATCACGGAAGTCCATTTTCGTAGGTGTGGTTAACAAGCGAGTCATGCCCCTCAATTGAATGAACGCCAACTTTCTCCATTTTACCGGGGCCACCAACTCTGCAGGGCAGGCTCTGAAAGCAGGAACGGAGAATCCTGTTAGAAACAATGCCGAAAATGAAGAGCCCACAGAAGCGACATCCTCTCAAGCTGACACTTTATTAGGTCTGAATGTGGCAGTGCAACTCTTGACCTTACGCGTTTCGGCGCGCATGCGCCTTGTTCACAGGTGAGTTAAATGAAGTCCCAGTGGTCAGTGGCCCATCGATAAGACCACATTACCCAGAATGCACCAATATTCAAATTCAGGAAAATCCTCTGTATTTCACGATGCACTTGGTTGAAAAGTAAAAAGCACAGTGCTGTTTGCTGCCACACACAAAGATTGCTTGCTTGAGATTGAAAATCGCAATCTGTCAGAAAGAGGGAGCACCTCCTTCTTCTCCCTTTCTCTTCGCCAACACCAAATCATCACGGAAGTCCATTTTCGTAGGTGTGGTTAACAAGCGAGTCATGCCCCTCAATTGAATGAACGCCAACTTTCTCCATTTTACCGGGGCCACCAACTCTGCAGGGCAGGCTCTGAAAGCAGGAACGGAGAATCCTGTTAGAAACAATGCCGAAAATGAAGAGCCCACAGAAGCGACATCCTCTCAAGCTGACACTTTATTAGGTCTGAATGTGGCAGTGCAACTCTTGACCTTACGCGTTTCGGCGCGCATGCGCCTTGTTCACAGGTGAGTTAAATGAAGTCCCAGTGGTCAGTGGCCCATCGATAAGACCACATTACCCAGAATGCACCAATATTCAAATTCAGGAAAATCCTCTGTATTTCACGATGCACTTGGTTGAAAAGTAAAAAGCACAGTGCTGTTTGCTGCCACACACAAAGATTGCTTGCTTGAGATTGAAAATCGCAATCTGTCAGAAAGAGGGAGCACCTCCTTCTTCTCCCTTTCTCTTCGCCAACACCAAATCATCACGGAAGTCCATTTTCGTAGGTGTGGTTAACAAGCGAGTCATGCCCCTCAATTGAATGAACGCCAACTTTCTCCATTTTACCGGGGCCACCAACTCTGCAGGGCAGGCTCTGAAAGCAGGAACGGAGAATCCTGTTAGAAACAATGCCGAAAATGAAGAGCCCACAGAAGCGACATCCTCTCAAGCTGACACTTTATTAGGTCTGAATGTGGCAGTGCAACTCTTGACCTTACGCGTTTCGGCGCGCATGCGCCTTGTTCACAGGTGAGTTAAATGAAGTCCCAGTGGTCAGTGGCCCATCGATAAGACCACATTACCCAGAATGCACCAATATTCAAATTCAGGAAAATCCTCTGTATTTCACGATGCACTTGGTTGAAAAGTAAAAAGCACAGTGCTGTTTGCTGCCACACACAAAGATTGCTTGCTTGAGATTGAAAATCGCAATCTGTCAGAAAGAGGGAGCGCCTCCTTCTTCTCCCTTTCTCTTCGCCAACACCAAATCATCACGGAAGTCCATTTTCGTAGGTGTGGTTAACAAGCGAGTCATGCCCCTCAATTGAATGAACGCCAACTTTCTCCATTTTACCGGGGCCACCAACTCTGCAGGGCAGGCTCTGAAAGCAGGAACGGAGAATCCTGTTAGAAACAATGCCGAAAATGAAGAGCCCACAGAAGCGACATCCTCTCAAGCTGACACTTTATTAGGTCTGAATGTGGCAGTGCAACTCTTGACCTTACGCGTTTCGGCGCGCATGCGCCTTGTTCACAGGTGAGTTAAATGAAGTCCCAGTGGTCAGTGGCCCATCGATAAGACCACATTACCCAGAATGCACCAATATTCAAATTCAGGAAAATCCTCTGTATTTCACGATGCACTTGGTTGAAAAGTAAAAAGCACAGTGCTGTTTGCTGCCACACACAAAGATTGCTTGCTTGAGATTGAAAATCGCAATCTGTCAGAAAGAGGGAGCACCTCCTTCTTCTCCCTTTCTCTTCGCCAACACCAAATCATCACGGAAGTCCATTTTCGTAGGTGTGGTTAACAAGCGAGTCATGCCCCTCAATTGAATGAACGCCAACTTTCTCCATTTTACCGGGGCCACCAACTCTGCAGGGCAGGCTCTGAAAGCAGGAACGGAGAATCCTGTTAGAAACAATGCCGAAAATGAAGAGCCCACAGAAGCGACATCCTCTCAAGCTGACACTTTATTAGGTCTGAATGTGGCAGTGCAACTCTTGACCTTACGCGTTTCGGCGCGCATGCGCCTTGTTCACAGGTGAGTTAAATGAAGTCCCAGTGGTCAGTGGCCCATCGATAAGACCACATTACCCAGAATGCACCAATATTCAAATTCAGGAAAATCCTCTGTATTTCACGATGCACTTGGTTGAAAAGTAAAAAGCACAGTGCTGTTTGCTGCCACACACAAAGATTGCTTGCTTGAGATTGAAAATCGCAATCTGTCAGAAAGAGGGAGCACCTCCTTCTTCTCCCTTTCTCTTCGCCAACACCAAATCATCACGGAAGTCCATTTTCGTAGGTGTGGTTAACAAGCGAGTCATGCCCCTCAATTGAATGAACGCCAACTTTCTCCATTTTACCGGGGCCACCAACTCTGCAGGGCAGGCTCTGAAAGCAGGAACGGAGAATCCTGTTAGAAACAATGCCGAAAATGAAGAGCCCACAGAAGCGACATCCTCTCAAGCTGACACTTTATTAGGTCTGAATGTGGCAGTGCAACTCTTGACCTTACGCGTTTCGGCGCGCATGCGCCTTGTTCACAGGTGAGTTAAATGAAGTCCCAGTGGTCAGTGGCCCATCGATAAGACCACATTACCCAGAATGCACCAATATTCAAATTCAGGAAAATCCTCTGTATTTCACGATGCACTTGGTTGAAAAGTAAAAAGCACAGTGCTGTTTGCTGCCACACACAAAGATTGCTTGCTTGAGATTGAAAATCGCAATCTGTCAGAAAGAGGGAGCACCTCCTTCTTCTCCCTTTCTCTTCGCCAACACCAAATCATCACGGAAGTCCATTTTCGTAGGTGTGGTTAACAAGCGAGTCATGCCCCTCAATTGAATGAACGCCAACTTTCTCCATTTTACCGGGGCCACCAACTCTGCAGGGCAGGCTCTGAAAGCAGGAACGGAGAATCCTGTTAGAAACAATGCCGAAAATGAAGAGCCCACAGAAGCGACATCCTCTCAAGCTGACACTTTATTAGGTCTGAATGTGGCAGTGCAACTCTTGACCTTACGCGTTTCGGCGCGCATGCGCCTTGTTCACAGGTGAGTTAAATGAAGTCCCAGTGGTCAGTGGCCCATCGATAAGACCACATTACCCAGAATGCACCAATATTCAAATTCAGGAAAATCCTCTGTATTTCACGATGCACTTGGTTGAAAAGTAAAAAGCACAGTGCTGTTTGCTGCCACACACAAAGATTGCTTGCTTGAGATTGAAAATCGCAATCTGTCAGAAAGAGGGAGCACCTCCTTCTTCTCCCTTTCTCTTCGCCAACACCAAATCATCACGGAAGTCCATTTTCGTAGGTGTGGTTAACAAGCGAGTCATGCCCCTCAATTGAATGAACGCCAACTTTCTCCATTTTACCGGGGCCACCAACTCTGCAGGGCAGGCTCTGAAAGCAGGAACGGAGAATCCTGTTAGAAACAATGCCGAAAATGAAGAGCCCACAGAAGCGACATCCTCTCAAGCTGACACTTTATTAGGTCTGAATGTGGCAGTGCAACTCTTGACCTTACGCGTTTCGGCGCGCATGCGCCTTGTTCACAGGTGAGTTAAATGAAGTCCCAGTGGTCAGTGGCCCATCGATAAGACCACATTACCCAGAATGCACCAATATTCAAATTCAGGAAAATCCTCTGTATTTCACGATGCACTTGGTTGAAAAGTAAAAAGCACAGTGCTGTTTGCTGCCACACACAAAGATTGCTTGCTTGAGATTGAAAATCGCAATCTGTCAGAAAGAGGGAGCACCTCCTTCTTCTCCCTTTCTCTTCGCCAACACCAAATCATCACGGAAGTCCATTTTCGTAGGTGTGGTTAACAAGCGAGTCATGCCCCTCAATTGAATGAACGCCAACTTTCTCCATTTTACCGGGGCCACCAACTCTGCAGGGCAGGCTCTGAAAGCAGGAACTGAGAATCCTGTTAGAAACAATGCCGAAAATGAAGAGCCCACACTGGGACTTCATTTAACTCACCTGTGAACAAGGCGCATGCGCGCCGAAACGCGTAAGGTCAAGAGTTGCACTGCCACATTCAGACCTAATAAAGTGTCAGCTTGAGAGGATGTCGCTTCTGTGGGCTCTTCATTTTCGGCATTGTTTCTAACAGGATTCTCCGTTCCTGCTTTCAGAGCCTGCCCTGCAGAGTTGGTGGCCCCGGTAAAATGGAGAAAGTTGGCGTTCATTCAATTGAGGGGCATGACTCGCTTGTTAACCACACCTACGAAAATGGACTTCCGTGATGATTTGGTGTTGGCGAAGAGAAAGGGAGAAGAAGGAGGTGCTCCCTCTTTCTGACAGATTGCGATTTTCAATCTCAAGCAAGCAATCTTTGTGTGTGGCAGCAAACAGCACTGTGCTTTTTACTTTTCAACCAAGTGCATCGTGAAATACAGAGGATTTTCCTGAATTTGAATATTGGTGCATTCTGGGTAATGTGGTCTTATCGATGGGCCACTGACCACTGGGACTTCATTTAACTCACCTGTGAACAAGGCGCATGCGCGCCGAAACGCGTAAGGTCAAGAGTTGCACTGCCACATTCAGACCTAATAAAGTGTCAGCTTGAGAGGATGTCGCTTCTGTGGGCTCTTCATTTTCGGCATTGTTTCTAACAGGATTCTCCGTTCCTGCTTTCAGAGCCTGCCCTGCAGAGTTGGTGGCCCCGGTAAAATGGAGAAAGTTGGCGTTCATTCAATTGAGGGGCATGACTCGCTTGTTAACCACACCTACGAAAATGGACTTCCGTGATGATTTGGTGTTGGCGAAGAGAAAGGGAGAAGAAGGAGGTGCTCCCTCTTTCTGACAGATTGCGATTTTCAATCTCAAGCAAGCAATCTTTGTGTGTGGCAGCAAACAGCACTGTGCTTTTTACTTTTCAACCAAGTGCATCGTGAAATACAGAGGATTTTCCTGAATTTGAATATTGGTGCATTCTGGGTAATGTGGTCTTATCGATGGGCCACTGACCACTGGGACTTCATTTAACTCACCTGTGAACAAGGCGCATGCGCGCCGAAACGCGTAAGGTCAAGAGTTGCACTGCCACATTCAGACCTAATAAAGTGTCAGCTTGAGAGGATGTCGCTTCTGTGGGCTCTTCATTTTCGGCATTGTTTCTAACAGGATTCTCCGTTCCTGCTTTCAGAGCCTGCCCTGCAGAGTTGGTGGCCCCGGTAAAATGGAGAAAGTTGGCGTTCATTCAATTGAGGGGCATGACTCGCTTGTTAACCACACCTACGAAAATGGACTTCCGTGATGATTTGGTGTTGGCGAAGAGAAAGGGAGAAGAAGGAGGTGCTCCCTCTTTCTGACAGATTGCGATTTTCAATCTCAAGCAAGCAATCTTTGTGTGTGGCAGCAAACAGCACTGTGCTTTTTACTTTTCAACCAAGTGCATCGTGAAATACAGAGGATTTTCCTGAATTTGAATATTGGTGCATTCTGGGTAATGTGGTCTTATCGATGGGCCACTGACCACTGGGACTTCATTTAACTCACCTGTGAACAAGGCGCATGCGCGCCGAAACGCGTAAGGTCAAGAGTTGCACTGCCACATTCAGACCTAATAAAGTGTCAGCTTGAGAGGATGTCGCTTCTGTGGGCTCTTCATTTTCGGCATTGTTTCTAACAGGATTCTCCGTTCCTGCTTTCAGAGCCTGCCCTGCAGAGTTGGTGGCCCCGGTAAAATGGAGAAAGTTGGCGTTCATTCAATTGAGGGGCATGACTCGCTTGTTAACCACACCTACGAAAATGGACTTCCGTGATGATTTGGTGTTGGCGAAGAGAAAGGGAGAAGAAGGAGGTGCTCCCTCTTTCTGACAGATTGCGATTTTCAATCTCAAGCAAGCAATCTTTGTGTGTGGCAGCAAACAGCACTGTGCTTTTTACTTTTCAACCAAGTGCATCGTGAAATACAGAGGATTTTCCTGAATTTGAATATTGGTGCATTCTGGGTAATGTGGTCTTATCGATGGGCCACTGACCACTGGGACTTCATTTAACTCACCTGTGAACAAGGCGCATGCGCGCCGAAACGCGTAAGGTCAAGAGTTGCACTGCCACATTCAGACCTAATAAAGTGTCAGCTTGAGAGGATGTCGCTTCTGTGGGCTCTTCATTTTCGGCATTGTTTCTAACAGGATTCTCCGTTCCTGCTTTCAGAGCCTGCCCTGCAGAGTTGGTGGCCCCGGTAAAATGGAGAAAGTTGGCGTTCATTCAATTGAGGGGCATGACTCGCTTGTTAACCACACCTACGAAAATGGACTTCCGTGATGATTTGGTGTTGGCGAAGAGAAAGGGAGAAGAAGGAGGTGCTCCCTCTTTCTGACAGATTGCGATTTTCAATCTCAAGCAAGCAATCTTTGTGTGTGGCAGCAAACGGCACTGTGCTTTTTACTTTTCAACCAAGTGCATCGTGAAATACAGAGGATTTTCCTGAATTTGAATATTGGTGCATTCTGGGTAATGTGGTCTTATCGATGGGCCACTGACCACTGGGACTTCATTTAACTCACCTGTGAACAAGGCGCATGCGCGCCGAAACGCGTAAGGTCAAGAGTTGCACTGCCACATTCAGACCTAATAAAGTGTCAGCTTGAGAGGATGTCGCTTCTGTGGGCTCTTCATTTTCGGCATTGTTTCTAACAGGATTCTCCGTTCCTGCTTTCAGAGCCTGCCCTGCAGAGTTGGTGGCCCCGGTAAAATGGAGAAAGTTGGCGTTCATTCAATTGAGGGGCATGACTCGCTTGGTAACCACACCTACGAAAATGGACTTCCGTGATGATTTGGTGTTGGCGAAGAGAAAGGGAGAAGAAGGAGGTGCTCCCTCTTTCTGACAGATTGCGATTTTCAATCTCAAGCAAGCAATCTTTGTGTGTGGCAGCAAACAGCACTGTGCTTTTTACTTTTCAACCAAGTGCATCGTGAAATACAGAGGATTTTCCTGAATTTGAATATTGGTGCATTCTGGGTAATGTGGTCTTATCGATGGGCCACTGACCACTGGGACTTCATTTAACTCACCTGTGAACAAGGCGCATGCGCGCCGAAACGCGTAAGGTCAAGAGTTGCACTGCCACATTCAGACCTAATAAAGTGTCAGCTTGAGAGGATGTCGCTTCTGTGGGCTCTTCATTTTCGGCATTGTTTCTAACAGGATTCTCCGTTCCTGCTTTCAGAGCCTGCCCTGCAGAGTTGGTGGCCCCGGTAAAATGGAGAAAGTTGGCGTTCATTCAATTGAGGGGCATGACTCGCTTGTTAACCACACCTACGAAAATGGACTTCCGTGATGATTTGGTGTTGGCGAAGAGAAAGGGAGAAGAAGGAGGTGCTCCCTCTTTCTGACAGATTGCGATTTTCAATCTCAAGCAAGCAATCTTTGTGTGTGGCAGCAAACAGCACTGTGCTTTTTACTTTTCAACCAAGTGCATCGTGAAATACAGAGGATTTTCCTGAATTTGAATATTGGTGCATTCTGGGTAATGTGGTCTTATCGATGGGCCACTGACCACTGGGACTTCATTTAACTCACCTGTGAACAAGGCGCATGCGCGCCGAAACGCGTAAGGTCAAGAGTTGCACTGCCACATTCAGACCTAATAAAGTGTCAGCTTGAGAGGATGTCGCTTCTGTGGGCTCTTCATTTTCGGCATTGTTTCTAACAGGATTCTCCGTTCCTGCTTTCAGAGCCTGCCCTGCAGAGTTGGTGGCCCCGGTAAAATGGAGAAAGTTGGCGTTCATTCAATTGAGGGGCATGACTCGCTTGTTAACCACACCTACGAAAATGGACTTCCGTGATGATTTGGTGTTGGCGAAGAGAAAGGGAGAAGAAGGAGGTGCTCCCTCTTTCTGACAGATTGCGATTTTCAATCTCAAGCAAGCAATCTTTGTGTGTGGCAGCAAACAGCACTGTGCTTTTTACTTTTCAACCAAGTGCATCGTGAAATACAGAGGATTTTCCTGAATTTGAATATTGGTGCATTCTGGGTAATGTGGTCTTATCGATGGGCCACTGACCACTGGGACTTCATTTAACTCACCTGTGAACAAGGCGCATGCGCGCCGAAACGCGTAAGGTCAAGAGTTGCACTGCCACATTCAGACCTAATAAAGTGTCAGCTTGAGAGGATGTCGCTTCTGTGGGCTCTTCATTTTCGGCATTGTTTCTAACAGGATTCTCCGTTCCTGCTTTCAGAGCCTGCCCTGCAGAGTTGGTGGCCCCGGTAAAATGGAGAAAGTTGGCGTTCATATATATATATATATATATATATATATATATATATATATATATATATATATATATATATATATACACATACATCCAACATACAGCTCTTTGGGGAATGTCCAGAACATAAGCAGCACTCGAAAGCAGGTTGCCTGTCCTCATCGGCTTTTATTGGTGCAGGCATGCGCAAACAGATGTAATTAACAGCACCTGACTCATGCAGACGCGTTTCGTTTTATCAACTTCTTCATAGACTTCGCAAGTCAGGAGCGGTGCATTGTGGGCTTTTGTGTTCCGTAGTTTGGCATAAATCATTTTCCCAAATGGGCTGCTTTCATTGTTACATGTCGCTTCGGGGTTGAAAGCAGCCCATTTGGGAAAATGATTTATGCCAAACTACGGAACACAAAAGCCCATAATGCACCGCTCCTGACTTGCGAAGTGGTTAAATGCGCGATCCTGGGTCGGCAAGCTGAGTTCATAGCAACACTTTTCAAGAAGACCATCAGACCACCCTTCTCGACATGTTGTTTGAAGGGAGTCCATTTTTAATATGAAGGTTGACAAGGCTGTAATGGTGCTCAAGACTAATACAAGGAGCAAAGAATCACTGAATTGGAGACCCTGAATTAGAGCCCCAAACATTCTGGTTGACAGGGTGTCGCTTCTGCTAGAAAACCATTGCAAAGCAAGCCTACATTCGCAGGAGTCTTGCCCCTGCCTTCTGTACACCGGAGAAACAGATATTCAATAAACTGAAACTGGTGGTGTGGAAACATTTGACTGCAGACAGTTAGGTTATAGATTCTATGGATGGGACCAGTCCTTAGTCTTAATTTTGAAATCAACAGAAACTATGCCTTACAAAGAAAAATCAAGACAGTTTCCTATTATGGAAAAAAAAGTCCTAACAATGTTGTCACAAGGCTTCTGAGTCCTAGTATTTTCTCGTACAAAACAGATGATTGGAGCCCCATTATTTATCTTCCTTTGTTGATTGTTTTCAAAGAAGCAATCCTTCTGGACACTAATGCTTCAAGAGGCCATTCTTTTTGATTAGATATAACAATATTTTAGTATCTATCCACCTAGAAAGCACTCTGTGTAACATTCCTATACAGCTGAACAACCAAAAGGACCTGGCCTTGCACTCCTTGTTGAAGTCCAACATTGGCAGTTCAGTCTCCTTGCTAGAACATCACACTTGAGAAAACATGGTTTTAATGTAATTCAATCTATATATGATGGACATTCAGTGCTCCCTCTAAAGAGGACTAACATCAGGTCACAGGCACCCCTATACAGCTTCTAAATCAACTAACCCCTTAACTAAATACTAATGTCCAGATTACAAGTCTGCTAGTGTTTGGCCCTGTGATAACAGAAAGTCATAATCCAGTTCCAGTTGGTGTGTCCATGTCCTAAACCAGCTATTCCAAGTTGTCTCTCACAAATGGGGAATAACTGCACTGTCCTGGAAATACCAAGTCCTTTACTTTGTATTTCTCCCCTTTTTGAACTGAAAACGCAAACATTTGTGGCTGCTCAGAGCAGGCAGAAAATGTCAGTGGGAGGGCCACAGGGGCAGGGCAGTGGCTACTGTGGGGACATGGGGGGTCCATGGCAAGCATTTTTTGCTCTTCCCGTGCTGCTGCTGCAGTTGTGTTGAGCTGGACTGTCCTGCTGTCCACAGCCCCTGCAGGAGCAAAGTGAGGTCCGGTGTCTCCTTGTCCAAAACTACCTTGTCCAGACATAATTTGCATACCTGATCATTCCAGGCTTGGAGACACTCACAAATGTGAGTGGAGGAAATTCACCTAGAGTTATTGTTCCTTGTGAAATACCCCAACTCATAATCAGGGCCCAATACGTTGTATCTTAGAACTTGGATCACATTTCGAAATGCTTCAAGTGACTAAGACAGCTGACATCCCTGGTAAATTAATTCCAAATTTATGTGGATGAGGTACACATTCTTTTGAAAGCAGTGTAATTGTGTGTCCTTTTAGATCCGCATTGCAGAATTCACAAGCTGTGTGCGCAAACAACATATCTGGCAGTACTGGCAAGCAAGAGATGGATGTAAGATAAAGCATCACTATAGATGTACTCCTTGTGGGCTGTCAAGCTCATTTTCAGATCCAACACTAAAGGGGTATTCAAAAAAACATAAATGTTATTATCAGTTGGACTGGCCATGCAGGCTGTCTAGCTTAGTGTGCCACAAAAGCTGAATAAATCAATATTGTATTGGGCACCGTGGTGTCTTTCTCCTCCTGTAGAAGGAAGCATGGTTGCACAAGATAGTGCATTCTCTCATTTGAAGAGCAACATCTCTGACATTTGGGCATATTGCAACAGATTGTCCACCTCACTGGCTCAAATGAGCAAGCTGATGTTCAAGAAATCGGTGAACCTATTTCTGCATTTTTTAATGACTTAGAGGTGATATTTGCCTGCTGCCTTTCTCCAATGAATGACAAATGTGAACTGTAAAAGTGGTGAGCCATCATTTTCTTCCTTGAAGTATACTGAGCAATTCCAGTAACCAAGCCTCTGTTAGGTTGATTGTTTTAGAAGGGTTTTGGGGCAGGGGTCGAAAATAAATGTTCAAGTATTACAGTTTACAACACAATTGTTTTCACATATCAACTGAAACATTAAGATGTTCTCAAGGATTATGAATGAAATATATAATGAATAATAAAATATTCCGATGTTTTTGTGGTATGTCCGGTAACGCTCTGCTCTTCCAGAGAATTTGAACATACCTTCTCAGAAGGAGGAGTTCAATCCATTTTGGAAAAACTGGTGGTAAAATTGTGGTTTTCGGATGGCTCACCTCAATATCATTGTGTACCACAAATGGTTCCTCTGGAGTAATGGGTTTTAAGAAGAATGTGATGGAAAAAATGCTTTTCTGGCTCTGCCAATTTCCTCCTTTCGTGTTGGGCTGCAATCTGTGGGGGCCTTTGTAGTGCAGGCAGCTGAATCTATTAAAACCGGCTCCTCCAAAAGGGTTGAGGTGAGAAGACCTTCCTCATTTCTCAGGGACCTTCACGGTGTGTACAGATTTGCCAAACCTACTCACAAATGGCTCCCTGAACAGAAACCACCCTCTGATGAGGCCAGAAGAGATATGCAAGTCCCCTGTTAGACATCATTAGAAACAAGCTTCTCATTTCTAGTACCTTTTAGTTTAGGGGTGTGTTTCTAAAGATCTATTCTCATATAAATCTTGTTACACAAGTATAGTCACTTTTTTTTAAATGACCATAGAGGATATAGATATATTTCTGTGTGATTGTGTAGCTTAGGATGCAAGAATGTGAACCTATCATGGACCTGCAACCATCATAATGTAAAGATTATTACTGAAACCCAAGTTGTGTTAATTTACCAAGGGACAAAGATCACAAGTCTAAATGTTAAAGCCTGCAAAAGTGAGGGTCCTATCAGGTCCAGCACTTTATTTTGACAGAATTTTCATTACCTGTTAATAACCTTTTCAGGGCCCCATACAGACTTTATCTCTAGTTTCTGCTTTTTGGAGTTGTACATCTAAAATACCTTATCTCTATGCAGGGGGACCCAACTTTTATCAGAGAATTCACTGCTTCTGAGCTCTGGAAGATTCTGTGGCACCGTTTGGCTTCTGTAATCCATCTGTCCGGGGATCGACCAATCATGGAAGGGGAGACGCCACGGCCAGGCCAGCCCACACCTGAACCTGATTGGAGTCTCATCTCATCCCAAGGTATGCTGTAGTTAATCAGACCCTTTCTGGAACTATCACATATTAATAAAAGTCCTTGAACCTTACTACATGTCCCAGAATATCCCTGGTTACAGAGCCTCTGTATTGTAGACCTTGTATACTGAAGTAAAGTTCCCCTCTAACAAGGATACATGCCTTTGTTATATCTGCTGCAGAACAACAACATCCACTTACACATTGCCAGAGCACCTCAATGTTAATATTTCTGCAGAAAAACTCAAACTTCTGCAATCACCATCAGATAGAGTTACATCCAACCCTACTAGCTTCATTACAGCTGGACTCAGGCTGCCACCAGATGCAGAGCTACAGCTTTTACAATTACTGTCACAAGAGGTCTAAGCTCTCCTAAACTCACACAATTCCTTTCAACCAAGGACTCCCGCACTTTTTCTGACACAGACTTTCAGTGCCTGCCATTACCATAACCACAAACGCCTTCTTTCCTGTTTGAAACAGATTTAAAAACTTGCACAAATTCTTTCAAATATGCACACCTCCTGTTTATCAGGCATGGAAATACAGGCTCCACAGTCCCCTTCACTACAGGGCTCCTGCTCTTCTTATTGGTCACAGAACTTCAGCTCCTACAATTCCTATTAGGGCCATATCCCTGCTGTCGTTATCTGACACAGTCATACTACTACCACTGTCCCTGTCTTGCAGAACTAGAGATCCATTGCACAGCTCTATCACCACAGGGATCTGTTCTCATTATATAGAGCAGAATGTAAACATTCACAATATCTTGGCTATGGATATCTGAGACTCTAATGTAGGGCTGAGATATTGGCTGAAGTCATTAAGAAGAGTGGTGGGGTCTCCAGGATCAGTAAATCTGTTCTGAGGCCTCCTCAATATTGAGCTTACACGACTCTCTCTTATAGGTGTATGGGAGAAAGGTTTAACACGAGTCGGATAAGAAAGTAATCCAACCAAATAATGTGATCAACTACTAGGTCAGGCAAAAAAGAGGTCCAGCGTGTGACCTGCTGTGTATGTTGCCGAAGTAATAACCTGAGAAAACGATAATCCAACAAGGTTAGCAGACAGCACTACATAATGAGAATCAGTGGTATCATCTGCATGGAAGGTGAAGTCTTCTGGTACAGTGACAGGTGCTTAATCGATAACCTCATAGGTTCACTCAGTAAGCTGGTAGGAGAGGTATAAACCCTGCTTAATAGATAATCTCAGAGTTCCTCAATATGCTAGTGGGAGAAGTATATACCCTGATTAAAATATAACCTTATAGAGTTCCTCAATATGCTAGTGGGAGAGGTATATACCCTGATTAATAGATAACCTTATAGGGTTCCTCAATATGCTAGTGGGAGAGGTATATACCCTGCTAAGACACTGTTAATACCCCCAAAGTCACTAACTCAAATGAATGTTGGACCTGGTGTCTATTGTAGTGTACCACAAGTTGAGTACCCATGGCTTTGTGCCTTTTTCCTTGTCATTTCCTCATGCATCCTGTATTTCTGTTTTTTTTTTTTACTGTACTCGCCAAGCTTATATCCAATATCATGTCTTATGGATATTATTCCAGTAAATCAATTTGACTGCCTTTGGTTTGATCCCTTCTTGTTTATTGCTTTCTGGTGTTGTGCTTCTGATATTTTTAGGAATGGTGGTGTTTCTCAGCTTGGCTCTCTTCATTTTCACCAGAGAGCCACACCAGTGCCTGCCTCTCCTGGCTCACCCCAAAAGTGTCATCATGGCTACATTGAACAAGCTGCTGACACAGGACTTCCTGGATCATTTGACTGATAAGTAAGAACCTGAATTTTATCTTGGGTATATGAAATGCACTATCTCCATTCGCGAAGTACACTAAGGGCTTCAACCATCAGAGTTTTCAACACTGAAAGCTGTGCACAGTAGGCAAGGGGTGAATGAGGAATATAGTAGGCTGTATGTGGATTTTGGGTTTAGTATGCCTTGAATTGATGATTTGTGCAGTAGAATTAAGGTAGATGTTGGGTACAGCATAGTGCTGAGTATACTGGAGTTACAGGTGCATTGATGATGGGCACTGCATGTATGTGTGTCCAAGCATTTTTCCTTTTTTGGTAGCACAAACCACAACTGTGATGGTATCGAAATGCTTTAGACTGTGACGTCCTGCAGCAACAGAGTGGTATAGGTTTACTTTCTATGCAACTTACTGTAGGAAGCTGGCTCTTTATATAGTATGCCAAAAAGAGGTATGCTGTGTAAGAAGTCCAGGTATCCCTATGAGTGGACAGGGGCTTGCTTTAGCATTCCCAAAGTGCTCTATCAAGGACAGGGTGGTCGAACAGCCTTAGGCTTATCAGTGTTAGATATCTGTTGCACACACACAGTAAATAATGATGCACACACTCAAAAAAAGGGATCCACACCAATTTTGAAAAATAACACTTCTTTTCTATATATTTAACACCAAGAACCTCTTAATTGAGTAAGTACTTTGTTTTGAGATACCACTCTGTTGAAAGTATACAGGAATACACTTGCATTTGGTGAGGTATCATGGTATTTCAGTATACAGAAATACATTGGCATTTCTAGCTGTAAAACAGTAATGTTATCTATGGGAAAGAAATATTTACTGCATGAGGGTGCTTAGCAGTGACTTACGGGACTGTCCTTCTGGATTTAAGGTAAGTATTGTGCAAGGTCCAAGGCAGCACCAACGGGTCACCTTGGGCGGCTCTGCGGTGTATGGGTTGAGAGGTGCTTTCAGCGCCAGGTGCCCCATTTAAATCAATGGGGAATGGTTCTGTCAAAAATAGGCTGCAGGTAAAGACTGGAGGGGCAGTCCGGGCGAACCCACAGGGGGGCTCAGTCCTTGAGGGTCTCGGACATGCAGAGACACCGTTTGCCCACTGGAACTCGGACTGGGGGGCTTGTGTGCAGTGGTGGTTTATCCGGCAGGGTTTGACTGCAGGAGGCACTCCGGTTTTTGGTTGCCTGCAAAAACAGGCTGCAGGCAGGGATTATGGTACCGGTTCGGCTCAACCCAAAGGGGGCTCAGCTGTGGAGGGTCTCAGGACCCCGTCGGCACAGTTGGTCCACTTCTCCTCAGGCTGTGGGGCTCAGGTGCTGTGGTACTTTCAGGCGTTGGGTCGCGGCAATCCAAAGGCTCTCTCTGTTCCTGCTTTCCTGCAGAGGCTGCAAGCGGGGACTGGGGGACCAGTCCAGCTAAATACAAGGTGGGGCTCAGCTCTTGATGGTCTCTGTGCCTTTGTGCCAACTCGGGCTGGGGCGCACAAGTGCAGTGCAGCTTTGTCTGCTGGGTTCGCACTGCAGAGGCTCTCGTCTTGGTCCTTTTGGTGCCTGCAAATGTGCAGGGAAGCAGCTCCTCTGCTCCAAGGGAGATGTTGCTGGCCAGTTGAAGTTGTGGGTCACATTTCCACAGGTTTGAGAGGTGATGCTACTTTCTGGACGAACCTGTTCTGGCAATTGTCGGGGACAGCAGGCTCAGTTGCTGCTCCTCAGTTCTCACGTCGTGGGCTCTTCTTTGTCCTTCTTTCTTCTTCAGGCATACACATCTCGTTTCCTGGTGTCTGGGCCACCTAAATACTGAATTTGGGTGTATTTTAAGAGAGTGAAGGATAGTAGCCAATGGGCTACTTACACCTGGGGTTACTACAACCACTGGATGACCACTTAATATGGGGAATAGGCATCATCCTGCCCCCAGAGTCCTAGTTTCACCACACGCAAGATGTTATAATTCTTTCTTTCATGTTCACTTCAGGTAGCCCACCCTAGGGGTGAGACTAGCCTGTGAGTGTAACACGTCTCCTCACTATCTATAAATGGGCCTCAGGGCAGCGGGTGGCATCCTCCAGCTCTGGGGGAAGCCAGGCTCACATATCAAAGGAGGTGTGCTCTTTGAACCTCCCTGATTTGACATGCTAATTTACTAGCCTTCCTGCTTGAGGAGGTTTAAATCCCTCCTGCCAGAGCAGGCTTTGTTTATGACCTCTGAGAGCCCGGCTCTCACATCCTAGGGAGTCAGAAACTCATCTGTGGTGGCAGGCTGGACTGGACTAGTCAGCCAGCGCACTTGATGACTAGTAGGATTCAGGGGGTACCCCTAAGGTACTCTCTGGGTGCATGCATTAATAAATCCATCACTGGATTCAGTGTGGGATTATTAATATGAGGCATTTGATGCCAAACACCATATGTTTCAGTGAATCCCTTATGTAGCTGGGTAACTTGGTTTGACCACTGCCAGTACATATCTTAAGATGGCTTCCCCCGCAATGGCAGTCTGTGTGGAATTTGTGTGTGGGCCTCTTGGGGTAGTAACCCTCAGGAACCCTCTTTTTGTACCTAGGCCCTAGGTACCAGGGGTACCACTTACTAAGGACTTACAACGGTGCTAAAGTCCTGCGCCACTCGTAAAACAAATCAGACATCACCTTGTTTTAATTAAAGAACACTGGCACTGAGATCAGATTAGCAGGCCCTAGTGCAGTTAAAAACCAGAATCTAGTATCTAAAAAGGGGGTATAAGTGGAGGTACAACTGCAATAAAAACCCATTTTCCTCCACTTCTGCGTATTTCCCAGAATCAGGCCTAAGAAGGGGTTCTTGCACATGTAAGAATTTTATGTATTACTTTGCATGATAAGAAATGGTAGGTAAACACAGAGGTTAGAAAATACATAAAATACAGTATCTTCTTCCTCGCCCCCAACGTTTTAAAATTGTAAATGGGCAGCTTTCAGAATTTTCTCACTTAGACAAGGTGTTCCGGATTGGTTTCCTTTGAAAACTTATGCAAAAAAGATAATAGATTGTGTGTGTTAATTTCACTTTAAGCAGCACACATTGTGGGGGGCATTAGCTGACCCATGTCTCTGTTCCAAGAAGCTAATCAAGGTCATCTAACACTGTTGAGATTCAGTAATCTGAGATAATATCCTCATTGTGTACCTCAAGGGTAGAGGAAGGTCTGTGGTACCCTATACTACCTTTGGGTATACCATTAACCAAGCAGCTCTTGAATCAGCGGACACTGGATGTCTCTAGGAGACTGCCTATCTTTGAAAGAAAAGATACTGGGGTAAGAAGTGGATGCAACAGAGTGGCTAATCTGCTTACAGTGGAATTTGAAGTCCCATTTTCTAATCACAGGTTCAACAATGTGACCAAGTTGTGGCATCCTGGGCAAATAACTTCACTTTCTTGTGCCTCAGAATGCTCAGATGAGAAGTAACCCGAGTATAAAGATCTGCAAATATGTTAATTGTTTTCAACTTGGATTAAGCAGCTTCAGCAGAGAGAGTGATGCTTGCCATAAGTGGGCCCATCTCTATTGTCTGGCTCAGTAGGACCAGTAGAGCCCGATAACTACATTCAGCTACATTACTCCAACTGCTAACAAAAGACACGACCACCATATGAGTTTTTTAGGTCTAGCCTAGAGCAGCGCATGCGCTGCTGCTCGACTTTTAGTAAAGGGCTTTTCAAAGTGCTACACCGTGGCCTAGAACTTGCGTGCATGTGCGCAGGCACGCACTTACGAGCAGAGGCGCCATATGGCTTTCCTCTCTCGTCATGGGTCATCAGCTTTCAAGATACGAGAGCTTTCTTTCACATTCCTGAAGTCGATAGCTTCCTTGTTGCTCTTTGTTACTACAACTGTCCACAAGGTGGTGGTGTTCCCACATTGTATATGGAAGCTACTTAATATAGGCAACATAGAAGTTAAAACGGCATAGTGTTGCTTCCTGGCCAGTATTGTATCGGCACGGCTGGTGTTTGTATGTCACTACTGTTTAAAAAAAAAAAAGCATTGGCATGGCCAATAGGTCTCGCCTATGGGACCTTATAAGTGTTTAGTTATCCAGCACAATATTCTCGGTACAACAACAACAAGTGCTGCATGGCTAAACACTTATAAGGTCCCAAAGGCGAGACCTATTGGCTATGCCAATGCTTGTTATTCGTAAGTCAAGTGTCTCAATAAAGTGGCAAGCTGATTTAAAAACTCATGAACAAGAAAACCTTGGAGGACAACCATTAGACAGTAAAGTCAGACTATTCGCCAAACAACTTTCTAATTGGTAGAGTTAGTAGTCAATTTAGATAAAGGCTTAGAAAACCTTCTGGCTGTTTGTCTTTTACATGGAAAATGTGGAATGCTCAAAAACAATTCACCCTGTTTCCTGATCCTAATACGGGCTCACTACAGATCATTTTGCAACAGTTGTTAAATCATAATTTCAATGAATTCAACCAAATCCCAGACCCCAAAATTCCAGTCGTGCTCTCAAGGCAGAAATGTCACCAAGTCACAAGGGAACTTGAAACCCAGAAATAAAGCAGCTAATGTAATGTATAAAAGCAAGCTTTGATAATGCAAGTAGTGTTGGCTTCAGTGAGGTGAAATTATTTTAGTGTTTTGGATCTTTTGCGTATTTCCAGGTTATATTCTCCTTATATATTTATATATCTTTTTTGTTCTCTTAGCCAAGGAGTGGGTGGACTTTAATCACTTTTTTCCATGGAGACCTTTCATCATTTTTTACCATACGCTAAATGAGGGAGTCCTCTGTTAAGCTATTCCTCAAAGCTCACATTTTTGACTGAGAAAGTATATATTTTTTAAAGCATTACAATTTTCAGTCATGGACCTCTGGAGAACCTTCTGTTTATTTGAACTGAATATAACGAAATTAATGAAGATTGTGTACCATCTTCATAAGCGCTACCAAAGGCGCCAGCCCAGAAATGTTTATGTTGAAGATCCTCACGCTGAACAATCTACTGTCTTTTCCCGGAAGTTGATGGTGATACCTATGTGTTGGTTAAAACATTCTTCTCTCGGACCCTAAAAGCTTGCAGAAGAAGTATCATATTTTCTAAAGTAAGATTCTCATCTCTCATTGAGTTACATAGCTTTGCACAGTGGTCACTCATTCTGTAGGAGAAAGGTCCTATTTAAAACAGTCCTTTTAAGGGGAAAGCACCACTTAGAATAATAGAACAATAATCTCATGATGGGCAAAGTGCATACCATTAAGCTCCATCTGTATTTTAATAGACCTTCTACCTCTTCATTACTTGTAGAGGCGAGGTAACTTAAACCATTAAGAATAATAGAACAATAATCTCATGATGGGCAAAGTGCATACCATTAAGCTCCATCTGTATTTTAAGAGACCTTCTACCTCTTCATTACTTGTAGAGGCGAGGTAGCTTAAACCATTAAGATCCTTTTCGACATTAAGGCCCTCACCTTACAGAGCCTTGACAATAAGGGCAGCTTTTCTTTCAGTTTAAAGCATGTACACAACGTCAACAATGGAGCACAGGCGGAAGAAGAGAACTCCTTCCCCTTATTTGGGATTAGCCATTCCCTCAGCCAAGGGACTTCTGGCTATTCCTCCACCAGAGGATGAACTTCTAGCTTGTCAACAACCACAACCACAGCCCCTCAATCTTTTCCCTACAAATACCTCCTTTCCAAAAATAACAATGGTTCATTGTACTTCAGTTTCTGACTCTGTTTTTGCTGGTTTAGTGTCTCTGCGCACTTTTTCACTGCTGTTCAGTGTTAAAGTTCAAGTGCTTTTTTTGTAAATTATATATGTATTGGTGTTTCAATGATTGGCATATTTGATTTACTGGTAAGCCCCTAGTAAAGTGCACTGAGTGTGCCAGGGCCTGTAAATCAAATGCTGCTAGTGGGCTTCCAGCACTGATTGTTCCACCCACATGAGCCGCCTTTCATAGGGTTCTCAGACCTGCCACTGCAGTGTCTCGCGCAGTTTTTCTGCCATGTCGACTTGGCAAGTGCACCCACTTGCCAAGCCCTAACCTTCCATTTTATTACATGTGAGTCACCCCTAAGGTAGGCCCAAGGTACCCCTATGGGTAGGGTGCAGTGTATGTGAGAGGCAGGACATGTACTGATGTGCGTAACATGTCCGGATAGTGAAATACAGTGTAATTCGTTTTTAACTATTGAAAGGCTATCTGTCCCGTAGAATATAATTGGGGAATATTTTATAACATCTTACAAGTATATCTTCCCATTGGGACAAGATAGAGAAACAGAGTTTACTATGCCTGAAATCAGAATGTAGAAATGCATCTTTTAGTAAAGATTATTTTTATATTCTGCGTTGGAAAATGCCACTTTTAGAAAGTATGTATTTTCTTGCTTAGCCATCCTGTGTGCTTTTGCTGGGTTGTGAATTGACTGTCTGGCTTTTGAGTGACAGGGGCCAGGGATGCACATTCTCTTCAGACAGCCACTGGGGGGGGGGGGGGGGGGGGGTCGAGGTGTGTCCTGCCTTTCCTGGTTGAGTCGGGCTGGGGTGAATAGAGCTGTGCTGCATTTAGAGTAGTGGGAGGAGATTCCCTTGGACCTGAATGGGCCTGATCTGCATTGGACAATGCTGTCTCCACCTCCTGGCAGGAAGCTAGGCCAGAGAGGACCAAACTGGTTTGTACTAAGCACAGTCACTCTCTGCCCCAGAGAACAAAGAGAAATGCAGTATAAATATTGGGGCCCAACTCGCTGGAATCAAGGAACCTGCCAAGAAGATGAGCTGGGAGAATGCTAGGAGGAGTACTGCTCTGTTGCTGTGTTGTTGCTTTGTTGGGTTGGCCTGCATTTGCTGCTTCTGCCTTGGCAGTGAAAGGACTGGACTGGACTTTCTTTATTTGTGCTATGTATCTCCAAGGGCTTCGGATCAAGCTTGCCTCCTGTTCTCGAAGTCTCAGGGACAACAAAGACTTCACTTACCGCCTCTGGAACCATGGGTTTCAGTTGCCACAGAGGGGGGAAGCAGCAAACACCATCGCAGACACCGCCGCGGACTCCGTGTCCTGAAGGCACCGCAGAGGGCACCGCCGCACTTCGAACCGCAACCCCGATCTCACCAACGACCACGACCGCCACCGAGTCGCTGCTTGCACTGCGTCCTATGGGCCCTGCACTTCGCAACGCCTCACGTCACTCTGCCGCCCTGGTCTCACCGACGACCTCGCTGTCCGCTGACTGCGACACCCGTGACCGCACCGTGGTTTCAGGCACCGCTCGTAGGCTACACGACGCACCACTCCGTCCCGCATCGCAGTCTGGGCCGACCCATGACAGCTCCCATCAACCGGCACTGTCGCTTGCACCATGACCTGTCAGCACCGCAACGAGCATGCCTCAATCCGCAGCCCTGGTCTCACCGACGCCGCTGGACGACCGTCACCGAGCTGCTGCCTGCACATGACTTGAAGGCACCGCACGCCGCACCGCTACGCTTCACCTCGCAACTGCGACGGTTGCCACGACCGGCCTGCACCGACGAAGGTCGGCCGGAACCAAAAGGTACGTTTACAAGGCTGCTGTCACTAAAGCTGGTCCACACTGATGCGGTTGGCTGGAACTGTTGGATTCTGTTGTTTTCAGCACCGTGGTAGCACCGGACGGAGCTACTGGCTTCAGGGAACTGCATTTTAAAGTTATTTCTGCAAAGTGCCTATTTTTGATTACTGTATGTTGGTCTTTTAATGTTTTGGTCTTGTTTGCACAGTTAAATATTGGTTGTTTTTCAAAAACTGGTGTGGTGTACTTTTGTAGTGTTATGACTGTATTACTGTTGGTTATGCGCAAATACTTTACACACTGCCTCTGAGATAAGCTTGACTGCTCGTGCCCAGCTACCAAGGGGGTGAACAGGGGTTATTTTAGGAGTGTATCCCCCTTATCCTGACCAGAAGAAAGGGCCCCTATTTGGACAATGGTGCAACCCCGTGCCAACGAGAGACCCCCATTTCTAACTGGGCCTGATTTAGATCTTGGAGGATGTGTTACCCAGTCACAACAGTGATGGATAGCCCATCCGCAGAAATATAATTCCCATAAGATATAATGGGATTTATATTTTGGTGGACAGGATATCCATCACAGTTGTGACGGAGTAACCTGTCTGCTAAGATCTAAATCAGGCCCTTAGTCTCTGAAATAAAAGTCAGAAATCCTTAGTGGGGCAATGCAGTTAGGATGAGGCCAAGAAGGGCACCATGAGACCAGCTGATCTTTGAACAAGGTGAAGCCATTGTTTTTGGAGAGAAAGCTCAGAACGGGGAAATTCAGAATTTGTGCCCAAGGAATGTCCCTCACTGACAGGATACTTATGGCATCTTCACCCGATGAAGATTTCTACATTCAGACTTGGTCACTTTTTTTTGGAGCTCAGCTTCCTCCAGTGGGGCAAAGCTGTAGCTGAACAGTGCATCTAGAGACCAGATACCTTTGGGGCAAAATACCTCTGAAAGAGATTTGCTGCTTTAGAAAATCTCAGAGAGGGATCAACCGGAATCTTTGGCTCAACAGCATTTGGAGTCAAAAGGGTTTTAAGTCCCAGGTTTCTCAGGATGTTAGGCGGAGTACTCTGCAATACAGCCAAATATCCCAGAACCCTCAAAACAGTAGTTGTGGGTCAAGACTCAGTCCAGCGAAGTCACCAGCTGGGTCCAGAGCAGGTCAGTTGGAACTGGTCAGCTGGGCTGTTCAAGAAAAAGGTTTCTCGCAACTTGTTGTGTCCTTGTAACTTACCAGGTGATGAGCCAATTGACCCTTGTAGTTTACTTCTTTGTCTGAGGTACAAGTAGTAGCAAGTTTCGTTTTCCAGGTCTCCTCAAAGGTCTCAACAGCAGGTGCAGGCCTTCTGTCTCCCACAAGTCCAGTAGTATTCTGAAGAGGGGTGCCGCATTTATGTCTGGCACTAGCCTGTGGGTGTGTTAAACTTCTGGCCCCTCCCTAACCAATAGGGAAAACGTTCCCAGGTAAAACCCTAGCCACTTTTGCAGCAGTTCCTGTGTGCCCTACTTCAAACAATCACACAGTGCCCCTCTCTTACTAAAACCAATATGGAATATGGCAAACCTTTCTTCACTTGTGTAGAGCTCCTGTGCCTACCCTAGTGTGTGTTCAAAGAAATTAGTAATTCCTCCTTCCTCTATGGTCACTCAAAACCGGTAATGGGGGCAGCTCTTCCCACTTGGATTGGTACCTGACTGACTAGAGGGACGAGGAGGCAGGCCCATGTGTTAGCTACATCTGCCTGTGACCTGGTAGGCCTCTTTGAAGTTAATTAAGTTCCTTGACACACCTCAGATGGTCAGTTTGTCAGACAATCAGAACACCTCCCCTCACCAGAGGCCTTTGTTTCAGCTCTGGGAACAAGTTTCCACTGCATCATGTGGCCTATTCAGCTCCTGGGTGGCAATGGGGCAGTTCATGCAGGTGGACATCTAGAGGATTTAGTCAGGGAAGAGGTGATTTTCTAAAAATGCTTCTTGCAAAATATTTATTGCAAAATAATTTTACCAGTGAATTGGTCTTGTAATAAATATTTTTTAAACTCCAAGAATGAACTTTGGAGCTGTGTCCTAAGCGGAGATAACCTTATTAAATATAATATTGAATACCAATTCTTTCCTATGAAATAGCTGTCCCTGCTATATTTAAAATACCTTTTGGAACCTTGCTCCTGTAAGGACATGTTTAACATTAAACTTGTATATATTCTGCCGTTAAATACCACACACCCGGCCTTATGGGCATTAAGGCCTACTTAGGGGTGACATTTTAATGTGAAAGGAGGATTTAGGTCTGTCAAAAGGAGTTATTTTGCCAGATTGAATTTATTTGCAGTTTTAAAACTACACAGACAGGGTATAGGGATAGACCTGCAGTCATGTTTGCACTGTCCGAAAGAAAGTGGAGAGCAAATTATGATCAGGCGAGAAAAATTGAATATGCACATACACTGTCAGAATACAAGAAACTGATAATTGAGGAAAAAAGCAAATATTTTACAACGAAAATACTGGAGGCCAAGAACTCCACCAGGGAGCTGTTTGCTACAGTAAAAAAGCTAGCCAATCTTCCAGCTAAATCTCAGATGGCTAGTAGCCTGGAATTTTGTAATACAGTTTTTTATAAACAAAGTTGAGACAGTGTATAAAACCTTCAAAGATAGCAATCACTCCTCCTCTACGATAACTAAGCCAGGGCTAGATTCTCGCACATCCGGCACGGGTTTCTCCTTTTCCTCTCCCTTGGTGGAACAGATTATTCAAGTGGTGAAGATAACGAAGTCAGGAGCCCCGTCAGACCCCTGTCCACCTAACGTTTTCCATCTGTAACCTGAAATATTCAGTGAACAACTTAGATTAGTGTTCACAGAGTTAATACAGCCAGGCCTGTTTCCTGAGGCGTGGAAGGCAGCCTCAGTCCTGCCTCTGTTAAAGAAACCCAAACTTCACCCTAAGGAACCTAGTAGCTATTGGCCAATCTCTAGGATTCCTTTCCCGTCTAAGGTGTTGGAGAAATTGCTTAACATACAGATTACAACTTTCATCTCCGCCGGAGACCTCCTGGACCATTCACAATATTGTTTTAGAAAGGGCCACGGAACAGAGACTGCTCTGGTCATGGCAGCAGAGGAACTGTGAGAAGTTGGCCTGGCATATGCTGGTCACTAGTTATAGTGGCCACCTTGCACGAGTCCAAGTCGACTCTTAAGGTGATAGGTTTAAAAGACAACCTTTAAAGAAAGCTATCCTAGTGGTAGCTGTGGAGAGCAGCCTTCAGGCTAAGTCTTGAAGGAGTGTTAAGCTTATTGTTTTACCATAGATAACCTCTTGAATGACCAAATGAAAGAGTAGTCCACACAGGTATATATATAAAATATATGTATTTATTCTAAACAGAATCCCACAAGTCTCTTTATGAGGCTAGAGGTAAAGTTACAATTCAAACAAGCATTTATAGATACAATAAATAGCACTGGAATCACAGTGCCCCAGGGGGGGACCAAACCATATATTAAAAAAGTGGTATAAGAACCACGACAGTTCTACAGACAATGCCTAGGGCATTTAGGATCGCTGGCCCCTTGAGAATCCACCCCAGGTGATGAGGAAGGGGACCCACGGGAGGCGCGTGCAGTGGAAATAGCTGCTATCGGGATCTCTATCAAAGCCTATGGAGAATGTTGCGGTTTGATTTAAACAGATTAAAGACACTTCTAGCAGGAGTTCAAATTAAAAAACTTAGAGTTAAGCTTTTGAGGAGCCCACTACCACGGGAGTACCGTGGTACCACTGTTACCTGCCCCAGGGAAGCCGGGTGCATAGGTCGTTTTCGATGTCGGGTCGCGGGCTGATTTTCATTGGGAAAATGTACAAAACTGCTGCTAGCCAAAAGCATCTGATGCCGTGAAGAATGAAGTTGTAGATCTTGTAGAGAAGAACCTGAAAGCAGAGGGGACAGAGTCTGGGTCACGGCACAGTGACCAGGGAGCTCAAGGAAAAGAGTCCTTCAATGTCGGGTGCTTCAAGTGGAAAAGGCGTAGCTTGGATCTGCAGCCACGGGCTCCGGGAGGCTTCAAGGAAGGCCAGCTTCTGGAGGGCGACTGTCCCACGAAGGATGAGGGTCGCTGCGGTGTTAGTGTCCGGATTGGATCCACTAAGCCTTGGCAACCGCAACCCACGCAAGATGAACAAATCAGCTACTGGTGCAGACCCACGAGGTCTGAGAGAGGTCTCCTTCGAGGAGACTGTAGAGCAGGCCTGGAACAACCAGGGGAACTCTTAAAAGTAAAGATTGTCCTCCGCCAGGGCCCACAAGTCGAGAGACAAGGGACCGCGGAAGGCAGCAATTTGGAGTGCGTAAAAGGGTGCCCACGGGCCACCGGAGTGAGCTAGAGCACTGATCTTTGGCACAGTTGCTGCTGAGAGGTTGGCTCAATATTGGGCCAAAGCACAACTTCCCCACTGGTCAGGGTCGTGTGCTACGCAAGAGGTGGCTGGTGTCCTGGGGTATTGGGGATCTCGGCACCCACGCGGTCCACGGTGCTCAGACTTGCTGGGCACGCTCACTGGCCTCTGGGATGCTAGGAAACCCACCTCAAGGTTGAGAGGAGTCGTCGATGTCCGAAGGAGCAGCGAAGTTCCAACCGGGTCACTTGCAGTGTTTCAGGTGCCTGCCAAGCAGGGGGGTAACTCCTTTACCCCAAGGGAGATTTTTTCAGTCAGCTGGGCAGCAGCTCGTCGAAGGTCAAGTCTGTGAAGTCCAAGATTAATCTGATTCTCTGGGGACACGTTATTCACCTTTATCCACAAGATTAGGGGAGTGTCCAGATCAGTGTCCACCAATGAGAGATGAGGCGGGAAAGGGTGGCTACACCCTCTCCCCTTAGCAGCCTACGTGCAACTCTGAAAGGCATCCTATGGTGCACCCACCCAGTTCCAATCCACATAGCCTGTCTGGGAAGGTGCTGGCACGTCCCTGCAACAGGATCCCTATTGTCCAGCTGCCGAGGCTGGGGTTTTGCCCAGCAACAGGCAGCCAGAGTCGTGTGGGTGGCGAGTAGCATCCATTTTGTGATACGTGTGCACTTTTAAATTGGTGTCTAAATTCTGCCGCTTTTCCCATATCGCCCCTATAGCAGGGGGGAATCATGCCCTCATGCCCATGGCTGGACTTTGGGTATGATTCCTACATGTTTGACACCAAACACGATATGGTTCTGTGTAGCCATTCTCAAGTTATCACGCTATCGCGATATACTTATAATGCGGTTAAGAGTATATGGTATGGCTACACAACAAACAACCCAGCAATGATTTTTACGAGGGTTGCAGAGGGGCCCTACTCAGGTAGGGATCCCCCCTCACACATATCTCAGCACCCTGCCTTGTAGGATTAGCAAGGCCTGCTTGAGGGGTGACCAATGAGAATACATGTGTTGGACATAGGTGGGATACAGGGTACCTGTATCCCTGTAAGGGGGTGCAAGCACCACCTTACCCAGACTACAGTAGTGGTCTGGTGGTGTCATTTGGTATGGCTGTCCCAGGGTGGCACAATAAGTGCTGCAGCCCTGGTAGGCATCTGAGGGACCCATGCCCTGGGTACCTAGGGTACCATCTACAAGGGCTAACAGGGTATCCTCAGTATCCAATTGGGTTGTACCTAGGGTACTCACATCAGTTTTAGGGAAGAAGCAGATAGGCTGCGGTCCTGGATAGCAGGATCCCAGCCAGACTAGTCAAAAACCATTCAAATACCAGGCAAAAAGTTGGGGGCAACCATATAGTCAGATTCCACCTTCCTACAGGAACTTAGAAGAACACTGGATGCAGGAGGGAAAGCCGTCTTGATTTTGTTAGATGTATCGGCGGCCTTCGATACAGTTAATCATGAAATTTTAACTGGCAGACTAGCAGAGCTGGGGATTCAAGACACTCCCCTTACTCTACTGTCATCCTATCTTACGGACAGAACTTTTGCAGTAGAATTGGGTGGATCTGCGTCCAAATCTTTCAAACTACCATGTGGGGTGCCTCTTTGATCCCCACACTTTTTAACATCTATGTGGCTCCTCTGACATCGATTATTAGGCAGTGTGGTTTTTCGGTGGTCTCCTATGCTGATGACACCCAGGTGGTGGTATCAGTCTCAAATAATGTGAAAGAGACAGCCAATCGTTTTAACGACTGCATGTCGCAGGTAAATACCTGGATGCAGACCAACTGCCTGAAATTGAACTGCGAAAAAACTGAAGTCTTGCTGCTAGGATCCAATGCTTCCTTTTGGTCTCCGAGATGGTGGCCGGCCAATTTGGGCGAATGCCCAATTCCAGTCCCTAAGGTTAAGAACCTAGGTGTTGTCTTTGATGACAGATTGACATTTTAGTGTCAGATTAACAAGCTTGCCTCCACTTTCTGGGGTATTTTAAAGATGATCAGGAATATCCATCCTTTTTTTCCCCCGGATGCATTAAAAACACTGGTCACAACCTTGGCCCTTTCCAGACTGGACTATGGCAATGCCCTATATGTGGGGATACAATCCCAGTATTTATTAAAACTGCAGCGAATGCAGAATTCTGCAGCTAGATTAATACTGGACATCTCCAAATTTGAATCAGTCTCCCACAGATTGAGAGACCTCCACTGGCTCCCAGTGGATAAAAGAATTAAATTCAAATCACAATGCCTAGCATATAAAGCCCTACAGGGTAAAGGATCACTGTACTTGAGGACGCATTTGAAATGGTATATGCCAGCCAGAAATCTAAGATCATCTCATTCAAAACTGCTATTAATACCCAGGTTCAAGCAGGTTCGCTGGGGGGCAGAAGCTTCCTATTGGGGACAGTGAAAACTTAGAACCTCCTGCCGATTTCGATAAAGAGCAGCACGTCGCTCATGTCGTTTAGAAGATTGCTGAAAACATGGTTATTCTCCAACTGATTTGCTCGAATATCTTATTAGGATCAATAGGTCCTGCCAAACTCCAATGTCCTGCCAATTCCAGCTCCAAGACGCCCTTGTGCATACGTGCGCTATACAAATCTATAAATCAAATCAAATCTGTCACTAGTGGTTGCACAATGGGTGCTGCAGTCTATTAGTGACATTTTACTTACAAGCTCTGGGTATACTTTGTACCATATGCTAGGGACTTATAGGTAAGCTAAATATGGGGCCTGGTTAGCAGAGTACCAGTGGACAGAGTAAAATAAAAAGCAATAAAGTCTAGAAAACAGTGGGGGTGACCATGCAAAAAGCTGTTTTTTTCCTACAAACAGTATCTAAATTCCTTTCTGGTTTTTAATTTAATGCAAGTAAATGAGGCCATTAACCAGTGATTTGCACAAGAGGATGGTTTCCAGGGATTGTATGGAATATGCACCTAAATGAAATGTGTAAAAGGCTGTTTCTGGATTTTATGTCTTCGCTGTGAGTGTGACTGTCCAGTTCTGTCTTCCCTCAGTGGCTTTTCTCTTGAGCAGTCATAGTCCTATTCCATCCTCCCTTCTCCTGACTGTTCATGCTTTTGTCTTTCTGCCCTTGAACTTGTCTCTTTTGCCTCTTGCTCTAGTTGCTTGGGACTCCCACCCACATTGAGACTCTATAAGTGCAGGAGTTTTCCCCATGTAAATTCACTTTTAATACCAACTCTTTCACTCACAACAATGAGTACATAATACTACAAACACCCAAACTCCAATACTAGTGGGATGATATATGGTATTTTTTGTCCTTGCAAACCCACCTCAAACCAGTGAAAAAAATGAACCTGCATTCAGGCCAACACCCCTGCGGTGTCCTTTGGATTTTTGCAACCTGTCATTTTGAGTTGATTTTTGGAAACTTAATCATTCGGAATACAATTTACAATATCAAGTGATTGAAGTGCTTACTACCCCACCAAGAGTAAATGCACTGCCTCTGATTCTTAATACCCCTGCATGAAAATCGATTGACCACCTTGACTATCTATAACTGCTTAAATAGTACGGAAGAGTGGAATTCTGTGATGATGCACCAAAAAATATATGGTGTGTATAAAAATTGCAAAATGTTGCTTACCTGCGTTTCATTGTCATAATTTAGCGTGTATGTTTTTTGTTTTTAACTTTGTTTATGCAAGAAATTAACTGATATTTCACAACACTTGGAAGTTGCAGACCATTATAAAAAGTCTCATGTTTATAGAGCCAACCTGTTAGGACAAAGGTATTCTGCATGGCATAGCAATTTCTGCTACCATGCTACGTTAGTCCTGTAAGTTGCTTTCTGACTAGCCCTGTATATTTCTGCCACTGAACTCAACAATCATACAGGACCACCGGAGTTGCTTATGTTTTTTCCTAACTGTGCATTGTCGGAGCTGAGCTTTATTTTCTGGGATATCTCAGTTCTGAGTTAGAATAATTGCAGCCCTTCAATCTGTGCTATGTGGGGACTTGTGCTGGTGGCCGCAGAATAGTAGTCCAGCAAGCATAGGCCTTTGTACCTGTATTCCTGTGTGAAGAATGCCTACTGACTTTGCATAGTTAAGTCTGTCTATATTCCATTGTCGTGAGAGGTCTTTTGGTTTCATTGTGTGTTGAAGTTGTACGCGTATGTCAGATTATTAGGCAATGGGTACATTTCTTTTTACCTTTATCGCTGTGGGGCTGTTACTAACTTACCCCATTGGCGTCTGCCTAGTCACTAAAACTGGGGTTCCTTGCCATCTTAATGTGTGGAGCATGTTTGGAGGTTTTGTGTGAGTTGTATGTGTGGTTCACAGTGACAAATACTGATTGGTATGATCCAGCTCGACCGTTTGTCTGTGCCGCATAAGATGGTGACTGTCCTTCATACAAGTCGGTTTTGTCCAGGGTGAACATGTCACCCCACGTATACTCTCAGGACCCCATACCTAAAATTCTTTCTACCTGGTGGATGGGTAGTGGCTGCCAGCCTATTCCCTTGTTTAAGAGTAGGTTCCTCCCGCTTCAGTAATACCCATGCAGCCTCCAGTGTGTTAATGGTGATTTCTCAGACGATGAAGGTCTGTGTTTTGTTTGTGTGACCAGGAATCTACAAAATCACCTAGACCTGTCCAAACTGCTCTGACCTATAACTCCTTACACCTTCCAAACTGGAGGAAAGTATGAACATTTAAAAAAGGCAGCATCCCACTGAAGCTACTAAAGTAGTATACTTTTTTTAACCTGTGTACTGCAAACATGCTGCCAGAAGGTTAGCATCTGCCATATAGCTGCTCTCCCTATTGACCGGACCTAATCCTGGACTCCTGTTTGAAGCCTTGCCTGCTTTGACCCAAGGACAAAAAGCTTATCTGCATGTACCAAGACGTGGATGTCACCTATCAGACCTACCTGCATAAAGGTGTACCTGACTAGAGAATATGCCTGAAAGACATCTCAAAAGGCCAAAATTGCTAAGGAGCCACAAGATCCCCTCTTCCAAGTTGGGCATGAGAAGAAAAGAAACAAAACTAACAGTTCGAGGCATATGAGCTGCAGATTGTACACTTAGCATAGGTCGCCATCTGGTGTTGGGCCCGGATGTTTGCAGTTTGTTTTTCTTCTTGGACCGTGCTTGGAAGTCACGAGTTTGGTGACTCCTCCTTCGGTCCGTACTGCGCATGGGCTTCGGCTCCATCCTCAGATTGTTTTTTTCCGCCATCGGGCTCGGATGTGATACTTCGTGCTCCGGCTTCGAACTTCTACGGTTCCAGCCTCGACGGAAAATCCTCGATTCTTCGAGTTCCTTCATCATCTTCATCTCTCGAAGCGGCACTTTTTCCATCCCGTACATCGACACCGGCCTTCGGGCCCTCCGCGACTCCGGTCCCGGCCGATGGAAAGGACTCCGTTTAAAAAGTGCCCAGAATGTGGGTCTAAATTTCCCCACACCGACCTCCATCAGGTGTGTAACCTTTGCCTCTCTCCGGAACACGAGGCTCGAGACTGCCCCGCCTGCAAGTCTTTTCGATCGAAGAAAACGATCCGAGATCGAAGGGCTCGACGCACCATGGCGCACTCATCCTCGACAGTTCCACCGGACATCTTCGGAGACGACGCCGAAGCTTCGGGGCAGACACACACCGAACTGGGAGAAGACATCGTCAGCGCTTCCGAGGCCGACGACTCCGACCTGGAGGACGTAACACCAGGACAGCGGGCCGTGAGTACAATGCCCCCTCCCAGCCCCGCACCGAAAACCAAAGAGACTCCGGTTACTCCCTCGCCTGCCGGCCTGGGCAAAACCAAAACCAAAGCCTCGATCACCCCACCTTCGGGCCCGGTGTCGAAGCACTCAAAGTCTCACGGCAGCTCGGGATCGAGCCAGCCGACGCCCGGTGCCGATAAACACCACTCGGCACCGAAGCCTGCAAAATCCAGCTCGACTCCGAAACCACCGGTGCCGAAACCTGGACACTCGGCGCCGACCAAACACAAACAGAAATCGGTCGGCACCGACGCTCCGGCGCCGAAACAGCATTCGACGCCGAAACACACGGAGACCTCCAAAAAGCAAGGCGTACACAGAACATCGAAACCTCCGGTTCCGAAATCGCCGGTGCCGACAGACGACTCGGCGCCATTGGCTCTGTTTACACCAGACCCTTTACAAAAGACTTTGTCCAGAGATCCAAAGACTGGCCTTTTGACTGTGATTACTAAGAAGCGTCGCCTTGAGGCTCCGGCTCCTCCTCCTCCACCCAAAAAGAGGGACTCAGCCACTTCTCCCCTTAGAGTACCCTCCCCACTGCCACCCCCCCTCCCACCACCACCCCCTCCACCTTTACCTCACTACGATCCGGCCCCATCCCCAGATCCGGATGACGGGGACCCGGACAATGACCCAGGTGACGCCCCAATGGATCCCACCCCACCAGGGACCCCAGATCCATGGGAGGATTATAATAACCCTGATGTACCCAATGTACCTCAAGACGACCTATACCCATCAAGGCCGTCTCCTCCAGAGGACTCTTTAGGGTTTCACCATTTAGTGCAGAGAGCAGCACACTACCATGGGGTGGACATGCACACGGAACCAGTGGAAGAAGACTTCCTACTGGATACATTTGATTTACAAGATCGTTCCACTGCTATTTTACCCATGCTTAAGGGTGTCACCAAGCACGCTACAGAGGTATTCAAAGACCCTGTCAGAGCCAGAGTACTAAACCCTAGAATAGAGAAGAAGTACAAGGCGGCACCCACAGACCCTGCATACATCAAGGGCCCTGCTCCTCTAGATTCCCTAGTTGTCTCCACAGCTAGAAAGCGGGCTAACTCCCAATCCTCAGGAGATGCCCCACCACCAGACAAGGAATCTAAACTTCTGGACGCGTCTGGTAAACGCACCGCCTACCAGGCTGCAAACATGTGGCGCATTGCAAATACACAAGCACTGCTTGCGCGATATGATAGAGCACACTATGATGAATTAGAGGCTCTTATGCAGCACCTTCCAGAGAAATACAAACGCCAAGCTCATGACTTGATACAGGAGGGCAAACTAATCACAAACACCTCCATTAAGTGTGCCCTCGATGCAGCAGACACTGCTTCTAGAGCCATAAACACCAGTGTCCTGCTTCGCCGCCATGCCTGGCTCAGGATATCAGGGTTCAAGCCTGAGGTCCAGACATCAATACTTAATCACACCTTTGACCAGCAAACACTCTTTGGCCCAAAGGTAGACGAAGCGCTCGAAAAAATGAAGAAAGATACAGACACAGCGAAGTCTATGGGAGCGCTCCAGACCCAAGCCTCTAAGCGTTCCTTTCGACGCTCGTCCTTTCGTGGCACAGGTAGAGGCTCCTCCACCGATAATGCCTCTACCTCCTACAAATCCCCTCCTCAAAATACCTTTTCAAAGGGCAACCAAAGAGGTGGCTACAGAGGCAACAACAATAAGGGCAGGGGCAAAACCAACAATACCCGTTCTGCCACCCCACCCGCACAATGACTCCCCTTCCCTCCCCCCAGACCATTCCACTCCGGTCGGGGGCAGACTACAAGATTTTATCCACGTATGGGAGTCCATAACATCGGACAAATGGGTGACCCAAATCATTCGGTCAGGGTACTGCCTCGAGCTAACATCTACCCCACCCAATATCCCACCAAGGCACCGTCCAATGTCCCAAGAGCATTCCACACTGCTCAAACAAGAGGTACTCTCGCTCCTCCAGAAACACGCCATAGAGCAGGTACCCCACAATCAACGAAATCTAGGGGTCTACTCCCTATATTTCTTAATCCCAAAGAAAGACGAGACCCTCAGACCCATTCTGGATCTCCGGCCTCTAAATGCCTACATACATTCAGACCACTTTCACATGGTCACCTTACAACAAGTCCTCCCACTCCTCTGCCAGGGAGACTTTCTCACAACACTGGATCTGAAAGACGCGTACTTTCACATTCCAATACACCCCTCTCACAGAAAATACCTCAGGTTCGTGGTGGACGGGCAACATTACCAATTCAAGGTTCTCCCCTTCGGGGTCACCACTGCACCACGGGTGTTTACCAAATGCCTAGCAGTAGTAGCAGCACACCTCAGACGTCAACATGTTCACGTCTTCCCTTACTTAGACGACTGGCTCATAAAAGCCGCGTCCTACCACCAATGCGTGCAACATACAAACAGCACCATCCAACTGCTTCATCAGCTAGGCTTCACGGTGAACTACCAAAAGTCCCACCTCATACCATCTCACACAAAGCAATATCTCGGGGCCACCATAGACACCTCAAAAGGTATTGCCTATCCAAACCCAGCCAGAATCACAAGCATTCTAGCCTTACGCAAAATATTCCTTCCTCAACACTCTCTACCAGCAAGAGTGTTTATGAAGCTCATAGGGATGATGGCGTCTTGCATCTTCATAGTGCCCCATGCAAGACTCCACATGCGTCCACTTCAGGAGTGCCTAGCACAACAGTGGAACCAGGCCCAGGGTCAGCTAACGGATCTGGTGTTGGTGGACGGCCGCACACATCACTCTCTGCAGTGGTGGAACACCACAAACCTTTCCAAGGGACGGCCGTTCCTGGACCCGGTTCCCCAAGTGACTCTAACAGCGGACGCATCGCTCTCCGGCTGGGGAGCGCACCTCTTACACCTCACAATGCAAGGTCTATGGACGCCACAGCAAAAAACGCTCCACATCAACCATCTGGAGCTTTTGGCGATCTTTCTAGCCCTAAAATCTTTCCAAAAGCAGATTTCAGGCAAAGCAGTCCTCATTCGCACAGACAACATGACTGCGATGTATTATATACAGAAACAGGGGGGGACACACTCTCCCCAGCTCTCCCGCTTAGCCCAGAGCATATGGAGATGGGCAATTCCCCAAAACATTTTTCTCCTGGCACAACATGTTCCAGGCGTACAAAACACCATAGCAGATCTGCTCAGCAGACAGACTCAACAACTACACGAATGGGAACTGCATCCACAAGTTCTTCACCCATTCTTCCAACAGTGGGGGCATCCTCAAATAGACCTCTTCGCCACCCACGAAAACAAAAAATGCCCAAGCTTCGCCGCCAGATACCCACACCCATTGTCCAAGGGCAATGCGATGTGGATGAACTGGTCAGGCAGATTTGCATACGCCTTTCCACCTCTCCCACTAATTCCATTAGTGGTCAGGAAACTACAACAGCACTCCCTCACACTCATTCTGGTAGCTCCGACGTGGGCCAGACAGCCGTGGTACACCACGCTACTACAACTATCAGTGGTACCACATCAAAAACTGCACCTTTCCCCATGCCTCCTAACCCAGAACCATGGAGAAATCAGGCACCCGGACCCAGCTCAGCTCAACCTGGCGATCTGGCTCCTGAAATCTTAGAATTCGGGTACCTTAACCTTCCCCCTGATTGCATGAACATCATCATGGAAGCCAGACGTCCTACCACTAGAGCATGCTATGCCGCAAAGTGGAAAAGATTTGTAATGTACTGCCGTAACAATACAATCAACCCTCTAGATGCATCCATACAACACATCATATGCTATCTGCTCCATCTTCACAGGTGTAACCTAGCGTATTCATCCATACGCCTACACCTAGCAGCGATCGCTGCCTATCTACAAAACAGACAGCATTTGTCACTCTTCAGAGTGCCCGCTATTAAAGCCTTCATGGAAGGCCTTAAACGAGTAATTCCTCCCAGGGCACCACCCTCCCCTGTATGGAATCTAAATTTGGTCCTTACACGACTAATGGGTCCGCCCTTCGAACCAATGCACAAATGTGAGCTACAATTTCTCACCTGGAAAACAGCTTTCCTTGTAGCTATCACTTCCCTTAGAAGGGTTGGTGAAATACAAGCGTTCACCATACAGGAACCTTACATACAAATGCATCACAGCAAGGTCATACTTCGAACTAATCCGAAGTTCCTGCCCAAAGTCATTACCCCCTTCCACCTCAATCAATCAGTGGAATTACCTGTCTTCTTTTCGCAACCCCAATCTGTTGCGGAAAGGGCCTTACACACACTAGATGTGAAAAGAGCGTTGCTATATTACATACAAAGAACGCAACCCTTCAGGAAGACCAAACAGTTGTTCGTTTCCTTTTCTCCACCACATAAAGGCAACCCCATCTCAAAATCAGGGATAGCTAGGTGGATTGTAAAATGCATACAAATTTGCTATCAGAGGGCAAAGAGAACATTATCTGTTCCCCCTAAAGCCCACTCTACAAGAAAGTTAGGGGCTTCTATGGCTTTTCTAGGGAATATACCCTTAGATGACATATGCAAGGCAGCCACATGGTCTACACCGCACACATTCACAAAACACTACTGTGTAGATGTGCATTCCCAGCAGCAAGCTAGGGTGGGCCAGGCTGTACTAAAAACACTCTTTCAAACAGCTGCAACGGATACCGGTGGTCGCCGCTAAGGTTGGGTACTGCTATATAATCTATGCTAAGTGTACAATCTGCAGCTCATATGCCTCGAACGGAATATGCTACTTACCAGTATGCATCTGTTCTTGGCATGTAGAGCTGCAGAGTTGTACACGCCCACCCGCCTCCCCGGCTACCTGTATCCGTTCCAGTCCATCTTATTTAGATACAACACACATGGGTTTCTCACTGTTATTACTACGCTCCATCATTTCCCTGTTGGCGAAAAACAATCTGAGGATGGAGCCGAAGCCCATGCGCAGTACGGACCGAAGGAGGAGTCACCAAACTCGTGACTTCCAAGCACGGTCCAAGAAGAAAAACAAACTGCAAACATCCGGGCCCAACACCAGATGGCGACCTATGCTAAGTGTACAACTCTGCAGCTCTACATGCCAAGAACAGATGCATACTGGTAAGTAGCATATTCCTTATCTGGGTTGCGACGTTGCAGAATATGTTCATTGAACTACTCAGCCTGAACCTTTCCTTACCCAAACATACATGTAGGATGCCCATATCACTCCTTACCCAGTCCTAGAGAGATCAAGAGATCATCTGAGTTCACACTCTTGTTGTGGGCAGACCTGTTGAGTTTGGGAAGTCATCCTGATTCTGCAACTATTTGAACATTCTTTCTGGCCTTTACATCCTGAGATCTTGTCATTTACATCCTCTGTGGTGCCCTCATGCCATTTGGGGTTTTCACAAAGCTATTGGTTTCAGTGAGTGTCCCGGTTTTTCTCTGGGTACCACTGGAAAGTCTCAATCGCGACCAGTAGATTTTGAGTGGTAACATGCCTTCGGGGGACGCAAAAAGTGCCACTACATATGTTTCCATTAAAACATTGAATGAAAACCAGTTTAAATAGTTTTTACTCCAATGAACAATAGCCAGATCCCAAGTCACTGTTGACTTTGACCACCAAATTTAATTTCTGAAGACCTGAACCGCACCAGTGACTTCTTTGGATGGGACACTTGTTTGGACGGTGGGTTTTTGGTCCCAGGCATTTTTAACTCCTTTTTTTGCTGGAAGCTCCATGGCAGAGCCTACAGCCCACTGAGTTGTCCAGGCCTTGATCAGGAGCTAGACCACTACATGGACTTGGTCAAAAAGTAGTGTGTTTTTATAAATGGCATAAAACTTAACCCTTGCAGGAAAGTGTCCTTGCCTAAAGACAGACCAGATGACTTTTGAAATTCCTAGAATCGACCTGAGGGGCAGTCCCACTGCACGAAGGTGCTAAAATGACATTCGGGGTGTTTCTTGGCACTTCTAGGGGCACATGCATCAAGGTAGGCTTTTGCAATTCCTTAATTGCGATTATTAAGGAATCTCAATTATGGAATCACAAAAGCTTATGCATGTATGAATTGCAAAAAAAATAGCGATTCCTACACATTCCTTAATTGCGACTCGCAAATTGCTAGTCACAATTAAGGAATGCAGGCCCTTAGGAATGAATGGTAATTGCATGCGCAATTTGCGAGTGCCCAATAGGTGCTCGCAAATTGCACATGTAATTTCAAGGGTGCAAGGGTACCAAAAGGACACCCTGTTGCACCCCTGAAATATGCATGTGTTCAGATGTTGCGCACACACATGCCCCAAGGGCATGTGTATGTGTAACATATAACTTTGAAAAATGCACTTTAATACATTTTTCAAAGTTTTTGCAAATGACCATCAAGTTCAAATTGATAGTAATTTGCGACCCCTAATAGCAAAATTGCTATTTGCAATTGCATCATGCATTGCATTTAGGGAATCGCAATTTGCGATTCCCTAAATGTAATTGCAATTTAAGTAATCCTTATTTTAGTGATTACTTAAATTGCGATTTTTGCATTTGGGATGATGCATCCCAAATGCAAAAATACCAGTCACAAAGGGGCCGATTCTGCGAATCTGCCCGTTTGCGACCGGTTTTTCGTTTGATGCATGGGGCCCCTAGTCTTTTGTGTGTATCCTGTGTTTAACAGTTCTATTTACTTACTTGAATATAAAGTCATATCCTTCATTATTCTTATTTGAAGTTACACTATATCAATAGTTAGACATATATGTTATTTAATGGGTCACACTTTATCTGAGCTTCCAACCTTTTGCACACCTAGACAAAGCCTTGATTGCTTCCTGTCAATACTCAAGTCCTTAAAGTGAAGAAATTTGTTATTTATTGAAGTGCAACTGTTTAGCTATCTCCCTGCTGCTCTGCCAGTGTGAGTGTTGACAGTGGAATGTTGGTGTGACTGTGATGCTTAGAATGCTTGGGTGCCTGTGTGGATGAGTGGTGACAGTTGGAAGATGGGCTGAGCAGCAGGCAGGCTGCTCCTGGTGGGGCTGGTGTAACAGGATTACTGGGCTAATGGACATATGTACATAATTACTATCCTGCCACAAGAAGTTAATAAAGAAACTTACAAAACTCATCTTGGCTACCTGTGGTAAGATACAGCATATTCTTGGCGACGAGGATGGGATCTGGACTCAAGCGTGCTACAACATTTAAAGAAGCTGTGTACGGTTTGGACATGAAGAACCCAAAGGAACATAAAGTAACTAAGAGTAAAGCATCAAGAATGGAGCTCCAGGCAAGCCAACCCCACCAGTGTCCTTGTCAGCAGACAGCCCCAGCCTGTACATGCTCCTATGGACGTTTTTTTTTCTCCCCCTCTTTTTTTATTTGGAGAGAGTTTGCATAATATAAAAATCACACAGATTCATAAGCAATTTCCACATATAAGGCTACGCCTAACATGTAATTGCTAGGCAGGGGCTTATTGTTCAATATTTCATATATATTTACAATGCAATCAGACATCAGAAAGAGGAGTAAAATAAAAATAAATAAATAACAAATAACGAAATAGATAGGTAATAGCAGAGAAGTTAATAAAGCAGTGATTTTCGATCCAAAAAGTAGATCCAGAGGCCCTATTCTGCTTGTCTCCTTACAGGCTAATTTGCCTTATAATCCATTTTTTCATAGGGGCCCAAATTTCCCTGCCTCGCCTGCTCGTCCCTCGCCCTTTACATTTATACAATGATTTATCCAAGTGATATATGGCCAGCAATCGATTGATCCAGGCTTGAAAACACGGAGGATCTACATCCTTCCAATGAGTGGCAATAAGAAGTCGTGTTACAGATACAGCCATAAAAAAAATTTACTTGTCAGATTATCACATTGTATCTTCTCATCGTATCCTAGCAACATTAGAGTTGGAGTTATTCTGATGGTATTCTCTATAGCTGCTATCAGAAATGTTTTGTTTTATTAGAGGAGCTAATTTCTCACAACTGTAAAACATGTGGACTATATCCGCTGGCCCTTGATCGCATCTGGGACATTTATCGTCCACCCTTTTCCCCATCAAAATAGTTTTGCAGGTGTAAAATAGAAGTTGTATATTGTATAGTAATGTTGGGCTTTTAGGTTTGCTGCAAGAAATGTTTCCTTTGCCAGTGCTAAAGAGCGATCCAGATCAATATCGCCGTCTCCGATTTTTATAGCCCATTTAGTTTCTGCTGCCTCAAGATCATCCAGGAGTGTATCGATTGAGATTTTGTAAATATATTTGGTCTTTGTCTGGGACTGGCAAATAGTTTCAATTAACAAGTTCCTATGCAAGGAAAATTCTGTTTAGAAGGCTTGTGAACTGTGTATATTTAAAGTATGTTCCAGCAGATATACCATATCCTTGTTGCAAAACAGAAAACGACAATCTCTGTTCTATTGAGTAGAGGTCCCCCACTCTCACTATTCCCTTTTCCTCCCATTGCCTAGCCAATTTATCATACATTGGGATAGGAAAAAGGGGAGATCGCCAGAGTGGGGTATATCTATTATAAATGGGTAGTTTTGCAAGGCCGATCATCCTTTTCCAAATTTTCCATATTGCTATCACCACCTTAAATTTGTTTTTTTTATAATAGCTGGGTTCAATTTGTCGAAGAAGTATTCCTAAATGAGTAAAATCACTATATGTTCGATTAATGTAGGAGTCCTTAATGATAGGTCAAAGCGTATCAGGACTGCTGAAATACTAAGAGATGGGAAAGCTGACATAATATGTCAGCAAGAAACACATATTCCTTGGGGAAAACGAGATATGCTGGATATAAGGGGGTATAATCTTGTAGCCTGTTCTACACAAACCTCATCTATTAGAGGGGTCACGATTCATGTAAGAAACGTTTTGGATTACCTAACCGGGTTCTGGAAGATAAATGGGGAAGATGGGCTATCGCACGACTCCCATGGGAATCACTATATGCACAATATATGGATCAAATGAAGACGATCCACAGATTTTTTATGATTTAGAAATCGAGCTAGCATCATGGCCGGACCCGTTGGTAATTTGTGGAGATTTGAATATTCATTATGAGAAGGGATGCGACAGAACTCAGAAGTATCAAGGGAGAAAACCTCATGTTCATCAAGCCTTATTAGCTTTACAAACCAGCTATGATTTGAGAGATGCATGGGGGACGAAACATCCTACGGATCCCGGCTACACATATTTTTCAAACCCCCACAAGAATTTTTTTAGGCTTGATTATTTTTTGGTATCCTCCTCTTTGATCTCAACTGTGAGAATAAAGAAATTACCCAAATTTTTATCAGACCACAATCCCTTAGTTATGGATTTAATGCTTCAGAATCTAGATTGTCGACCCGCAAGGTGAACATTTGATAGGTCACTGTTAGCTAATGAGGATTATCTCAAATATATTTTAAAAAATGGGTTATAGAATATTATGACATTAACCGTTCTAGCTCTTCCTGCAATGTAGTATGGGATAGTTTTAAAGCAGGCCTCTGGGGAGAAACAATCAGCTTTGTGGGGAAAGCTATAAAACAAGAGAAGAAGGAAATTAATACATTGATATCAGAATTGGGAGAATTTGAAAAAGAATATATAAAAGCAATCAGACAAAATCAAGGATGCGATGAACTTATACTACGACAAAAAATAGCGATCACAAAAGCCAAATTAAATGATCGTTATACCAAGAAGGGAGCAGCTATTTTTCAAGTACATAAGAATGAGGGATATGAATATGGGGAGACCGTTGTGAAGGTTCTCGCCTTACGGACTAAGCAAAAAGTAGCTAGAAAAATTATAACGGAAATCAAGGGTCAAGATGGAATCCTCTATACAGAAAAGAAGGACAGCATTAGGACCTTTGAGAAATTCTATCAGGACTTATATATGCAGGGCAATAATGAACCTATGCCTACCAACGATACCGAGTTAATCTTCGGTAACCAGCGTAGACTTAGTGAAGAAATGCAGCAAGGGATGGATAAAGACGTATCTAAAGAAGAGGTTCTTTCTGCCCTGCAAGCTATGGCCTTAGGGAAAGCGGCAGGTCCTGATAGAATTCCACTGGAGCTATATAAAGCAATTCAGCAGGAAATAACTCCCTTACTGCTAGATTTGTTTCTTGGAGTACAGTATAGTGGGATTCCCCCAGAGTGCTGGCAAAGAGCAGATATTGTGGTGTTTCTAAAAAAGGGGAAACCCGCAGACGATCCTGCATCGTATAGACCTATATCCCTTATGAATGTGGATGCAAAGCTATATTAAAAAATCTTAACCACTAGGCTGGGGGGATCATAGCCCATCTAGTCTCACCATGGCTGCACGGTTTTGCACCAGCGAGGGGCACAACAGATCACATCAGACGTGCTATAGCCCTATTCGACATCACGGAGACAACAGGTGAGAAGATGGTTATGATCCTCCTCGATGCCGAGAAAGCATTTGATTGTGTGGCATGGCAGGATCTCTGGACAACTATGGAACAGAGGGGATTTGGATCAGGTATATTGACTGCTATACAGGCAATGTACTATAAACCCTATGCTGGACTAAATATAATGGGTCAGGAATCAATCGCCATCGATATTGCACGAGGGACGAGACAGGGGTGTCCCTGTTCTCCAATATTATTCGCTCCGTCTAGTGATATCTTCATATAGCAAATTCTTCAAGATAAGATTATCACTCGAGTTAAGTGCAATGGGCATGAAACAAAAATAATGGCCTATACTGATGATCTGGCAATTGTAACCATGGATCCAGAAACCGCAATGCCACAAAGTCAACAAGCATTGGCATAGCCAATAGGTCTCGCTTTTGGGACCTTATAAGTGTTTAGTTATGCAACTGTTGCATGGCTAAACACTTATAAGGTCCCAAAGGCGAGACCTATTGGCTATGCCAATGCTTGTTTCTTTTCCTTTCGATTGAAAGTGACTCTGAGTTATTGCATCTTTGATAGAGGGTGCCTTCCTGTAAGTAATTTGTGGTTTGGTGCCAATGGTTTTGGCTAGCTCTTGATCTTGTCGTAGAAGTGGCCAGTATTTCTGGACGATTTGTCTTATTTTGTGAGCTTCTTTGCTAAATGTCAAAATTAGCCTTGGAGTTTCCTGTTTCTCATGTTCATTCCTGTTTTCTGGATGCACACTTTTTTTATGAGGATTTCTGTTTGAGTCATTGCTTTGACTTTTTCCATACTCTTATTGAGATCTCTTTCCCTATATCCTCGTTTTTTTTGTCTCTTTGCACTATTGAGAATTTTTTTTTCTGCATCCTCCTTTTTCGAGCAGTTCCTTCTCATTCGGATAAATTCCCCAAAGGGTATGTTTTTTAATAAAGCTTTAGGGTGAAAACTTTCTGCATGAAGGATACTGTTTGTGGCGGTCTTCTTTCTAAAAAGTGTGGTTTGGATTTGACCATTCTCAATATAGACCGAGATGTTCAGAAAATCTATTTTACGTTGGCTGGTGGTACAAGTGAAAGAGAGTCCAATGTTGTTCTCATTTAGTGTTTAAAATATTCCATGAACTCCTTTTTATTTCCAGTCCAAATTAAAAACAGATCGTCTATATATCTTGACCACAAGATGATTTTTTCATGGGCCTTGTTGTTATTAGGGCCCCAGGCTATTTCCTTCTCCCACCAACCCATGGTAAGATTTGCATAATTGGGGGAGAAGGAAATGCCCATGGCACAGCCACATAGTTGGTGATATATCTCATGGTTGCAGAAGAAGATGTTATTATTCAAACACATTTGTATCATTGTAAGCAACATTGCTGAATGTTCCAATTCTTTTATATTTCTTTGTCTCAAGAAATACGCACAGGCATTCAATCCAATCGAATGTTCAATAGAGGTATGTAGTGAAATCACACCGATGGTTATCATGAGATAAGATGGATTCCATGCCATGTTGGAAAGCACCCGAAGAAAATCACCTGTATCTTGGATGTATGAGTTTAGGTTTTTGACCATGGGCGCAAGGTAGTGGTCTATGTTTGATTAAATGTTTTCATACAGTGAGTCACAAGATGATACAATGGGCCTGCCCGGAGGGTTGATCAGTGTCTTATGAACCTTTGGCAAAAAATAAATTGTAGGAATTGTTGTATTTTCCTTTAGGAGGAATTTGTATTCCTCTATGTCGATTAAATTGTGCTCATGCCACTCATCCAGATGATTTTTTACATCGTGCATCATTCTATGCATTGTATTATTTGTCAATTTTGTATATTTCTCAGCATCATTTAGTTGACGGTATGCCTCTTTTTTATAATCACTAACCTTTTGGATCACAATATTTCCGCCCTTGTCTGCGGGCTTTATGATTATATTTGGATTCTTTGCCAATGTTTGGATAGCCTGGTTCTCTCTTTTTGATGTATTTTCTCTCATTTTGTTATTCCTTAATTTCTCTATTTTCTCAATTTCATTCATTATCGCTTCAGAAAAAGAATCCATTTTATTACCTGGTAATAATTGTGGACTATATTTGGATTTACTCTTCAATCCACTATGTTTATGCTGTTTGGTATTGATTTCAAGATTTTGAAGTATTTCAATTTCAGTGGTTTCACCATTTTCTGAGTCATTTGCTAGATCATAGAGGTTTTTGAGATGTGGAATTTCATCTATCGTTAGAAGTGAGTTACTTGTAGTCTGCTTAGTTGTATCCTGAGCATCTTCAATTTGATTATTCAATGATTGTTTATTAGCATGTATTTTAGTCAATTTGAGTTTACGCACAAATTTGTACATATCAATTTTGGTGTTGGTATAGTCGAAATGCTTCTGTGGACAGAATGAAAGGCCTTTATTTAATATTTGACATTCTGTTTCTGTTGGTACATAATCAGATACATTTATTATTAGGTTGTCACTGTTTGATTCCTCTTTGTGCGATTCCTGAGTGAATATTGCCTTTTTGTGTTTGGATCGTCGGGTTTTCCTGAGGCTTCTGAATACTTTGTATTGCCTCTTCCAAACCCTCTGCCTCTGCCTCTGCCTCTGCCCTGTCCTTGGTTCCGTGATAGATTTTGGTCCAGGTTGACAAGGCACATCTCTTCTAAAAAAGTGATGTTAGTTGGTGTGTCTTTACTTGTAGTTGCTTCATTTTCACTTCCACTAATATCTGATTCACTTCCCGTTTCTCCAGATGGCTGTGGTGGTTTCTTAACATAGTTTAATTTAAGGGTGTCAAACCTTTTCGCAAATGTTAATATTCGGCCTTGTTTATAATCAGCCTCATCACATGCAAATTTTCTTTGTTTGCGCTGTTGGATTTCTTCTTCATATTTTTCTAAGCGATCTTCCATTTCTTTCTGTAGTTTGTCTATATCCTCTTTCTCATTTTGTGAGATTTTGGCCTCCAGATCTTTAATCATTTTATGTATTTCTTCAAAATCAATCTCTGCATATTTAATTAGAATACACATCATATTTTGACTGCATATCATGTTGTTAGCACCCCACTCTTCTAGCATATCTGTTCTAGTGTCAGGATGTGTGGGCATAGTAAAGATCCTTAATCCACGTGGGACTCTGTTTGCTTCAAGATATTTCTGAAGGCTAATGCTTCCCAGCTTTTACTTATTTCTCGCCTGTATTGCTTCTCAATTTGGGTAAAGAGTTGTTTTAGTGTGGGATTCAATTCGTACAGGCGGCGCTCTCTGCCCCATCTTTCGGCGTTCGACCCGGTGGGTTTCAGCGTCTATTTCGGCTTTCGTCTCGATCGGGCGCTTCTGGCTTCAGTTTCAGTTTTCTCACAATGTGGTTTCATCCAGATCGCTCGGCAGCGGGTGCAGGCGTTGGGCCAAACCAGTGGCCATACATCAATTTTAATACAAAAGGCGCCCGCACTCTGGATAATCATGCATGTTTGTGATTAGACACCAGAGAATCACATATAAAATACCGGTATTTGTGATATGTAATACTTATGTGTTCACGGTTTACAAAACGATACTGTCACAAGGTGTTCTGTTTTGAATTCATATTGAACTACAAATCCCAGAAATCTATGGGACTGTATAATGCACAGGAAATGACATAAAACAGCTGCAAAAAGTAGTGCCACCTACCGTGAGCAAGGCCGTTCCACCGAAACGCGTTGGTGTGACAGACTGGGCTCAGTTAATAAAATCTAAAAACAACTGATAAAGTTCCAGAGTGCGGGCGTCCTTTGTATTAAAAAAAATATATATATATATATATATATACTGGCGGTCGCCAGTAGATAGTTATAGTTAGGACCGAGTTCCCATAGGAAATCTGAAAATTCTATTTTGAATAACTTTGGCGCCAGTTGACTTATCTTCGTGAAATTTTTAAAACTAATGGGGCGCTCCGCTCAGCTCCTACCCTGAAAGTCTCGGGGTGATTCGTCAAGCGGGGGATGAGAAAAAAGGGGGGTGCCAAAACGCGTTTTCCCCATGCATTTTCCCATAGGACCTTTAGTCGAAGGTACAGCCCGAACGGCTGAACAGAATTACTTGAAATTTGGCAAAGAGGTAGTCCTCAGGTCAGGCATGTGCCTTTTGCATATATGGTGTCAATCTGTTCATTAGTTCCTGAGAAAATTGCAGTTAAAAGTACATAAATATCTATATGCGCGCACGGTGCTCGCACGGGGCGCGCACCAAATGTTCTGATTGGTGGTTAGATGTCAGTCAACATTCCAATCGGTCGAAATCAGGAAGTGTTGGATGCCATTTTGTGTGTGACAGTGAAAAAGAAAGGTGGAGAACGTGAAAAGGGGGCAGGGTAGAGAGTTCCTGACCCCCTAGCCTTTGTCAGGGGGTCCCTGAAGGACCCCGAAGGGTGAAAAAAACATTTTATATTTTTTTCATAAAATCGCGGGGTGCGCGCACGGTGCGTGCACCCCCCAGCCGCCATTTGGAGTTTTAGAGGCAGAAGAGAGCTAAAAACACAAGTGGAGAACGTGAAAAGGGGGCAGGGTAGAGAGTCCCTGACCCCTAGGCCTTCTCAGGGGGACCATGAAAGAACCCTAAGGTCCCAAAACAAAAAAAAAAAGTATAAATATTGCGCGGTGCACGCACCGTGAAAAACCCTTACAAAAAAAACAAACATTTTAAACTGTTTATAAGTTTATAGAAGATATTAACTATGCTGTTCAACTTTATCCAAATTCAAAAAAAAAGAGCTGAGCCATTCCATATTACAGGATACAGTCAATCTATAACTATATACATAGGTAGTTTATTGTAAAATAAATCAGTGATGTCATTTGAGATGTCATCAGTGATGTCATGAGTGATGTCACTGACCATGTCATGAGTGATGTAATATGTGACGTCATCAGCAGTGGATTGCGGTCGCGCGAGTTATAGTTAGCTGAACTAACTATAACGGGGGAATTTCAATGGTTTTGTACGAGTGAAATGTCCAGCTAACTATAACATGTGTGAAACCTATGGTTTTTTCAGTGAATTTGCAAGGTTTTTTAAATGCTAATTCCTAACTATAACGTGTGTGAAACCTATGGTTTTTTCAGTGAATATATATATTTATAGACATATATACATATACATACATGCATAAACAAATATATGCATGTGGATGCTTATACATGCATATACATGTATACATATATACATGTATATTAGTTTGTATATATATATATGCATATATATTTAGATATTTATATATATATGTATCCATATATATGCATATTGGCATATATGCATGTATATATATATATTTACATGTGTACATTACAAGGGGTTTGTAGCTCTTTAAACTATACAATATTAAGCTCCTGATAGAAATAAAATAAATAAATATTTTTTTATTCTAATTTATATTTGTGTGCATATATAAATATATGGATATATGCAGGAAAATATATGCATCTATATAAATATGCATATATATACTAACCGCTATATACATACATATTTTAATGCATTTTTATATATGAACATAAGTATATACAATGTATATAAATGCATATACATTTCTGCATATAATATGCATATATACCTATAAATACTGATATGCATATATATATGCATATATGTTTGTAGTGATAGTGATTATACCTTTATCTAAAGTTATGGCAATGTGGCACCTATAGCTGCAGTGATCGTGATCTCACACCTATATTTGCAGTGATGTGAGGTTATACTAATAACTAAAAAAGATAGACATGTTATACCTATATCTGCAGTGATAGTGATGTTACCTTTATATCTGTAGTGACAATAATCTTACACTTTTAAATGCAATTTGATCTGGCATTTATATCTGCAGTGATAGTGATCTCACACCTATATCTGCAGTGATGGTGATCTCACACCAATATATGCAGTGATCGTGATCTCACACCTATATCTGCAGTGATAATGATTTTATACCAATAACTGCAGAGATAGACATGTTATACCTATTTCTGCAGTGATAGTGATCTCATCATGATATCTATAGTGAGAATAATCTCACACTTCTAAATGTAGTTTGATAATATCAAAACTATATCTTCACTTAGTGATTTTGCACTATGTGCAGTGATATTATCATATTGATATTTGTAGTATAGGTATCTTACACCTATATTAGCAGTAATAGTGATCCCACACCAATATCTGCAGTGTACTAATAGTACACTTGTATCTGCATGCTAAAGGTTTCACATTATTATCTGCAGTCATTGTTATTTAACACCTACATCTGCAGTGATAGTGATCTTACACCAATATCTGTAGTGATAGAAATAATACCAATATCTGCAATGAAAATTATATTCTATGTAGATCTGTAGTAATAATTATATTACACCTATATCTGCATTAATAGTCAACCCACACCAATATCTGCAGTGATAGTGAAATCACACCTATATTTGCAGTGATAGTAATCTTATACCTATATGTTTAGTTTTCCTAATCTAACACATATATTTGCAGTGATAGTGATGTCACACCTATATCTGAAGTAAGTAATCTCACACTAATATTTGTAGTGATGGTAATCACACACAAATATTTGCTATAATAGTTATCCCACAGTTATATTTGCAGTAATAGTGATATCACATTTATATCTACAGTGATATCATCTCATACTTGCAAGTGCAGTGACATTTAGTGCGCAAATTGGAAAGTACTGTAAAGTGCTTTTCAAAGTAGCATTTGTGTAGAACAATTATGTATATGAGCCCGTGAGTGTAGCCACTACATTAAATGCACGCAGTATTCTATGCCTGTATAAAAAGAAATTAACACGAACTGTACGAGCTTACACGGCAGCCTACTGACTGTATGAAAGAAGATGGGCCTCAGAAATAAAAGAAGCTAGCAGTGCATATAAAGTAGCTGCTGGGCCAAAATGTCTATATAAGGAAAGGCACCACTTTGATGTTTAATTTGCAATATGTTGAATGCTGGCGATTAAACAAGCTATGGTAGCACCACACAGGCACAGCGCGAAAGCTGTCCTCATATATTAGGAGTATGTAGTACGTAGGATTAGATTATGCTAAAAAGTGCACATACAGGAAGCGCACTGAAGTGAAGTGAACTGCAAGCGAGCTGCACTTATAGCTAACGGTAGAGAAATGCACACTGAGAACACCAAAGACAGCCCATAGAGATTGCAGCGCACCTGGGTTGATGAGCTATGTGTAATAGATGTTTTTGCAGGAGGGTGCGATAAGGCTTGCATGTCCGTAGAAATGAACTTTAAAAAGCTTTGTTTGTTTCGTATGGAAAATCTATGTAATAAACGGCGACAGTTCATATGTAAATAGGCTGTGAAGTGCGTAAGTTTAGACTTCACTAAAAAGTGTACATATAGGAAACGCACTAAGTGTACTGCAGGTGAAGTGCACTTATAGTGAACACAGAAAAGATGCACATTTAGACACTATAGTCTTACCACATAGATTGTAGCGAGCCTGCAATGGTGCCAATTATGTGTAACACATATACGCAGGTTGATGTTATAAGAGTTCCATGTGTAGAGAAGGCGGTTTTAAAACATTTAGTTTGTTGTGTGCGAAAAAGTAAGGTATTAAATAAATACCGGCGGCAGTGCGCATTTTAGGAGGCTGTGAAGTGCTATGTTTAGACTGCACTAAAAAGTGTACATAAAGAAAGCACACTAAATTTGAACTGTAGGCAATGTGCACTGTCAGTTAACAGAGATGAAATGCACACCAAGAACACCAGTAACTGCTCTTGAAGATTGTAGCTTGCCTGGGATGGTGCCAATTATGTATAACACATGTTACGCAGGCTGGTGTGATAAGACTTGCATGGATGGTAAAGACGGATTTAAAACGCTTTTTATTGTTTTGCGCGGTGAAACAATGTAATAACTAATTAATTACACCTGGATGCATGTTAAGAAGCTATGAAGTGCGTAGTATTATACAACAGTATAAACTGCATATACAGGAAGAGCACATAAGTGAACTGCAGCCAATGGAGGAGAGGTACACATTGGGAACATTAGAGATGCACTTACAGACATTGCAGCGTGGTTGAATGGTGCTAGTTATGTGTAACATTTTACATAGGTTGATGTAATAAAGCTTGCATGTTTGCAGACGGCGGCTGTAAAAAGTATTCATCTCCGTGTCGCAAAGCATTTTAATAAATAAATGAGCGCGTCTGGACGCATATTAGGAGGCTGTGAAGTTAATAGATTAGGCTACAGTAAAAAGTGTACATACAAGAAGTTAAGTGTAGTAAACTGCATGTGAGGTGCACTCACAGGCAACATACAAAGGATGCACGTTGGGAATAGCAGAGACGCCGTTACACATATTGCAGTGGGTCTGGGATGGTGTCAGTAATGTGAAACACATGGTACGCAGGTCAGCGCAATAAGGCTTGTATGTCCAAAAAGGCTGTTGCAAAAGGCACCTTTTACTCTGCGTGACATAATATTTTAACAAAAAGTTAATACTGGCAGGGCGTATATTAGGAGGCCGTGAAGTACGTAGGTTTATATTACCCTAAATACTGCACATATAGGCAGTGCGCTGAAGAGAACTGCAGGCGAGTTGCACTTACAGTCAATAGTAAAGAGATGCATACCGAAAACATCATAGATTGCGCACAAACATTGCAGCGCGTTTTGGATGATGCCAGTTATATTTAACACATATAGGCAGGTTAGTGCGAGAATGCGTGCATGGCCGGAAAAGGCAGTTCTAAAATGCTCACTTTGCTCATTGTGGCAAATTAATGTAATAAATAAATTGGTTCGGACGTGCACCATTTACGATGCTGTGAAGTGGGTAGTATTACACTTCGGTAAAGTAAACATACAGGAAGCACACTAAAGCGAACTGCAGGCAAGGTGCAATTACAATTAAAGAAAGAGAGATGCTCTGAAAACACCAGGGACGTCCCTACAGACATTGCAGCACGTGTGGAATGGTGCCAGTTATGTGGAAAATATGTTTGTCTGGTGGTGTGACAAATCTTGCATGTTTGGAGAATGCGTCTGTAAAAGGCTCCTTTTGCCCTGCGTGGTTAATTAATGTAATAAATTATTAAATGCAGCCGGGTCGGGTATTTTAGTAAGCCTATATCACGTTCCATTTATCAATACTTTCTGCCCTATTAACGCTTGCGTGTTCTTCACTGGTCTGGGTACATATTAAAAAAAACCTTAAGTGTATAATATAATTATAATGAGTTAAAAGTTACACAACAGCTTCTGTACAAAAATGATTATTCCTTACCGTAACATTAGAGTGAATGTATAGCCTAGGCAAGTCTCTGCTAAACGTATACATATAAAGTGTAGTTCTCGGCATTGAAAACTATACATTGACAAATATTAACTCAACTGAGTAACAGATAAGCAAGCACTATCGAATAAGCAATACTATATTGGCCTTTTCAAAAAAAATATTCTAAAAGCATAAGAGTAAAAGCTGCATAAGGAATTGTATTCAAAGGTATTTTTTACGATTAGAGGCTGGGAACTACGTAGAATTATACCACACCAAGTTCACATCTACCCCAACTGCACATACAGGAAGCGTACTTAAGTGAATAGTGGTGAGGTGCACCCATAATTAACGGAGGAGAGATGAACACTGGGAACCCTAGAGACCGGGTATAGACATTGCAGCGCATCTGCGTTGGTAGCAGTTCTGTGTAACACACGTAATGCAAGTTGGTGTGATAAGCTTGCATGTACGGAAAAGGCGGTTGTAAAACACTCCTTTTCCAACGTCCAGCAAAGGCATTTTTAAGTAATTAATTGCAGCTGGGCACATATTAGGAGGATGTGTAGTACGTAATATTGAACTACACTAAAATGCGCACACATAGGAAGTGCACTTAAGTGAACTGCAGGGAGGTGCAGGCACAGTTAACAAAGGTGAGATGCACACTAGATGCCAGAGACTGCCCACACACATTGCAGCGCGCCAGGGATGGTGCTATTTATGTGTAACACATGTTACGGAGGTTGGTGCGATAAGGAGTGCATGTCCGAGAAAGCAGCTCTAAAACGCTCCCTTTGTCCACCGTGCAAACTTATTTAATAAATGAAGACGTATGGGCGTGGGATATAGGATGATGCGAAATGCATGGAGTAGGACTATACTAACAAGACAAGCCCGGCGGAGCGTGGCGCGCGCGCTTGGGGGGGCGGGGTTGCGCATTCCAGGCGGGGGAGCGGACCCTTTGAAGTACGATGCCAAACGGATTGCATGGCGGCACGATGCACATGATTGTACGCGTGCTCGCCATGCAATCCACTTTTGGGAGCACTTTTAGGAGCCCCTTACTAGAGTCTCGCATAGCGATTGCTATGCAATTGCTAGGCAAGACCTAAAAACTAGCTGATGAACACGGACGAAAATCAGGTTATCTGTTAAACGCGGGGAAAACTCAGATTTTATGTAATTCTAAAACCCCATGTAACGATCCTCAGAGGTTAACTGAGGTAATTTATCTAGGTATCTATATTAACAGCAATATGGAGGCCATTTGGAAAATAAATATGGCACCAATAATCAATAAGATTAGTCTAGTCCTGCGCCGTCTAGATAAACTCCGGCTATCACTTATAGGTCGATGCAATATCCTGAAAATGGTTATGCTCCCTAAAATTTTATATATGTTCAGATCTATCCCAATGGAAATCGAAGATCACTTTTTAAAAAAAATAGACAGTATATTTAGTAATTTTTTATGGAAGTACTCTAAAATTTGGCGCTCCCTTAAACTCTTAACGCTACCACAAAATCGAGGAGGATGGCCCGTCCCCAATCTCAGATATTATTACTATGCATGCTTTTTACAGCATATGGCATTCGTGATCTTACCAGGTACAGGGAATCGACAACATAATATAGGTGGGGATCTCCCCTCAATATATGAATTAGCTATAGGAGCCAATGCACAAGGAATGCTCCTATGGACTTTTGAATATAACTTTGTTACAAGTGGGTAAGTGGTGTGAGACTCATTACTTCCACATGTGTGTGATTCAGACACATCGCTCTGCAGAGGTCTTACAAGAGTCTATGGCTTGTTGAAAACGGGGGCTTACATTTACGAAAGTCATCTTTAGTGCTTACTACTGAAGTGCTCCTTCATTGTGTTTGCGAGTGCACTGGATTGAGATGTTTCTACACACTGTGACGAGTGGCTGCACAGAAGGAAAATGTATTTGTGTTTTACTTTGTTTTGTGGCAAGTTGGTCTCTGTCTCAATGCGAGTACATCCAAGGGGCCACACAGGATCAACATGGTTTGTTACATGTAAGCTAGTCAATACTGCGGAGCCTACTTTTCGATTAATTGTTTGGAAGTTGTCATGTTCCAAATGCACCTTTGGAGGTGGGCCATGTTTTGTTTTTACTTTGTTTTGTCTCTGGCAGCCCCCTTGACATGTGACAGCTGTATGGTTTCAAAAATGAGAGTGCATGCCGTTCTCAGCACGCGCAGTCTTACCCGCATCTGGGAGTCCTGCAGTGCCTTAGTGCGATCCTTTCTGACGTCGTGATTGTTTGCAGCCTAGGGCTGCTGAGAGACACCCTGCAGCACAAACGTGCCGTGTGCCATCCGGCGCGACGTCGTCAGCGTGCCACCATCTTGGGTTTGGCTGCAGCACTCTTCTGGTTTGACTGTACCCGGTGCCTTCCGACGTGATTTACAACTTCTGAGAATCTCTGGCACCACACTAGCACTGGTCCGAGGCTAAGGACTGTACCGTGGTGGTTGTCCTGTGTCACTTCACGGATAGTCAGCTACTGGTACCACGAGTAAGAAGGATGGTAGTCTATGGAAGTTTGTCTTGTCTTTTCTTCACAGTGTTCTACTTGTCACATCGTGGGATCCTTTTGGGACTGATGCCCTGTTCGGCGGATAGATTGGTGCATTATTGCCCCAGTGTTTTTAACTGTGTGTTTTTGGAGGAAATTGTCTTGTTATTGTGCAAGGAATTCCTGTTGGGTCCACAGATATTTGGTTACAAGTCTGTTGTTGCAAGTTTTACGACAGTTTACTCAGCTCATGTTCTTTTCTTTAGGGGTTTGCGACTCACATGGACACAAAGTACTATGTCTTAATGACACTGCTGTTTTCATGCATCAATCTGTTCTATTCTGTTTGTTTCACGCACTTCTGGCATTACTGAGGTTCTTATTTTGGGATGCCACAGTATCACATGTATTCACAATTGATTAACGTGTTTCACGTGGGGGTGCACTGTACCAGTGTGTGCCCAGTGTTGCACTACTCGGGTGAGCAGTCGCTCACCGGCATTGATTTACAGGTTTTAAATTTACATGAGTATGGGCAAAGAGTTTTTGCTTTCTTCAGAGTTTATTGTGGACAAATGTTCATCTTTTTCATATTGTTTTGTGTTGCCACAGTTTAAGTACCCTTACGCAAGGGAGGTCCTAATCTTTTAGTGGGTCGTTGTCTCACATCTCTTTATATGTTGTACACTGCCTTACATGAGGGATAGGTATGGTTTTAGGTTCAATTTTTACACTGCACTCCCTTATGCAAGAGTGGTTCTAGTCTTGGTGGGTGGTTTCCCACTTCTGTGAGTTGTAGTTACACTTTTTTACATATTGTTGTTGTTGTTGTTGTAGTACTTTATTCGACATAAACAAAATGTCATAAAGGTTCAGCACAATGTGTATAAAAAAACAGTTTAAAAACAACCATACTACAACAAGCGACTTCAGTTCATACAGAGTTAAAAAGGATAAAAAAATTCATATATGCACATATTATATTCACGTGTCCTCTATCATTAATAATGTAAACAGAATAGGTTGCAAATTCAAGGAGGTGGATGGTATACTTATAAATGGTGCACCTTGAGCAGCCTACGTCTTAACCTCCAGGCCCAACCCAGATATTTGGCGGTCCCACAGATTACACTTGGGACAGATATTTCATATGTCAAAATGTGCAGTGCCACCCTTGCAGACCTTATACCCAGATTTTTGCAGACAGGTTTAAGCCACCTTAATTTGGGTTGCCTGTACGCCTGGCAGGCAAACATAAAGTGGCCAATAGACTCTGTGGGCGAAGCACAACCGGGGCAACCTGTTGGGTACGTAATTGCCTTGCTCCAACTAGATTGAAAAACATAAAGAGGGAGAGTACCATACCGCAGTTTAAGATATAGTGATCTGTCATGAGGCGATTCAATAAAATGCAAAAAGGGCTCCAGATTAGGAGCCGGTTTCATGTCCATAAAACGCACAGTGAGGACACCCTCCTGACTTCTTAAGTTTTCGGCCATAACACAATCCCAGTAAAACAAAATTAGCATTAGTTTGGGGGGTGGGACCTGGGTCACCCAGGCTTCTTCCAAACCAATCTTCTGCAGTAGTTTTTTCAAGTTCATTACCCAGGGGATCTTATGATCTGCTCCCAGATTTAATAACTCATCCAGGGCTGAGGCATAGTGGTGGAGTTCGGGGGACCTTCTGATCCTTGACCAGAATAAGATGGGACGCAGCCTGGCCACGTTGCTGATGTTTTGTCTGCCAAAGTCGCTACGGAGTGGAACTAGTGGGGTGGACAGGGGAAGCGAAACTAAGTCTCTGAAGAACTTGTTCTCAGATCTAAGTAACTCTGTCAAGTTTTCAAAACCCCACAGTTCCGCCCCGTAGAGGGCTGTTGACAGTGCCTTCCCCTCGTAAACCTTAACGGCCGCCGCTATTGGCCTGCTGTGTGAGAGCCTCTGATGTTTCGATATTGCCCCTGCAGCTCTTTTGTGGGCAAGGAGCATTTTAGAAAGATGGGGAGCCCAATTTGAGCTTGTTATTGACCCTCACTCCAAGGTAATCAAAAGCGTCCACTAGCTCAAGTGTGATGCCGTTGAGGTTGATGTTATTCCTGAAGTTTTTTGAGGGAGAGAGCGCCATCAGCTTGGTTTTTGATGTATTTATTTTCAGCCCCCTGATGTCACAAAACTGGGAAAAACGGGACAACAGTGTTTGCAAGCCCATGGGGCTTTTCGAAATCAAGAGAGTGTCATCAGCAAAGAGCAGGGTAGATATTTTTTCGCTGCACAGGGTTGGGGCATCGACCCTGTCGCCTCTCAAATAGTCTGCCACACCATTTATGTAGAGAGAGAACAGGGTCGGGGCCATGACACAACCCTGTCGCACTCCTTTCTCAACTGAAATCCTCTCTGTAAGTTGTCCCTGCGGTCCCCACCTGACTTTGGCAAAGTTGCCTACGTGGAGGCGTTTGAGGAGGTCCAGGGTTAGGGGAGGGATACCCAGGTCGTATAGTACCTGCCACAGCTGTGATCGTGGGACCAGGTCAAAGGCTGTTTTTAAATCAATAAATGCCAAGTAAAGGCTGCCTTTTTCGATGACCACAGATTTCCAATAGATGGTACAAAATCTGAAGACCTGGTCAATAGTGCCTACTCCCTCCCTAAAGCCCACCTGCAGGTGACTCAAAATACCCTCCTCATCTATCCAGGCCTTAATCCTGGTTAGGAGGACTCTGCCAACCACTTTTTGAATTACATCGATTAAGCTAATCGGTCTGTAGTTGGCAGGGTCCCCTCTATCACCTTTCTTGTATATGGCCACCACCTCCGCCCCCTTCCAGGAGTCCGTAATTGGACAACCTAGGGCTAAATTTTTAAGGAACCGAAGGATGAATTCTGCCCAGAGGTCTTTTTCGTGGAGCAGTAGGTCACCTGGAAGTCCGTCAGGGCCAGCTGCTTTCCCCGGGGCAATCATATTTATTGCAGAGAGGACCTCAATTAGAGCAAAATCGGGCTCCGGCTCAGAAGATTCCGGATACTCCGATTCAGGCACCTGCTCCCCGTGGCCCACTCTTTCCCTAGATGAATAAAGGTTTGAAAAGTGTGAATACCATTGGGACCCCGGATGCTCGATAAAAGTAGTGGCCAGGCCCCTCCTGAGTTGCAAAAACAGGGGGTTGTGATCGCTCTCGGGCCTATCGACCACTACCATATCAATCAGGTCTGGCCAGATCTCTATACTCAGAAGGATATAGTCGATACGTGAGGGGGCACCGGTTCTCGTAAATGTAGGGGCACCCAGGCCATCTGAATGGGTTCGGCCATTTGTGGCCCTCAAGTTAAACTCCAAGGTGAGAGCGTTGATTTGTACTGCTCTTTTAGACCAATTCTTCAATGGTGGGAGAGTTAATTGGGGTATACCCTGTTTAGAGTCAGTATCACCAATACCCAGAATGTCATCGCTGCTCAGGGGCTCAAAAGTGCAGTTTAGGTCCCCAGCGACTATGACGCCCGCCTTGGGGGAGATTGCAGAGAGTTCAAACTCAAGAGCTGAGACAGTTGGACTTGCTTGTCCGCCGGGAGTACCCCTAGCATAAATGTTAAATATTTCAAGGGGAGGTTGATGGACTGACCCTTTAATAGAAATATGCAAGAGGTCATGAGATGTAGTTGGATGCCACTTAACTGCCCAGTTCAGACTAATATTGATCCAAATTAACAGACCCCCAGAGGGTCGACCTCGTGTGGACCTAATCGCTGGAACGGAAAAGGTAGAAAACCCTGATCTATGCAGGGGGACCAAACTCCAGGTTTCCTGAAAGAGGATAACATCGAACTTGTCGATGAAATCACTCCAAACAGGGTCTGTGAGGTTCCTCCTTAGACCTGCAGTGTTCCATGATAGCAACTTAATATCACCCATGGAAGGTGGCGTGGAGGGGGTCCCTATAGCTACAGGCATACTGACTTGGGAGCTCACATCGGCTGCCAAGCTATCGGCAGCTATACCCCGAACATTTGAGGGCGGGTAAAGAGATGGAATGCTATTCAAGGATGGGCCCATGACAAAGTGGGGAGAGAGTGTATATAGGGGAGGACCTGTAGTTGCATTGGGTAGTCAATCGACTTGTATTAGGCCAGAGTCCTCTCCCTCCCTCTGGAAATTCCAAACAGGAAACTTACGAATCTGGATAGAAGAATGAGCTGGTGGTGAAGTCCTATACTCAAGCAGGAGTAGATTTTCAGCTAAGACAGAATCCCTGAAAGTGATCTCTATACAATCAGTGCCCGCATCCGCCCGAGAGAGCTTCCTTACCCTTGTAATATCCTCTCTGATGATAGATCTACATCCTCTTACGTATCTCAACCAGTGTATAACTTTGTTATGCAGGGATTCACTGCTTTCAGGAACATAGCGCGATTTCAATTTTGGAGCATAAGTCATGAAAACAGAGAAGCCCCTGCACACAGGATAAGGGATTGACAAAGGAACTAGAGAATGAGATGCAGAGTTGTCTCGACTAGATATAAGAGGGCTGAGAGTGCATCTAGAAAGAGGAACTACAGTGGTTAAGCTTGATGGTACAGGGCTTCTCAGCAGATCTAGGTGTAACTTAGGCTGGTCATTTTCTCTGGAAATGTTCCCCTTGTTATGAGGGCCCATATTTACATTACCAACATTAGTTTTTAGGGGAATTGTCTTTGATGAGTCAGACTTCTTCGTAGGCAAGACTGTCCCAGGAGCAGATGGAGTGGCCAGGGAGGTGGAGGGAGAGGCCTTGTGCCTAGTAAGACTCTCCACTCTCTTGCTAAGTTCGGCCACCAGCTCCTCTAGTCTCACAACTCTGCCATACAGCGCTGAGAAATTATCGACATCAGACCTGATAGAAGTCAAAGAATCCGCTATAGGCGCGGCGGCCTGGCTAGATGAATAAGACAGGTCAGGGTCGAGGGAGGCAAACCTGTTGGTGCATAATAGGGCTTGTAGGGCATATTGTGTTTTGGTGATTGTGTGTAAGTTGCCATGCGCGACTCTTCTCGTCAGTGTGTAAGTCGCCATGCGCTACACGTCTCGTCTTGTCAGTGTGTGTCGCCTTACGCTACACCTCTTGTTTGTCTAGTGTGCAAGTCGCCATGCGCTACACTCCCTGTTTGTCGTGTGTGTAAGTGACCTTGCGCCACACATGTTGTTATTGGGTGTGTAAGTCCACTCGCGCTTCACTTTCCGTACTTCAGGTGTGTAAGTCACCCGGTGCTACACGGATACTTTGGTTTTAAACCCTCACACTGGGTAGGTCTCATGGGTGGGGTCCCATTCACTTTGTTTTCACCCTTTCGACAGTTGTGGGTCATGGGTGTTTGAATATGGGTGTGGTCCACCCTTTGCTACATTTTACGCATTTTTCAAAAACTGTTTATTGGGGAGGATGGGTTATATTGCTTGTCAATGTTTTATTGTTCCTTGTCAATATTCACCTTTTCCTTCAGGTTATGTAGTGTTCAGACTCTTGTGAAGTAGTATTTTAAGTTGCTTCCGTGAGTCTTGAACTTTTTCTCTGCTTATGTATATGCTTGTTTATAGTTCTTCCCATGATATATTGTTCTTTTCATTTAAAAGGAGGGGGATATGTTATATCTTGATTATTTAAGTACTTGTTTCCCGGTTTAGCTATCTCCCTGCTGCTCAGCCAGTGTCAGTGTTGACAGTGGAATGTTGGTGTGACTGTGATGCTTTGAATGCTTGGCTGCCTGTGTGGATGATTGGTGACAGTTGGAAGATGGGCTGAGGAGCAGGCAGGCTGCTCCTGGTGGGGCTGGTGTAACAGGATTACCAGGCTAATGGACATCTGTACATAATTACTATCCTGCAACAAGAAGTTGATAAAGAAACTTACAAAACTCATCTTGTCTACCTGTGGTAAGATACAACACACTTTATCTAAGTTTCTAACCTTTTGCACACCTAGACAAAGCCTGGATTGCTTCCTGTCAATACTCAAGTCCTTACGGTGAAGACATTTGTTATTTATTGAAGTGCAATTGTCCTGAGGATACCAAGAAAATGGCCCCTGCATAAAAACTCTCTTTTGTTCTATAGTTGTACCCAGACAGGCGGAGTGGACAGACGTGAGACTGTACCTTCGGTCATTTTGCAGACCTGCCAGCTGCTCTGCTTTCCCTTCGCCATCGACCTGGAGCATGAGATTTTCTCAGACATACTGACTGGAATGCAAGAACTGGAAACCCCTGTACACCTACTGCAGGTATCAGTCCCGAACCTTTGTCCTTTGTTTGGTGGAAGAGCACTCTACCCATTACTCTCTACTAGGCATGCAGCCACCAACTCCCGTGCACCCTTCCATTGTTTCTATCCATTTTCTTCTTACCTCATTGAATATTCTAAATGGAGTTGCATGCTTTGCAACCAGCAGAATCTAATGTCCCTCTTCTTACCTACTCCTCCCTCGCTTGTTTTTTTTTACAATACTTTATATATTTTAATTTACTGTTTCTCATACAGGCCTACTATTATTGTCACAGACTCAAATCTTTCCTTCACCTTCCTTCTTCCATGTCCTCTTTTCTTTGTGTGTGCAGCGTTTTGATTTTTTTGTGGCAGTTACAGGGTATGAACATAAAATGTATTGTTTTAGTTACACCCTTGGGTTTATCTTCTTAATGTTTTTCACATCTTACAGGTCTGCCTGTAGCCTTCTTTAGTTTTTCCTTGCAAAATTTGCTTTGAGTCCATCATGCATTCTCAAATTCATGTTGATGTTAACCATCTTTTTCCGTTCTATCTGAGGAAGTAGGCATTTCACATAATAAAAAGTGGTGCAGTACATAGGAGATAGTTGTCACCCCACACACTCCCAAAACAAACTCAAATGTGATCATTATTTTTTGCAAAATGGCAGATCATTTATCCATGACATAGATATTCCATACCTTTCCCCACCACATGTGTATTTGTGGAGTAGCCTGGGGCCTCCAGACGTGCTTTTGCCAGTCTAACTGCTAACAGCAGATGTAGGATTAGTTTGCCTACTGTTGTAGTCAGCGGGTAGCTGTTATTCTTACATGGGTCACCAAACAATAATGTTAGGGGTTAGAGAGGAAGAATGACCCCCTTTATGGCTCCAATATTAGACTGGGTTTCTCTTCAGTATGATTGTATGTAATTGCAAGACCACCGCCTGTGGAAAAGTGTTCCCCTCTCTCCATAATGTTTCCAACATGCATCTCTACTTCTTAACATTGCTTTCAACTTTGTTGGAGATAAAAATCACGCTGGTCATGAGTTGATATGAATTTTCTTTGTTGTGTACAAACGGACAAATTAGCAGGTTTAGCCCAAATTCTGGACCATGTTCCCTCCAGTGTTGGTCCCTTGATCCCTTTCCCTGTTAGTCATGTACTTTCGATTGTGTATTAGCTGTAGGTGGCATATGTGATGATAGATCCATGTGATACCCTCACACGTATGCCTGTTTGAGAACATTGTCTCCATTTGTGTTTTTTTCTTTGTCTGACAGCTCTTGCATCCTGTGTATGTTTGCCCAGTGTAATTGTTGAAATAGTCCAAATTTATCCTCTTGGGTTAGACTAGGTTGTCATTAATCTCCTTCTCAGCAGGGGTGGGTTGTATTGCTTTCTTTTCTGATACTTTTATCCAAAATCCTGTGTTTAAAGACAGCGATATGCATTATTGACATCATTGAGGAATTGAAAGGTGTGACCTCATTTTTCTTTTTTTTTTTGTGATCTGCTGCCAATACTTTGAGGATTGTATATGATATTGATTTCCCAGCTTGTCTTGGCAGGAGCTACAGTAGTTAGCGTAAGGATATTGATGAATATCTCTATTCCACCTGTACCATGGTTTGTCTCCCAAATTGGGACTCAAGTCAAACACTGGATGTATTTGAGGTGCTTCAGTATGTAGGCTTTTATGTTTGGGAATCCCACTCTGTTCTCCCCTGTGTTGCTGTAGTCTTTGTTCTTAGTGACTATAGGGGTTCTGTCTTTCCATACGAAGGATAGAATTTCCTTCAGAATTTAGTCCAACACAGTCTTGGGGAATTTGCTAGGTAATGACTGGACTGTAAGAGCAGAACAAAGTTTATTGCAGCCTCGCTAGTAGCAGCTCCAGCTGTCTGTTGGTGATAAAGCATTGCATACCATACTACATAGAGCCAATCCTTGCTCAAGATTGGATGGCTTGTGTGTCATTCACAGTTGCCTTACCCATGGTCGTTGCTTTCCCCCCCTTTTTGTGCTTGACCTGCCCACAGGAGCTTTTTGGTTTCGCCGTCTGTAGATTCATCATTTGCCTTCCTCCAAGCGCAGCTTTATAAGCAGAGCTATGTTCAAACATCAGTTTGCTGCCTTTCAGTGCCACCTACGTGGTGGGCACTAGAAAAGCTGCAGCAGAAATGTGGAAGAAACAACATTGATCTTGGCAGACACTGGAACTACTTTAAAGAAGCTTAGGCAATGACAGTCGGTCTCACTTGTATGTTAAGATACGCAAGATCAATTGGCATTGCCAGTGTTTGTTTTTACTTGTGATTCTTCCCATCTCATTTATTTTTAACCATCTCCCTCGGTAAAAGTCTTTGTGAACTTTTTAGATAAATCGGGAAATTTTGCTTTGGTATGCTTTTGAATCCTTCTGGGCTAGATTCATATCTAGGAATTTGATGGGTTCCTCTGTCCATCTGAAGCCACTGTTTAAAAGTAGCATTTGACTTTCGATATTTGGGCCTTGAATGCAGAGACCTTAGCAAAGAACATTAGTTTCTCCATTGAGGCTGAAAGGGATGTGTCCAGATCTGTGGGTAAAGGCGCTATCATCTGCAAAAAGTGACCGCTTATGTTATTTTTTGCCTTTGTTCAGGCCTTTTATGTTCGGGTTTCTATGGATTCTTTGGACTAATGGCAAATATCAAAATGTGATTCTTCAGTGTCTTTTTAGGTATGGCTTTTGCTTCCATCCGCTAATTTTCCCTTTTTCTTTCTATCAATCAATCAATCAGAGTTTTATAAAGCGCAACTACTCATCCGTGAGTGTCTCAAGGAGCTGTGTATCATTTCGTTTTCCCTTTCTGTTCTTATTCATCACCTCCTACTTTGTTTCTTGTCCTGAAGTGTTACCCAGTTGCTCACACTCTACCTTTTGCTTTACTTTATAATTTCTCTCTTCCTCCCTTCAATTTAGTGGTCTGTTCCTTTTCTTTTCTAGGTATGCTGCCACCATCTCCCTCTCGCTCTGACTGAAGTGCCCATGAGTCTTTTGTGCCGCCTGATTCTCAGCTACGAGACTTTTGTGGTTCAGTTTTCAGAGGCTGCCTCCTCTGCAGAGGCAGCTGTGGGCTTCATGGATTCTGTCCTGCTGTCGAATCACAGCCTGCTCACGTCTGACCTTCTGTCGCTTTTAACGCACGTGGCTCGAGCATCACCTGCTCACCTTCTGCTGTTGCAGAGAATCCTTGGAGGACCAGACGCCACATACAAACCACTCCGACATCTTCTGCAGGTCCAGGAGGACCCTGTACGAGCCAAAGCATGTGGCTTGGTTGGGAACATGCTTCGGCATGGGCAGGACTTGAACCAGAAACTGCTAACACAGCCAGGCCTTTTGGAGAAGCTACTAGAGTGCTTGTCAGATGAGGATAGCAGGGTACGCCGCTCAGCCAGCTTTGCTGTGGGGAATGCAGCCTACCAGGGTGGCTTGTTAGCACAGTCTCTGTCTGGAGCTGTGCCAGGTATTGTCCGGCTTTTGGGGGACTCGCAGGCCAAAACCCGTGGAAATGCAGCATCTGCACTGGGAAATTTAGGAATGCACTCTGAGGCATTGGGCGATGTGTTGATCCAGAACCGTGCTCCCCACCTGCTTCTAGAGGCTGCCTGCCATGACCCAGTTCCTGCTGTGCACGAGGCTTCACTGATCGCGTTACGCACACTTGGACAGCGACCAAAGATCCACCAGGTGAGCCTTTCCTGACTCCAGGCTTTCCCCCAGTTCAATTGTGTACTTACTTCTCTCTCCTGCGTTTAGAGTTTGACCATTGTGCTTACATGCATGCATCTAACACTGACTCAACTCCTATCTTCTCCATTGAGCCCTCCGTCAAACTCACCATCCAATGAATTTTGCTCCTTAATTATCTCTCATTCTTCAGAACTCTTAATGCTGCGGTAATAGCACACCTTTGAAAATCTGAAAGCGTTGTTATAGATAGTTCTCTATGCAGTATTACCAAATACTTTTGTCACCGCAGTAAGATGGGCACCTTGGTCCATCCATCTTGCTTCTGAAACAGCTCCATACTTTCTTTTATATCCCTTATTAATGCTCTATGTTGACCTGACCTATAACCCACTCCAACTTTTCTCACTATCCTCCCTAAACATTGTGCCATCCATCTGCCCTTTTCAAAGGTTTGCCATGCTTTGGCGATATTACCAACAGAATCTTGCCTTAGTCATACCACACAACATTCCCCTTGTGTCATTCTGTTGATTATATAGACTGATTCATTTTCTTTTTGTGATGATTTCAGGTTCTGGTGTCCCTCAAAGCCAGCGAAAAACTGTCGGAAATATTTCAGAATACACCAGTAATGCGGTCACATGGGAGTCCAAGGCTGTCCTCTGCACATCACTGTAAGAAGCTCATCCGCCTTCTGAGACCCTCACAGAGCGCCTGAGAGGGAGAGGGAGGGAGAGAGAGAGAAACAAAAAAAGAAGGGAGAGATTGACATGAATGGGATGGCGAAAAGGCGAGACTTAATACAAGAAGGGAAAATGAAAAGAGAATATGAGGAGATAGGCTAATGACTGAGGTGTTTGAAACCAGTTGAGGAATGGGAATAGACTGTTCTTGGAAGCTAGGAGACTCAGTGAGAAGCTCCAGCTTGGGTGGACAGTGAAGGTGGACAAATGGTATGGGTTAGAAAGAGAACCTGAGAGGAGGGATAGAAGCTGTAAAATGAGAACTAGTCAGGAATGCTCTAAACAGAAGGTATTACTGACTAGCATTTGGTAGAAAGGCATTGCTGGATGGGGTGGGGCAAGAAAGGCTGCAGTGTGAGCTAGAGAGACTAAGAAAAGCCCAAAAGTCGTTCTGAGGGTGAACAAGCAAGGGGCTAGAGAGAGAGCATGCGAGGCAAGGGTGACTGCTTATGTCCCAAAGAGAAGGACGTAAAATTTCTAATACCAACATTGAGTGTTTAACCCTTCCGATGCGCATGACGGAGCGGTTCCGTCATGCGCATCGGTTGCGCTGTGCGTATGACGGAACCGCTCCGTCACGGCCCCGCCCGCGCAACGAACCTTCAGCACGGCGCTGTAATCCGCGCCGCGCTGAAGGGGTTAAAAGAACGGCAAAAAAAACAAAACTAGAAAGAAGGCCAGACCTTATAGGATAGTCGAGATGAGACTAGAACAGAGGGCTAGAGCAAGATGTGCAGACAGTGTTAGACCTGAAATGAGAGAAAGAAGAAAGGGTTACATAAGAGAGTGGAGAAGGCAAGAACAGATAGGAAAAGAAAAACAAAACTACAGACAGCATGGGTGTTAAAGACATTACGGACAACAGTGAGAGTCCCCGCTTAATCTGGTTAACAAAGGCATGAAGGGGCTGAGTGCTTTTTACCATGTTTGCATCCTCAGGAATTTGTGTGCACTTTTTTTGATAGAATTTATTTTGTAAACTGTTTTTAACCACTGACTTATTTATGATGTGAATAAAGCTCATATTATGGATATTGGCAGTTCTGACTTCACTAAGCAGATCATTTGTCGAACACACACTGGCTTCTCTAAGGGTCCATCTTGGTTTTCTCTGCACTTTTAGTCCAGATCCGCAACTGTGGGTTTTCTCTCAGAGCCATCCAGGGCAGAAGAATGTTAGATCCACCAACACTTCTTAAAAAAGGGACTTTACCCTTGGATGTGGGAGAAGCTATATACTAGCAGTCTGTCTAAGTTATGAATTCAACAAGAGGTTCTCGTGTTATAAGGGCAAATGGGTTACATTTTCAGGAAGATGGTTCGCCTCTTCCTGAAAATTGAATCCGTCAGATCATTATTTTGATAATCTTCTAGTACACACCTCTGGTGTCTAGGGTCTGATCAGATTTCATGGAAAGACAGAAGTCGCACATTATGCATAACTTCTTTTATTTACTGCACTTCGAAGAAATCACCTGAACCTTACAACCTCATATGAGCAGACTGTAACAGAACACTCCAGTCCCATATAAACAATCTGTCCTCCTTGTTCTTCCTCTGTTGGTTGCTGCTTTGTGGCAGATAAGTATTCTACGCTGTTCTCAATTTGTGTTTTTTCAATTGATTGTGTGTATCACGTTAATACTCTTAAAGGGGTACTGCCAGCAGGTAATTAGTTACTATTAAGAGACACAAATCAATTTTAATGAAAATCCGACCAGAATTGGAGTGATTAAATCATTAGGAAACACTGTGGCAACAGTTATCGCATTGGATAAAGCTCAGTCATCCATGAAGAGAGTTTTGGAGAAGATTTACATGGCACATCCTGGAGGAGAGGGCAAACTATCAGCTGTGGTTTCTTGAGGACCCAATATGATCAAGGAAGAAGCTTTTACTCTGGTGTGCAAAACTTCTTGGGATTGCTTTCCTCAGAGCCACAGAGGGCATGAATATACACCAAGGGGGAGATGTCAACAAGCACTTACATTCAAGGATGAGTACTGCAAATTCTTCTGGTTCTTCCCTTGAAAAGATGAGAGGCAGGTTAAAGTTGTTCCTAGAGAACTGGTTGGAGATTGCAAGGAGCACATGGATTCTTCACACGATTCAGGGTTACTGAATAGAGATTATGGAAAGTCGAAATCAAATAAAGGAGCCAAGAGAATTAGTGTGTCAGGAAGAGATAGGGTGTACAAGAGATGTCGAGGTAGAGCTAATGTAAAAAAAAGGGTGCAATTATGAAAATATGAGGCCAACAGGCAGGTTATGTGAGTACTTTGCTTCTGGTAAATAAGGACAAGGGTTGGTGCCCTGTAAGAAATTTAAGCCAACAGAAAAATGTCATAGTTTACAAGCATTCCAATATAGAAGGAATTCACCTTGAGAAAGATATACAACAGGAAGGAGATTAATTGGTGAAACTGGATCTAAAAGATGCTTAATTTATGATTCCAGTTGTACAGGATAGCCGGAGATCTCTTAAATTTAGGTGGAAGGGTCAATTGTACCTGTTCAAATGGTTGTGGTTTCGCCTCACATCAGCGATGTGTTTCACCAAGGTGCTGAGGCCAGTGACTTGTTACCTAAGAGAAATGGGTGTGCATTTGACAATCTATTTGGGCAACATTTTGATACTGTATGAGTGTGAGAAAGTGGATTATAGTTGGGGTGGATGGTAGTCCAACCAAGTAATAATGTAAAAAAATCTTGTTAGGTCCAGTAAAGGTTTCAGTAACTTACATTTGAACTCCACCTCTGGTAGGTTTTGCACATTACATTTTTTACACATATTCTTAGAAATGCCAAAACAATTAAAGTCGAAAACACAACTCAATAAACATACCATTTTTTAAAAAAAATTGAGAATAATGTAATGAACAAAATTATCTGAAAGCAACACAAATACAAAAAGGGGAACCGGAGATATGAATTTTTAAAGTTTTAAAAATAACAATGAAAACAGTTAAGCACCAGCCACTGTCATCTGTTTGCGTATGACTAGGACTAAGGCACTATTTAAAGCCAACTACGATGGAGTGCCGTGTCAGACACAGAAACCAAGTTTGCGCCTGGTTGGAAGTTTTACCTTCTGACTTAAGAAATGTAAGTCAAAAATCCTCACCGGGGCAGGATAGCAGGCCATGGCCGAGAAGAACTTCAGGAGGCCTGAGAACTAATGGACGAGGTCCCAGTAAAGCTGTTTTGGCAGAAAAGCTCAGAGCGAAGAAATCCAAAATTTAAGCCCAAGGACAGTCTTATGCTGGCCAGATACTTTTGTGGCCTTTTCCCGATGAAGATTTCTACATCCGATCTTAGTCACTTTTTTGTAGCTCCGATTCTTCCTCGGGGCAATGCTGCAAGCTGTAGCTGAAGATGTCTCTACAAGGCGGATAACCCATCTGCGATCTCCCGCAGAAACAGATTTGCTGCTGTAGAAGTACACTTTGACACAGCCAAGGGGCCCAGCACCTCATGAACAGCCCTTGGAACTGGCCAGATGGGCTCTACAGGAAAGGAGGTTCTAGCAGCTTGTTATGGCACTGTAGCTTAATAGGCGGTTAGCTATCGGACCCTTGGAGTCCACTTCTCTCTCCTGAGTACATGTGGGAGCAGGTCCAGTCTTTCAGGTCTCTTAATAGGTCTCAACAGCAGGTGCAGTCTTTCTGTTTTCCACAGGTCTGGTAGTGTTCTGAAGAGGGTTCCCAAGGTGCCATATTTGTGCCCGGCACTAGCCCGTTGGTGGGGATGACTGTTGACTCCTCCGTAACCAATAGGGAAAAAGTTCCAAAGGCTCACCTTTCTCATTTTTGTAGCAGTTCCGTTGTGCCCTACTTCAAACATCCCAACAATTCCCCTGTCTACCTAAAACCTAGAGTGACAGAACCTTTGTGTTCCTGTGGTCCTTCCCAGAGGTGTGACCAGGGAAATTAGCAACCCCTCCTCTGTGGTCACTTCATGCTAGTTCTGGGGGCAGCTCCTCTTCCACCGGGATTGGTACCTGTCTGACTAGGTGGATAGAAAAGGACCCTGCTCAGTTGTCAGCTAATATTTGCCATCAGTGGGGCTATTCAACTTCTGAGCCACACTTTAAAGCGCATGCAAATGGGCTTTTATAGACTTCTGTAGGAAAAAAGGAGTTTTCTAGAAGCATCTTTTTTAACATATCTATGACACATCCAACCTTACCAGTGGATTTGACCTGTAAACAATATTTTAAGAAGAGCAAGAATAAACTTTGTAGTTAGCTCCTTGACGGAGATAACATTATTAAATTTAATATTGTTTCCCAATTCTTTCCTATGGAACAGCTAACCCTGGTACAGTGAAAATAGCTTTTGGGGCTTTGTCACCGTAAGTACATGTTTAACATTAAATGTTTACATGTCCTACATTTAAATATCATACATCCTGACTTATGGGCATTAAGGGCTACCTAGGAGTGACTTTTTAATATTTAAAAGGACGGTTTAGGTCTATCAATGGAGGTTAGTTTGACAGGTCGAATTTGAAGTTTTAAAACTGCACTGGCAGGCTTAAGTGGTAGGCCTGCAGTCATGTATGCACTGTCACTGTAGTGAGTGGCACAAGGGGTGCTGCAGTCCACTCGTTACATTTAACTTACAGTCCCTAGGTATACTTTGCATCATATACTAGGGACTTATAGGCAAGTTAAATACACCAATAAGGAGTATAGCTAATTTGGATATGTTTGTAAGGGTCAGAGCCCATGCACTGGGGCCTGGTTAGCAGAGTCCCATAGCACAGAGTCAAAAAACAAGAACATCGATCCAATAAATGGGGATGATCATGCTAAAAGAGACATTTTCCACATGGCTCCCTCCAGATGGAAGGTGAAGGAGCAACTCTGCCTTTCTTTTGCCAGTTCTCATCATCTAAGTGTAAGAACCTGGAAAGGCCATCTGCATTGGAATTGTCAGTACTATGTCTAAACTCCATTGTAAAGTCCATACCATTTAGAGATGGACCCCTTAGCCGTTTGGAGTTTTCCCCTCTTATCTGCATGAGCCATTTGAGAGGCCTGTGGTCAGTTTCAATCCAGAAGTGAGCCGCAAATAAGTTAGCTCTCAGCTTATTGAGTGACAAAACCACAGTCATTGTTTCCCTCTCTATATGGCACATCAACGCTGCTCTCTGGAGAGTAGTCGCTTATGATAAAGCCAATTGGTTGATCCTGACCCTCCTCATTTAGCTGTGAAAACACTGCCCCAATCCCATGTTCCAGAGCATTTGTTTGGGCCAAAAAACCCCTTGCTGAATGAGGTGTCTTGAGTGCAGGTGCCATATAAAGCACCTTCTTCAGGGTGTCAAAGCCCTTCTCATACTCCTGTCCATATGAACTTCTTTGGCTGCTTCTTTGAAATCTGATTTGTCTGGGGGCTACAATGAGGCCATTCCCCTTCACAAACCTTCTGTAATAACTTCACAGCAAAACTGGAGCACCGTGTATTCCCAAGAACAAGGGTAATTAAGTACATATTAGAAAATGTTCTGCCAGGAATTACTTAAAACAATATTACCGTCAATGGGTTTGTCACAATACATAAAGAAAAAAGACAAGAATCAACATAAATGATGGTGTTTGATTTGTATTTCAACAATCAAACGCAACGTTATACACTGATCATCCCATGTAATCAAAATGTAGGTGCTCTAAGTACCTTTTTTATGTATTGTGACTGGCCCATTGTTATATTGTTTTAAGTAATTCCTGGCAGAACATTTTCTTATATCTTCTGTAGTAACATGTCAGACCCAGGAAAGCTCTATATCGAGTGTGGGTTTTGGAAGATTCCCAAGCCATGATTGTCTGGATCTTGAGTTGAAGAGGCTGCACTCGTCCCCTACCAGCTTGATGGCCCAGGTACACTACAGACCCCTGCCCTATCTGCCACCTGCTAGTCTTGATAGTGAGCCCTGTCTGGTGCAGGACCTGAAGCACTACCCTGAAGTGGGTCAGGTATTTCTGCCAGGAAGCGCTAAAGACAGCAACATCATCTGGCTATGCTATACTAAATGTCTCCAGCCCAGGTAGTACCCTGTTCACTAGTATCAGGAATGTGGCAGGGGCATTCTTCAATACAGAGGGCATTACCTTAAATGTGAAGTGACCCTCAGGAGTGGGGAACGCTGAGCTATCCTTTTCTCCCTCAGTCAGGGCAATCTATCAGTACCCACAAATCCGATCCAATATGCTGAGATACTTGGCACATACCAACCGGTCAATAAGCTCATCAGCTCTGTGAATTGGTTGTGCATCAGTCTTGGTGATGGCATTCAGTCCTCTATAGTCCACAAAGAGTCTCTACTTCGGTACTCCCTTTCAAGTTTGCCTTAGGCACCAGCACCACAGGGTGGCCCAAGGGGCAACTAGAGGGCACAATAACTCCCCAGGACTTCATTTTGTAAACTGCTGGCCCTTACTTTCTCTGACCTTCTATATGTTTTGTTTTTGACAGGTAAGCTGTCATCAGTTTCAATAAAATTAACACTACTGGGTCAGTCCAGGTGGCCGTCTAGCAAACTGCCCTAAAAGTTAGTGCCATTCTCTCTACTGCTGCTCTATCAGTGTAAGGGTGAGTACTACTCCCTCCACTGTACCATCCTTGTCATTGTGGGATAGAAGATCTGGGAGAGTCCCACTCTCCTCTTGACACCAGATAGGTGACCTCAGCCTTATTCTCCAGTACTGTGTATTGTGTAGGACCCAGTCCATTTCTTATAGAGGGCCCTGTGAGCCTCTGACTTCACAGATTACACTTTTTTACTTAGCTTGTATGCCATCAAGGGTGCCTTTTGGTCATACCAGTGCCTAATAAGCCCCTGGCTGGCCTCCCCAAGGTTTTGTTAGCCCTTTTCATGTATTCAGCCATGTGGGAACGCAAGAACAGTCCATAATGTTCTGTTTGGGTTCCTGTAGAGGTTTATCCAACCCATCTCGGACAAGTCTAAAGGGACTTCTGCTTTGGTGCCCTTACAAAAGTTCAAAGGGGTGGAAGCCCACTCCCTTTTATGGTACCTCCTTTGGAGTTTCTCAGTCTACCACATAATCATACCTTTTAGGGTCTTGTTGAATCTCTCCACATGCCCATGTGTTTGGGGGTGATAATGGGTGGTGAACTTGTATATCACCCCACACTCATTCCACATAGCCTTCAAGTAGGCAGACATATAATTTGGCTCCTTATCTGAGATTACCCCTTTAGGGAACCCTAAAAAATACCAAGCACAGCCCTGGCCACCACGGGTGCAGTAACCATCTTCAGAGGTATGTCTTCAATGAACCTATAGGCATGGTACACCACTACCAAGATAAACCTGTTCCCTGCAGCTGTTTTAGTGTCAAGAGACCTGACAATGTCCATTCCCACCCTCTCAAAAGGTGTCCCCACCACAAGTAGTGAGATCATGGGAGCTTTGGTTTTCCCTTCTGTCTTTCCACTGGAATGACAGGTGGTGCAGAAGCGGCAGACCTCCCTCACCTCTTCAGACATCTGTGGTTAGTAAAAGTGGTTGACTAACCTATTAAAGGTTTTGATCTGCCCCAAATGTCCACCAAGGGGACATCGTGAGCTACATTCAAGAGGAATCCCCTGTTCTGGTGGGGGGGTGGCACCAGTCTGCCCGTTGCTTCAGATTTTAGGCCTCTGGCCTCAGTGTATAAGCCACCATCTTCCCAATAGACCCAGTGGGTTCCACTGGTATCCCCCTGCTCCTGGACTTCAGCCTGATGCTTCAGGCCTTCTGGGGTTGGCAGTCTCTCTGCGCTTTGCAGAATTCCTCCCTGGAGGGTCCTCCTGCCCCATGCAACTCAGAATTCTGACATGCCTCTCGTGGCAGGCTCTTCTTCACCTATGGTTTCCCGATTCTTCTGTTAGTCAAATTCCTTCTAGGCCATGGGATGGTTTCTCTTGCCCTTCCTCTTAGTTGTGAAAACCTGGGTTATTGTTCCGGACTCCAGGCTTCCTTGACTTTCCTGATGGGCTGTCTGGGCTCTTGTTACCAAACACACCCACTCAGGCAGAGCCAACATCTATGCATTAGTCTTCTTTTTCCATCTCAGCCCAAGGAGAGGTGTCTAGGCCCTCAAATATATTTGGTATAGCGGGGACTTACAATTTGACCTAATCAATCATGGGGGCCTAATGGAAGTATTTTAACTTATAATGTTCACTTTTGGTTACTCTAAAATGTATAGCACAACTGTTTGGATACTTAACATACAGTGTTGGTTTTGAACCCCAACTTAGTAGTTTGGGGTTCATGCTACTGTTGGTCCTGAAAAAATTCAACCATCCCTGGGGCGACTAGGAAATGATAAAACATGTCGAACCACATGGTGGTGAAACCAAGGGCACATCACTATGCCGGCTAGATTCACATTTTATTTTTAACCTTGGCACTGAGAATTGCCAGAAATAAAACTTAGGCCCGTAGCCAATTTTCTCTGCACCATCACTGAATTTACCACTTCCCCCTGCAACTCACACCAAGAGGCTCTGTACTGGCCCACTTTAAAGATTTCCTCTTCTTCCCCTCTTTGGTTATTTAGAGAATGCACTTAGACTGGATTGGACAGGTTTGAGCAGTTATGCGTTTTTCCCATTTGCTAACATACAGGCATTGTTACTGTTGGTAAGGAGATATGGGTGTCTTATTATAGTTCCAGTAACTCCTTTTTGGAACACTCAGGCTTGGCTTCCAACAGTCTTAGAGTTTGCAATGGAGAAGCTGCTTATGATTCCAGCATCCAGAAGACAGTTGGTGGGAAAAGAAGGGAAAGTGCAGTCAGGTGTTCTCAACATCCTTTTTGGAGGATTTCAGTTAAACGGAAGGATACAAGAATCTTTCTGGAGAAGTTGCAGAGCTCCTCAATGATTCCTGGACACCAGGTAGATGGAGAAGATATAGGAGAGCATGGAATGTGTGGTCTTGATGGTGCTTCAAGAGGGGTTTGCACCCTTTAGAAGTGGATTAGATTATGGTTGCACATTTTTGGGCAGATTTATTCTTAAAAAAGGATCACGTTACAGGACGTTGACTTGTTACATATCAGCCGTCGTTGCAGGACGTTTTTTGTCAGATGGGGTATCAGTTGAGACATGTCATTTGGCATGCGGGCCTTTTAACATATTTTTGGCTATACAGGAACTGATCAGAAAATTAGCAACTTTACTCTGCCTAATTTAGGTTAGAAGAGTGTCCGATGTGAAGGCTTTGGAATTGAGAAATAGGTATTATCAACTGAATAAGGTATTCTGAAGGTTTGCTGTAGGACAAACCATTGTCAAACTAAATGTTTTATTCGAATTATGATGACCATCCAAAGTTGTGTTGTGAGGTGTATGAAGGAATATAAACATTGAGTAAAAAAGAAAAGAGGTACAGGAGTAGATCTGTTACTGATTTCCTATGTAAGGCATTTTAGAGCTGTGATTACTGCTACGATTAATAAATGGGTAAAGGCAGTCTTGCAGGAATAAGATGTGAATATGTCTATTTTTAAGGTTTTTTCAGTGAGAGGATGTTGGAAATGTGCCCTTTCTGCAGGATTGTTGTTTTTTTACTTTTAGTTTTGCCTTTTTGCTGAACCCTATTTTTACTGGCTATAGAACTCTGTGCACCTTACCCCTGCTAAAAAGTGGTAATGTGTTTGTACTCCTCCCTTCAGCATAATGAAATTGGTATACTCCTAATTGGCAGATTTAACTTACATATAAGTACCTAGTATATGGTACCAAGGTGTACCCATGGCCTGTAAGTTAAATATCACAAGAGGACTGTATCACCCATTGTGCCATCTACTACAGTGTCAATGCGAGCATGACTGCAAGCCTGCCACCAGTAGCCTGGCTGTGCAGGTTCAAATTGCAAATTCGACCTTTCAAAATAACCCCTTTTGACATGCCTCAAACCCTCCTTTTAAATATGTATAACCCACCCCATGGTAAGCCTCATTGCCAGGGGTGGCTCCTCCTCGTGGGCAGAAGAGCGTCACCCCACTGCTTTCTTGCAGTGCGAGAAGCAGAAACATAAAATGGTATTAATACAATTTTATGTTTCTGCTTCTCGCACTGCAAGAAAGCAGAAGAAGGGTTTGGTTGGGGGCGGGCTGGTGGGCTGGGAGGAGTGGCTAGGCCAATGTAATGGGCGCTAACTGATGCCGACCAAACCAGCCATGAGCACTCTCCCGTTTTCTCCATATAGGCTGCATGCAGCCTGCATGGAGTACACAGTCTCCCCATAGACTCCTGTACGGATGTCATCCTAGCCAATCAGAACACTGCCATTGCAGCGTTGTGATTGGTTATGGGGAGGAGAGCGAGGCTGCCTGCTTCTGCTTCCTGTGAGCAAAGAGAGAGCAGGAGACGCAATGCGGGACCGGAAGCAAAGGTACGTTTTAAACATTTTTTTATTTTATTAAATTAACCCCCCTACCCCACCCTCGAGTCATGCCGGCCGCGACTACTCATAGCCTATTAAAGCATGGTGCGTGGTATTTAAAAGTAGGACATGTAATGGTTAATGTTAAACATGTGCTTACAGTGATTAGTACCTCATAGATATTTTCACTGTAACTGGGTTGGCTGTTCCATAGGCAAGCTTTGGGCAAATATATTAAGTTTAATAAATGTTATCTCAGCCTAGGAAACAACTCTAAATTATATTTTTGGATTTTCTGAAATATTTATCACAAGCCCAATTCAAAGGTGAAGTCAGATTTGTAATAAATATTTGTCACAATCCAATGTAGCTAACTCCCAAGCCTGCACCCTTCTTTTGTCTCTCCAGTCAGACCTGTCTCCCATTACAGTGGACCTCTAGTTGACTTCCGCTTCAGATCCTGCCGGAGTATCAAGACTCCTGTGACACCTCTGTTTGGGTTTTTCATATGGCAGTAGGAATGTACTTCAAAGTAGGGAAACACAATGCCAAAACAGTTTGTGTGTGTCCACTGGTTGCTGAAAGCTTAGTTTTATCCTACCAGACTTCTGTCTCTGAGTTTGTTGGGGGTACCAGGACTACCTTCAACTGTATTTTAGTGTTGGACGAGAGGACACTAGAACTACCATAGAACACTCCCCACAAATAACCCCAGCCCTCAAAGCCCAAGTATAGTGTGGCCAAAGAAATCAGCTGTCTTGAAAATGTCCAAAGTAGGTTGGCTAAGCACCAGGAACCTTTAATCCATTGGTTAGGGTGCCCCCAGGGTTTTACCCCATTGGTTAGAGCGCCCACAGGGTTTCTTCCAACCATCTATCTAGTGCCAGACTTAAATGTGGCATTTCCAGGCCCCCGGTAGGCCACTCTTCCCTTCTCCACCCAGAACTGTCAGTGGTGATGGATGCATCAATGTTGGGTTTGGGGAAGAGGGGTCATCTTGGGGAAGTAGTGCTATATCAAAGTCCTCTGGTCACCAATGGAGGGCCTGTACCACATCAACCTTCTAGATCTTCAGGCCATTCGTCTGGACCTGAAGGTCTTCCTGCCGTCCATTAAGGGGAGACTGGTGTAGGGTCTCACTGACAACATCACCACTTTGCATCTCTGGAGGTGGCTGGAACACCAGGGCATGTTCCTGTTCTCCAACCAGCTGGCAGGGGTCCCACAATATTAGAGCAATCAAGCTGAGCAGATGTTGCTTAGCAGATGACATGTGGTGTCAACCTCCCGATGTTTCTTATGATGTCTTTCACCAGTGGAAATAGCCATGGCTAGATATTTTTGGCACTGTGGAGAACACTGAGTGTCGCCAGTTGTGTGTGTTGGAGTTTCCGCAAGAGCACCCGATAGTCTTGTTTGGGCTTGAATGGAATGAGGGACTTCTGTACATCTTTTCACCACTCCTGCCTGGAGTTATAAATAAGATCAAGAACAATTTAGCCAAAGTCATACTAGTGGCCTTGGATTGGGCTAAGAGAGCATAGTACCTCCTGAGCTAGAGCATCTGTCCTCCGATCAGGCTGTCGCTTTGGATGAACCATCCTATCTCAGCAGCTAGCAGGGTCCTCCACGTACATCTATGCAACTAGCACCTCATTTGTGAAGACTGAGTGGTGGCGTTTGATTGGGTTCGATTTACGTTCTGAAGTGGTTGTAATCCTTGTCGCCAAATGCCCTCCCACAAAACCCATTTATGCCAATTGCTGCTACAAATGTACAACTTGGTGTGGTGCCTGGGACACTAACCCCTTTGCCGGCAAAGCTGTAATAATTCTTTCATCTTTAGCCCAACAAGGCCCAGCAGTAAAAGGTTATTTTAGGCCTTCTCCGCCTTTTTGTATTTGCCAGACCAACTGTCCTTGTTTAAATCACCTGTTGAAATGAGGTTTATTAAGGGTTTTACACTGTTATTTCATTCCCAACCATTTGTGATGCCACAGTGGGTCCTCAACTGGGTCTTGACATTCGTGTCACACCCTTGTGTACTGTGTGTGTGTGTGTGTGTGTGTGTGTGTGTGTGTGTGTGTGTGTGTGTGTGTGTACGTACAGTGTGTGTGTACACATACATGGTTGCCCTTGCGCCTCCCCGTTCTGTGGAGTTGCCTCTTTATAACAACCTAAAAGTTCCCAAGTTACTACTCTGCACACTGTCCCAACCAGTGCTTTAAATGGCCGGCACTTTTTCATTTTGAGAGGGAGAGTACCTACACTTTTCAAGAGTGACATAATATTTTTAATTGGAGAGTACCGGCACTTCTTTGAAACAAGCAGGTACTCTGGTACAAGGTACCTGCGCTTCTATTTTTCCAATTCAACCACTGGTCCCAACAACTGTTCAAGCTCCGTGTCTGAGGGCGTAGGAGGGTAAAAATGAAACTAACCTCATTGCTCCATATTCCCACTTACATACAGCTCCTACCTGTCACTTACAGGATGGTGTGGAGTGAGCATGGCTCTCACATGGCTCCATCCAGAGCCGTATGGTAGCACTGCTACAAAATTCTGTGGCTCCACTCTGGTGCATGGGGGATATTTCAAGGTGGTTAGTATGTGGTTGGGTGGAGTATCCACCAGGAAGAGTGTTACTGAAGATAAGTAACTTGTTCATTTGGGGCAACCCTACAAACCTCAAGCACCACACCAAAACACTACCAATATAAACCACTGTATCTGCACACACCCCTACAAACGCAGACTCGGAAGCAATTGTAAACAAATTTTACCCCTCACAATACTCCCTGTGTAAGAGCAGCTCCAGGCTCAATGTAGTATGTTTGGAGCTACCCCTCTGAGCCTCACGCAGGACCAGTGCTTAATTTGAGCCAGGGCTTTCCGGTGCTAAGCACCAGTGCTTAATTGGTTTCCGGTGCTCGGCACCTAATTGTCAACACCATACCTAGAACAGTCTACCCCATGGTGGCGCTGCTCATCTAATTTAGAGATGAGCAGAACAATGGTTGTTTAGGAATACAATATACATTAAAACTGCAAATACCTGCCTCTCCAGCCATTCCTTTAGCTTTGTGGACCTGGAAATATCTGACCTGTCGCATTTACATGTGAGAGAGATGGTTAGTAGTTGTTTTGGCAACGATAACAGGGGCGATGGGTGGTGCAAGCTGCAGTGGCCTCATGGTCAGAGCCCTGGCACTTAATATTTTACAAAATAAGCACTGCGCAGGACACCATATATTTACTGGCCTAGGCCACCATATAAACCCACACTCTTGCTAGCCAAAAACGCAAGAGCCTCTTGCTCGCTCAGCTTAGCTGAAAGCACTAAAGGGGGGGGGGGGGCTGACGGTGGACATGCGGCGCTGTACAAATGATGCAAATCTCGGCCTCTCTCCCAGCTATTCTTACTCTCTGTGCCTACTACGAATATAGATTTTCCCAAGTCTGATTTTTTGCGGTCGTTCGCTGGAAAAAAAATCGACATTCTCGAGCTCAACAAGTGATACATTGGCCCATTCGGCCCGTAACCGAGAAACACAGTTTCCAAACGGGGCCGCTCGTGCCATGCTTTTCGCTCGACGCTCACGTGCGCATCGAAATCTCGCGAGTTCGTCCTCTTACACTGAAAGTCCATAGTTCAAGCAGGTTTCTGCCAAATCAGGGCCATGGTTGGTAAATCAGTGCTCACAGGGATAATTACTGATGTGTAAACAGTTATAATTAGTTTTGAGGTCTTGAAGTCAAATGGGACAGTGTACTTTGTCTTAAGACGCTGCCGTTTTTTTTGTAACACCACCTCATGCTCGGCTGAGTGTGCGATTGCAGCATAGGTTATCAACATAATTGGCATTCTTACATTTTTACACCGAAACCCGCCTTGGGCCTTAGCCTGCTTTGCAATCTTCACAGTAAGTAACTAGGGATTAAACAAGCACTGGCAAAAGCAATAGTTCGGACTTTAATGTGCCAACGCATGTTGCACAGGCATTGACAAATACTCTTTAGATGTGTCACATGTGAAATGCAGTTTATGCATTTAAAAGCTGCCCTTCCGGCTTTGCTAGCTGTGGAAAAAGTAGCTAAATTGGTTGCTTTCCGGATCGAATGCATATAGAAAGATTGAAGTTGAATGGGACTGTGTGATAATTGAGTTAGTCCCTCATACCTTCCAAGAGAATTACTTCCTGAAATGAGGAATGGTGAATCAAATAGCATCATGTGAAAGGGCAATGCTAATTTGAGAGAAGCCAAAGCACCCTGTATGTGCATTTTAATAAATTGGTGACTCCAAGTCTCTCACACAACTGTGTTGTCAAGCCAGACCTAAAAATGTTTGGTTCTACAGTCACTGGAGAAATGTCAACATCAAAAGCCCCTCAAGCGAAAAGGTGAGTCTTTCAGCAAGTTTAGAGATATTTTGAGGGCGAGTTCCATGATTATAGGAACACCCTGGAGCATGTGTGTCCTTACAGTATTGAATGTATTATCCTTATCAACTTAAATATGTATCTTCTTAGGATCAGAGTCTATGGGCACATGCCCCCCTGCTGGCTGCTGCACTAGTCAGGGATGGAAACAGTAAGCTGTGCAGCCCATTATCTACTACCTAAAACATTTAGTAATTCTGGGATTTTCAGTGTTGGCAAGTTACTCGAAACAAAAAGAGGATGTGACGGAGAACTGTTAGTAGAGAGTTGTAAGTGATACATTCTTATGGCTGTTGTCTTCTCAGTAAACACAAGGAGATGATGGACGGAGCGCTGAAACTTTTCAGACACTCACCCCCCAGTCACAGATCTGGGTTGAATCCACCATTGTTCCTTAGCTCACTTTGCTACCCCAGTTCAGACACAGCTATATGCAAATCAGCCTTGACCCTGTGCCTCATGGGAACAGTCCAGTCCGAACTGCCAAACATCTCCTTGTGCTTGCATTGTTGTCTTCTCAGTACCTGACTGTAGAAAAGCAGATGATGGATTTGTGTCTCACAGACACTCGCCCTGAAGCCTCAGTGGTGCAGTGGCTTTAGTTAAGATGATATTGTTCTCTTATGTAAGATTGGAACCACTAGTAGATCTTATTGATGAAAAGGAGAGAGACCACCGCCTTCAGTGTCAGACAAAGGTAGCTCTGAGGTTAGAAGGAGAGAGACAACCGCATCCAGTGTCAGACAGAGGGAGATCACTGTTGAAAAGGAAAGAGACAGCCAGATCCAGTGTCAGACAGAGGGAGCTCACCGATGAGCAGGAAAGAGACCACCATATCCAGTGTCAGACAGAGGGAGCTCCCTGATGAGAAGAAAAGAGACCACCACCTTTACCGTCAGACAAAAGTAACTGTGATGAGAAGGAAAGAGACCCCCCCCCACCTCCCATGTCAGACAGAGGGAACACACTGATGAGAAGGAAAGAGACCGCAATATCCAGTGTTAGACAGAGGGAGCTCACTGATGAGAAGGAAAGAGACTGTCACCCAGTCGCGGTCAGCATGGCTCGCGGGTGGGGGGGGGGGGGGTGTCGTGCAGGTTCACGGGGGTAGGCGGTGGGGTTTGATTAAAATGAAGAAACAAAATGTACCTTACCGGGTTCAGCCCCGCCTCCTGGGCGGGTCCCGCATTTTCCTGCTGCTCTCCTGCTGAACAGGAAGCAGCCTCCCTCCCCTAAGCCAGCCAAGCACCTATAGGAAGTCCATTTTCTCTATGTAGGCTGCATGCAGACAGAGGGAGCTTACTGATGAGGAGGAAAGAGACCGCCACATCCAGTGTCAGACAGGGGGAGCTCATAATGAGAAGGAAAAACACCACCACCTTCAGTGTCAGAAAACTGTACTCTGTGATGAGACGGAAAGAGACCGCCACCTAAAGTGTCAAACAGAGGGAGCTTAATGATGAGAAGGAAAGAGACAGCCACATCAAGTGTCAGGCAGAGGGAGCTCTGAGGTGAGAAGGAGAGAATGTGGCCTAATGGCTAGGGCAGTCGACCTCGTAGCTAGGAAATCTGGTTAGAATTTCAGTAGGGACGCTCCACAGTCTGTGATTCTGGGCAAATCACTTAATTTCCCCGTGCCTAACAAAAATGAATGTGTCCTTGTGTAAACATGAATGTGTCCTTCTGTAACGTAACTGGTGCTCATGTAAAGCACTCTGATATCTCTGGGTCTGTTTAGTGCTATATAAAACTCCACAAAAAAAGGAGAGAAGGCCATATCCAGCGTCAGACAGAGGGAGCTTATTGATGAAAAGGAGAGGGACAGACACATCCAGTGTCAAACAGAGGGAGCTCACTGATGAGAAGGAAAGAGACAGCCACATCCAGTGTCAAACAGAGGGAGCTCACTGATGAAAAGGAGAGAGACTGTCACCTCCACTGTCAGACAGAGGAAGCTTACTGATGAGAAGCAAAGAGACAGCCACATACAGTGTCAGACAGAGGGAGCTCAATGATGAGAAGGAAAGAGACCACCAACTTCCTCTTTAGACACAATGAACTCTGTGATGAGAAGGAAAGAGACCGCCATCTTCAGTTTCAGAAAGAGGGAGCTTACTGATGACAAGGAAAGAGACAGCCACATCCAGTGTTAGATAGAGGGAGCTCACTGATGAGAAGGAAAGAGACAGCCATATGCATTGTCAGACAGAAGAAGCTTACTGATTAGAAGGAAAGACCCTGTCACATCCAGTGTCAGAATGGAGGGAGCTCACAGATGAGAAGAAAAGAGACCGTCACCTCCAGTGTCAGACAGAGGGAGCTTACTGATGAGAAGGATAGAGACAGCCACATCCAGTGTCAGACAGAGGGAGCTCTGCTATGGGAAGGAAAGAGACCACCACCTTCAGTGTCAGGCAGAGGGAGCTCAGATGTGAGAAGGAGAGTGCCAGCCACACCCAGTGTCAGACAGACGGAGCTCACTGATAAGAAGGAAAGAGACGGCCATATCCAGTGTCAGACAGAGGGAGCTCACTGATGAGAAGGAAAGAGCCCGTCGCCTCCAGTGTCAGACAGCGAGAGCTTACTGATGAGAAGGAGAGGGACTACCGTATCCAGGGTCAGACAGAGGGAGCTTACTGATGAAAAGGAGAGAAACAGCCACATCCAGTGTCAGACAGAGGGGGCTGACTGATGAGAAGGAAAGAGACCGTCACCTCAAGTGTCAGACAGAGGGAGCTTAGTGATGAGAAGGAAAGAGACAGTCACATCTAGTGTTAGACAGAGGAGGCTCACTGATGAGAAGGAAAGAGAGCCAAATCCAGTGTCAGACAGAGGGAGCTCCCTGATGAGAAGAAAAGAGACCACCACCTTTACCGTCACACAAAATGAACTCTGTGATGAGAAGGAAAGATACACCCACCTCCCGTGTCAGACAGAGGGAACACACTGATGAGAAGGAAAGAGACAGCCACATCCAGTGTCAGAGGGAGCCCACTGATGAGGAGAGAGACAGCAATATCCAGTGTTAGACAGAGGGAGCTCACTGATGAGAAGGAAAGAGACTGTCACTCAGTCGCGGTCAGCATGGCTCGCGGGTGGGGGGAGGGGGTGTCGTGCAGGTTCACGGGGGTAGGCGGTGGGGTTTGAATAAAATGAAGAAACAAAACGTACCATACCGGGTCCCGCCCCGACTCCTGGGCAGGTCCCGCATTTTCCTGCTGCTCTCCTGCTGAACAGGAAGCAGCCTCCCTCCCCTCCCCTAAGCCAGCCGAGCACCTATAGGGTGTCCATTTTCTCTATGTAGGCTGCATGCAGACAGAGGGAGCTTACTGATGAGGAGGAAAGAGACCGCCACATCCAGTGTCAGACAGGGGGAGCTCATAATGAGAAGGAAAAATACCACCACCTTCAGTATCAGAAAAATGAACTCTGTGATGAGAAGGAAAAAGACCGCCACCTAAAGTGTCAAACAGAGGGAGCTTAATGATGAGAAGGAAAGAGACAGCCACATCAAGTGTCAGGCAGAGGGAGCTCTGAGGTGAGAAGGAGAGAATGTGGCCTAACGGCTAGGGCAGTCGACCTCGGAGCTAGGGAATCGGGTTCGAGTTTCAGTAGGGACGCTCCACATTCTGTGATTCTGGGCAAATCACTTAATCTCCCCGTGCCTAACAAAAATGAATGTGCCCTTCTGTAACGTAACTGGTGCTCATGTAAAGCACTCTGATATCTCTGGGTCTGTTTAGTGCTATATAAAACTCCACAAAAAAAGGAGAGAGAAGGCCACATCCAGTGTCAGACAGAGGGAGCTTATTGATGAAAAGGAGAGGGACAGACACATCCAGTGTCAAACAAAGGGAGCTCACTGAAGAGAAGGAAAGAGACAGCCACATCCAGTGTAAAACAGAGGGAGCTCACTGATGAGAAGGAGAGAGACTGTCACCTCCACTGTCAGACAGAGGAAGCTTACTGATGAGAAGCAAGGAGACAGCCACATCCAGTGTCAGACAGAGGGAGCTCAATGATGAGAAGGAAAGAGACAGCCACATCCAGTGTCAGAGGGAGCTTCCTGATGAGAAGGAAAGAGACCACCAGCTTCCTCTTCAGACACAATGAACCCTGTGATGAGAAGGAAAGAGACTGTCATCTTCAGTTTCAGAAAGAGGGAGCTTACTGATGACATGGAAAGAGACAGCCACATCCAGTGTCAGACAGAGGGAGTTCACTGATGAGAAGGAAAGAGACAGCCACATCCACTGTCAACCAGAGGGAGCTTACTGATGAGAAGGAGAGAGACCACCGCGTCCAGTGTTAGACAGAGGGAGCTCACTGATGAGAAGGAAAGAGACAGCCATATGCATTGTCAGACAGAAGGAGCTTACTGATTAGAAGGAAAGACCCGATCACATCCAGTGTCAGAATGGAGGGAGCTCACAGATGAGAAGAAAAGAGACCGTTACCTCCAGTGTCAGACAGAGGGAACTTACTGATGAAAAGGAGAGAGACCACCACCTCAAGTGTCAGACAGAGGGAGCTTACTGATGAAAAGGAGAGAGACAGCCACATCCAGTGTCAGACAGAGGGAGCTCACTGATGAGAAGGAAAGGGGCCGTCACCTCAAGTGTCAGACAGAGGGAGCTTACTGTTGAGAAGGATAGAGACAGCCACATCCAGTGTCAGACAGAGGGAGCTCTGCTATGGGAAAGAAAGAGACCACCACCTTCAGTGTCAGGCAGAGGGATATCAGATGTGAGAAGGAGAGAGCCAGCCACACCCAGTGTCAGACAGATGGAGCTCACTGATAAGAAGAAAAGAGACAGCCATATCCGGTGTCAGACAGAGGGAGCTCACTGATGAGAAGGAAAGAGCACTGGCCTCCAGTGTCAGACAGGGAGCTTACTGATGAGAAGGAGAGAGACTACCGCATCCAGGGTCAGACAGAGGGAGCTTACTGATGAAAAGGGGAGAGACAGCCACATCCAGTGTCAGACAGAGGGGGCTCACTGATGAGAAGGAAAGAGACAGTCACCTCAAGTGTCAGACAGAGGGAGCTTAGTGATGAGAAGGAAAGAGACAGTCACATCTAGTGTTAGACAGAGGGGGCTCACTGATGAGAAGGAAAGAGACCGCTACATCCAGTGTCACACAGAGAGAGCTCTATAATGAGAAGGAAAGAGACAGCTGCACCCAGTTTCAGACTGAGGGAGCCCACTGATGAGAAGGAAAGAGATCACCACCTTCAATGTCAGGCAGAGGGAGATCTGAAGCGAGAAGGAGAGAGACAGCCACATCCAGTGTCAGACAGACAGAGCTCATTGATGAGGAGAGAGACCACCACATCCAGTTTCAGACAGTGGGAGCTCACTGATGAGAAGAAAAGAGACAGCCATATGCATTGTCAGACAGCGAGCTTACTGATGAGAAGGAAAGAGCCAGTCACCTCCAGTGTCAGAATGGAGAGAGCTCACTGATGAGAAGAAGAGAGACCGTCACCTCCAGTGTCAGACAGAGGGAGCTTACTGAAGAAAAGGAGAGAGACAGCCACCTCCAGTGTCAGACAGAGGGAGCTCACTGAAGAAAATGAAAGGGACAGCCACATCCAGTATCAGACAGAGGGGGATCTATAATGAGAAAAAAAGAGGCAGCCACATCCAGTGTTAGACAGAGGAAGCTCTGCTATGGGAAGGGAAGAGACCATCACCTTCAGTGTCAGGCAGAGGTAGCTCTGAGGTGAGAAGGAGAAAGACAGTCACATCCAGTGTTAGACAGGGGGAGCTCACTGATGAAAAGGAAAGAGACAGCCACATCCATTGCCAGACAGAGGGAGCTGCCTGATGAGAAGGAAAGAGACCACCACCTTCAGTGTCAGACAAAATGAACTCTGTGATGGGAAGGAAAGAGACCACCACCTTCAGTGTCAGGTAGAGGGAGCTCTGAGGTGAGGAGGAGAGAGAGGGCCTCATCCAGTGTCAGACGATGGAGCTTACTGATGAAGAGAGAGACCACCGTATCAAGTGTCAGACAGAGAGAGCTCTGCTATGGGAAGGAAAGAGACCACCACCATTAGTGTCAGAAAAAGGGAACTCTGTTATGAGAAAGAAAGAGACTGCTACCTCCAGTGTCAGACGGTGGGGTTCTGTGATGAGAAGGAAAGAGACTGTCACCTCCTGGGTCAGACAGATGGAGCTCACTGATGAGAAAAAAAGAGACAGCCATATCTAGTGTCAGAATGGGGTGCTCACTGATGAGAAGAGAAGAGACCGTCACCTTCAGTGTCAGACAGAGGGAGCTTACTGATGAGAAGGAGAGAGACCACCGCATCCAGTGTCAGAGAAAGAGATATAACTGAGGAGAAGGAAAGAGACAGCCGCATACAGTCTCAGACAGAGGGAGCCCACTCATGAGAAGGAAAGAGACCTCCACCTTCAGTGTCAGGCAGAGGGAGATCTGTGGTGAGAAGGAGAGAGACAGCCACATCCAGTGTCAGACAGAGGGAGCTCACTGATGAGAAGGAAAGAGACAGCCACACCCAGTGTCAGACAGATGGAGCTCACTGATAAGAAGGAAAGAGACAGTCAAATCCACTGTCAGACAGAGGGAGCTCACTGAAGAGAAAGAAAGAGCCCGTCCCCTCCAGTGTCAGACAGAGGGAGCTTACTGATGAGAAGGAGAGAGACCCCTTCATCCAGTGTCAGACAGAGGGAGCTTACTAATGAAAAGGAGAGAGACCACCACCTCAAATGTCAGACAGAGGGAGCTCACTGATGAGAAGGAAAGAGGCAGACACATCCAGTGTCAGCCAGAGGGAGCTCTATAATGAGAAGGAAAGAGACCGCTGCACCCAGTGTCAGACAGAGGGAGCCCACTGATGAGAAGGAAAGAGACCGCCATATGCATTGTCAGACAGGGAGCTTACTGATATAAAAGGAAAGAGCCCGTCACCTCCAGTGTCAGAATAGAGAGAGCTCACTGATGAGAAGAAAAGAGACAGCCAGACGGAACTCCTTAATGAGAAGGAAAGAGGCAGCCACATCCACTGCCAGACAGAGGGAGCTGCCTGATGAGAAGGAAAGAGACCACCACCTTCAGTGTCAGACAAAATTAACTCTGTGATGGGAAGGAAAGAGACCACCACCTTCGGTGTCAGGCAGAGGGAGCTCTGACGTGAGGAGGAGAGAGAGGGCCTCATCCAGTGAACTCTGTTATGAGAAAGAAAGAGACTGCTACTTCCAGTGTCAGACGGTGGGGTTCTGTGACGATAAGGAAAGAGACTGTCACCTCCTGGGTCAGACAGAGGGAGCTCACTGATGAGAAAGAAAGAGACAGCGATATCTAATGTCAGAATGGGGGGCTCACTGATGAGAAGAGAAGAGAAGAGACCGTCACCTTCAGTGTCAGACAGAGGGAGCTTACTGATGAGAAGGAGAGAGACTACCACATCCAGTGTCAGAGAAAGAGATATAACTGAGGAGAAGGAAAGAGACAGCCGCATACAGTCTCAGACAGAGGGAGCCCACTCATGAGAAGGAAAGAGACCACCACCTTCAGTGTCAGACAAAATGAACTCTGTGATGGGAAGGAAAGAGACCACCACCTTCGGTGTCAGGCAGAGGGAGCTCTGACGTGAGGAGGAGAGAGAGGGCCTCATCCAGTGAACTCTGTTATGAGAAAGAAAGAGACTGCTACTTCCAGTGTCAGACGGTGGGGTTCTGTGACGAGAAGGAAAGAGACTGTCACCTCCTGGGTCAGACAGAGGGAGCTCACTGATGAGAAAGAAAGAGACAGCGATATCTAATGTCAGAATGGGGGGCTCACTGATGAGAAGAGAAGAGAAGAGACCGTCACCTTCAGTGTCAGACAGAGGGAGCTTACTGATGAGAAGGAGAGAGACTACCACATCCAGTGTCAGAGAAAGAGATATAACTGAGGAGAAGGAAAGAGACAGCCGCATACAGTCTCAGACAGAGGGAGCCCACTCATGAGAAGGAAAGAGACCACCACCTTCAGTGTCCGGCAGGGGGAGCTCTGAGGTGAGAAGGAGAGAGACAGCCACCTCCAGTGTCAGACAGAGGGAGCTTACTGATGAGAAGGTAAGAGACAGCCACATCCAGTGTCAGACAGAGGGAGCTCACAGATGATAAGGAAAGAGACAGCCACACCCAGTGTCAGACAGAGGGAGCCAACTGATGAGAAGGAAAGAGACCTCCATCTTCAGTGTCAGGCAGAGGGAGATCTGTGGTGAGAAGGAGAGAGACAGCCACATCCAGTTTCAGACAGAGGGAGCTCACTAATGCGAAGGAAAGAGACAGCCACACCCAGTGTCAGACAGATGGAGCTCACTGATAAGAAGGAAAGAGACAGTCAAATCCACTGTCAGACAGAGGGAGCTCACTGATGAGAAGGAAAGAGCCCATCCCCTCCAGTGTCAGACAGAGGGAGCTTACTGATGAGAAGGAGAGAGACCCTTCATCCAGTGTCAGACAGAGGGAGCTTACTAATGAAAAGGAGAGAGACCACCACCTCGAGTGTCAGACAGAGGGAGCTAACTGATGAAAAGGAGAGAGACAGCCACATCCAGTGTCAGACAGAGGGAGCTCACTGATGAGAAGGAAAGAGACCGCTACATCCAGTGTCACACAGAGAGAGCTCTATAATGAGAAGGAAAGAGACAGCTGCACCCAGTTTCAGACTGAGGGAGCCCACTGATGAGAAGGAAAGAGATCACCACCTTCAATGTCAGGCAGAGGGAGATCTGAAGCGAGAAGGAGAGAGACAGCCACATCCAGTGTCAGACAGACAGAGCTCATTGATGAGGAGAGAGACCACCACATCCAGTTTCAGACAGTGGGAGCTCACTGATGAGAAGAAAAGAGACAGCCATATGCATTGTCAGACAGCGAGCTTACTGATGAGAAGGAAAGAGCCAGTCACCTCCAGTGTCAGAATGGAGAGAGCTCACTGATGAGAAGAAGAGAGACCGTCACCTCCAGTGTCAGACAGAGGGAGCTTACTGAAGAAAAGGAGAGAGACAGCCACCTCCAGTGTCAGACAGAGGGAGCTCACTGAAGAAAATGAAAGGGACAGCCACATCCAGTATCAGACAGAGGGGGATCTATAATGAGAAAAAAAGAGGCAGCCACATCCAGTGTTAGACAGAGGGAGCTCTGCTATGGGAAGGGAAGAGACCATCACCTTCAGTGTCAGGCAGAGGTAGCTCTGAGGTGAGAAGGAGAAAGACAGTCACATCCAGTGTTAGACAGGGGGAGCTCACTGATGAAAAGGAAAGAGACAGCCACATCCATTGCCAGACAGAGGGAGCTGCCTGATGAGAAGGAAAGAGACCACCACCTTCAGTGTCAGACAAAATGAACTCTGTGATGGGAAGGAAAGAGACCACCACCTTCAGTGTCAGGTAGAGGGAGCTCTGAGGTGAGGAGGAGAGAGAGGGCCTCATCCAGTGTCAGACGATGGAGCTTACTGATGAAGAGAGAGACCACCGTATCAAGTGTCAGACAGAGAGAGCTCTGCTATGGGAAGGAAAGAGACCACCACCTTTAGTGTCAGAAAAAGGGAACTCTGTTATGAGAAAGAAAGAGACTGCTACCTCCAGTGTCAGACGGTGGGGTTCTGTGATGAGAAGGAAAGAGACTGTCACCTCCTGGGTCAGACAGATGGAGCTCACTGATGAGAAAAAAAGAGACAGCCATATCTAGTGTCAGAATGGGGTGCTCACTGATGAGAAGAGAAGAGACCGTCACCTTCAGTGTCAGACAGAGGGAGCTTACTGATGAGAAGGAGAGAGACCACCGCATCCAGTGTCAGAGAAAGAGATATAACTGAGGAGAAGGAAAGAGACAGCCGCATACAGTCTCAGACAGAGGGAGCCCACTCATGAGAAGGAAAGAGACCTCCACCTTCAGTGTCAGGCAGAGGGAGATCTGTGGTGAGAAGGAGAGAGACAGCCACATCCAGTGTCAGACAGAGGGAGCTCACTGATGAGAAGGAAAGAGACAGCCACACCCAGTGTCAGACAGATGGAGCTCACTGATAAGAAGGAAAGAGACAGTCAAATCCACTGTCAGACAGAGGGAGCTCACTGAAGAGAAAGAAAGAGCCCGTCCCCTCCAGTGTCAGACAGAGGGAGCTTACTGATGAGAAGGAGAGAGACCCCTTCATCCAGTGTCAGACAGAGGGAGCTTACTAATGAAAAGGAGAGAGACCACCACCTCAAATGTCAGACAGAGGGAGCTCACTGATGAGAAGGAAAGAGGCAGACACATCCAGTGTCAGCCAGAGGGAGCTCTATAATGAGAAGGAAAGAGACCGCTGCACCCAGTGTCAGACAGAGGGAGCCCACTGATGAGAAGGAAAGAGACCGCCATATGCATTGTCAGACAGGGAGCTTACTGATATAAAAGGAAAGAGCCCGTCACCTCCAGTGTCAGAATAGAGAGAGCTCACTGATGAGAAGAAAAGAGACAGCCAGACGGAGCTCCTTAATGAGAAGGAAAGAGGCAGCCACATCCACTGCCAGACAGAGGGAGCTGCCTGATGAGAAGGAAAGAGACCACCACCTTCAGTGTCAGACAAAATTAACTCTGTGATGGGAAGGAAAGAGACCACCACCTTCGGTGTCAGGCAGAGGGAGCTCTGACGTGAGGAGGAGAGAGAGGGCCTCATCCAGTGAACTCTGTTATGAGAAAGAAAGAGACTGCTACTTCCAGTGTCAGACGGTGGGGTTCTGTGACGAGAAGGAAAGAGACTGTCACCTCCTGGGTCAGACAGAGGGAGCTCACTGATGAGAAAGAAAGAGACAGCGATATCTAATGTCAGAATGGGGGGCTCACTGATGAGAAGAGAAGAGAAGAGACCGTCACCTTCAGTGTCAGACAGAGGGAGCTTACTGATGAGAAGGAGAGAGACTACCACATCCAGTGTCAGAGAAAGAGATATAACTGAGGAGAAGGAAAGAGACAGCCGCATACAGTCTCAGACAGAGGGAGCCCACTCATGAGAAGGAAAGAGACCACCACCTTCAGTGTCAGACAAAATGAACTCTGTGATGGGAAGGAAAGAGACCACCACCTTCGGTGTCAGGCAGAGGGAGCTCTGACGTGAGGAGGAGAGAGAGGGCCTCATCCAGTGAACTCTGTTATGAGAAAGAAAGAGACTGCTACTTCCAGTGTCAGACGGTGGGGTTCTGTGACGAGAAGGAAAGAGACTGTCACCTCCTGGGTCAGACAGAGGGAGCTCACTGATGAGAAAGAAAGAGACAGCGATATCTAATGTCAGAATGGGGGGGCTCACTGATGAGAAGAGAAGAGAAGAGACCGTCACCTTCAGTGTCAGACAGAGGGAGCTTACTGATGAGAAGGAGAGAGACTACCACATCCAGTGTCAGAGAAAGAGATATAACTGAGGAGAAGGAAAGAGACAGCCGCATACAGTCTCAGACAGAGGGAGCCCACTCATGAGAAGGAAAGAGACCACCACCTTCAGTGTCCGGCAGGGGGAGCTCTGAGGTGAGAAGGAGAGAGACAGCCACCTCCAGTGTCAGACAGAGGGAGCTTACTGATGAGAAGGTAAGAGACAGCCACATCCAGTGTCAGACAGAGGGAGCTCACAGATGATAAGGAAAGAGACAGCCACACCCAGTGTCAGACAGAGGGAGCCAACTGATGAGAAGGAAAGAGACCTCCATCTTCAGTGTCAGGCAGAGGGAGATCTGTGGTGAGAAGGAGAGAGACAGCCACATCCAGTTTCAGACAGAGGGAGCTCACTAATGCGAAGGAAAGAGACAGCCACACCCAGTGTCAGACAGATGGAGCTCACTGATAAGAAGGAAAGAGACAGTCAAATCCACTGTCAGACAGAGGGAGCTCACTGATGAGAAGGAAAGAGCCCGTCCCCTCCAGTGTCAGACAGAGGGAGCTTACTGATGAGAAGGAGAGAGACCCTTCATCCAGTGTCAGACAGAGGGAGCTTACTAATGAAAAGGAGAGAGACCACCACCTCGAGTGTCAGACAGAGGGAGCTAACTGATGAAAAGGAGAGAGACAGCCACATCCAGTGTCAGACAGAGGGAGCTCACTGATGAGAAGGAAAGAGACAGCCACATCCAGTGTCAGCCAGAGGGAGCTCTATAATGAGAAGGAAAGCGACAGCTGCACCCAGTGTCAGACAGAGGAAGCCCACTGATGAGAAGGAAAGAGACAGCCATATGCATTGTCAGACAGGGAGCTTACTGATAAAAAAGGAAAGAGCCCGTCACCTCCAGTGTCAGAATAGAGAGAGCTCACTGATGAGAAGAAAAGAGACCGTCACCTCCAGTGTCAGACAGAGGGAGCTTACTGATGAAAAGGAGAGAGACAGCCACCTCCAGTGTCAGACAGAGGGAGCTCACTGATGAAAAGGAAAGGCACAGCAACATCCAGTATCAGACAGAGGGAGCTCACTGATGAAAAGGAAAGAGACAGACACATCCAGTGTCAGACAGAGGGGGCTCAATAATGAGAAGAAAAGAGGCAGCCACATCCAGTGTCAGACAGAGGGAGCTCTGCTATGGGAAGGAAAGAGACCACCACATCCAGTATCAGACAGAGGGAGCTCACTGATTAGAAGGAAAGAGACAGTCATATCCAGTGTCAGACAGAGGGAGCTCACTGATGAGAAGGAAAGAACCTGTCACCTCCAATGTCAGACAGAGGGAGTTTACTGATGAGAAGGAGAGAGACCGCAGCATCCAGTGTCAGACAGAGGGAGCTCACTGATGAGAAGGAAAGGGACAGTCATCTCAAGTGTCAGACAGAGGGAGCTTATTGATGAGAAGGAAAGAGACAGCCACATCCAGTGCCAGATAGAGGGAGCTACCCGATGAGAAGGAATGAGACCACCACCTTCAGTGTCAGAGAAAATGAACTCTGTGATGTGAAGGAAAGAGACCACCACCTTCGGTGTCAGGCAGAGGGAGCTCTGAGGTGAGGATGAGAGAGACGGCAACCTCCAGTGGCAGACAGAGGGCGCCTACTGATGAGAAGTAAAGAGACAGCCGCACCCAGTGTCAGACAGAGGGAGTCTACTGATGAGAAGGAAAGAGACCACCACCTTCAGTGTCAGACAGTGGGAGCTCACTGATGAGAAGGAAAGAGACCACCACCTTCAGTGTCAGACAAAATTAACTGTTTGATGAGAAGGAAAGAGACCCCACCTGCATTTACAGATAGAGGGAGCTTACTGATGAGAAGGAAAGAGACAGCCACATCCAGTGTCAGACAGAGGGATCTCATTGATGAGAAGGAACGAGACAGACATATCCAGTATCAGAATGGAGGGAGCTCAGTGATGAGAAGAACAGAGACCTTCCCCTCCAGTGTCAGACAGAGGGAGCTTACTGATGAGAAGAAGAGAGACCACCACATCCAGTGTCAGACAAAGAGAGATCACTGATGACAAGGAAAGAGACCACCACCTTCAGTGTCAGACAAAATGATCTAGTGTCAGACAGAGGGAGCTTACTGATGAGAAGGAAAGAGACTGCCACATCCACTGTCAGACAGAGAGAGCTCACTGATGAAAAGGAAAGAGACCACCACATCCAGTGTCAGACAGAGGGAGATTACTGATGAGAAGGAAAGAGACCGTCACCTCAAGTGTCAGACCGAGGGAGCTTAATGATGAGAAGGAGAGAGACCACCACATCCAGTGTCAGACAAAGAGAGATCACCGATGGCAAGGAAAGAGACCACCACCTTCAGTGTCAGACAAAATGAATTCTATGATGAAAAGGAAAGAGACCACCACCTTCAGTAACAGACAGATGGAGCTCTGAGATGAGAAGGAGAGAGACAGCCAAATCCAATGTCAGACAGAGGGAGCTCACTGATGAGAAGGAAAGAGACAGCCACACACAGATAGATGGAGCTCACTGATAAGGAAAGAGACAGCCATATCGAGTGTCAGACATAGGGAGCTCACTGATGAGAAGGAAAGAGCCCGTCGCCTTCAGTGTCAGACAGAGGAAGCTGACTGATGAGAAGGAGAGAGACCACCGCATCCAGTGTCAGACAGAGGGAGCTTACTGATGAAAAGGAGAGAGACCACCACCTCAAGTGTGAGACAGAGGGAGCTTACTGATGAAAAGGAGAGAGACAGCCACATTCAGTGTCAGACAGAGGGAGCTCACTGATGAGAAGGAAAGGGACAGTTACCTCAAGTGTCAGAGAGAGGGAGCTTATTGATGAGAAGGAAAGAGGCAGCCACATCCAGTGTTAGACAGAGGGGGATTACTAAAGAGAAGGAAAGAGGCAGCCACCTTTAGTGTCAGGCAGAGGGATATCTAAGGTGAGAAGGAGAGAGGCAGCCACACCCAGTGTCAGAAAGACAGAGCTCACTGAAGCAAAAAGGAGAGAGACCACCGCATCCAGTGTCAGACAGAGGGAGCTCACTGATGAGAAGGAAAGAGACAGCCACATCCACTGTCAGACAGAGGGAGCTCACTGATGAAAAGGAAAGAGACCGCAACATCCAGTGTCATACAGAGGGAGCTTACTGATGAAAAGGATAGAGACCACCACCTCAAGTTTTAGACAGAAGGAGCTTACTGATGAAAAGGAGAGAGACAGCCACATCCAGTGTCAGAAAGAGGGAGCTCACTGATGAGAAGGAAAGAGACCGTCACCTCAAGTGTCAGACCAAGGGAGCTTAATGATGAAAAGGAGAGAGACCACCACCTCCAGTTTCAGACAGAGGGAGCTTACTGATGAAAAGGAAAGAGACAGCCACATCCAGTGTCAGGCAGAGGGGGCTCACTGATAAGAAGGAAAGAGACCGCCACATCCAGTGTCAGACAGAGGAAGCTCTGCTATGGGAAGGAAAGAGACCATCACCTTCAGTGTCAGGCAGAGGGAGTTCTGATGCAAGAAGGAGAGAGACAGCCACATCCAGTGTCAGAGAGAGCCCACTGATGAGAACGAAAGAGACCACCACCTTCAGTGTCAGACAAAATGAACTCTGATGAGAAGGAAAGAGACCACCACCTTCAGTGTCAGATAGAGGGAGCTTACTGATGAAAAGGCGAATGACCACCGCATTCAGTGTCAGACACAGGGAGCTCACTGATGAGAAGGAAAGAGACAGCCACACCCAGTGTCAGACAGAGGGAGCTCACTGATGAGCAGAAAAGAGACAGCCATATGCACTGTCAGATAGAGGGAGCTATCTGATGAGAAGGGAAGAGCCTGTCACCTCCAGTGTCAGACAGAGGGAGCTTACTGATGAGAAGGAGAGAGACCACTGCATCCAGTGTCAGACAGAGGGAGCACACTGATGAGAAGGAAAGAGACCACCACCTTCAGTGTCAGACAAAATGAACTCTTTGATGAGAAGGAAAGAGACCCCGCCTCCAGTTTCAGATAGATGGAGCTTACTGATGAGAAGGAAAGAGACAGCCATATCCAGTGTCAGACAGAGGGAGCTCCCTGATGAGAAGGAAAGAGACCACCATCTTCAGTGTCAGACAAAATGAACTCTTTGATTAGAAGTAAAGAGACCCCGCCTCCAGTTTCAGATAGAGGGAGCTTACTGATGAGAAGGAAAGAGACAGCCACATCCAGTGTCAGACAGAGGGGGCTCACTGATGAGATGGAAAGAGACAACCACATCCAGTGTCAGACAGAGTGAGCTTACTGATAAGAAGAGAGACCACTGCATCCAGTGTCAGACAAGAGGGAGCTCTGCGATGAGAAGAAAAGAGACCGCTACCTCCAGTGTCAGACAGAGGTAGCTTACTGATGAGAAGGAAAGAGACAGCCGCATCCAGTGTCATACAGAGGGAGCTCACTGATCAGAAGAAAGGAGGCACTCACATCCAGTGTCAGACAGAGGGAGCTGTGCTATAGGAAGGAAAAAGACCACCACCTTCAGTGTCGGACATAATGAACTCTGTGATGAAAATTAAAGAGACCGCTACCTCCAGTGTCAGACAGAGGGAGCTTACTGATGGGAAGGAAAGAGCCACATCCAGTTACAGAGAGAGGGAGCTCACTGATGAGAAGGAAAGAGACCACTACCTTCAGTGTCAGACAGAGAGAGCTCTGCTACGGGGAGGAAATAGACCACCACCTTCAGTGTCAGAAAAAGGGAACTCTTTGATGAGAAGCAAAGAGACCGCCACCTTCAGTGTCAGGCAGAGTGAGCTCTGAGTTGAGAAGGAAAGAGACAGCCACATCCAGTGTCAGACAGAGGGAGCTCTGCGATGAGAAGGTAAGAGGGAGATAGATCCAGTGTCAGGCAGTGTGAGCTCTGAGTTGAGAAGGAAAGAGACAGCCATATCCAGTGTCAGACAGAGGGAGCTCTGCGATGAGAAGGTAAGAGGGAGATACATCCAGTGTCAGACAGAGGGAACTCTGAGGTGAGAAAAAGAGAGACAGCCACATCCAGTATCAGAAAGAGGGAGGTCTGCTATGGGAAAGCAAGAGATGACCACCTTTGGTGCCAGACTAAAGGAACTTTGTGATGAGATGGAAAAAGACTGGCACCTCCAGTGTCAGACACAGGGAGCTTACTGATGAGAAGGAAAGAGACAGCTATATCCAGTGTCAGACAGAGGTAGTTCACTGATGAGAAGGAAAGAGACAGCCACATCCAGTGTCAGTCATAGGGAGCTCACTGATGAAAAGGAAAGAGACAGCCACCTCCAGTGTCGGAGAGAGGGAACTTTCTGATGAGCAGAAAATAAGCAACCACATCTAGAGTCAGACAGGTAGCTCACTGATGAGAAGTAAAGAGACAGCGACATCCAGTGTCAGACAGAGGGAGCTCACTGATGAGAAGAAAAGAGACAGCCACATCCACTGTCAGACAGAGGGAGCGCACTGACCAGAAGGAACGAGACAGCAACCTCCAGTGTCAGAGAGAGGGAGCTTACTGATGACAAGGAAAGAGGTAGCTTCATCCAGGGTCAGACAGAGGGACCTTACTGATGAGAAGGGATGAGACAGTCACATCCAGCATCAGACAGAGGGAGCTCCCTGGTGAGAAGGAAAGAGACCACCACTTTCAGTGTCAGGCAGAGGGAGTTCTGAGGTGAGAAAGAGAGCCACTGCCACATCCAGTGTCAGACAAAGGGAGCTTACTGATGAGAAGGAGAGACACCACATCAAGTGTCCGACAGAGGGAGCTCTGTGAACAGGAAAGAGACAGCCACATCTAGTGCCAGACAGAGGGAGCTCACTGACGAGAGGGAAAGAGACCGCCACCTCTAGTGTCAGACAGAGCGAGCCCTGAGGTTAAAAGGAAAGAGACAGCCACATCCAGTGTCAAACAAAGGAAGCTCTGAGGTGCGAAGAAGAGAGACAATGGCATCCAGTGTCGTACAGAATGAACTCAAGAGATCACCACCTTCGGTGTCAGACAGAGGAAACTGTGTGATGAGAAGTAAAGAGACAACCACCTCTAGTGTCTGACAGAGGGAACTTTGTGATAAGAAGGAAAGAGACCACCACCTTCAGTGTCAGACAGAGGAAACTCTCTGATTAGAAGGAAAGAGACCACCACCTCCGGTGTCAGACTGAGGAAGCTGTGTGATGAGAAGGAAAGAGACAGTAACCTCCAGTATCCAACAGAAGGAGCTCTGAGATAAGAAGTAAAGAGACAGCCACCTTCAGTGTTAGACAGAGGGTGCTGTGTAATGAGAAGGAAAGTGGCCACCACCGTAAGCGCAAAACAGAGGGCTCAATGATGAGAAGGAAAGAGACCACCACCTTCAGTGTCAGACAGAGAGTGCTCACTGACGGGATGGATAGAGACAGCCATGTCCAGTGTCAGACAGAGTGCTAACTGATGAGATGGATAGAGACAGCCACATCCAGTGTAAGACAGAGTGCTAACTGATGAGATGGAAAGAGACAGTCACGTTCAGTGTCAGACAGCTGGAGCTCACTGATAAGAAGGAAAGAGACAGCCGGGTCCAGTGTCAGACAGAGAGTGCTCACTAATGAGATGGTAAGAGATAGCCAAGTTCAGTGTCATACCGCGAGTGCTCACTGATGAGATGGAAAGAGACAGTCCTGTCCAGTGTCAGACAGCTGAAGTTCATTCATGAGAAGAAAGAGACTGCCACGCCTTGTGTCGGCCAGAGTGGGCCCCGTAATGAGTGGAAAGTAGACAGCCATCTTCAGTGTAGAAGAGGAAGTTGCGAGTGCATAGATACTTCTCACTGTCTATTATGGAATAGACAAGCTATGGTAGTTGAGACTGCCACTTCAGTAGGTGACGTTCTGTGTAAGGAAGCTCGCAGGATAGACACATGATAGCCCGGTAACTCTGAAGAGATATTTTTTCTAAGTTAGTTTTTAAGTTTCACCTGCCCGTCAGCCTCCTCCCACCAACTCAAACTCACTTCAGCCTGGGAGGATATTCGGAAACACTCGGTAGCATCTCCAGGCGGAACTGTTTGTGCCTGCCTCAGAACTGCTGACCAGGTCAGTTAATAATATTGGATAGTTAATACTGGAACTGGCCCTGTCCGCCTTGGTTTTTTCCATTAATTACAATGGGTAATTAATACTAAAACCAGCCTCTCCTCCAACGGCTTTACCATTAACCTGAATGTCTTCTGGAGGGAGCTGGAATTTGATGCAGGTGACAGACACTGGATGTTCAGGAGGAGCAACATTTCATGCAAAGTCCAGACCCCATGAGATGTGAGACTCCTACAGATTTGAGACTGCTGAGAAGATAAGGCCCTAGAAGAATCAAGACCCTCTGGAAGCCGTGGCTGGGTTAAAGCCCACAGAAACAGTTTCCCAGACCCTGATATTAAAAACCCTGAGGAAGGGCTTGCTAAGGTCAGGACAACCATTCCAAGACCACACCTGAAGAGCTGCGCAGAGATCCCCAAGTGAGCATGAAGAATGGAACTGATCATGTGCAGCAGGCCTCCATCAAAAACCCAGCGGACATCAGTGTCATTGTGGTCTACTTCCTTGTGGTCATTGGGGTTGGAATCTGGGTAAGTCTTCTCTTGCATTGGGGGCAGATGAACTGCCTATGTGGGTTATGTGTCCTTGGTAATGGTTTGAATTGGACCAGGTCTAGTGAAAATATATTCTGATAAGTCAAACCTGGGCAATAATCCATTCCTTTCATAGAAATTAAAGGGTGTGTGGTTGTAATGGATCAAGGGCACATATGACCTTGGTGTGTAGGCCATACACATGGCAGAAGATGATGGATAACACCCACATATGCACATGCTTTGTAAATGCCCATATCTTTTAGAAATATTTTGCAATGTCTATACCCTCTAACCTTCTGATCCATTTCCATGCTCTGATTAAAGGTTCAGGATATCTCTACATCCATCTGACAAATCCCACCCCTGCACTTAGTGGCCCCACAAGGGCATCTCCAATCCAAAGCGCTGCTTTACCAATGATATGGGGTTATTTTACATAGCCTGATGATTGTGTGGTCACTAAATAAACTCCCAACATTGGTTACTATTGTACATTAACAGTTGGTCACACAATATACATAGAAGATGGTCAATAACTCTGCACTGACTGGTAACAGATCATACACTGACTATCAAGCACAGTGTTCTCTGGTTTCAGTAAATGTTAAAGTTCTGGCACCCTCCCCTATCCTTTTCGAGAATAATGACTGGATGGGGGAGCTTGGGGCTGGCCGAATAGACATTGTTGTTCAGTATAGCCTTTGTCTTATACCACTGAAGGAGATTGGGCACGATGAGCGGGGAGGGTCCCAGTAGACTACCAGAAAAGGGTATCAAGATCCTGATACCAAGACCTGATGGAGGGTGCAGGTAGGCTTAGCGGGCTCAACATGCTTCTCCAGGGAGTCGAAGTGCATTAGTAAAGTGATGTGTTAATGAGTTGAACATAGTGTCCCATGAGGTCCCAGTCCATTAACATAGTGATGCATGAAAGTGAGGAGAAGGAGGTCCTTGATGTGCTGGAAAATTGGGATCGTGGTGCCATAGCGGGTTCGAGAATGCAGTTCAGGAAGTTTGAGTGTTATAGTATTGGGATCCATGAGCCGATTGGACCGGGTGGGACATGTGATCTTAAAACCGTACTATACCAGTGCATACATGGTGGGCATATAGATGCATGAGAGAGGTGAACATTGTGGTGCACGTGATCGCACATGATCTTATTACAGTACTGTACCAGTGGATACATGGTGGGCATATAGATGCATGAGCAAGGTGAACATTACGGTGCATGTGATCCTTGTACAGTACCGTACCACTGCATACACCAATGCATCCACAGTGGGCATATAGATGCATAAGCGTGGTGAACATTGTGGTGCATGCGATCCTAGTACAGTACTGTACCACTGCATGTACGGTGGGCATACAGATGCATGAGGAAGGTGAACATTGTGGTGCATGTGATCCTAGTACAGTACGGTACCACAGCATACACGATGAGCATATAAATGCATGAGCGAGATGAGCATTGTAGTGCATGTGATCCTAGTACAATACTGTACCACTGCATATACAGTGGGTATATGGATACATGAGTGAGGTGAACATTGTGGTGCATGTGATCCTGGTACAGTACGGTACCACAGCATACACAATGAGCATATAGATGCATGGGTGAGGTGAACATTGTGGTGCATGTGATCCTAGTACAGTACAGTACACTGCATAGACGGTGGGCATATAGATGCATGAGCGAGGTGAGTAATGTGGTACATGTGATCCTAGTACACTACAGTACCACTGTATAGACGGTGGGCATATAGATGCATGAGCGAGGTGAGTAATGTGGTACATGTGATCCTGGTACACTACAGTACCACTGCATAGACGGTAGGCATATAGATGCATGAGCGAGGTGAACATTGTGGTGCATGTGATTTTATTACAGTATGTTACCACAGCATACAGGAGGGGCATATAGATGCTTGAACGAGGTGAGCATTGTGGTGCATGTGATCCTAGTACAGTACGGTACCACTACATACACCAATGCATCCACAGTGGGCATATAGATGCATTAGCAAAGTGAACATTGCGGTGCATGCGATCCTAGTACAGTACTGTTTCACTGCATGTACGGTGGGCATATAGATGCATGAGGAAGGTGAACATTGTGGTGCATGTAATTCTACTACAGTACTGTACCAATGAATACATGATGGCTATATAGCTGCATGAGCCAGGTGAACATTGTGGTGCATTTGATCTGAGTACAGTACTATACCACTGCATGCACGGTGGACAAATAGATTCATGAGCGAGGTGAGCATTGTGGTGCATGTGATCCCAGTACAGTACCACTGCATACACGATGGGCATATACGAACATGGGCGAGGTGAGTATTGTGGTGCATGTGACCCTAGTAAAGTACGGTACCACTGCATACACCAATGCATCCACAGTGGGCATATAGATGCCTTAGCGCGGTGAACATTGTGGTACATGCGATCCTAGTACAGTACTGTTCCACTGCATGTACGGTGGGCATATAGATACATGAGCACGGCGAACATTGTTGTGCATGTAATTCTACTACAGTACTGTACCAATGCATACATGGTGGCCATATAGCTGCATGAGCGAGGTGAACAGTGTGGTGAATTTGATCCAAGTACAGTACTATACCACTGCATGCACGGTGGACATATGGATGAATGAGCGAGGTGAACATTGTGGTGCCTTTGATCCGAGTACAGTACCGTACCAATGCATACTTGGTGGGTATATAGATGCATGAGCAAGACAAACATTGTGATGCATGTGATCCTAGTACAATAGCGTACTCATGTATGTGTTGGTTGTAAATGTCCAGCCAAATAAATCTAGCACAGTGATATATGTATGAATTACCAGATGGAGTATAGTGGTCCAGTAGTTTTAGCACACTGATATATCACTGCCTTACCAGATTGGATTTAGTGGTCCAGGTAATTTTAGCACACTAATATATCGTTGCATTACCAGATTGGATACAGTGGTCCAGGTGATTCTGGTACACTAGTATATTGACACATTTACAAGTAAGACATGGTGGTCCAAGGGACTTTAGTACCCCATTATATCGATGCTCTACCAGTTGGACATGGTGGTTCCCGGGCAGGTTGTCACCTCAATGGAAGCTGTAATGACGGTCCAAGAGTACGAGGCTAGTTACTGTACCGAAGGAGGTTGATGGATGCAGTGACCTAGGGAGTTTATACATTATTCGACAGCAGGGGGTTAGATGTGGAGGCCTTGCTTCTTGCAAATACTGTTTTAGTAAGAACTTGGCACAAGACCACCATTTTCATAACCCTTGGCAACCCTCGAGCATCTCGTCCACCCCACTCCCTCCACCAACATTCAGCACTGTGTCAGAATTCGCTTCTAAAACACAATTTTTATTTTCTGGGACTTATTTTTCTGGGACTCTTCGGACCATGTACACTGCAGGTTGCCAGAAGAATATGAGATGGAGAGAGGGAAAGATGAAGCAGAGAAAGGGTGATAGGTAGAGTGAGGCGGTAAAGGGGGGGTGTGAGGAGGACAGCGAGGAAGAGAGAGGATGGGACGGAAAGACATACGAAGGTTAAGGGAAGAATGAGAGGAGGGTAGGCAGAGGTAAAGGTGAGGCAGAAAGAGAAGAGTAAGTTGGAGACAGAAGGGTGAGATGAAGAGAGGGCATTAACACAGGAAGAGAGGCGGGTGAGGTGATATAAAGATGAGGATGAGGTGGAGGGAGATAAAAGCGACCGCTGAAGGGGGATGGGTGTGTGAGGTAGAGAGAACGAGACAAAAGTGACAGAAAGAGAAAGGTGAAGTAGAGAGAACAGGGTAAGCAGTAGGAAGCTGATGGTGAGGTGAGCAGGTGAGCAGGGTAAAGCAGAGAGAGCAGATGTAAGGCACATAGGCACAACAGCCCCTGCCCCAAATTAGAGTTAAACTAGTAGGCACAACCCCCTTTGAAGTTAGCATACCCAGCTTGCCCCTGTACAAGACCATCCAGAGCCATGTGTCTGCAGGCAACTCTACTCATCTTCAGGGACTACCCAGACCCGCCCCTGGAGCCAGGCCTGCTTGTACTTTTTGCTGAGTCTGCCTGCCTACCGGGTTGCCTCACCCATGACTTATGAATGTTCTGGTTCAGGGTCGCTGCCCTGCGGACATTCTGCGCCCTGTGTTCCACGTGCTCGTTTACGAAATCATCCACCAGATTGTCATTTCCACAGATTCGCTGGTTGAGACCCCAGTGGGGGCTGTCTGTGGGGCCGATTGATCAAACACATGCCAGTAGCCAAATTAACAGTTTAACATAATTGTTTCAGGCTCTCAACCATGTGAGTCAATTACTAAAGGAGAATGGATGCCATAAGACAGTACCCCCTTGCCTCCGATGTTCAGTGCGGTTAAAATACTCAGCAGTGGTGGTAACTGTTGGAATGGTATATCCGGACGGGCACTAGGAACTGGCACAGGGCAGAGATGGGGAGGGGACTGGACATCGGAAGTGCGACGGGTGATCAGGCCAATAAAAAATGGTCTAAATTACAGCGATTACACCCTAGTATTTGGCCACATGAATGAAGATCCTGACAAGGCACTAAGGGAGGTCTGCAGTCAGATGGAAATCGCTTTCCTGACACTAAACAAAGACAAATTAGAGCTGGGGAAGGGAGAATTTGTGTTCTTTGGCCACATCTTCTCACAGAAAGAAATGCAGCCAGACCCCAGCAAAGTTGAAAGGCTCAGCAAAACATGCCCCCCAGTGGACGTAGCAGAGGAGAGATCATTTCTTGGGTTGGCAAGTTACTGTGCTCGCTACATCAAAAGCTTTGCAACAGTGAGCACGCCACTTTGTGAACTGACTAAACGGGGGCAGTCATTCCTCTGGATCTCGGAGTGAGACAGGGGGTCTGAAGACATTCACCATCTAGTCATGGCAGTGGGCCACCTCGCCTCTTTCAACATGTCCCTGTGCACTGAGCTCACCGTAGACGCCAGCCCGGTGGGGCGAGGAGCCATTCTTGCTCAACACACACTACGAAGAGTCTCGCCAGGATAGATTGTTGCATATGCAATTAGGAGCCTGTCAGACATAGAAAGGGCATACTCTCAACAAAAGAAAGAGAGCCTAGTGGTAGTGTAGGCATGTGAAGACTACCACATGTTCATCTACAGGAAGTCATTCACCATTGTGACAGACCACCAAGCACTGGTCACGATATAGGGCAACCCAAATTCGAAAATTCCACCATGCATAGAAAGATGAGGGATAGGCTTGATGGACTATGACTTCAAAATAGTGGACAAATCATGTCACGGCACCCCCTGCCTCGTGCCACAGAGAAAACCTCCATGGCCGAAGTGTACCTAAACTTTGTGCTGCGACAAAACAAACCTGCCCCAATAACGATAGAGGAACTGGTGCAAGAAACATAGAATGGCGCCACGCTACAAGCAGTCAGATCACTCATACCGCAACGGAGGTGGAGACATGTGAACAGCAGTCCAGTAAGTGAAGGGGTGAGAAGAGAAGAAATACTTGCTTTCAAACAAATACAGGAAGTGTTGTCTGAAAGGGAGCATGAAATAATACTTTGAGGAACCAGGATAGTGATACCAAAGACCCTCCAACAGCAGACAGTAATCCAGGCACATGAGTCTCACAGAGGCATAGTTGCAGCAAAGAAAATGCTGAGAGAAAACGTATTGTTCCCCGGACTTGACCGTGTGGTAGAAAACATGATCATGAGTGGTAATCTGTGACAGACAACTGGGATACCACAAAAACCAGAGCAACTACGCATGTCTGACCTCCCTGAGGTGGTGTGGACTACACTGGCTGCTGACTACTATGGGCGTCTGGACACCGGTGGCTACCCGTTAGTCGTCATCGACGAATACTCCAGTTTCCCCATAGTACGCAACTGTCATTAACATCAGCAACTGCCACCTTACCAATTTTAGATGACATATTTGCAGTATGTGGTGCCCCACTGGCCCTTAAGACAGACAATGGACCACCATTCTCAGGAGAAGAAATCTGCAAGTTCATGGCCTATCTGGGCATACATCACAGGAAGATAACGCCGCTGTTGCCGCAAGCAAATGGCAAGGTGAAAGGTTCATGAGCAACATAAAAGAGGCCGTCCAACGAGTAAAACTGGTGCAGATCTCAGTGGGCCAAGCACTGCCAAATACTTCAGGGCTAACGCAACACCCCACACAGTTCCACGGGATGATGCCCGGCAAAACTGGTACTGGGGAGAACAAGCAGGACCCGCTGCCTCAGCTAAAAGCCAAAGCACCACCTAAACATAGTGGCATTGCCACACAAGACCAAGAGGAAGATGAAACAACATGGCGATACACGTCGTCATGCCACAGCATCTGAACTAAAGCAAGGGGATCTAGTACTTGTGCATCAACAGCTAACAACAGACAGTCTCTTCTCAAGTCAGCCTCTAATTATAACAACAGTGAAAGGGCCCATGATCACAGCAGTGTCACGGTCCTACTCCATCACTAGAAATAGCCCTCACTTCACAGAATTCAGATTATCATAGCGCCAGCAGGAGGCAACACTCCCCACCCCCCCACAGTTGCATGCATGTCTACGCATAAATAAAACACACCACACAAATTTTGTTTGGGTAAGAAACTGCTGCAGGTTTATTACATACACAGTTATGTAATATGGTGGGTTATCTTACGCACGATCCAAGGGCAGGCAACCAACTGGGCCGCCTGCCTGCCTGATGAGCCAAGCAGCACTGGGGCGAACCCTATCTGTGCTGCCCATTCGGTGATCCTCTTCCCGGATCACGGTCCCTTATTACTCACGCCCCTTTCAGGGCGGAGCCTAGCAGGGCAAGCCCCCCGATTGTTCAGGCCCACAACCGCCCGAAGAACTAACGGGGCGCCGACACGGTTTTCCAGGAACCTCCCATGAGGCTCCTGGGCTCTGGCACCCCCTATGGTGCCACGCAGAGGTACCCTTTGGTACCCATTTGCTGCCAGATCGCCCTGTAACTCCGCCTGCAACAAAAAAGAACAACATTACAACATTCTATGCTTCCCCCGCTGCTTCCACGCCGGGTAAGCGGTAGGGTGGGAGACGGCGTGTCCAGGGCTTAAAAGAGGAAGGACAGAGGGTGGGGGAGGCCTATATACCTCCCCCCGTTCCTCGCGTCCCGTAAATGATGCGCCCTGCGCGCCGCCGCCACAGGTTGCCTGAGTAGGGGTACTCCTCCTCGAGGGGTCCCCATAATCAGAGGAAGGGGGGTGGGCTGGTGCCTTGCTGGCACTAGAGGCCCGCCCTTCTAGGGCACCCCGCGGGCGCCAGGGTAGGCGCAGATGATGATGAAGGAGAGGCACTGCCAAGCAACAGACAGACAACTTAGAGCAACGACACTAAGCAGTGTGCAGACGGAGCCCCTCACAGCAGCAAAGGACCGCTCCTGGCTGTAGCTGTGGGAAAAGAACAGGGCCAGGGAAGAGAACGGTCCCGTCCAAAAAGAGGGAGCCGAAAACCGAATAGGCTCATTGAAGAACAATAATGATGGGTCGAAGAACCTTAATGTCGGAGACACAACCACAATGTATATCTCTCTCTCTCTCTCTCTCTTTTCTCTCTTCTTGTTTTCTCTCACATTTTATTGTCTTTTGGCCACTCCTTTCCTACAAAGGCAGACGAGGAGAAAGTGAAATTTGTCAACAAAAGGGGGAGATGTCGGAACATATGCAGGCGGGCAGTAGGACCTGGCACTGGGCAGATGGGGAGGAGACTGAACACCGGACACCACTTGCAGTCAGAGAGCGGGGACAGGAATATACATACCGAGACCCAGGAGGAGGTTGGAAGTGCCTGCGTGCACTGCACCGCCAAGAAGAATAAGGAATCATACATACACTCACCAGCCTCTGCGCAGGAGACATGACAGTAACATATGATTGTCACACTTGAGAACATTAGCCAGCCGACCGAATGCAGGCCGCCTCCTTAAAATATACTGCCTAGTCTGTCACTTTTGCTTTTTTTTAGCACCAGCAAGTTTTCAACACCTGCCAAAAGATTTTTGTGCGCATTTTGCAGGCATTATTTCTTTATTATTTTTTTTTACATTTTGCATAGGTGGCTTCAACCAGCTGACCAATGATAATAAGTTCCCGGGCAAGGTGGGAGCAGGCACAGTTTGCAGAATGATAGAGCAACCCCCCCCCCCCACCCCCTAGAAAGGGATGAAGGGCTCCTGAGTATCTCATATTTCACAGATATTTATTTGCTGTGGGCTGAATTGGGCCCTCTGAAGAGTTGGGGGCCCCTGAAGGGTTGGAAGCCCCCTACACAGGAAGGGCCCTGACTAGGGCTCACACGTATGTATGTTTTGGTATTTCTAAAGCACAAACCAAGCTGGCTCGCAACAGAGTCCTGTACGTGGGGAACCCCAAAGGGGATGGGGAGGGGCGGAAAAGGAAGATCGAGCTAGAAGAAGGGGGAGAGGTCAGCCTGTCTGAGGTAGTGGTCCATGAAGATGTGAGTTTTCAGTTTCTTACGCAATTGCAGGAGGGCTACTACTGTTCTGAGGTCTGAGGTGGTACTGTTCCAGATCCTGGGGGCGTAGGCTGAGAAATGTTTTCTGGTACTTAAATGCTGTTGGCTGCAGAGGTAGCACTATCACACAGGTTTAAACTACCCTGTATTACCGCATGACTGAGATACAAGAACACACTGACTTAAGAAGTGGTTAGAGAATGATTTATTAAGTGCATTAGGTCAAACGCAGGAATGCATAACTGCTCACCAATGAGTATAAGACTCCAGAAATCTCTCCTTTTGATGAGGGTTGGGTTCTGACCTGTTGCCAGTGTCTAATGTCCTAGGAGAGGATGGCTGCAATGCAGAAGTGTGCAGTACACCACTGCAGCCTCTTGAGGCGCTTTGCAAGTGTAGAGGACTTCAGCCCTTTGGAGGCTGCCATCCAGTCCTAGCAGTGCCAGGCTCTGTATTCCTGTGCTTATCCCCCCAGCCATCCAGCTCAGGGCTTTCACGCCTTTTCCACTCTCAATATGGCAGCCATATTTAAAGCTCTATCAAGGAACTGATATTAAATACCAAAACATGGTTTGATCCACACTTTTATTCCAACAATGTGGCCATGCTTGGGGCTAGCTATTGTATACAGGCCTGGAAACTATGCTTACACATGTAGCACAACTACACATTCTAGCCATTCTATTACTGACTGAGTCCTCCTTGGCTTAGCTGTTTCTGCCTTAACAGTCAGCGGGCTGCTTCTGCTATACAGACTTTCAGGATTTTCAGAAGTTCATCCAGTTTCTGAGCTCGCTTCCCATCTCCCTAGGAGTGTTTTTTTTTTATCTTAGCCGGTTTGTAATGCACCGTCCAGTAGCCCCCTGGGACATTCCTTTGGTAACTCAAATTATTCAGGAGCCCAAATGGAAGCACTAGATACCGTTGAAGCTTAAAGCTACTTTCAACTAATGTTTTGTTACTAGTAGCTGTTTTTCAGGACGCCGAATTACAGAGTTTAGGACAATACTTTTTCTGCCCCATTTTTGGATTTTCCGGGACAGCAGCATGGCCCCTGGGGTATTTATTTCTTTTTGTCCTAAGGTTCCTTCTAGTTTTTATTGTACATAGGAGTTAGTTTTAAATCATTGTTATTAAGAAGAATGCACCCAGCAGATCGTTTATTCAATGACAATTCCAAAAGCGGGCATCTGTGCATCTCATAACATTGTTCAGTAAGTGTGTGTAACATGTAAACAGAACACATCATGCTCCTTTTCCTAAGTCCAATATCTGCACACTTTCCATCGAATTCGGCTGTCTCATTAAATCACAGTAAACTATAAAAGTTACACCAGTTCTTATTTACTTTCCAGCAATAAAAAGCTGCCTTAGGGATAAGAATAGAGAGTGGGAAGACAGATGTGGAATTGACTTCTATTCTAGTACCAAACAGCTCGAATCTGACCCCCCACAGGACATTTTCCCCACATTGGCCCCCGAATCAGACCCACGCCTAGAGATAGCAGATCTAACACACAATGGAACCAGGAACACAAAGCATAAGCGTCACCAGCGGCGGCTGCCACTAACAAAGGATGTTGTGGCCGGTGAAGGTAGCGTGGGAGGGGGTGGGGGAACGCACGGGGGCATGTTAATAATAATAAAAATAAGAACTTACCTGAAGCTGCAGGCCGCCTCCTGCGTCGTGTCGCTCCTGCTGCCCTCCTCCTGGTCCCAGCAGCCCCTGAGACAGACTCCCATCCCATCCCCGTGCTGGGATTGTCCTGAGCGGACTAGAAAGGCACTCCGCTCAGGTCATGGAGTCTGTGGGGTTTCTCTAGTCCAGCGGCTGAATGCAGCCGGGCTGGAGAAACCTAAGTGCGCATGTGTGTTTTGGTCAGCCTGAGACGGCCGGCCAAACACACATGTGCACTTAGAACTGAACAAACACTCCTCCCCCCTCCCATGCCCCGCCCCTCCCGACACAAGCTGGCTCAGAGCCAGCAAACAAGAAATAACACAATGCTAGAATATTGTTTTATTTTTCATTTGCTGGCTCTTCGCCAGGCAGTGGGTGACGCTCTTCCGTCAATGCGGAGGAGTCGCTGCTGCCCCTTTGGGTTCTGCCGGGCTTCTCCCCAAGTCCCTGCTTGCAAGTCCCTGTTTGCGGCCTTGCTTTCCATGGGCACTCCTCCATAGACTTTAACGGATAGCTTTCGAGGCTTTCATCGGGACTAGCACCTCTGCACCCGGACACACCAGGGCAATTAAATCCAAACTGCTGGTGGTTCTTTGGGCCTTGGCCCTTAAGCACATTAACTCCAGGAGAGTAACCCTGAGAATTGTTTGTAAGTGTACCTTTGCAGTGAATGTTTCTCCCACAGGATACCATTACCACATTCAAGGGTCAAGCCTCAAATCTGACAGCTGTGATTTTCTACTGTTTTTCTGGTAAAAATCTATAATATCTAAAGTACTTACCTGATTCCCATAATCTTGGTGTCTAAAATTATATGAAAATCTGTGTTATTTTTCTAAATTGGTCTTGAGTTTCTTCTTGAGTGTGTGTCTCATTTTTTGACTGGGTGTGCAACAAATGCTTACCACTACCCTCTGATAAGCCTAAACTGCTTGCCCACACTACCACAAATAGAGCTCTTGGGATTATTAATTTAAGCCCAGTAAACCAACAAGGGTCGTCTGGACTATTTGCATGTTGTAGCCGTACATTGGTACAATGCATAAATAGCCAGCTTCCTACACTTTCCACGTTACCGTCTCTAATGATCACACAAAAGTCATAAATGTATCACACGGAAACTGAAGTAAGCGGATGGAATGTTTTGAGAGAACAAAGCTAATCACAATAACCATTGGATTGGCCACTAACTTTGAGCACCCGGGTAGTATGCTATTTGCTCTAAAGCGCTTCAACACCTCATCAGAGGTAGTAAGATATATATACATATATATATATATATATATATATATATATATATATATATATATATATATATATATATATATATATATATATATATATATATATAACTGAACCCACTGCACCCGCAACATTGGATCACTTACCAGCATAAGTGGCCTTTTCCAAATGGTGCAAAACTGTTGTTGGCTATGTTAATCGGCCTGCCCGGTCGAGGAGAAGGCCCGCCGTGGAAAGGTAGATTGAGACACCACGAACCCGTGGTTTTTGCAACTTGCTGGCTCCTGTTGGGGGCTGTTGTATCGGCAGTGGAACTGTTGAACATTGAATCCAAACCCACTTGAGACTTACTTGCGGTAATGTGAGGAATATCGTGAAACCCACTGGAGTAATTGACCAATGTAGAAACTCCATATCACAGAATGCCTTGAGGCCAGGTGGGCGGGGCTTAATTCAAATAAATGGACGACTACAATTCACGTATTCTTCTGTGCTTTTTATGCCGGTGGTCAAGGGCGTTGAGCCCAAAACACGTATGGCGTACAGATGATTTTGGCACTGTTTTTAACTGAACCCACTGCACCCGCAACATTGGATCACTTACCAGCATGAGCGGCCTTTTCCAAATGGTGAAAAACTGTTGTTGGATTTGGATATGTTAATCGGCCTGCCCGGTCAAGGAGACGGCCCGCCGCGGAAAGGTGGATTGAGAGACCACGAACCCGTGTTTTTTGCAACTTGCTGGCTCCTGTTGGGGGCTGTGGTATCGGCAGTGGGACTGTTGAACATTGATGCCGAACCCACTTGGGACTTACTTGCGGTAATGTGAGGAATATCGTGAAACCCACTGGGGTAATTGACCAATGTAGAAACTCCATATCACAAAATGCCTTGAGGCCAGGTGGGCGGGGCTTAATTCAAATAAATGGATGACTACAATTCACGTATTCTTCTGTGCTTTTTATGCCGGTGAACAAGGGCGTTGAGCCCAAAACACATACAGCGTACAGATGATTTTGGCACTGTTTTTAACTGTACCCACTGCACCCGCAACATTGGATCACTTCTGTCGCTTGTAACAACAGAACGGCACTCCAGGTGATGCTTCAGATTGTTTTATTTTAAATTTCTATATTTCAGCAAGCACGGCAGATCACCATTATGGCGTCGTAATATAAATATGCATATATATATATATATATATATATATATATATATATATGATCAATACCACAGCTGTGGTCGAAACGCGTCTTTCTGCCAAATAAAACACTTTACCTTTGATCAGTGGGCTCGTGGATAATCTATTGCTGTGATTCTTTCTTGAGAAAAAAAATATATATATGGTTAAGGTGGCTGTGTCCACCGAAACGATTGTCCAGCATTCATCACTGCCTAATAAATACCTTTACTGATTCCTGGCTTCTGGTGCCTGCTTTCATCTTTGGAAGAGCGGGCCCTTCGTTGATATCCACAATTTCAATTTATCTTTGGAGCTGAATATGCCATCCCCTGAATTTCATCCTTTCTCCTAGACAGGAGCAGAAGGATTGCCATCAATGTATGCATGTTTTAGGCAGATTTGCTACATATTCCAAGAGAGCCAACACAAAAGAAATGTTGACTTCGTGGTCAACAATTTTCGAGATTTCACCCATCACTTTCTCCCATGCGGTATGTGTGTTCTCATGCTGTCGTGCTAGATGTATAAAATCTGACTGGGCCATATGACTTTGCTTGCAAGTATGTGCTATGGTCTTAGGGGGCTGGGACCGGGGAGGGTAGGATAGACACTGACAATTGGAAGCCTGCTGACTCATAAACAACAAAATGTAATTGGCCATAAAGGTTCCAGGTTAATTGTATATTTGTGCTTAACTTTAGCAATTTGCTGCTTTAACCAAAATATAAACTGAATGCTCGCTTTCATGTCACTCCTGTCCCTGTCTGTTGAGTGATGCTTCAATAAACAGTTTTTTTTTAAAGTATGTGCTATACTTCAATCCAGTTTATGTAATGTGGCCAGACTGTAATACAACTTAAGAAGACATTAAACATGTAATAATGTGTTTCTTTAATTCTTGAAAATTGCTTGTGTCTGTGACCAGCTTTGCCATTGGACATGATTTCAAAAGTCCTATCAAGTCGGTAATGTATTTACCAAGTCCTAACCTCACCTGTACATTTATTTTAAAAAGGCCATTCAATCATGTTGAATGCCTTTTCAGTATCCACAAATACGGCAAAGGCTGGTAGTTCAGGATTATATGGTGCATCACTGCAAACAGGGTCCTGCTATTAGGGGATGTAATCAATCAATCATTTATAAAGTGTGGCAAATCATCTGTGAGGGTTTAGAGGAATCGAAGATGTTGGCTGCTGCATCGTGGATTTCATTCGAACATCCAGGTCGTAAGTTCTTTCCGGAATTGCTGGAGCGATGGGGCAGTACTAAGGTGCAGGGGAATGGCGTTCCATGTCCTGGACGCCAGGTAAAAAGAAGAACGACCTTCGTTGTTTCGTTCGGTGGACCCGGGGGGTGTCTGCAAGGAAGAGGGAGGCCGATCTGAGGTGTCTGGCTGGTTGGTGGAAGGTCAGAAGTAAGCTGGTCCTTCCTTGTGTAGGGCTTTGCAAGTGTGGTTCAGCATCTTGAACTGGCATCTCTTCTATATCGGGAGCCAATGTAGTTTCCTGACTTGAGGTGTGGGTCCTTCTGGGGAGATCGAGGATGAGTCTTGCTGCTGTGTTTTGTATTATCTGAAGTCTCTTTAGAAGTTGTGCCGTGATTCCTAAGTAGAGTGTGTTTTCATGGTTCAGCCTGCTGTAACGAGGGCCTGCATGACGGTCCTTCAGGTGTTGACTGGGACCACCTGAAGATCTTGCAAAGCATGCAGAGGGTATGGATACAGGGGCATGAGACTGTGTTGACCTGTTTTTTTATCGAGAGCTTGCTGTTTAAGATGATGCCAGGGTTGCGGGCATGGTCTGTTGGGGCCTGTGGTGGGCAGAGATTCACCGGCCATGATGCATCGTTCCAGGGTGAGGCGTTGTTTCCAAAGATGAGGACTTGGGTCTTGTCTGTGTTGAGTTTGAGACTGTTTTCTTTCATCCATTCGGCGACGTTCAACATGCAGATGTGGAAGTTGGCTTTGGTGGTAGAAGGGTCTTTGGTCAGCGAAATGATGAGCTGGGTGTCATCGGCGTAGGAGATAATGTAGAGTCTGTGTGATTTGACAGTGTGTGTGCCAGGGGAGTCATGTTGAAGAGGATGGAGCTGAGGAACGATGCTTGGAGAATTCCACAGACAATCTTTATGGGCTCTGATGTGAATGGTGGGAGACAGATCCTCTGGGTTCTTCAGGAGAGGAATGATGCGAATCATTTGAGGGTGTGTCCCTGGATTCCAATTTGGCTCCGTTTGTTGATCAGGGTGTGATGGGAGATGGTGTCAAAAGCAGCTGACAGGTCCAGGAGGATGAGAACTCTGTTTTGTCGTGGTCCAGGAGGGGCCCTATGTTGTTGGTGGCTGCTATCAGGGCTGTATAGGTGCTGTGTTTTTTCTCGAAATCTGTATTGGGAGGGATCCAGGAGGTTGTGGTGCTCCAGCTGATAGGTAAGTTGTCAATTGATCATTTTCTCAAGGACCTTTGCTGAAAACGGGAGCAGAGAGTTGGGCCAGTAGTTCTTAGTTTTTTCAGGAGGGTTCTTATCTCAGCATGTTTCCAGTCCTCAGGAAAGGACGCCGGTGTGATGGAGGTGTTCAGGACTTTTCTGAGTTTGTTGCTGATTGTCTTACTTCCACAGTTGAAGATGTGGTTGGCGCAGGGGTTTGTTCATGATGGAGATAATGTCATGCATGTTGAGGAAGTCCCATTGGGTGCAGAGGTGTTTGCAGGTGTGAGCTGGTTCATACTGTAGGCAGCGGAGGATTGAGGTTCAAAGTTTCCGATGGCTGAGATCTTGTCGTGGAGGAAATCCGCCAGGGTGTTGCACAGCTCTTGGGAGCATGTGATGTCGTTCTCGGCTGCAGTGGGATTGGAGAATTCATTCACGATGGTGGAGAGTTCTTTGCTGTGGTTTGTGCTGGCTTCAGTGCATTCTGCTAGGGCGTTCTTCATCGTTTCTTTCAGGAGACAGTGGTAACATTTGAGAGCTGTCTTGAAGGCGGTGCGGTCTTCTGTTTTTTTGCCGTTGTGCTACATCCGTTTCTAGCTGCCAGCTGATGCACTTGGTGGATTTCAGTTCTTCGGTGAACCAAATGGCTCTTTTGGTTGGGCCATTAGCGTTGGCTGTTTTTGTGTGAGGCAATTGTGGCAGCTCATTCTGTGAACCACTGGGAGGAGTTTTTGCTGCGTGTTCTGGGTTGGGTGTTGAATGTGAGAGATGGGAGTAGAGTGCGTTGTTCCACTTGTCTTCTGATATGCTTTTCCATTCTCTTTGCGTGGAGCTGGGGTGCCTGGTACCGGTGGGTCTTGAGATGGTGAAGTGGATGCTGTAGTAGTCGGTCCAGGTAAGCTGTGTGACGTGGCTGTGTTTGACTCTGTTGCTGGTAGTGAAGAAGGGGTAGAGTGTATGTCCTGCGATGTGGGTAGGGTTGGAACCCGATGTGGTTCATGCTTTCCAGGAGGTCCGCTGTATTGGCATGGCTAGGGTCGTGGAGGTGTAAGTTGAGATCGCATAGGAAGATGTAGTGCTCAGAATCAATGGCGATCAGGGTGATGAGGTCTGGGATCTTGTTGCAGTAGCTGGGGCGTGGTCCTGGTGGTCTGTAGGTGAGGGTGCCTCTGATTGGGCTTTTTCCATCTGTGTGTAGTTGAAAGTTGAGCTGTTCCATGATTGGGGTGGGTTGTCTGGTGAGGTCGTGCATCGGATGGTGTCTTTGAAGATGATGGCAATTCTATCTCGGTGTTTGTTGGTTCTGATTGGTGTATTATTTTGTATCCTTTGGGGCTGGCGACAGTGATATCTGGTGCGGAGGCGGGGCTCAGCCAGGTCACCGTGAGAAAGATGATGTCCGGGGTGAAGTATGAGCTTGCGTTCCAAATCTCTGTGGTGTGTATTCCAAGTGATTGTGTGTAGAGTAGGAAGCACTGGAGGTTGTCTGAGGTGGTCTAGGTTGACGTAGTAGGCAGGGTCGTGTTTGTGGTGTCTCTGGCGTAGGTGTCTGCTTCGGTCCTGCAGGTAAAGCAGCAGTGTTGGCAAGAGAACGATCCTCTGGTGGTGCTTGGGGGTGAGTGGCAGCAGTGGTTGTTGCTGTGTCTGGGATCCAGGGCTCGGAGGTTGGCGGTGGTGTAGCTGTGCGGGGTGGAAGAGCCATGGTTCATGGTGCTGGGTGTGGTCCAGGTGCAGACAGGCTTGTCTTTGGCGCACCAGCGGCACGGCCGTGCAGTGACCTCCATAAGTATTCCTTGGAGACGGAAGGGCAGGGAGCTGGAAATGGAGCGTGAAACGGCAAAAACACAGACAGCAGAGATGGGCAAAATAAACAACAAAATAACAATGTTGGCCTAAGCAAAAAATAGTGCTTACAATGTGGGAACAACAAATGGACAACAATGCGGGAAAACAACAATGCAGGAAAAAATGTCAGCCGAACAGCAGATTCAAGGTGAGCTCGAGGACTGTGTCCGCATCACAGTGCCTTTACGCTAACAGGTGCATCAGTGGGGGAGTGACCCGCGTGACATAGGAAGTCAAGGGCTATCCTACCAGGTCTGGAAGAACGAGGCCATGCATTAGTGGAGATAGCTGATTCTCACCCTCCATTCGAGCTGCTGTATCCATTAATTTAAAATTCAAACAGCCTACAAATTTGGTGGGAAAAAAAACAATCCTGGCCCCAAAGGAATCAGTCTTTATATCAAGATGCTGAATCCCGGAGCCATCTAGTATCGCAGATAAAGGGCTCTTTGTGTTGAGCTAATATCCTGAGCAAATTTAGCCCCACACACGACAGCAGTGTATTCATTCAGAGACCCTGCTCAGCCCTAAATTCTGAAAAGTTGTTGATCCCCGCCTCATTCCCATGATCCAATCTAGCCCTAGAGTTACAGGCTGTATTACTGTGGCAATTCGCTGAGTCGTCTAGCCGTGGCGGTAGCATGATGTTTTTACTGTATAAATCCCTGGTGCCAAAGTGCCTTTGATATATGATGGTTTACATATCCTTTTGCAAATTCCCAAAAACATCCAGTCCCAGATTTACTAAACAAAATGTGCAACACAGCACGTAAAGTTGTGGTGCTGTGTTTCATGAATGGGAGAGAGAGCAGAACAGCGCCATATCTACTAAGATGTGGTGCTGTTCTGCTCTCTCCCTGAGCTGGCGTATGTTTCGCATCCATACACCAAAGCAGACATCCTTGCAGCATAGTGAAAGGGTGTATGTGTTGTGGTAAGCGTAGTTTTTGTACAGTAAAGAGTCCCTTCCCGTAAACTATGCTTTAAGGTGTTTTCCACGATGTATGTGTGCTATAGAATGCAGCACACAAGCAAAGAGGGAAAAATTATGAGAAATGAAAACATTTCTCCCCATTTTGCCTGTGTCAAGAAGGCACAAGGAGTTTGATGCCAGTCCCTGTCTATAATTCTTTGTAGGAAGGGATTCATCAATAACCATGGGAGGTTGCTTGGGAACGCCCACACGCCATGCATGGAAAGTCCCTTTGATGCATAGTAACACAAGGCAGTGCATTGAGCAGCTTTATGTTACTTTTGGTTACAATCCAACACCAATTGAGATTTGTGTTGTAATGTAAATCCCACCACTATACGTTACGTCGGGTTTGCTTTAAAAAACGTAACTCAAACCTGACTCAAACTGTTTGGAAATCAAGGCCCTAGTCTTAGAAGTGACAGACTCTTTATCCTTGTACCAATACCCTGCATTGAGCCCTAGAGGTGATGGCTCCAGCTAGAGAGCCTAAGGTGTCACATATATCTGATTTGTATTCAGTTATTCACCATAGAAGGCATATTTGAATAAAAATGGAAAGATAAATACAAGGTCCAGGTAAGCAGAGGAGATATTTGACAACATGACAGGCTCACTTCTGCTTTTTTAGGTGCCTGGGGGACACCTAGGTCAGTCCACTTGTCTAATGGGATCGCACTCTGTCTACATGCTGTTGCTGATCAACGCTCGGGCTATAAGCAAGCGGACTCTGGCAATAGCCTCTTGTCAGCCTCCCTGAAGATAACTACTCTCTCCTTGACAAAAGTACCAGCATTGAAACTACACACTACTTAACCACCACAGTTGACCTCACAACTATCTGGTCAGCTGACTACATACCAAACACAGAGCAATCTTACAGCTCCTCATCCTTGTCTTCGATGCCTCCTCATCCTTGTCTTCGATGCCTCCTCATCCTTGTCTTTGATGCCTCCTCACCCTTGCTTTCCAGTGGCAGCCTGCACAGGTAGGAGCGATGGGGTGGGGCTGGGGCATGGTGTGGTGGGGGGAGTTGACAGGTGACAAGATAGGTAAAATTAAATAAAAAAATTAATAAAACCACTTACCTTGCACTCGCCGCATCGCCGATGTAGAGAGCGCAAGGTAAGTGGCGTTATTTTTTTAATGTATTTTACCAATCCCATCATCTGTTGACTTGCCCCCCCCACCCCGCCACACCCACCACACTTACCTGTGCCGGCCACCACTATTGCCTTCGATGCCACCTCATCATTTTCTTCGATGCCTCCTCATCCTTGTCTTTGATGCCTCCTCATCCTTGCCTTCGATTCTTCCTCGTCCTTGTCTTTGATGGCTCCTCATCCTTGTCTTCGATGCCTCCTCGTCCTTGCCTTCGATGCATCCTCGTCCTTGTCTTCGATGCCTCCTTATCTTTGTGTTCAACGCCTCCTTATCCTGGTCTTCGATGCCTCCTGATCCTTGTCTTCGATGCCTCCTCATCTTTGTCTTCGATGTCTCCTCATCCCTGCCTTTGATGTCTCCTCATCCTTGCCTTCGATGTCTCCTCATCCTTGCCTTCGATGCCTCCTCATCCTTGCCTTCGATGCCTCCTCATCCTTGCCTTCGATGCCCCATCATACTTGTCTTCGATGCCTTCTCATTCTTGTCTTCGATGCCTCCTCATCCTTGCCTTCGATGCCTCCTCATCCTTGCCTTCGATGCCCCATCATACTTGTCTTCGATGCCTTCTCATACTTGTCTTCGATGCAGTCCATGATATCTCACCTTCCAATCCCTCTCGGAATCTCTGGCTCCATGTCCAAACACGCACACTCTGCTTAACACACTTCCACCATATTTGCATCTCTGAACCACCCAGTGCCCTCATCCAAGGACAGATCCTTTAAAAGAGTAGTGCCTGTCCACTGGAACACTCAACAAGACCTGAACAATTCCTTGTCACTTTCAACTGGGCTCTCAATACATAGCATCTCAGTTGTCAAGAACGAATGCATAAGACTTAATCAGACTACAGAGCCCTTGCTTCCTTCACCCAATCCTAGGCCAGCAGTGCACTGTCACCCTATGTAACAACATAAATGTGTAAGAATTCATTGTAATGTACTGGATTGTCCTACCTGTCACCCTCAACACCTTTATTTTCTTTAGCTCCACTCTACGAGCTCTGCCTGTACCTGCACTATTAGAGTATGAGGCTTTGCTGGTAGAAGTGCTGCTTTTCCTCAATAATTACAAATCCATACGTAAGGATTTTGCCGAAGATGGTAACTTGAGCGAAAGGAGTTACTAGACTGTGGGAGTGCATGGTGATTGCCGCAGAAGGAGATCCTGGGGTGGAAGGTGAGTCACTTATGATGCAGGGTGTATAACAGTAAGGGTTTAGGGGGAACCTGCAGGATAATGTCACAAGGTTTGGACTCTTCTTCGTGTCCTGGCGATGTTTGGCACTCATCCCCATGTTTGTGGCCTTTTCTTTGGCATGTTGTCCTTGTTTCTTGGACCTCTGTGAGGTTATCACTCTGTTGTACCAGTATTTGTGGGATTCTCCCAGCTCCTAGCTTCCAGGTTTGAGGTGATGATCTAGAGAATCCTGGGATCATTGTTGCACTGACCGCCTAAAGTCCTAGGGGCATATTATCAAGGACGGCGTTAAAATTATTGCCGGTTTAGCAGCAGAAAACTGCTGCTAAAGCGCCGATAATGGGCTTGATAATATGCCCTGGAGAATTCCAAGAGAAGCCCAGGTTGACACCACATGGACTTCTATTGGAATTCTCCAGGGCATATTATCAAGCCCATCATCGCCGCTTTAGCGGCAGTTTTCTGCCGCTAAACCGGCGATAATTTTTAACACTGTCCTTGATAATATACCCCCAAGTTAGTTCATCAAGGTGGAAGAGCTGCAGTTCCGTCCTGTGTAAGGTACAGTCTTAGGTATTTAATGAACAGGAAATGTGCCAGTGTTTTCACCTGCTGCTGGGGTCATCCCAATAGACAGGATCAAAGGTACACTGACCATAACCATGATGCCGCCTTTATCTTTATTTGGTTACGCTGGAAAATACGAAAAAAAGGGACAGATTTACTAAGATTTTGCATTGGGGTTGCGTCACTTTTGTGGCACAGCCCCAGCGCAAAATCATTTTAAGGATTTACGAAGCCACTCATAGCCACTTTGTGTGCTTTGAAAAAAGACAAAGTAGTGCTATGCGCGCATAACACTGCCTCGCGTGACTTTGCATAAGGTAGGCTTTACATGACGGAGCGGGGCGTTCCCATGCATCCACCCATATATTTTGAAGCAAACCCAGATTTACAGAGTTGTAAACCTAGGTTTGCACCAAAATGGTATGTGTACCCCACAGAGGTGTTACAAGGAGAAAGATCCTCATATCTCCTCGTAGAAAGAGGAATATGCTCTAAGGATCATTTTTGTGCAGGAAGGTATCTCTTCCTGCACAAAAACAGTCCTGTCCATAATGCAGGCAGCCCTGCAGTATGGTGCAACGGGGCATATGTTGGCGATTTGCAGCCACAAGTGCACCAATGCAAGGAGAGCAGAAATGCTCCTTATCATTATAAATATGGAGCATTTCTGTTCTCTCCCTTACATGCAACGCAGCGCACCAAGTTCCTTTGGTGTATCGTGTTGCATAAAAGAATAGTAAGTTGACCCAGGATCGGCTTTAGGGCGGTGTGACCTGGCGGCTGCACTGGGCACTGACCTTGGGGGGTGGGGGCACTGATCTCAGGTGGGACCTGTGTTTAGCAATAATGTAGGATTTAAAAGCACCTGCTGCAGAGTTCCTTGTGCATTCAGATTTCAGCCAACAATAAAAATGTCAAGATAACTCTTGTGATAAATGTTCCTGCTAGAGAGAACAGGATCTGAGTATTGTCTGGCAGCAGTTTTGACTCGCCCTAAAGTAGTTCAGAGGGTTAATTTGCCTTCTGCAAAGAACAGATCTGTATGTTATGTGGATAGCTGAGTGGATTAGTAAAGTTTTTTTTTTTTTTATAAGAAACCTTTATTACACATTAAAAAGATACAAACAAGGGCCTACAACCACAAGGGCCGGCCGCTAGAAAGCTCGGGAGCCAGCAAGGCAACGCCATACATTCAAATGAGCCAGAAGCAAATGCTCCCGAAAGTTCGTAAGCACATATGACAGGCCGCGGCCACAGTCCAAGGGCGATCAAAAAGGACGGTTTCATATTTTCTATTAAAAAACAAACAATAACACACAAACAAGGCAATGAGAGTCCGAAATAGCAGCGTGCGCTCCCCAGGACGGGGGAGGATCCACGTTATCTGGAATAACTCTTGACAGGAGGTGGTAGTGGGGGGCGGCGGAGAAGAGGACAAAGCATACACAATTACGTAGAATGTGCGGCTAGGGGGACAAAGCGACCTCGACCTCTCGCGGCAGAGGCGGAGCGCAGATATTTCCACGATAGGAATTCCATGGACCCCACACCTTAGTCCACCTCCCAGGCTTGCCTCTCGCCACATACACCGTCTTTTCCCTGAACATACACCAATCCATATTCTCCTTCCATACCGAAATCGTAGGCGGCCTCGGGGAACCCCACAACTGTGCGATATTGCGCTTAGCCACCATGTACCCCAAAGTCACCCACTGCGTCTGCGCCGCATTATAGTCATTTGGTTCCCAGACATTCAGCAAACACCTCCTGGCCTCTGGTAACAAAGCGACATGCGTGACCTCCTCCATTACAGTATGTACCCCGTTCCAAAATCGTACGACCGCCGAACATTCCCATAGGATATGAAGAAAGGTACCCAACAAGCCACAGCCACGCTTACACATTCCATCCCTCGAATAACCCATACGTATCAAACCAGGCCCTGTGACATACACTCTATGGAGTATCTTCAGCTGCACAAATCTAAGGCGGGCCGGGATCGCCACCTCTTTCGGGGAGGCCACCGCCGATACCTAATCCTCATCGTCCAGTTCCAATCCGTCGGCCGTCCACGCCTCCCGCAGATGGGTCAGCAAGTCCGTACGATCATTAATACGTTTTTTATAGATCAGAGAAATAGTGCTGTCGGGCACATAGCCATCTAACACCCTATCTTCCAACGGGGAATATTCTGGGATAGCAGCAACATCCGGAAAAACCGAACACAGCGCATGGTAGACCTGTGCATATCGGAAGTACTCCCTATCATTTAATTTGTATTCAGTTTTGAGCATTTCAAACGTTTTAAAGGACCCTTTCGCCCAGAGGTCACCCACCTTACTTACACCAATCATATCCCATTTCTCAAAGCCTTTCGTTTTCCACAGACAACCCAAGCGCTGGGAGGCATACAACGGCGTCGCTCGAGTCAAGCGATCCCTCCACCCCATCGCAGCATTCGCCGCATGCCACACGCGTACCGCAACTTGCGTTGGTCCTGTCAACCGTGCATCCGGAGTCGCCGAATACAGTGCCCTATTGTAATCCCCGCCCGGAAGTAATAACTTATCCATCTGGAAGGCCGGATTCAAAGCAGGACCGTATATCCCGTGGTTCACCGCCGCCAACTGAGACGCCCAATAGTATCTTTTAATATCGGGGAGGGCAACACCCCCATCATACCAAGGGAGTGTCAACTTGGCGAGAGCGATCCTCGGTCGCCCGTCCCAATACAGTTGGCGCTGAAGACCCTCCACCTCACGGAAGTAACGGGCCGGCACGACATCTAACGTATTTTGTAAAGCGTACAAGAAGCGAGGCAGCGACATCATTTTAAACAATGCCGCCCGTCCGAGCGGCGAGAGCGGAAGCCGTCGCCACCTCGCGTTGTCGGCCTTCAATCGCTGGAGTGGAGGGAGAAGGTTTCGCTCATAGTGGACCGCGGGGTCCAGTGATATGAAGATTCCCAAATATTTGAACCCCAATGTAGCAATCTGAATAGGGCACCCCCGCGGCAGGAGGGGGGCCTCGCCCGAGAGGACGTAAACACATGACTTGGCCCAGTTGATAACCAGGCCAGAATTACGACCGAAGGAATTCAATACGTCCACCAATACAATTAGCGACTTTCGAGGAGAGGTGAGATACAAAAGGATGTCATCCGCATAAAGGGAGACACGGTCCTCAAATTCCGGCGTCCATCTAATGCCCCGCAACGACTGCTCCCAACGCAACCAGGCAGCGAGAGGTTCTAAAGAAAGTGCAAAGAGGAGGGGCGACAACGGACAGCCCTATCGCGTACCTCTCCCCAGCGCGAGGGGAGCCGACACCCTACCATTCACCACAACCTGCGCCAATGGGTCAGCGTATAGTAATTTTACCCACCCAATGAATTCAGGGCCAAACCCGAATTTCGCTAACGCAGCCCAAATATACGGCCACTCTAAAGTATCGAACGCCATGGTAGCGTCCAAAGACGCCAAGATTGCCGGCTCACGCATAAACTCCGCTCTAGCAAGCACGCCATGCAACCGCCTCAGGTTCAGGGCGGTATTACGATGAGGTATAAAACCGGACTGGTACTGATGAATCAAGTCGCCCACGACCCGAACCAGACGATTGGCCAATACCTTAGCCAGAATTTTGGGTTCCGCGTTCAACAACGAGATAGGCCTGTAGGAGGCACAGCGGTCTCGCGGCTTCCCCTCTTTATGTATCACAACTATGGTGGCAAGACGTTGGTCAAGGGGGAGGGAGCCCGCCGCCCGTGCAGCGAGGAACATGTCACGGAGATACGGTGCTATCTTATCTGGACGCAACTTATATAGTTCAATGGGGAGACCATTGGGACCCATGGCCTTACCAGAAGCGATCGAGCGAATGGCCAAAGCAATCTCATCCGGCGACAACTTCGCCTCCATCAATATGCTATCAGCCTCCGAGAGGGACGGCAATGCAATATCTCTAAGCAACAGATGAGAGTCCTCCTCCGAACGCCCAGAGACCGGAGAGTATACCCCACGGAAGTAATCCGCGAAGCAGTTAACAATTTCTACCGGGTCAGTCACACACACGCCATCCACTCTCTCCACAACCGGCACCACTCTACTCGCTCTCTCCTTCTTGTCCAACCAAGCAATCAACTTCCGGCCTTATCTCCCACATCATACAGTCGTCCTTGTTGCTCTCTACTCATCCTTTTAGCAGCATCCGTGACCAGCGCTCTATAATCTGACTGTTTAAGGCTGAGAACGTGCAATTTCTCATCCGTAACACCCCGCTCCAAATCCCCCTCCATCTCAGCGATGTCAGTTTCCAGGCGAACCACCTCTTCCCTCCCGCACCTCCTAGCATGGGAAATAAGAGACAAGGCATGCCACCGGATCACCGTTTTATAACCTTCCCATAGGGAGACAGCAGACGACACTGACCCTACATTATCGTCGAAGTAGTGATCAATGGACTTAACCAGTTCCGCGCGAATATTAGGGTTACGTAAATACCAGGGGTTAATTGGCGCTACTCTTCCCTCTGCCCCAGGAACAACCTCCATCTGCAACAATAGAGGGGAATGGTCAAAAATACCTCGGGCCAAATGACGCACCTCCCCGATCATTCCAGCCTGGAACGCCGGCATAAGTATATAATCAAGTCTCGAGAGACTCCCGTGGGCCCCCGAGTGGAAGGTGTATTGTGCCTGCCCCGGGTGCATCAGTCTCCAGCAATCTATAAGTCCTAAAGTATCTAGAAAGCCACCCAGCCAGGCCTGGGCTCTAGGGAGATCCCTGGGGGGGTGACGGTCCTCTATACCGGATACAACAGCGTTAAAATCACCCCCTAACACCAGAACCCCCCCCCAGGGAGTCCCAGGACCAAACGCCCCAAATCAGCAAATGTAGCCGTCTGCAATCCCGGTGGCACATAGACAGCAACGAGCGAAACAGTTCTACCCTCCCATCTCCCCACCAATGCTGCATATCGCCCTCTATCATCGTGGAGCACCTCGTCCACCTCCAACAGGAGAGAGGCCCTGACCAAGATACCCACTCCCCTAGAGCCAGAAGTGAAACCAGAGTGAACAGCAAGGCGATAGCCCCGCCTATTCAGGGCATGGAAGGAGTTCCCAATCAGATGTGTCTCCTGCAGGAAAACAATGTCGGGCGAGATCCGTTTCAAAAACTGCAACACCACCCCGCGCTTGATCCTATCCCCCAGTCCGTTCACATTCCACGAAAGTATTCTCAAACCCTTACCCCCCACCCCGCTCCCGTGCATGATGCCCACATCCCGGAGAACACAACCAGGACAAATCAGCAGCTAACCTCACATTGCCTTGTGAAACAAACAAACAGTCCCCAACACCCCCCCTCCCCCACAATATCCAAACCACAACTCCCCCCTCCCTGCACCCCTGCTTGAGCCCAAACAGCCCCCCCAACTTGCAGTGTGCCTGTCGCCCTAACATATACTGAACCACAAAAAGAACCCCTGAAGGAGGAAAGGGCCCCAATATGCTCTCCACAACCTCCGAGCATTTGAAGGGCATATTGCACCAAACTTGAGTCCCATAGAGCTAAGGTACAAAACGTCACCAGCCTAGTCCATCACTGGGAACCAAAGTTCTAGTCCTGTTCCGCCGAACCCTCGCCACTCTCCGCCGTCTGACCATCCTGACCTTGACTCCGAGGCAGGGTATCCAACCAGTCTCCAACCGCCACCGGCCGGTCGAAGAAGTGCGAGCGATCCTCGAACTCAACCCGCAACCTGGCGGGAAATAGCATCGCATACTTCAGCTCCATGTCCCTCAAGCGCCGTTTGACGCCCAAGAATCCCAGTCGTTGTTTCTGGACCGCTTGCGTAAAGTCTGGATAGAAGCTGACGTTAGAGTTGTCAAACTTCAGCGGCCCATTCACCCTCGACGCCTGAAGGATAGCATCTCTGTCCCGAAAGTTAAAAAGTCGGGCAATTATAGGCCGCGGGGGAGCACCCACTTTCGGCGCACCACCTGGAATTCTGTGAGCCCGCTCCACCGCAAAGAATTTGCTCAGCCCCTTGGGTGCGAGATGGTTGACCACCAGATCCTCCACAAAAAGGTCAGCAGCAGGATTCTCCGATCGTTCCGGCACCCCAATTATACGAACATTGTTCCGCCTGGCCCTGCTTTCGGAATCCTCAAGTCGACGGTCAGTTAGGTCACTGGCCAGCCGTAACCTACAAACCTCCTTTTGCAGGGCGGCCACGTCCACAGTTAGGCTCGACGCTGTGTGGTTCAAAGCATTGACCCGCTCATTCGTTTTAGACAGATCCGCCCTGACCAGATTTACATCGATCAGGACCGCATCCAATTTACGAGCCAGGGTATCAAACTGCTGACCCACTGCAGCCTTCATCTCCTCAATGGCGCCCATGACGTCTATCAAAGTCAAGTCAGCAGATAGGCCTAGACATCCTTGGACCTTTCCGGCGATTTATTCGACCCACCAGGGGATCCCTTTGTCTGCGCATAGCGGTCCATGTTATTAGCCTGGGTGTAAACTCCCCGCCGGGTATTCTTGGGTTTCTGCTTATCTCCGTCCAGCCTCGCCGCCATCGTCCAGTGACCACTGAGATCGGCACCTGCCAGCACAGGAGTAGGGACCAGACAGCTAATTCAAGGGACCACAGCCGTCACGGACTGTAGCCTGTGTATAGTCCGAGATCCAGGCCAAACACTCCACCATCCACGCTCCTCTGGAACATCAAGGTCCCTCAGCCGATGTCAGCAAACAGGTTCGAAAACGAAAGTGAAAGTGCGGGGTTCGTGACAGGCCAGGCCCTGCATGCCGCTGTTGTTCACTTCGTACCCGGGCACCTCACCAACTCGAGTTCGGGACCAAGGCAGGAGCAGGCCGTAAACTTCAGATCGCAACCATTCCGGTTCCCCGAGCCCGATTTGAATTTGGAGAAAGGATGGCACCTCAGCTCAAGCTCATCAACAAAAGCCCGTCGACAAAACCAGGATTAATTCAGGATAGACGTGGGAGGTTGCGGAGGCCCTCGGGAGCATTGAGCCTGCGCGGCCATCTTGGTTACGCGCTAGGCTCCTCCTCTGGATTAGTAAAGTTATCCTTTACCAGCACTTTAAAATAAATGAAATGTATTTGAGAGAGGGGCTATGGAGAGATGAGGACACTTTTGGCGAGTGATAGTGAGGGAATCCGAGGAGGAGGTCAAATAAGGGGGCGCCACAAATATATTTTTGCAAAGGGCGCAACCAGCGCTATAGCCAGCCCTGAGTCACCCCCTAATGTGCATTGCGGGTGTGTTTAGGAAAGCCTGGTAATCTTAGTCCTCAGCCATGGTGCCGCCTCTTTTTTTATATCAGCTTCTCAGTGGAGTGGGCAATAGAATCCTGTTTCTTCACTCTTTCTCTTTTAAAAAATATTTATTTATACATTTTAACATTACAACATTAAACATTAATCAAGCACTTGAGCAGTCGGCGACAGAAAAGGTCCACAGTAAAGTAAATGTCAATAAACAGATTAGCTTGTGTTTCTCAAATAATGTTTGAAGGGTGTGATCTGACAGAGGAAGCGTCCTCCTTCAGACTCTACCAAACTTTACTCCAAACACTATTGAGATGGTGCATTGGCATAGGTGCTGGTGCTGGTGCTGGTGCTGGAGCTGAGAGGAAGGTGTGAGTTCCAGCTCTACTTTGGCGATGAGTTCTTCTGTAGATGGGCTTGCTCTTAAGAGCCTGTGCTTGAAGGGTGATTCCAGTTTTTTTAATGTATAAATAAAGGCCTGGAGTGATGCAGAGCAAGGTGTGAGGTTTACCTATTTGACAAGGCCTCCTATATTTGCAATAAGGTGGATCCCAGGTACAAGACCGTCAATTCACCTAAAGGCAAGGGGTAGTAGAATTGCCATTTGATCTATTCCGTTCACTCATACACACGTGCTTATACATACACACACAATCACATACACCCTCTCACATAAACATACTCTGGTATGCACACAATACACATTTAACAACTTTTTTGTTTACTAACCTCTACAGCCAGGGAGGGTTATATTCCACCTAATTGTACTCTATTTTTATTACACTAATACTGGATGATATATTATTAGTCACTATTAGTGTAATAAAAACATGACAAAAAGCAAGGAGACCAGGGGTCGCAATTGCAGCTGCAGGGGTCACCAGGGGCAAGCCAGGGGTCACAGCTGCGACCTCTAACTGACGTCCATGCCCAGGCACTTACAATAAAGGTGACAGCTCTGAGGCCAAATGAAAACAACATTAGGCCCTCGATGATACTAGAAAAGCGAAGCTTAAACAGTATGTCGAGACGCACAAGCAGACAACTAGGAGCAGTTACTTCCACCGCATCATATACTACATTGGTAGAATGCCAGCCGCCACAATGATGTGTTCAAGGCTACCATTAAATGCAGGTCTCGACAGCTGATTAGGGCCCTACCCAAAACAGCAAGAGTTCAATGGCTCGAGGTATTCCTGTAAGAATTGGGGAAATGAGCTCACAGTGGGGAACGCTGGACAGGAAGTAGAAGCAGGGTTGGAAAATAAAAGGCCATGCATCAGGCAGTCTGTATTGGCGCGTCTACAACTGCATGCATTGGGCAAAGAGCTTCAGCAGCCGCTCCCCCCCCTAGCCCGGGCTGACACAGCTACCCGGGCACACACACTTAGCCGCACCCGAGTACTTCCAAAGTAGTAGGTCCAAAGTCCATTTACTTGCTAACGAGGCTTTGTTGTTTTATTCACCCCTTCTTAGAGCCCATGCATCTCCACTCTGGGTTAACCCCCCCACCACCACGAAATTTTTAGTACCTCCGCCTCCCCCCCACTCCCCGAAATGTGCCTCTATTTGAGCCTCTGACTGCATGCCACTCAGTGTTTTCCGATGCACGGCACCAGAAACTTAATTGGTTTCCCCTGCTCGGCACCCGCACTTTAATTGTCAACACCGCGGCCGCACTTATGACAAACTGCCACATGGTGGCGCTGCTCATCTAATTTAGAGATGAGCAGAACAACGGTTGTTTATGAAAACAATATACATTGAAAATAACTAATACCTTCTTCACAAACCCTCCCTGTAGCTTTTGGGACCTGTGGAGTAATCTGAACAGCCGCACTTACAGGCGAGAGAGATGGTTAGTAGTAGTTTTGGTCCTGCCATTGGCAGTGCTGACAGGGGCAGTGGGTGGTGCAAGCTGCAGTGGCCTCCGGCTCAGGGCCCTGACAATTAATATTTTGCAAATTAAGCCCTGATGCCACTCCTAGTGGCTGTACAATGAAAGGAATTAAGGTATTTTTTCAAAATAGCTACAACTAAGTTGGCCTTCTGGGTGTTAGGTGGTCTGGAAGACAAGCGTTGGCAAAGCCAATATGTCTGGTCTTGACAAGCTAGCGTGAAAGTTATTTTTTAAACTGTATTGTAAGCATAGGCCACAAAAATAAAATGAATACTAAAAGGCTGCGTCTAAATGTGGTGGCCATATCCTTGCAATACATTAATGTAAAAAATGATCATCATGTGTACTATTTATTGAACAAGACTCAAGAGGTGATGTCTTCAGGTATGTATAGAAAAGAACCCATGCCAGTGGTTTCTTCCTAGGAGCCGACAAACTCACGTGGAGGGTCTCTCCTTCCCCAGATACACCTCTTTTTTACGCGAGACCCTGATATGCCTATGTTGGAGAAACTTCAGCTGGTGTATTCTTCTCTGAAATTAGCATTTCATCCAGGAGCGGGTGGATTGTCCATTACACAACCCTAGATCAGGCTCTGAATGTCCAAACTGAGAGAACGAGTTAGGGACTGAGAGCCAAGAGGAGGAAACAACAACCTGAATCTCACACACATCTCCTATGAACGCTTTTGAATGAAATCTACGAAACAGAGGTGGATATTCAGCAGATAGTTACCAACATGGATGCAAAAATAAACCTGGCTTTGATGCAAAATCAGGAGGAGTTACATTCATCATATGGCCATAGCAGCTCTTGCAAGTTGCTGCATTGTAGGCAAGACTAAGGTTCTCGCTCTCTGCCTTACAGTTCCAGTAGAGCAAATGTTCCTTTCTATGTGCATCAGGGCAGACTAGCGGCATATTAACAAGTGTTTTATCTCCGCTTTTTTGGCTTTAAAAGCCCAAAAAGCGGAGATAAAACTATTGCCCTATTTACAAGAGGGTGCTAACATGCATAATCGCATGTTAGCACCCTTTTTCCCGACGCCTCCCCTTGCATCTCTAATGAGATGCAAAGTGGGCGTCACTGGGCAGTACAGCCTTGCATATATCGCTGATGTGCACATCGCGATATTTACAAGGCTGTCCCAGCATTTTAGCAGACGTTAGTTTTTGGAGAAAACTGCTGTTTTCTCCAAAAACTAACGTCTGCTAAAATCCTGACTTACCCATCCCTAACATAGGGGGTGGATTATGCTGCTACGACCACAGGGTCGTATCAGCAAGGTTATCACCCTTTTGCAGGGAACATCGTTGGAAAACCAGCGATGTTCCCTGCAAAACGGCGATTTCCCCCACTATCTCTGGAATGTTTATCGCCCTGGAGCAACGCGTCCTTGATAACGCGCTACCAGGGCGATAAATTCCAGAGATAGACGCCGATGAATAACAAAGCGCTGAGCGCGCTTTGCGTTATTCATCGCCGTTCCTTGCTAATATGCCCCTAAGTTTGCCCAGGGTAGGGTGACTTGGAAAGGGAATTGTTACTTGCTCCACCTCTTGGCACCAGTCATAACCATACTAAGAAAGAGCACGCGCCACCTGGCTCCTCTTGGTTAATTGAATATTGAGAGTACCACATGTCTGGTACTAGTAAAGTTACTGAAGGCAAACATTTCCAGTTCCACTATTAGGGAAATCTCTGTAAGAGAAAACTGAAGAACAAGATGTCTCTGAAAACTTAGTATAACCCTAACAGTGGACAAAAGGAACAAAATGAGATCCAGGTGACATGGGTCAACACTTACACCCTCAGGTATGTCCTTGGTCCAGTATCTGATCAGCCACTGTCTTCAGAGGCTTCACACTTTGGTCCTCCACAGCAAACCTTGGCGTACACAGTTTGTTTCCTTCCCAACACATATTGAAAGGCGAGGCATGTGGTTCAGAATGTCTCCTATTTTCAGGCTTTGCCTTCATGTGAGCATTTCCCCTCAATCGGCATCTTCCATGCTGGAATCTTCTGTGTTGTTCTCCTGTTGTGAATAATCCTCACCTTTGATGACCACGTAGACCCAGATGGTCAAGTCAGCTGGGCAATGGCGAGAAGTTGCCAACATACTCTCCTCCCTCCTAGTTTTGACACTTTGCTTGTAGGATAGGTAAAGCAAACTAACTCAGATTCCAAGATTGCTGCTGAGGAGGATGAGAATTTAAAATCTTACAAGAAGTTACTTTCCACTCCTTAGACAGGCACTGCAAGGTTGCCTCATATAAAGTCTGGACTGAACATTTCAACCACCCACACCCTGGAGGGCTTGAAAGATTGCTTGGTAAAGCCATCACTCTTCACTGAACCATGGGTTGTGAAACCCAGCTTTTAGCGTACAACCTACAAAGCACAGGATCAGATCAAACCATCCTAGACAATTCAGAATTTGTGTTCAGGAACCATCCAACTTTCTGATCAGTAGCCCATTATTCTGCAAGGCACTTTCCAAAGGAGTAGACATTCTTGTTCAGCCACAGTAAGGAAGCATCTGAGGTAACACTTCTAAACTCCAGTAGTATCATGAGTGTCCCCATTCCATGAATGACTGAGCAGGTGTCTGGAATTCTGAGAGTGAATGATGCAATAGATTGCTGATGTGTGGTAAGGAGTGAATCTAGCAGATAGGGACAGTTGGAGAGAATACGGAGCCCGGGCAGGAACTACTTGCTGTTACTATAACCTAAGGGCCTAACATGAAATAAAGAACTTACCTCTTACATGTGTGGCTCAGACTCTAGTACAAAGGCCCTGTTCTCTAACTAGAACATTTTGGTGATGGGTTGTTAAGGACCTGTGTAAAAAGGCAGCAAGACTCTGGCGACAGTTGAGAGCCATTTGTGGCAGAGGTGGAGGTCTGTCGCGAGAAGGATAGCCCTGTAATCATGGAGGACTAGTCTGGGGCTTCCTACTCTCAGATCCACTGGCAAGTGGAGACAGCTCCAACTACTGGGCTGGGGGAGCCATAGAAAAGGGTGGGCAAGGTCTGGCACAGTCAAGGAAATAGCAGAGAGGAGTTAAAAACTGAGGTTATGTTCCTAGTGAACTCAAGGATGGTGCTATAAAACAATGTTATGGAGACATAGAAGGACTGCCCTGTGGAGACTGTGAAAAGAGCCAGGAAATCGACGTTATAGTAAGCATAGCTCTGAAATGACCCAGGGAGCTTCAGGCAGTAATACATTTAGTGGTGATGAAGACGTAAGGAGAAGTGTTCGTGAGTGCACAGTATGATTTCTCATTTAAGGTGATTATCGTACAGGCTAGTCCATGCCTTTTGAGGATTCCCTGGGCTTGGTTGGTGTTAGTGCACTGTGACAGCTGCACGTTCTTGCATATCACTCCATCTGAATTCAAGCATCATGTGTTCTAGGTTCATATGTCACTTACGAGCCCTGTCACTGATCTGTAGAGAAGCACAAGCTCTGTCTATACCACTGGAAGGGCATGTGTCGTCTGACAAGCTAGACCATGGTGAGTGCATGTTATGTTATGTTAATACATTTATTAAGTGCGCGAATACCCGGTGGTGTTTTGGCGCTGAACATTGAATTAAGCCAGTATCTGTAAGATGTAAATCACTATTTCTAAAATAGCCAAGTCTTCAAGGCCTTCCTAAAGGCAAATAAAGTTGGCAGTGTTCTGATGGAGAGAGGGAGTGCATTCCAGAGTTTGAGGGCAGCTGCCCTGAAGCTACTACCACCCCATCTGGCCTTGAAGACTCTCGGAATTGCTAGCAGTTTAGCTCCTTCGGAGCGCAAATGCCTTTTTGGATCATACCAGTACAGTAGGCATCTCAGAAACATGGGGCCTATATCCTAAAGTGCTCTATTGGTGATGCAAAGGGCTTTAAAGATGATGCAGTTCTTAACTGGGAGGCAGTGCAGCTTGTACAGATGATTTCAGACTGATGAGTTCCTAGGGATACCTAACAGGAGCCTCGCAGCCGCATTTTGGATCATTTGCAACCTATTGAGTTGTTTTTCAGGCAAGCCAATAAAGAGACTATTACAATAGTCGACCTTTGCCAGAATCAGAGAGGGAATCACTGTTTTCCTGCTGTCCGTGGGGATAAAAGGTAGTATTTTTTTAATGGTTTTCAGCAAGAAAAGGCTTGATGAGAAGACGGTATTAACCTGTGGTTTAAAATTCAATTTGTCATTGATGATCACACCAAGGTTCTTTGCCTTGGTAGCTGCAATAGGTGCCGATCGGCCACCAGTTCTGTGACCAGTAAGGCAAAAAGTTGCAAAGAGTGATTACTTCTGTTTTGTCTGAGTTTAGTCTTAGACAATGAGAGTTCATCCAGGAGCTGACTGCCAGGATGCAATCCTGGAAATTTTGCATTGGTGGTGCGGAGTTTTTTGATACAGACAATACTATTTGTGTATCATCTGCATAGGATGTCAGCGCCAATCCGAAAGATCTTATAAGTTTAGCCAGTTCTTATACATGAATGTTAAAAAGTGTGGGGCTCAAGGATGAGCCCTGAGGAACTCCACACCGGAGGACGAAAGGCAGAGACTCATAGCTTCCCAAGGCTACTGATTGTTATCTGCCTGACAAAAAGGATGAAAACAGTGTGTTTTGTCAGAAACGCCGATGGAATTTAGACGATTTAGCAGAAGATCATGGTCGACAATGTCAAACGCTGATGATAGAGCGAGCAAAATCAGAGCGGCAGCTCCCCCTGAGTCCAGAATTGCTCTGATTTTATCTGTGGCTTTGATTAAAGCAGATTCCGTACTGTGTTCTGTTCTGAAACCGAACAGTATTTCATCTAGATAGTTGTGTTTTGGTAAATAATCTGTCAGCTGTTCATTCATGACTTTCTCCACTTGTTTGGCAGGTAGAGGAAGACGATAAATTGGCCTATAATTATTGGGTTGTGTAGGGTCAAGGGTGGGTTTTTTCAATAGTGGCAATATGGATACCTTTTTCCATATAGTGGGGAAAACACCATGCGAGAACACAGCATTAAAAATGTCGGTAAGGCAGGGAGCCAGCATCTCGGGAGCTTGCTTGAAGACGTTAGGGAGAAGAGGGTCATGGGGGAGCCTGATTTAGCCTGTTGAAGAAGAGTGGCGATCTTCTCATTAGTGACTGGTTCAAATTTAGAGAAGCTCAAGGCATAGGAAGAGCCAACACTGGTGTAGGTGAGATTGTCTGGGCGAGTGTTGGTGTTGAATATGTCATAGATTTGCTCCACTTTCTTTAAAAAGTGTTGTGCTAGAGAGTCACAGAATGTTTGTGATGGCTCAATGGAATTTGTTTCAAGGGGACCTGATAGTTTTGAAACCACTTGAAAAAGTTCTCTGGTGGAGTTCTTTCCCAATTCAATTTGTTTGGTGAAATAGGAGCATTTTTCTAAATTAATTAGGTTTTTATATTCAGTCAATAGGGTTTTGTAGGTGGAGAATTCTCAGGAATTGTAGTCTTTTCTCCAGCGCATCTCCTGTTGCTTACATTCTTGTTTTTTTGTTTTGCCCTGAGAGTTTCTGAAAACCATGAGGTAGTAGGTGATTTTCTTTTATCTGTGGCTTTTTATATGTGGCCTGGCTGAGTTTGACAAGGAGAGTGGATGATCTCTAAGAGTGCTAGTTAAAGGCATTCTGCATATCTTATGACACCAAGCATGGAGTGACCAGATGAGATGGCGTAACCTCTGCTAGCAATGTAGTCAAAGCAATGGACAGAGGTCTTGTGACAGTGCGCAGAACCAGGTAATTGGAACTTTCCACCCTGGCGCGAGTCAGTCAGTGCTGGAAAAAGAGGGTGTGCTGTTAGGAGGCATAGCAACACAACTTCCTTATGAGAGAGACTCACCAATGTTTTGGATTCCAGACCTGGGAGTCTGAGTGGAGGCACCCGCTATATAGCCTTTGGCATCATAAAGTGGGGTAATGCGCTGATGTTGGATTGGAACAGATCTGGATATGTTGAAGAAAGACTACCCAAGGCCTCTTGGTTGATTTAGAAAGAGAAGTAGTACCATTTCCAACAACATTAGACCAGGGGTGGCCCCTCTGCTAAGGCGGAGGAGCGTCGCCCCACTGCTCTCAGAGCAGGAAAAAGGAAAAATAAAATGATAATAATGTTGTTATTATCGGGTTTTTTTCTTCGCTATGGGGCTAGGTTAGGGAGGGGCTGGGGTCACAGGTGTAGGAGTGGTGGGCACACCCTAAGTGCGCATAACTTGGGCCTTCAAACAGTTGTGCACACTTTGCCTGTTCTCTACTAGGCTGTAATACACACCCTGGTGGGGAACATGCACAGGCGCCCAGTCCCCAAATGAGCGCCGAACCATGGTGTTCAGACCAATCACAACACTGCATGCAGCCTTGTGATTGGCTTAGGAGAACCTGTGTGCATCCTGCTTCCGGGACCAAAGCTGAAGAGAGACCGAGGCTGTCGAAAGGTAAGCTTTTGTTTTCTCCTATTTGTATTTTTTGTCCCCTCCACACCCCGTCTTCCCACCCTACCACCCCCGTTCCCTGACAGCCGCCATTGCATTAGACATAGAACTGAGTCTATGTTGCTCAAGGGTACACTGTATCCTGAAGTCATGGAAAATCACAACATTACACACCTGGCATTGGTCCACTGCTATGTTAAAATATGGCATTCAGTTGATTAATTAGCATAGTTATTTGGTATTCATGGTGTTCACTTTACTCTGTGTATTTTTGTTAAGAAATATACCTTGTGAGGTTCTTTAGATTAGGGAAAAGTTTTGTTGGTGATTTGTGTATACTGACGTGCCATAGACACCTTATTTGTAATGCATGTGTTTAGTAAGTTTCTGTGTGAGTTAACTTCTTTTGTTCAGGAATTGAAGTTTATGTAATGGTTGTGGTGTGCCGAATGCTTAGTACTGTAATACAGTATGGGAAGTTTAAATTATTCCCCTGTTGTGGGACTGCAGTGTAAGCATATACTTTGGACTGCATATGTTTTGTTATCTGCAGTCTGTGAAGTTGGGGGACAATGGTGCAGTACCCATCTGTGTGTCATTGTGTAGAGAGATGTCAGTTGTGCATGTCCAAGTGTTGCAGTTGAGGGAAAGAGTAGTACTGGACAGATGTGTGTGTAGTGCACTTGTATAAGTGTTTGTGAACTGAGGAAACAATAGTACCCTGTTGCTAGAGCATGTGTGGGGAAGCACTCCTTGGTGTTCTAGGTTGGCAAGGGTAGTACACAGTTGAATGAAGTTGTTTGGAGTAGCACCCCATGGGTGTTTAATGGGAGAGGAAAATACCATGTTGCAAGATGTTGCAACATACTCAAGGAGTGAAAATGTGGGAAAGTGTAGTACCCTTTGGTGTTGTGCCGCAAGTTTCACCTGAGTGTGCTCTGGAGCCAGCCGTCATTCTGTACAAATAGGAAGAGTTGATGTTTGATGTAGCTCTAGTGTGTTGTAGGTGAGTATTTTTTTACCTGCTGACATGGCCTGGTGCCATTGTTTGTAGTGATGGACTGCCCTAGTGCTTAATTGTTATGTCAATAATTGTTCAGTGTGCTTCTACTGGAGGGTGTCATCATTCTGTTTGGAAAGCGTCCTTATTTTTTCTGGTGCAGTTTCCAGAAGGTGTGGCACAGGGTGCATGCAGATTTTGTGTTTTCTTCTGCCTGACATCTGTTTATGTTGGTTTGAACACTACTGTGAATGAGTGTGGTATGTCTTGGAATGCTTGATATCACTTGTGTGTGTGAGTGTGTGGTAGAGTATGTGTTCCGTGTGGGGATGTGTGTTGCTTGTGGGAGATGGAGAAGGTGTGAGAGTTTGTAGTGCTGTGTAGTTTAGCAAAGTGATTTGGATGTTTGGAGACATTGTGTTTGAGTGTATTTTTGATGACAGGTTTGCTCAAAGGAATTTTGAATTGAGATGATTTGTGGTTAAACTTTCCATTTTGCTTTGTTTTGTGGCTTGAATGTTTATATTTAGGGATGATAGGGAAACCCTTTGTCGAAGGAAGCCGGTGGGTTCAGTGCCTTAGCTAACGTAATGGGGTATCCTTAACTACATGTCTTGCATGCATAAATGTTGTATGGTGTCATTATGAGTGTGTAGAGGTGTGGTGGTAGGGACTCACGTCTTAGGAGGTTCCACGACTTGCATGTCTTCGACCATCAATCAAGGGCCGGCTCTAGGGCGGTGCGACCGGTGCCACCGCACTGGGTGCTGGCTTCCTGGGGGCGCCGTGTTTGCAAGTTTATTATGTTTTTAAAGCACCTTCTGCCGCGTTCTGTTCCTCCTGCAATTACCAGGCGTCACAAAAATGTCAAGTTAACTCCTGTAATTAATGTTCTACCTGGAGAGAAATTGGAGTTTTTTATAGTTGATGTTTTGTCTTATGTGAAGTTAGTGCAGAGGGTTAATATGCCTGCTGCAAAGAACGTGTACCAAGTAGATTACAGAGTGTATATAATGTAAATAGATCAGCAGGTTGCTGCTTTTAAAAGACATCCTTTTGTTACTTGCAATTTATAACTTAAAGTCCTAATATAGAACAATGAGGTATTAACTTTCATCATTGAGCTGCATACACACTGCAAAGTATACATTAGAACATAGATTAATGTTGCAAAAAGGGATAATTTGGGTAGAAATGGATTCTTATTATTAATGAAAACTCCAACCTATGCTGTTTCTTTTTCGACTCTGAGTTTGTGCTTCTTCACACCAAGCACTCCTAAACTATACGGCCTACCAGTATGGATGACATGTGACTCCTACACTTCTAGTCCTTTGGCTTATGTAATATTTCCTATAAGCTGATTTACACACGTATGTTTGATTGACTCTGTGTAATGTGTGTGTGATGCAAAGCGCTCTGACATCCTTTACTGGTATGAGTGGCGCTATATAACTAATTCAATGCATCTGAGTGAGAGTGGTTATGGAGACATGGTCACTGTTAAAGGGCGCTAGTGAGAGAATCCGTGGTGGAGGTGGTCATTGGGGGGGCGCGCACTAACTTTCGCACTGGGCGCCAGCAGTGCTAAAGCCGGCCCTGCCAATCATACAATGGTAGTCACAACCTAGTTGTAGTCTCGTTTTACTTGTTTGACATGAGATGTGGACAGCCTCATGTTTTGACCATTTGCAGAGTTTCTGTGACAGTCATTCTTGTCTTTGTGAGTCTGCATGGATATTAGGTTATTGTCGAATCAATTTGTAAGCTTGACGTGCTGGACTTTGAGTAGTTATGTAGATTGTCCCTGTACATTATAGGTAAGGGAATGGCTGTTTATTGTTTGGTTGTTTGTAAGAAAGGGAGGCGTGTATTATACTGTGTGCTCCCATTCCCTGTGTGTCTAAGGGGATATCTGGAATGCTGCCAGAGAATGTTGTAATAGACTGTTGTTCTGGGATGTTGAGTGAAAGCTTGGAGAGAGGGACAGTTGGAGGGAGAATGGAACCCTGACAGGACCTTCCTGCTGATTTGGGCTGGCCATCTAGGACAATGTAGGGTTTGGTGTGTCAGTGGCCTCGGCTTCTTCCACTGAGACCCAGCAACTCCTGTTGATTTTGTTCTGAAAGGTGGGAGGAGGCCAGCAGCTTCCTTCTAGGTTCTTCTACAGTGTGGGTTTAATCGTTTGTGCCAGTGCAGTCCAGTCACCAGGCCCGGGGAGAATAGGTACGTAGGTGATTGAGTTTTGTATGAAGTTTTGTTTTGGCCAGCTGCAGTTCACCCTGCCTTCCCTCGTGTGAAGCCCTCCCATTCTCAGTCCTACAGTAGCCGCACACATGGCACCTAGCACCTGTTATCTTAAAACCTAGCATGCTGGCTTGGCCTCGGGCTCCTTCACCTACTGGCTATGCCAATACTTGTTGTGTTTAGAAACTAGGAGATTAAGTAATTTATCTGTAATCACAAATGCGGAAATGAGGCTGAGGCTAGGGAGATGATATGGCATCTTTTAGGGAGAGGGTGTGGCGAAAGGGCCTGAGCTGCTGACTATGGAGCTGGTAAACAGGGTTCAAGTTTTGGCGTTGGCTTCACATCCTTGATTCTGGGCAAATATCTTAATTTCACTGTGCCTACAAAAATAAATGTGTCCTTGTGTTGAGTAACTGGTGTTAATATAAAGAGCTCCAATTCCTTCGGGTGATGTTGGTGCTATATAAAACTGCACAAAATAAATAACTGGTGCTAATGTAAATTGCTCTGCTACCTTCGGGTGGTGTTGACACTATATAACAATACACCCCAAAACAATTAAAAGCAGAGTTGGGGAGGAGGGGATCTGTGCAACGGAGTTCAAAGGGGCAAGCAGCGACAGGTAGGAGGTGGTCAAGTAACCAACAGCAAATGTAGGCTGCCACAAGGAGATTAAGTGATTTGCCGTAATCACAAAATGTGGAACTGAGGCCAAGGCTAGGTAGATGGTATGTCGTTCTCTTGGGACAGGATGTGGCATAACGGCCACAGCTGCCGACTATGGAACTGGGAAACCCAGGATTGACTTTCGGAGTCGACTCAACATCCTTGATTCTGGGCAAATCACTTAAGCTCCCTGTGCCTACAATAATTAATGTGTCCTTGTGTAAAGGAACTGGTGCTAATGTAAAGCACTCCAATATTTTCCGGTGGTGTTGGCGCTATAAAAAACTGCACATAAAAAATGCGAAAAGTAGAGTCGGGGGTGGAGGGAATCTGTGCAACGGAGTTTAGCGGGGCAAGCAACGATGGGCGGGAGGTGGACGCGCAACTAACAGCAAATGTGGGCTGTCACTGAGAGATTAAGTGATTTGGCTGTAATCACAAAATGTGGAACTGAGGCTAAGGCCGAGGCTAGTGAGACAATGTGGCGTCCTTTTGGGAGAGGACGTGGTGTAAGGGCCACAGCTGCCGACTATGAAGCTGGGAAACCGGGTTTGACTTTCTATGTCATCTTAACATCCTTGATTCTGGGCAAATCACTTAATCTCCCCATGCGTACAAAAATGTATGAGTCATTGTGTAAAGGAACTGGTGCTAATGCAAAGTCCTCCAATACCTTTGGGTGGTGTTGGTGCTATATAAAACTGCACACAATAAAAGTGAAATGCAGAGTCAGAGGAGGAGGGGATCTGTGCTATGGAGTTTAGTGGGGCAAGCAGCAACAGGCGGGAGATGGATGGGCAATCAACAGCAAATGCAGGCTGGATTTGGCAAATTCTTGACTAGTTTCTAATGATTTCTTCACACTTGTGCTTTAAAATGCTATATTTGGGTCCCCTTTTTTCAACAATTTGCAGTGAATATGTGATGCAAAATTCCCCATTTGAATCCATTTTTTTTTCAAAATGTTCTTGCTATGGGAGAACCCCCCCTGCCCTCCTTTTGCACTTTTTGCATGGGTAAAAAAAAAATCGGCCTTACCACTTTGAAAATCCACCAGCCACCACTGGTCCTCTCGCCCCTATGCTGCTTCCGTGCCAGATCTGACAATGCCTTTTGGCTTCCAAAGCACTAAGATGACTGTTATGTTTTTCAGTCTATGCGGCGCACCAATCGTGGAACCGTCGGCGGATACTTCTTGGCCGGGAGAAACATGGTGTGGGGGCCAGTAAGTATCTGACATAGCTGGGCGAGGTGGTGAAATGGGGGTTTGAATCAAGCAATTATTATCAAGTGCTAAAGCACCCTTGCTAAGAAGGCATAGGTTCTATAAAAATTACCATTATCATAACTGATGTATACAGTATTTGAATGCCCTTCAAATGCGGTGCAATGAAGCCCTGTACCAGACAACCACCAACTAGTCATAGAGTGTCCTTCTTACCCTGTGCCTCTCCCCCCTCACTGGAGGAGATGCTTGCCTTCATCTCTTTCACCCCAGAAGGATGGAAGGGAGTCTATTTGTGTTATTTTTAATGCTTCATGTGTACCCGCAGTCTGCAATTTCTACCTCATTGACTCACCTGCGTAATACCTAGAAGTGACTTTTTCATGCGCATGAGACTGGGCAGTGACAATGGGGGGGGTGGGGGGTCTATTATCCTTGGCCTGTGCTTCAGGCCCTGGAAGGGGTCTCACATACAAGGAAAAAACACAGACTGTCAGAAGCAGTTGCTGTAACCCTTGCAGCTGCAGTCAGGGCATTGAGTGCTATGGATCTTGTTAGTGCTCAGACCCAGCAGAAAATAAAAATTTACTTTAAAACGAGTCGTAACGAGCCCTATATGCACGTCCTTAACTCTACAAAAGCGCTGTGACTCAGATGCTCTGTATTAACTTGTTATCTTTGATATGAACATTTACTGTTGTAAAGCGCTCTGATATCTTCGGCTCTAGCCAGCGCTATATAAAAATAAAAAATAGAAATAAAAACTTCTCAACCATGACTGTAAAAACCCTTTAAGAATTCAATGTCAGCAAGGCTGTCTTTACATTTCAAACATTTTACTTCATCTTGCCTAAGTGTATTTTCTTTCTCCAGGTGTTGCGTTTTCGTAGTTTTTCTCTTGCAACATCTGAGTCTTGTGTAGGGCATACAGTGAACTGAGTCATCTGTATGTATCTGGGTGAGTTGAGGGTGTTCGGTAAAAGACACAATTGAGAGCTGTGGAGTTGAGGCGGAGGGCAGTGCCAAGTTTCTCACAGTGCCTGTTACTGGGTCATTAAGGTGTTCCAATTTCAATCCCTCTTGCCAAACCCCATGTAGTGGGCAACAGGGCACACTAGGCCTACTGGGCCCCAAACATGGTGCTTGCAGTCGTTTTACTCTGATGACCTGGGGTCTGTCCTACTGTGGCTCTGCAAACTGGGCCGGGGCACACCATGTCTGCAGTTGGCTCTCAGTGCAGCAAGGGCAAGCAGACAAAAGCTTCTCAGGCAGGAAGAGTGAGTGGGCATGGGGCCAGATGTACGAAACATTTTACGGGTTGCAAATGGCCAATTGGGCCAGTTGCAAACGGCCGTTGCGACCGGTAAAATGCATTTTGCCATGTATAAAAGGCAAAATGCGACTCAGTAACTTGTTACCAAATCGCATTTTGCTTTTGTGATCCGCTGTTAGGAAGGGGCGTGTTTAGGGCGTCCCTTCCTAATAGCAAATAGCAGTGGTATTTAGGAATGTTTCGCGACCGGAATGCAGTTGCAAAACATTTATAATTTACTGACCCCGTAGAGGAGGCGGTAACCCATTTGCAAGTGGGAAGGGGTCCCCATGGGATCCCTTCTCCTTTGTGTATTTGGGTGAAAGCATTTTTTAGGAGTAGGCAGTCGTCTCGCGGATCACTGCCTATTCTTACAAAATGAAAAGAAAACTTTTCATTTTTATTTTTGTGTTGCAGCCCAATTTTCTTTAACCCCTTCAGCGCTGCGCGGATTCCCCCGCGGTGCTGAAGGGTTCGAGCGCGGGCGGGGCCATGACGGAACGGTTCCGTCATGAGCACAGCTCAACCGATGCTCATGACGGAATCGTTCCGTCATGAGCATGGAAGGGGTTAAGGAAAACAGGCTGTATTACAACAAATAAATATTGCTTTATTTAAGAAGCAATCAGAGACATGGTGACTCCAGTAGCCCACTATCTCTGTGATTTTAGCCATTCCCAATGGGTCACAAATTGTGACCTGCCTCATGAATATTGATGAGGCAGGTCCGATTGCAACCCACTGGGAATCGCAAACAGTGTCTGAGACACTGTTGTACATAGTTGTTTGCTATTTACCAATTGCGAATCGCAAAAATTTGCAGTTAGGAAATTGTAACCTGACTTTTTTGTACATCTCGCCCAAGACCTCTTAACTCAACCAACACACACAAGAATGTATGGTCCAGTCCAGTGCTAAGGTTTTAAGTTAGAAGTAAGTCCATCCATGCATGATTGTCTCCATCCTTTTCACCCTGCCTTCCCTAGTGTGAGTGGGAAGTCAATATCCATCTCAGCTCAGACTTTTCTGCTACACAGTTCCAGTGATTCTCTTCTGCTCACACCTCAGAGAACCCTTATTCTAAATTGGAGGTGGTGCCTCTAGGCCTCACAGCAACAGCACTGGAAGAGTGCTGCCATATGCCCCAGATATGGTATGTCCTTTGCCCTCCAAAACGATAGGATATGGCCTCTCTGTTCTACAATGGGCTTGCATTATATGTATGCTTTGAGGCCTCCCTTAGTCTCAGACACAGGGATGTGCATCCTTTGACTCACCACGTAATGAAATTAACAACTCTTTCTCGTTTCACAGGTTGGTGCCTCGCTCTTTGCCAGTAACATCGGCAGCGGCCATTTTGTTGGCCTGGCAGGAACCGGTGCTGCGAGTGGATTGGCTGTTGCGGGATTTGAGTGGAATGTATGGAAGTATTCTCATGGCCTCTTCTCCAGTCAACTCATTATCTCCCCAACTCACTCCATTACTTCTGTTTATGACCTTAGTCTCTAGCATCAACCTCTCCTTTGTCATTACTTGATATTGTCGCTCAAGTATTCTTTGACTCTTGTGTTAGTCCTTCGTTCCTCTTCTTAATTCCTTGTACCCCTTGTTAATTACTTGTTTTGCTTCTTCCATTTTTCTCTTTTCCTGCTCATGCCTGACTCTATAGATTACTAATAATCCCTTTAACTCCCTCCCTCCAACAGGCACTGTTTGTAGTTCTGCTCCTTGGCTGGATCTTCGTCCCAGTTTACCTGACTGCTGGGGTAAGTCTTGGATATATTAGACTAATGGCGGTCATTGGCCAGAAATGTGAATTCACAACTGAGGAGTGCAGTTCTCCTCTTTCCACACAGCTGTCCCTACAGGAGGCTTTCATCCACTCTGGTGGCTCTACAGTATGGGGAGTGAAGAGAGTATAACTAAAAGGTCCCTTTATGTGTGCATGGAGGCCAGGCGCATGTTCCTTATTGAACAGGGGCAAATGGCAGGTTGTTCCTAACCAAGGAAGACATTTATTTACGCAGAAGGTAGGACAGATAATTCAATGACCTCCCGCTTCTGAAGATACTGTCCCTAGGAGTAACCACGCATTACTGGGGAACCTCTTGCTGTACCCTAACTACAAAGTATAGGTTCTACTAGGCCCAAGCTGACTCTCTCATCCACTCCCACGGCCATCAGGCACCGCGTGCAGAGCTGGAAGAGTCCACCTGCAAGTCACTGCTGGGGGGAGGGGCGGCTACAGACTGGGGTCCCAGTACTTGGTGCAATGGAGGGACATGACACAGGGTGGCTACTGTTTGAACATGCACACGAACGTGATCAGCTTCTTTTTATTATTTTGGTGACCTCACACCGTGTCACCGTGCATGATTAACCAGACGTTGTGTCTCATGGCGCAGCACCACACAAACACTTCAAACGCTCGATGCAAACATTCCGCAGGGTGACCACATTTTGAGAAGCAAAAATCGGGACAAGCTAGACAAAAAAGTAGGACTAAAGCCTGTGTCTGGCCTGTCCTAATTTTAACTATAAAATGTAAACACCTTCCACCCGTTAGCTATGGGAAGACTTCTACTCTCTACCCTGGGTACCCCCCTGCTCTCCTCTACTCTCTGCCCTGAGTACCCCTGCTCTCCTCTACTCTCTGTCTCCCCTCTGCAGCGTCAGACGTGCACCTGCACTGCCGGAAACAGATACATTATTTAAAGAAAGCATGCCTTTTAATCCTCTTTTGCAGGATGACTTGACCTTCGTCCCAAAAACCGGGACATGTATTTACATTTAAGGAAAGCGTCGGGAGGGACACCGGGGACAGTCCTCTGAAAACCGGGACTGTCCGGGGAAATCCGGGACGTCTGGTCACTCTAGTTATGTGCTCCAGCGCCCTCCAGTGGTAGATGCTGAGCGCATTACTGTATCCAAGAATTGTTTCAGGGAGTTGAAGAAAGCATCGTCACACTAAAGTCACATAATGCCCCCTAGTGGCTCAAAGGTGTCACCGTCAGCCACCGTCCTTGGCTGATACCTTCATTGCAGAAAACATGGAGTACATGTATGTTATATAATACAAGAGAGCCTGTAATCCCTTTATAAAATGCTGTCTATAATTTACTTTATTGCGCATCTAGACGCCTGTAATAAAGAAGTGATGTTGCTGCTCAACTGTAACAAGTTATCACCTTGAGTTCTGGCTTCAAAATGCCTACGCCCAGGTAAAAGGCGGGTCACAGACCATCATTACAGTGGCAGATTAAACAAGAAAAACTGGAAATTGCTTTTCCTCCTTCTATCTTTTTCTAAAAAGAAACGATGATCAGCAGAAAGGAGATGTTAATGGCAACATGTTTATTGTTTTCCCACGCTATAAGTAATTACAGGAAAGATAGACTTTCTCCATGTCTTTAATCTACATAGCCTGAGCCATACCTTTTTTTATCTGATTTACATTAAACTGATTCTAATATCTTTTTTTGCAAACAAATTTAAAAAATAACTACCTCCTTTTTAGCGTGTTTAATTTCACAGTACATGTTCTGCTTTAATTTTTTTTGTCTGCAATGAACATGATAGAGCAAGACACCAAGGATTTAGGCAGCTTGTGGGAGCGTTGATGGCATGACCATGTATTATGAGGAATAAAGTATCCTCTGCTGTGCATCACATGTGGGATAAAGTATCTCCTGCCATATACTATAAGGCTATTGTAATTCACCTAGGAGTTCCATAACCATATAGAGGAACGATGCCAAAGGCCAAGATCCTTTATAAGGTAATGGAACTCCGAGGTGATGTGCAATATGATCATGTACAGTAGGGTGTACCTTATTCCTAATAATACCTTTAGTTGTAGCTCTTTCATATGAGAGAAAGACCATGAGACACATCCAAAAGGAGTTAGTTACTTGTTACAAAAAGATATTAAAATCAGTTTAATACAAGTCAGTTTTTAAAAATTGTTTTTAAAAAGGCACAGTAGCTCGGAATGTGTAGAAACATGCAGAAAGAGTCTAACTTTTCTATAATTACCTAAGGAATGCAAAAAATAAACATGTTGTCGTAAGTATCTCTTTTCTGCTTGTCACTGTACAGCTGGAAAAACAGATCAAAATTAAGTTTGCCTTCTTTAAACAGCTGCTTTCGATATACTCCACGACCTGCCTTTCTCTTCAGCTGCTGGCTCTGGCAGCCGGCATTGTGAGTCAAAACTCAACTGTAATAACTTATTACAGTTGAGCGGCAACGTCGTTTCTTTATAATAAGCGAGTGGGTGCATGACAAGTCAGCTATTATAAAGAAATTAGAGATGGGTTATATACAGCCATTGCAGAATCCCATGTACTATAAGGATATTGCAAGTCACCTCGGAGTTCCTCAACCCATAAAGGAACCAAGCCCCTGGCCTTGTTCCTCTCTGTGGTCATGGAACTCTCTGGTGACTTGCAATATCCTCATCATGTACGGCAGAGGGTACTTTATCCAGTAAATAAGGATAGCAGCATTTGTATAGCACACGTCTTTCATTTGTAGGGTGCTGTTGAACTTCAGAAGTCTGGGCACCTTGTAGGATTCGTACTGTCGGGAGGCAACAGAGGTGATCTATACGATAAGCAATCTCACTCAATAGCTCTCTCTCTTTTTCTTTCTCTCTGTCTCTCTCCTTAGCTACACTGTTTGAATTAAAGGATATGACTGATTGAAAAAGACAATAAATAAAAGAAACATGCATTCTGGGTTAACTGCACATGGTTCATTCACATAGGACTGAGAGTTCTCAGCAGAGAAGCAGGGCTTGTCTTCACAGTACACATGGGTGACAGGCCTTTGTACACCAGTTCTGTTTGTCTCTTCTCTGCAGGTCATCACCATGCCTCAGTACCTCAAGAAACGGTTCGGGGGCAGGCGGATCCGCCTGTATCTGACTGTCCTTTCTCTTTTCTTGTATATCTTCACCAAGATCTCGGTACGTCAACTCCTCCCTACCTACTGTGCAAACACCAAACTGCCACGCGAGCTGTGTGAAAGAACTAGGAAGGGTGTGAGCAGTGGGACTGGTGTAAGATCACTGAGGACTGGAGGGAATTCCACGGTATGAGGTGGAACACTAATGTGGGCCCTCCTGAGAGGAGATGATATAAGAGCATTTGGACTTATGATAGTGTGTAGGACTGCCAGAGAGCGGTGTAAGAGCGGTGGAGAGTACTGTAGAGGGGTTGACAACTGGTTACGAAACGGTGGGGGTGGTGAAAGAAAACTACTGGATGGTGTAAGAATACTAGGGCATGGCTCAGGAGCTGAAAGGTTGGTGAATATGTGTGGAAGATGGATTAATAGCACAGAAGACATTTTGCAAGTAGTGAGGAGTGGTGTAAGGGTGGGAGTTAATGGTCAAGACATTCTTGGTGATGGAGTAAGATAACTGGAGGAAGGCATAGGAATACTGGGGGGTGGTGCTGGAGCTCAGGGGATGATGGTGTATGTGTAATAGAGGTTGGAGTAAGATCACTGAGGATAGTTTAGAAGGATTGGAGCATAATGTATGAGTGATGGCAGATAGAGCAAGAGTGCTTGTGGATATCATAGTTCGGGGGGGGGGGGTTGTAGCTGCGCCTGTGAGCTTAAGCCGTGCTTGCTCTTGTTTTACTTCATGCTGCTAGAGTCATTATGAAGCCACTTCCTCCTCTCTGGTTTCTTTTCCAGGTCGACATGTTCTCTGGTGCAATTTTTATCCGGGAGGCTCTGGGTTGGGACATCTATGTGTCTGTCATCGCTTTGCTGGGAATTACAACAATATACACCGTGACAGGTATCAGATCAAGAGCCTCTGTTGCCTTTTCACCTCATATAACTGGAATACTGTAGGTGTGGGAGTATGTCTGTGACAAGCTAGTTGGACCCTGGATTCTCGGTGTCTGTAGGTAACATGATGAGAGGCGTGCTCCGGGGTGTTGCCACCTAGTCATGGTTGCTTATTCAAAACCATGCTCCACACTGTGTACCAACATGTACAGCGTAGCCGCATACTATGCCCATAAATCCCATATGGGTTGTATAAAAAAACAATAATCGTGGTAAATCTTTTTCAGTTTCAAGTTTCTGTAGAATGTAATATATTCCAAACATAAAAAATTAAATAGAAATTCCATAATTGTTTTGGACTATTATTGTATTCTTTTCATTGTTCTTTTGAATATTGAATTTTTAAAATTTTAATTGGAGTCTAGAAATCTCCAGGAATTTCAGGCCACTCAGCCCATCGTCATTTTTTATCTCTACCTTCACGGGCATTAATCCATTGTCAAGGCGGACCAGAAGCCCATCCTCCCCATATTCAAAAGGTCAGCTCCTGACTACCAACCCACATAGAGAAAGTAAGCTACGTCGGCAAGGCCTGGACACGCAGGTGGTGTACTACCCTGAATTCGAATGAATATACTTCCTAACTAGCTGACGGCAGATAAGAATACTGAAATGCATAGTTCTTTACTGATGAGCCGTGCTCTACCTAAGGCTCTTGTTGTTAAAATGCATCCTCTCCAGCGTTCCAAGTCCCTGCTGCTCAGGCAGTGTGTGAGCACATGTAGAATGCTGAGAGTGTTTTTGTTGGATTGAGTGTCAGTTGAAGATATGGGCTGGGCAGCAAGGATACTGCTCCTGGTGGGGCTTACCTGTAACCTTAATAAACCTTCTTCCTCTTTAATCTACATTACGGCTACTGGACTTCCTTTTACATCTCTCTTGTTTGAGAATGGTCAGCAAGCTTTGTAAGAAACCCTGCAACTAGCAGGCATGTCTCACTGAGCAAGGTGATGTAAAAATAAGAGGTTCAAAACTAGACCAGAGCAATCAGTGTCCTCGCAGTCATGTCCAGCAACCAATCAGAAATTGCGTCACTGGAAATTGACTTCCTCAGTTAGGTACAAGGCTGGTCCTCCTGGGAAATCTGGCCCACTGGTAGCTTCAGTGTAGTGTAAAAGTCAAAGCCCAGATCAGAGAGAAGGTGTGGTTTCCCAGCATTGATTAAATGGTTGAAAACTTGAACTCCAGTGTAGCATAGGGCACAAAACAATGTGGAAGACCCACTCATCCATTCTAAGAAAAAGGGCCAGCCAACCTTGGCAGAAATCCTGTGCCAACTTCTGCAGTCTCTCGAAAAGAGCTTACAGTGTAGCCCTTGAGGACTCCACGCATGCCACTATGGAATTCCTCCATTTAACATATTGCATTTACATTTAAATAATTATGATAAAACACATTTACGTATTTAAAAAAATGCACTTTTTAACCGCTAATAAAAATGTAAAGTTATTTTAAATTATTAAAAACATAACTTTTACTTACATTTACTGAATATTAAAATCCTAGGAGGAGTGAGTTTTTTTTAGCTGTGATTACCAAATAATATTTATAAATTAAATTATTATAGTTCAACTATTAATTGAACATTTAATTTATTGAGTTGATGTGCTGTAATACTTAATTTCATTAGTACTAGGTCAATGAAGCTTAATTCAATTTAATTTCTGTTTTACATTACAATATTAAATTTTTTTAATTAATAATAACGTTTATTATTTTCCTATGCTTTACCACAGGGGAAGGATCACCCCGGTAGTGGCAATCACCACCTATGAGTGAAAAGTTACTAATAGTAACTATACACTCATAAACTCATTCTGATATGTCTCCACCCCCTCGTTTTCAGAGGGTGCAAACATACACATCTACACTTTGAAATGGTGGACAGCAAAAAAGAGTAGATTTACACCTATGTGCAAGATTACATTTAAATGAGTAATCCTACATGTGTAAATTCACCTTTGTGAATAGGACCCGTTATGCAACAACTACTCCCTTGTTCTGTCATCCCTTTAAGACCAATAATTTCACTCTATACCCTACCTGCGACTCACCAGTGGAAATCAGAGAGAACAGAAAACAAGAAATGTCAAAGGTAGAACTGGATCTACTGATCAACATGTGGGCAACAATAGTTTGGTGAAGTGTCAATACTTAGCTACCAATCGAAAATTCTAACTTGAAGTATATTCAATGGAGGTGTTGGCCAGTAAGGGTACCAAGGTAACCTTGGCGAGAGAGAAAGGATGAAGTAGCTCAGTGTTCATCCATCTTAAAGAACACCCAATCAGAAGGTGAACCAACAGATACTAAAGCTCATTCCAATATAGGACAGACACAAATTCAGGTACTGCCTGAAACTCCAACAACCAACACCACTACACCAATGACAACTTCTTACCCTTCTGGTCCACCCATGAGCATGTCAACAACAGGCCCACATGATTGACATCTGTCATCTGGTAGGCCCTACTGCAGGCAATAGGGACAACTGATACAGAAGGCTGTTCTGGCAAGGCAGTGGCTCGGGTATGTTATGTTGTAGTCATTTGTGTAGCACATTGCTGCCACTGGTGTGGCCATGTAGTGCTTTACGAGCTAAACTAGAAAACCTAAATGTCAACTAAACTTAAAAAATTCCAAGTGACTGTCTCAAAATGATTGTTGGAATTGGAGTTCTGGGGAACTCTACGGCGCCTTCTGTTTGTTTCATTTTGAGTTTTAGAGGGATATACACATACACACACACACATGCATGCACACACATGCATAAGCACACACAAGCACGCGCACACACTCTCTTTTTGCTCGGGTGATATAATTGTGACCTCACTTTAAATTAGAGAGACACAAAAGATTTGTTATGATCGTGGTAGAATGGACTGGGCTTTGGGATGCAAGAACATAGCCCACTTGTTTGGGTTTATGATGGAGCAGCATGATTGTGTGTTTGTGAGTGGTACAGTGAGGTGCGGTGATGTGTCGGGCTGTGGTAAACATCCTCTTTGTCTCCGCAGGTGGTCTGGCTGCCCTGATGTACACAGACACAGTTCAAACCTTTGTCATCATCGCTGGAGCCTTCATCCTTATGGGCTTCTGTAAGTCTACTCCTCCCCCACACTCAGGACCCCTCACGCCTTATCCTTTCACTACTGAGTCCCCTGGTGGGATAATGCTTGCTCAGACTGAGATAGAACTGAGCTTCCCATAGTTGTTAGAGTGGGAGGCGCCCATGCATGCGTGGTGTGACTCCTTCATATGGCAGTCTACTTGTCCGATACCACAAACGCCCCATGACTTCTTGGAGCAAAAGAGCCACCAAACTGGCCTCGTCAAAACAAAACTACACACTTAAGCTCGACTATCTCTGGCTTCACAGAAAGCAGAGTGCACAACGGCATGTATGATGTAAGAGTGACGGGGAACACTGCCATACAGAAAGGCAGCAACTTCCGACTGTCAGAGTACGGTGTCGTAAGTTGGCAACCACAACAAATCAAGAAAGGGGGTTGGGTCCTTAAAACTACGTGAGATTAGACCAATGATATACCATAAAATACAAGAATATATCCCTGGCGTGATGGTCATTGTTGATATTGCTCAATAATGACCAAGATAAGTCATCTCATGATAAAAAAAACTTTTATTTGCTTCAACAGGAAACTTGAGCATATTGTAGCTGCAAATTATTTATATCACACTCATAATTAGTTGATAACATTTACACAATATGAGCATTGACACAACCACAATTATTAAACTGTGCACAAGCAGTTCACAGTCACCACCATTTTGTGAAAGCAATACAAATGTAAAAAAAATGAGAAAAGGTTTCTGATTCTAAAGTACTTTTCCAGTTCAGGATTTTAGAAATGTAAAGTAAGGTAAGTGTCCGTAAACGATACTTTCTTTCACAGACATGTACCGTACCATCAGGGCCGGCTCTAGGGCGGTGCTACGGTGCAGCCGCATCTGACGTTAAACACGGGGGGGGGGGTCACTGTATTTAGAAACAACTTATGGCTTTAAGGCCTCCCACTCATATCTGTAATACAGAAGGTTAATATGTCTGCTGCCAAGAATGGGCACCAAGTAGATCTCAGAATGGTAATTTATTTTGGATAGCCCCGTGGGTTAATGCTTTTGTCACAGAGATTCTCTTGTTACTTGCAGTTCATATGTTACAATTAACTCTAATGTAGCACAGTGAGCTATGAACTGTCATCGAAGAGCTGCATGCAAATTGCAAAGCATAGGGTTGGACCCTTGCCCATCCCCCCCCCCCTTCTACCGGTCTTTCATTGTCCTAATGCTGCTGAAAATGGTTAGTATGGGTAGAAATACATTCTCATTAGTGAAGCCAACCCTGTCTACTGTGGTACGTTTTAAATCCAGTCTGTGCTTCTCCAGATCAAACACACTTAATATACTGCCTACTAGTATGGATGACATGTGATTCCTACACCTTGTAATCCTCATTGTTTTATGTAGCATTTCCTAGAGACTGATTTACACATGACTCTTTGTCTCTGTATGTTTGTGTAACGTAAAGTGCTCTGACACCCTACACTGGTATGAGTAGCACTATAAAACAAATTAAATGCGAGTGAGAGAGGGGCTATGACGAGATGAGGGGCACTGTTGAAGGGTGGGAGTGAGGGAATCCATGGAGAAGGTCATTGGGGAAAAGGCATCAAAATAGGTTGTTGCATCAGGTGCCACCTGCGCCAAAGCCGGCCCTGATTACCATACATTATTTTTCTAAAATCTGGAACTGTGGGTAATATAGTTTTGTGAAATTTCACTATTTAGCAGGCAAACAAAAATTCAAATTTGAGGTATATTCTACGGAGGTGTTGGCGTGAAAGAAAGTTTCTTACTCTGACCTCTTTGTTTCTTCTCAGCATTCCATGAGGTGGGCGGATATCAAGGTCTGTTCGAGAAGTATATGAATGCAACTCCCACCATCACCACATCTCCGAATCTAAGTCACGCCATCCCTGCAGCCTGCTACAACCCCCGGGAGGACTCCTACAGCCTGCTGCGAGACCCTGTGAGCGGGGACCTGCCCTGGCCTGCCCTGCTCATAGGGCTAACCCTCGTCTCATGTTGGTACTGGTGTAGTGACCAGGTGAGGGACGGCAGTTCTGGGTTGGTACCCCCATCTGTGCATGGATATCTGTAACCTGTGCACCTTTCTCCTGTGTATCTTGTGCACCCACTGCTTAATTTGAGCCGGTGGTTTCCGGTTCTCGGCACATGCTCTTAATTGTCAACATCGGCACTGATGTCAGCTGCCACATTGTGGCGCTGCTTGTATAAGTTAAAGATGAGCAGAACAGCAATTGTTTGTTAATTCAGCATATAATAAAAACAACTTATACCTGCCACCCAAGCTACATTTATAGCTCTGGGACCTGGAATAGTCTGAGTTGTCACACTTGTAGCAGTATGCTGGTTAGTAGTTTTGTAGGTACTGTCTCTGATAACGCCGGCAGTGGCAATTGGTGGTGTAAGCTGCATAGGCCTCCTAAAGAGAGCCATGGCACTTATTTTTTCACAAATTAAGCACTGTTTGCACCTTCCTATCAACCAACTCTGTCTTCCCCATTCACCTCATCTTCTGCCTCTAACTTGTGCACTGCCCTCCTCTGCACCTGCATTAAGACAGATTTATGTTGCAGGACCCATACCTTAAATTTGTCCTACAGACCGTTCACATGGCCTTCCTGTGGGTGACGTTCTCAGACTGTAGGCTCCCACTTCCGTAGATTCCTCACAACATAAATTTCATTTGCGGCTGCTGACTGGAAGCAGCAGTGGGGCGGGGGGCGGGGAGCGGGGAATCACTCCTTTGTCTTCTTCCTGGCTGCTTGTCAGATACAGGAAGCACAAGGTCTCCCACGCTCCCCGCAGCCAATCCCAACGCTGCAATGCAGCATTGTGATTGGTCTGAACGTCGTGACACAGCACTCAGCCAGGGACTGAAGGGGTGGGCATGTTCTCCATGCAGGTTGTAAAGTGTGCATGACTGTTTTGGGTGGCCCGAAAGGGCCGACCAGTCGTTGAGCATTTCAGGAGGGTTGTACCACTCCTCCCCTGCTCTTCAGCCCCGCCCGCCCCCTCACGCAAGCTGCCACAGCAGAAGGACAAAATAAAATGTTAATAATATTAGTTATTATCATTTCATTTTTTCCTTTCTTTTGCTGCTTGGAGGCAGTGAGGCGATGCTTCTCTGCCTTAGCGGAGGAGCCACTACTGAAAACTTTCTCTCACACCGAGCAAGCCGCACAATGATCTACATTTAATCTACGTATCGAAATCGATTCTTTCCCTCCGTGGCCTGGAAATAAACAAACTCTGGCTCCAGCCCCCTGAAGCTTAGGGGCCAGATTTACTAACTTTAAGCCGGGTGGGAGTCACAAAAGTGGCAAATACCAGTGCAATCTGTAGAACTGGGATTTAGTTTTAAGCAGAAAAATGGTTTCGTGCTGGAAAGCAGCCCTAAAGCAACACAAACTAGAGCAATGCACTATTTTTGTGCCAAGAGAGCATACCATGTGTGGTACATGGGCATCCCCATGCACCCACCCAAATGTTGTCATGCAAATCCCTATCTACTCACCTTGGTAGACAGGGATTGGCATCAACAGTTTACACCTCCTTTAAGCAGGCATAACGTTGAAGACGTTTTCTTCTCTCCAAACCTTCCCAAGTTTGCATGTGTGCTGTACTGCAGAGTACACACACAAACTTGGAAAGTATTAACACATGTCTAAAAATAGAAGTGCTTAATTTGTAAAAGAATGAGTGCCTGTGCCCAAAGCTGGGCTCAGAAACCCACGGCCGCTGCTGCTAGATGTCAGCGTGCTAACAACCAAGGCTGCATAGTTGGCAATCTTACCTTGAGCCTCTTTAATCCACTACCAGGCACTCCCTTTGCCTTTACCTCACTCTTGCAAGTTCCTCCTATCACCCTTTGGGACTGTTTTTCCATCTTTCTCTTCCTCCTTTCCCCTTTGTGTGTTTTTTCTTTCCCAGGCTCTTGGAAAATGTCTGATCAGGGAAAATAAGCCAGATTTATGTTGCAGGACCCATACCTTAAATTTGTCCTACAGACCGTTCACATGGCCTTCCTGTGGGTGACGTTCTCAGACTGTAGGCCCCCACTTCCGTAGATTCCTCACAACATAAATTTCATTTGCGGCTGCTGACTGGAAACAGCAGTGGGGCGGGGAGCGGGGAATCACTCATTTGTCTTCTTCCTGGCTGCTTGTCAGATACAGGAAGCACAAGGGCTCCCACGCTCCCCGCAGCCAATCCCAACGCTGCAATGCAGCATTGTGATTGGTCTGAACGTCGTGACACAGCACTCAGCCAGGGACTGAAGGGGTGGGCATGTTCTCCATGCAGGTTGTAATGCACCCTGCATGGAGAACGGGGTAAAGTGTGCATGACTGTTTTGGGTGGCCCGAAAGGGCCGACCAAACAGTAATTGAGCATTTCAGGAGAGATGTACCACTCCTCCCCTGCTCTTCAGCCCCGCCCGCCCCCTCACGCAAGCTGCCACAGCAGAAGAACAAAATAAAATGTTAATAATATTAGTTATTATCATTTCAGTTTTTCCTTTCTTTTTCTGCTTGGAGGCAGTGGGGCGATGCTTCTCTGCCTTAGCGGAGGAGCCACTACTGAAAACTTTCTCTCACACCGAGCAAGCCGCACAATGATCTACATTTAATCTACGTATCGAAATCGATTCTTTCTCTCCGTGGCCTGGAAATACACAAACTCTGGCTCCAGCCCCCTGAAGTGTAGCGGCCAGATTTACTAACTTTATGCCGGGTGGGAGTCACAAAAGTGGCAAAAACCAGTGCAATCTGTAGAACTGGGATTTACTTTTAAGCAGAAAAATGGTTTCGTGCTGGAAAGCAGCCCTAGAGCAACACAAACTAGAGGAATGCTCTATTTTTGTGCCAAGACAGCATACCATGTGTGGTACATGGGCATCCCCATGCACCCACCCAAATGTTGTCATTCAAATCCCTATCTACTCACCTTGGTAGACAGGGATTGGCATCAACAGTTGACACCTCCTTTAAGCAGGCATAACGTTGAAGACGTTTTCTTCTCTCCAAACCTTCCCAAGTTTGCATGTGTGCTGTACTGCAGAGTACACATACAAACATGGAAAGTATTAACACATGTCTAAAAATAGAAGTGCTTAATTTGTAAAAGAATGAGTGCCTGTGCCCAAAGCTGGGCTCAGAAACCCACGGCCGCTGCTGCTAGATGTCAGCGTGCTAACAACCAAGGCTGCATAGTTTGCAATCTTACCTTGAGCCTCTTTAATCCACTACCAGGCACTCCCTTTGCCTTTACCTCACTCTTGCAAGTTCCTCCTATCACCCTTTGGGACTGTTTTTCCATCTTTCTCTTCCTCCTTTCCCCTTGGTGTGTTTTTTCTTTCCCAGGCTCTTGGAAAATGGCTGATCAGGGAAAATAAGTGCCGGTCCCCAAAAATGAGTGCCAGTGGCCCCCACTGTCAACCACCAGCTAAAATTAAGCATTGAAAAATAGTATTTTATACTGAAAGGGTACCCTTCCAGTTCAAAGTCTATGCTAGACATAGCACGCACACACATCCCCCACTGCATTATAGTGCAAGGGTTTGTATGAGGTGCAAGGCAGCCAAAGGTATGCCAGCACAGAAGGAGTTAGAAACCGAACCATGTTTTTGCGGGTCTGGCGCTGTTCCGCTCTCTTCCTTTCATGCAACGCAGCAACTTCAGTTGCTACACTGCGTTGTGTCACTTCTTTGTCCCCTAGTTTCTTTTGCCCCAGTAACCGCTTACAACTTCGTGGAGGCAATGCTGCAGATTCCGGTCTAAGTCAGTCCTCTGCACAAAGGCAGGCCCTGCCTTCTGGTAACCCACCCCCACCAATGTTAGGGTACACCATTACCGAATGAAATGTTGAGAATGATGAGAGTTATGCTAGTTACCCTGCCCAGCAAGAGTGCTTTCCACGGATAGATGACATTTCTTGGTTGGATTCCGAGGACGTTGAAGGTCTTGAACATTTTCCATATGATCCGGTTGATCATGAGGTGGCAGATTATTTGCTTCTGCCTCCTAATACAGATGATGGCCAAGATCTGGATTTACAAAATAGCAATGCCTGAGATACCTCTTCGGAGTTTACTCTGGACTCATCTTTAGGGACTCCAAGGAGGAAAGAGCCTCCTTTGTGGTTGAGGTTGGGAGGCCACTGAGGTCCTGGAATTGCCACTCCTACTGAAGAGCCTCAGGCTATCTTCCTCACACCAAATTTTCCATCGACCTCTGAGCCCCTGTTCCCTTTCAAAGATGCCCTGACTGACAGGGTCCAGGCTGCGTGGTCTTCGACACGGACTGTGAGATGTCACAGGCCCATGCCAGGTGATCCTAAATTTTTGATGCAACATCTAACCCTGAAGAGTCTTGTAGAGCCGGCCTCCATGAGCAACGTAAACCCAAAGTCCTGGAAAGAGAATCAGAAAGTATTTACACTGTAAGCAAAAAAAGTCTTTTCACTTCTACTAGTTTGGCATTCTGCTCCCTGAATGCAGATTGCATCCTGGGCTGTTTTACTCATGTCCTTTGGGATATGACGAATGGGCACTTACTTTCCTTCCAGAGAGGACACGCTACACGTTTACTCATACAGTAAATGATGCACGAGATACTGTAAAGTGTTTTTCGTTCTGGATTGGTCATGGCAAATTTCACAGTCTGTGCTTAAGACGACCTGCTTGGATGCATTCCACTGTACTGGGGATGTCCAAGCTGCCCTAATGGTCATTTGATGGCTTTAAGGTGTTTGTTGAGAAGGTTGATACTGCCCTAAAACAAATGCAGAGACAGAAGGGCTATTGCCCACTGACTGGGGTTATTTGCTCCTGCTTGCCAATTCCATGAACAATACACACAGTTTAGAGGACAAACAAGGGTTTGCTAGTGACAGCCCTCATAAGTCTGAATAGCAACTCATGCAGACATACTATGGCTCAGAGGTAGGGGAGATTCCAAGGAACAAGGCCAACAAGAGAGCAGCACTACTCCTTATTCTCCTGTTTGCCTGGCACCATTGCCAAACCTCTTTAGCTCACCCTCCAATCTCACGTTAAGCCTAAAGATGGTGGCAGAATCTAACAGGGCATGTGTTAGTGGCACTCCGACACATCGCACCGGTTGGTCCTTCATGAAGTTGGTTACACCCTCCCATTTGTGGAAGCACCTCCACACATTCACCTAGTTTTCTATCCGATGTCAGCAGATTATGCTTCAATTGTGTCAAAAGAAGTGATGTTGCTTCTTGTCAAAGGAGCAATAGAGCTGATAGCAGACAGGCAGTGAGATGACTGGAGTATGACTCCTGGAACATGCTGATCCCCAAATATATATATATATATATATATATATATATATATATATATATATATATATATATATATATATATATATATATATATATATATATATATATATATATATATATATATATATATATATATATATATATATATATATATATATATATATATATATATATATATATATATATATATATATATATATATATATATATATATATATATATTTTTTTTTTATATATATTATGCCTCCTGGCTGGTCTAACCGCGGGTCATGTTTCTCCTTTCTTCCTCCCCCCTCCCTTGTTGTTTTTATCTGCCTTCTCCTACAGGTCTTTCTATACCCCAGTACCAGTTCCTTAGTACCACCCCTACCGTCTCTAGCAACTTGACTCTATAGTGCTAGACGGCAGTGCACTCACCACACACCTTCACATTGGTCCTGACGAAGTGCCATTGACCCCTTTTGGGGCAGCTGGGGCACGAAACATGTTGACCACGTCCACCTCTGATTAGCCCTTATGGAACATTACTCCTATACAAAGGCTTCTACTTAGTTTTAAATTAGGCTAGCGCTACCTCAATAATTAAAACTTGAATTAAGTAGGACGGCTCTATACCTATTTTAACCACTTCATAACTTGTGCACTACCCAGCCCTCACACCCACACGCACCCAAACGGCTTCTTCTAAAGATCCCCGATAAAGAGCCCCGGTTTTGGGAGCCCGTCAGGCATTGCAGCGCCGGCTTGACGAGGGGCAAATGCCCAAATGATGAAGCATGACATCCCTTGGGGTGTGTGAGGGCATTTTGAAGAAAGACCTGTTCTTCCCCCCCTCCTAGTCCGTTATTCCCAGGAACTGCTCATTCCTTATATAGTACGATCCCCAAATATAGCAAGAAACTAAAACAGATTCTAGACTTCAGACTCCTGACCTCCATCCTCAAGGAGGAGAAGTTCAAAATGATAATGCTTGCTTGGTACTGCAAGCTGTGGATCACAAGGACTGGATGGTGTACCTGGACCAGCAGAACACATTACTTTCATGTACCAATCCTGCAGTCACACAAAAAGTACCTAGGGTTCGTAGTGGGGTCAGACACTTCCAACTAACTGTATTGCCGTTCAAGCTTATATCAGGCCCTAGGGTCTTTATCAACTCCTGTAACTCAACAACTGACTGCAGAATGTGGGTTTGTGCAGTTGGATCAGACCACCTACAAACAATGGTGTCAATGCTGACCACCTGGGTCCTCCCTTAATGAGTCCAACTGCATCTTCAGCTGGCACAAAGGATACCCTTTAGTGCTCTCATTATGGACAAAGTTGCACTGAAGGTCTAACTGCCCCTGCAACAGGTCTGCGACATGGAGGCTATGATCGCAATGTTTCAGGTGGATGCTTCTGCTCCTGCTTTGATGGTTCTGAGGTTGCTTGACATCATGCATCTTGCTGGTTTCTTACAATCATTGGCATATGTGAGTCCTTCCATGGAATCTGGGGCTGCAGGTGGCCCAGCAATGGAGATGTCTTTTGGGCTGTATTCACCTCTCTGATGGAACAGCTCATGACCTTTGGTGGTGGTTGATGAATGCCAATTTGACATGCCCTCTCCAGAGCTCATTGTAGTGAAAGATACATCACCTCTAGGCTCAGGAGGTCACTTAGATGAGTCGGAGATCAGAGGTTTCTGGTCCCAGGGGGAGAAGTACCACCACATAAATCTTCTGAAGCTGCGAGCCATTGGACTGACAGTAAAGGCGTTTCTGGAGCAGGACTATCCAGGTGTTGATCGGCCATGTAACCACAATGTGGTAATTCAACAAGCTTGGTAGAGTTGAGTCTTGTGCCCTCTGTCATAAAACTGAGACGCTTTGTCAACGGCTAACACTTCACAGAGTTTTCTAGATGGTCAGTCATCTAGCGAGATCCCTCAACATCAGGACAGAAAACCTCAGAAGGCATCATCCTGCCAATTACAAGTAACATCTGCACTCGGAGGAGGCGTTGGTTATCTTTGTCCAGTGGGGCGTGTCCTCATAAGACCTATTTGGTACCTTCGAAAATACTCTTTGTATGAGGCTGGCTTAGTATATGGTTCTCACGTATGTAAGTGTAGCACCTTGCACTAATCCCGACAACCCTGATGGTGATTTTAGTGGTCTTAAACAACCTTAGAAAGCCCTTTAAGTGGTAGCTGTGGAGAGCAGCCTTCAGGCTTAGTCCAGAAGGAGTGTAAAGCAGCTTGTTTTACCAGTACGTAACCTTACGGTGTACGTTAAGTGAAAAAGAACCACACAGTGTAGTTATAAATATGTGTATTTATTATAAACACTCACTAACACATTGCAATATTTCCTACTCGGAGATATAAACACAATACACACAAATACTTTGTTAATGTTAATGGTAATGTTAATGTTAAAAATGATCGCGCGTACACCGATTGGTTTCATGGCGCTGTGCTCGGGCTTGGACCGTTTCCCGTGGAGAAGTTATTTGTGGGCATGTGCAAATAGCCAGGTTTTAAGGGACTTTCTGAAGCTCAGAATGTCAGTGCATGACCGGATCTCCAAGGGGAAAGAATTCCACAGTCTTGGGGAGAGGTAGACAAATCTGCAACCTCCTTGACGTTTCCGTTTGAAAGTGGGGGTGGATAGAAGCAGAAGGTGAGCTGATCGAAGGTTGCGAGAGGGGGCATGCCTTATTATGATGTCGTTTATGAATTTGGGGCTACGACCGTGGAGAGATTTTAAGATCAAGCAGTGAGTTTTAAAAATGCAGCGTTGAGGGATGGGGAGCCAGTGCAGTTTCCTCAAGAGAGGGGAGGCTGGTTGCCACCTAGGTTGCCGGAGGATCAGTCTGGCTGCCTGGTTCTGGACCATCTGCAGCCGCTTGGTAAGGAAGAGTGGCATGCCCAGGTATACTGAGTTTGCATAGTCCAAGTGTGACAGTACAGTGGCTATTACGACCTGTGTCAGGGCTTCCTGCGTAAGCAACTGACAGATCTTCCGGATCTTACGCAGCTGAAAGAAGCATTTCGAGATCACCAATCCGACATGCGTTTTTAGTGAGAGATCATTGTTTAAGGTGACGCCGAGAGTTTTGGCCGAGGGGGAGGGGGAGGGAGGGGATCCTAGCTCCGTCGGCCAGTAGTAAGGGCCCCAGAACTTGTGGCTACCCCCTGTAAGGACTAGTCCCGTCTTACCAGGATTTAGCTTAAGGTGGTTATGATCCATCCAGTGTTGTATGTGCATCATGGTGGCCCGAAATTCGGTGACTGAGTTTGGTGAGTTGTCTACAGTAAAAACCAGTTGAAGGTCGTTGGCGTAATTATAAACAGTCACGTTCCTATCTTTTAGGGACTAGATCAGGGGGAGGAGGTAAAGATTGAACAAGTGGGGGGAAAGTGAGGAGCCTTGCAGAACCCCGCAGGTAATTCCTCGCTTAGGAGCCATGAACTGGGATGAGCGGACAGCCTGGGACCGGCCTTCTAGGAAGGAGCTGAGCCAGCTAGAGGCTGTGCCCTGGATGCAAGCCAACCTGACACGGTCTGCCAGTATGTCATGGTCGACCGTGTCAAAGGCGGCAGAGAGATCCAGTAGCACTAGGGCCTGGGGGGAGCCTCTGTCAGCTTTGTCCCGTAAAGTATCCAGGACCGCTAATATCACTGTTTCTGTGTAGTGCGCGGGGCGAAAGCCCGCCTGATGCGAGTCTAGGTAGTTAGATTCCTCCATGAAGTTGGACAAGCACCTTGCTACATGGACCTTCAATATTTTAGCCAAATTTGGGAGCAAGGAGATGGGATGGTAATTAGACGGGCTCATAGGGTCTGCTCCAGGGTTTTTCAGGAGAGGAACCACTGCTGTAGGAACGTGACCCAGGGAGAGGGACTCGTTCAGGAGGGCGAGTGCTGGGTCCGGAAAGATGGAGAGGGCGTCTTTTCGCACTTGTGGGGGACAGCAGTCCGTAGGAGCTCCTGATTTAACTTTAGACAGGAGGTCCTGGAAAGCCTCGGTACTGATGGCAGGTGTTGGAAGGCGGACCCCGAGGAGCCGGTGCGACCACCAAGGGGGGGCCCTCACACTGCACGAAGTAGCCGAGCGCTGCCGAGAAGTCTCCTGAGAGATCCTTCTCCTATCACGTCCTAGCACAGTAACACCACCACACAGGACTCAAGGAGGTTGTCTTGTGACAAGCAATTCTTTATCAGCAATAAAAAGGTTACGAGGTCAATATTTACACGAAGGGATCGAGGGATCCACCAAAAGTCTCAGTGTCTCTTTGGAAGGGTCGGGGTAGCGGGACAGTCTTTGGCAGGAATGCGGTACGAGGGTACCTGGGGCCCAGTTCTTATCCTCAAGCTGGAGGACCTCCGGATCTCAGAGGGGTTGAGCCGCGACGGCGTCAGCAGGGCTCTGGCGTACAGTTCGTGGAGAGCCGCGATCCAATCAGCAGGGCTCTCAAGATGGTTTCTGCTCAGCTCGAGCCGCGACGTCGTCAGCAGGGCTCCGAGGGAGGTTTCAGCGAGGTTGGGCCGCGACGGCGTCAGCAGGGCTCCGATGTTCCAGGTGGTTCAGAAAGGGTTCACAGGAAGGAGCCGCGACGCAGTCAGCAGGGCTCGTGATGGTTCCGACAAGAGTTCTTCTCCGTAGGGTCAGCCGCGATTCAATCAGCAGGGCTCTCGACTCCGGGATACAACTGCCGAGCTGTGGTGGGGTCGCCCCAGATATAGGCCTGGAGCCCTTTGATGTCCGGACCTATGCGCCCGAGGGGGCGGAGTGGCCGGGTGGAGGTGGCCAGACGCCCAGCAGGAGAGGCGCCAGGCCCATGGGAGTTGCAGGGCGATCACACCTCGAGAGGGGAGGACAGTTGGGGGTCCCATCGATACTGTCCTCCGCCGGGGGCGATGAATGGTTCCTGCGGCACCCCCTGGCTAGTTCGTGGTGCCTCGATGTCGGGGCTTCGCTGGGGTCGAGGCCGGGTTGAGCGGGGTCGCGCCGGCTGGTGCACGGTGTGACGTGGATGCCAACAAGATGGCGGAGCCACGAGGAGTATGCGTCCACGTGCAGCTCCGGGTGAAGGGCCTTGGTGCAGTTCAGACGGGTGGCCCGTGACGGCCGGGGCGGGGAACGGGCACAATCCAGGGGGTTAAGGACCACGCCACGAGGCCGGGTCCAACAGCAGGGAAATGATTAAGCGTGCAGTTGTTACTGTGCGTGGCCGAAAGAGTCATAATGGGGGGGTGTTAAGGGATGCTCGCTTTAATGGTGGTAATTTTTCAATGAAGTAATTATTCAGGGAGTCGCACAGTGCTTGAATAGGAGTGGCCTTGGGGAGGATTCTGTCTGGGTTGGACAATTCATTCACAATCGCAAAGATTTCTTAGGAGCTCTTATTTGAGTTGAGGATTAGAGATGAGAAGTGAGCGGCTTTGGCCGAGAAGATGGCCTTCTTGTATTCTCTCCATGCTGTCATGAAGTGGAGTTTCCTATCTGAGGAATAGTTCTGTCTCCACTGCCTCTCCAGTTGGCGAAGGGCCAATTTTTGAGATTTTAGTTCCTGAGAGAACCTTCTCTGAGTGTCGGCGCGGCGAGACAGCTTTACCTTTTTGAGGGGTGGGTGCTTATCACTTGCCGCTAGTAGCCAAGTTGATAGTTTTCCCTCAAAGATGTTGATATCAGAGGCAGATTTGGGGGCTGTGGTGACTAGTGTGTCCAGAAATTCCTTTTTATCAGGGGTGTTCCATTTCCTGGCCATCCCGCCTGCGACCGTGGGGGTTTTACCAGTGGCAAGGTTTTTTATAGGGAATTTTATAAGATGATGGTCTGACCATATGCAGGGAAGGATAGTAGGTGCGGATATAATCAGGCTGTTTGTCCAGACTTGGTCCAGGATGTGCCCTTTGAGATGAGTGGCTGAGGATAGTTGCTGAGTAAAGTTAAGGTTCGTAAGGAGATTGGTTAACTCACTTGACTGCTGCCCTCCAAGGTGGTCATTATACCAGTAGTTGAAGTCACCCACCAGTAAGATTTTTGCGCGGTTATCTATCTGTTCGCTCAAAGAAAAGGGAAATAGGGGCATATGATCTGGGGGCCGGTACACTAGCACACAGATGATTGGGTCAGAGGCAGATTCCAGTTTAATTACGATGTTTTCCACTTCCGGGAGGTGGAGGCAGGTACGGGCACTAAATTTGAGGTTTGAGTGGATAATGGCTGCTACTCCCCCCACCCACCCCCCCCGTTTTGCCTGGATGACGGTTAGCGTGGATGATGTAGTAGTCATTGGGTAGCGCTGCCAATAAGTCAGGGGTGGAGTCGAGTGTTAACCAGGTTTCTGTCAACAGGAGGATGTCTGGTTTATCAGTGGTAAGGAGGAGAAAGATGTCAAGCTGGTGCTTAACTAGGGAGCGTGTATTAAGGTTGTATATTAGTAGTGACAGGTCCCTGTGGTTGTAGAGTGGAAGGGGTAGGCTTCCAGACTTCGGGGAGCTTTGTTTATGGAAGAATTCCGTGCGGGTCAATTTATTACGTGTGTCGGGGGAAAGGGCAAGGTCTGTAGAGTGGTGCTGTTTGAGGGCCTCGGGGGTATATGTGATAAATCGGGCATAATTGCTGGCCCCAGGGCCCGGATGAACGCGGACGGGCGCCGATGGGCTTGCTTTTGACGTGCCCTCGGTGCGCCGCTGGCGCACCCTTGGCGTGCGTCCGCTGCGCTCCCGCGCTGTGGCCGGTATATGTATCCGGTCCCCGCCCACTGCTCCTCCCTCTCTCAGCGTGCTAGGCTGATTCAGAGGGGTGTGATTGGTAGCAGCTGGGAACTAATGTCGGCGCCTTACGCGCAGTGCGATCATTTTAAAAAACACAGTTTCAGATTCATACAGTTTTTAAAAAGCAGTTGTGATCAATTAAAAGCATTCAGGGTATTTCTTCTACCTGGTAGCGGCACAATCCAAGTGTGCCCACTCCTGCGCTGCGGCCGGCTTATGTATCTGGTCCAAAACACATGAAACTTGAGAAAATCACCAATTGGTATTCAGAACAAATACCCTGTGTGAAGGTAATATTGTAATAAACATGTGGTGAGCGAGTGCACACTGTGCAGTGAATCGATGAGACCAAACCCATTAAACACACCACGTAAAAGAATATTGTGCACTGTTGTGAAGGGACAAAAACCCATACGACACACCCTAAGTAGGGTAAAAACATAAAATTGTTGTGCACTGTTGAGAAGAAAATACCCTGGAGGTCATTTCCTGTGCACTGAACAGATGGGACTGTAACCCATGTGACACCCAATGTGGAGGCAAAAATGTTGTGCACCGTACAGATGGGAATGTAACCCTTGTGAGACACCTCATGTAGAGGCAAACATGATGTGCACCATAGAGATGGGAATGTAACCCATGTGAGACACATCATGTAGAGGCAAACATGATGTGCACAGTAGAGATGGGAATGTAACCCATGTGAGACACCTCATGTAGAGGCAAACATGATGTGCACAGTAGAGATGGGAATGTAACCCATGTGAGACACCTCATGTAGAGGCAAACATGATGTGCACAGTAGAGATGGGAATGTAACCCATGTGAGACACATCATGTAGAGGCAAACATGATGTGCACAGTAGAGATGGGAATGTAACCCATGTGAGACACCTCATGAAGAGGTCAGTGTTCTGCACCAATAGAAGGGCAAGAACCCTTGCGATACACCTCATGTGAAGTTAAGGACAATGTGCACTGTAAAAAAGGCACTAAACCCTTGCGAGACACCTCATGATGAGGTAAAGATTGTGCACTAAGTGGTAAGGTAAAGATTGTGCACTGTGTGACCGTACTAAAACTCTAGCTAAAAAGAGATAATAAACACTGCTCACTAGAAACAAAGGTCAATATCTTGACTGAGCACTGAGCAGTGATATACACTGTAGCAATAGAGTGCATTGTAAACAGTAAAATAAAAAAAGAATTAGACCATGAGACATTGGCCATGGAGCTTAAAGTTCGTAATGTGAGGAATAGTCACTAAAGCTGGTAATGTGAGGAATAGTCACTAGATGGCAGCAAAGGACTGAGCAGTGAGTGAAGAAAAATCATAGCTGCGTGAAAACAAGATATCAATCACAATATTGGGCAATCCTAAACTGCACTCGAGGAAGCAACAAAGATGCTTTTAGTCACCAGGAAGATAATAAGACATCGTCACACCAACAAACCTCAACAACAGTGTTCAGACAGTTCCAGGAAAGTTCGCCTCAAGCACACTATAAGTCATTGGTCGACAAAACGTGCGAATTCCATGCAGCCATGTAGAAACAATGTTGAAAATCCCTCGTAGTAGATTCACCACCCGGCAATCCCAAAATGAAATCGGCGTTGTGACTGGCATCCAACAGTGACTGCTAAACTTAAAATGGAACAGAGATGACGTGATGTGGTTGGTAAAGAATCACAATTGAAAGTCAAAGAGCTCCAGTGGTGCCAGACAAAATGGAGGCACGCAGCGCGACGGCGCGACAGGTGGCTCCAGGCACGTCGATGCATGCTGGAATGCAGAAGAAAGAACGCAGCTTTACATGCAGGAAACGTCACACAAAAAACAGAGGCAGCAGAAATGACGGTGAGAACGCGTGCTGGCTGTTAGTGCGCTCTAGCAGTATTTGAAAAATGAAAGAAGCGGTTCAACTGCCATGGAGCAAATGCGCATAAAACAAAATAAGTAAGAAGGACTCACAGTCACGACCATTAAACTTAAATAGGAACATAACCTTACCTGGGTGACACATTCCTACAGATGTGAGTGTGTGACTGTCTGCACAAGTTGTCATGCTCACGTTGTATAAACAGGAATCATGTAAGATCATACTTCAGGCACCTCCAAAGTAGCGCGCAGGACGGTACACACTTCTAGGGAACTGTACGTTGGGAGGGAACTGCCCCAAAATAGCAGGAGAAGCAGACTTCCTCCAAGACAGGCAGTTTCTAATAAGTGGCAGAACTCTCCAGGCATCCAAATGAGGTCACAGTGAAACAGTCATACAGATAAGTGACTGGTGCACAGGTACAATAGTACACTACTTCTCCACTCCCAGGCCAGCAACAATAGAAACTGGCACACATCTGAGCATTCATACTTCTTCACCAGACAGGCTTACCCTCATAGAAGACTCAGCACCATTAGAAGTAGACTTTGTTTGAAACTTAGAGATGCACTCAGGAGAGTAGACAGCCTTAGGAGATGAACAGCTCTTTAAGTTGAACAGACTGTGCTGCGTAGAGTGGAACTGGCACTTTGCGTTGAGGGCGACCGATGGGAGGTCACTGGTGGGGTCAAGGGTGCCAGTTGAAGGTAGAAACAGCTTCAGTTACTGTTAAGTCTGTAGTAGAAGCTGATAGAAGATTGAAGAGGAGGAAGTAGCAGGTTCTTTAGAAGATCGTCGCCAAAAATTGTAGTAACTGAGTCCAGACGTGTAGAGGATCGTTAGATGTTTATTTGTAGTTGATTACAAGTCATCCAGTTCAATCCAATACAAGACCCCACCAGGAGCAGCCAGCATGCTGCTCAGCCCTTCTCAACTTGCTCTCTGGCTCCCAACATTCTGAAACACATCATCCAATGAATATTCCACTGGCTGAGCAAGAGATTGCATGAATAACATCAAAGCCAGGATATAACAGATCAATTAAAAGCGTTCAGGGTATTTCTTCTACCTGGTAGCGGCCCAATCCTAGTGTGCCCGCTACCGCGCTGTGGCCGGCATATGTATCCGGTCCCCGCCCACTGTTCCTCCCTCGCTCAGCGTGATAGGCTGATTCAGAGGGGTGTGATTGGTAGCAGCTGGGAACTAATGTTGGCGCCTTACGCGCAGTGCGATCGTTTTAAAACACAGTTTCAGATTCATACAGTTTTTAAAAAGCAGTTGTGATCAATTAATAGCGTTCAGGGTATTTCTTCTACCTGGTAGCGGCACAATCCAAGTGTGCCCGCTACCGCGCTGCGGCCGGCATATGTATCCGGTCCCCGCCCACTGCTCCTCCCTCTCTCAGCGTGATAGGCTCATTCAGAGGGGTGTGATTGGTAGCAGCTGGGAACTAATGTGGGCGCCTTACGTGCAGTGCGATCATTTTAAAAAACACAGTTTCAGATTCATACAGTTTTTAAAAAGCAGTTGTGATCAATTAAAAGCATTCAGGGTATTTCTTCTATCTGGTAGCGGCACAATCCTAGTGTGCCCGCTCCCGCGCTGCGGCCGGCATATGTATCCGGTCCCCGCCCACTGCTCCTCCCTCTCTCAGCGTGATAGGCTGATTCAGAGGGGTGTGATTGGTAGCAGCTCAGAACTAATGTCGGCGCCTTAAGCGCAGTGCGATCATTTTAAAAAACACAGTTTTAGATTCATACAGTTTTTAAAAAGCAGTTGTGATCAATTAAAAGCGTTCAGGGTATTTCTTCTACCTGATAGCGGCACAATCCTAAATACTTTGGAAATAGAACACACAAGTAGCACAAATACACAGTGGTCTCCAGGGGGAGGCCAAACCATATACTAAAATAGTGGAATCAGAACCACGACTTAAGTCAAGACTGGACCCAGAAGACATAGAAGAGTCAAGGACCCAACTGCATGACTGCTTACTCAATGTAAGTTACTGGGTAAGTCGCGGTTGCAATTTTAAAGAAGGACCCTTCCCAGCGGACCCTGAAGAAACCCTGTGGAAGATGAAAGGTTGGAGAGTCACCCAACCCGTCGATACCCCAGGAACCAAGATACCTACACCAGGGAAGCCGGGTGCATAGGTGCGAAGTGACATCGGAAACCGCCGTAGACTACAATGAAGGACTTCAGAAAAGATGCTGCTGGCGAAGAAGGTGAAAGTGTCCTGTGGAACCCAAAGATGGATTCAAGATGAGAGGTACCTGCAAGCAGAGGGGACAGTGTCTATGCCACTCAAGAGTGGCCAGGAGGCATGGAAGACGAATGCCCACCGATGTCTGAGATGCAGAAGATTTGACGGTGCCCTTGAAGTTTCAGATGTCCGGACTAGGCGATGCTGTGGAAGACCAGGAGCCGTTCATTAGCTGTCGCACGTTGGATGTCAAGAGCCAAGGGCTCAGTGTCTGGCGGGGACACCAACAGGCCTTGGCAACGGCAACCAACGTAGTCATAGAAAAAGGTGCAGTGTCGGGACGAGTGAGGTCCAAGTGCCTCACTACAAGCAGGTCAGTCAGAGCAGCCCCAAGCAAGCAGGGGAGCCCACTGGAGCCAAAGAAAACCCTCAAGAGAACCCACAGGCCGGAGGCACAGGAGTCACAAGAGGACCTCGTACAGCTCACCAAAGGATGAAGGCCCACGGTGCAGAGGATTCAGTGTAGGCGAAGATCTTGGCTGCAGGAGAAGCTTGAGGTTGAAGCTTCTTGGAGCCTGAAGATCTCTGGAGGAGAGATTTAATAAGCCTTGGCAACAGCAAGTCAACGCGGTGCACAGGGGTACTGCTCCAGCGGTTCCAAGGAATACTGACTTCAAACTTGCTGTGAAGACAAGGAAGGGCTCGAGGGAGTTACAGAACCACCACCTGTGTTGCTGAATCTTTAGAGGTCCGTAGGAGCCCAGGAACAGCAGACTGGTGAGTGACTTCGGGTGTCTTGGATGTCCATAGGCCTTGTGAAGAACCTGTATAGAGCACAGGCACAGACGTTGCAGAAGACTTGCAGGACGACGAGACCAGGAGCAGCAGGAGTCCAAAGTGCCCAGACGGTTGAAGTAGAAGTGGTTTCAGATCTGAATCTTGCCCCACAACGAATCTAGGAACCCACCCACAGGTAACACTTTAAGTGATTCAGGGGTCACTCCCAGAGGAGGAGCTGAGCAGTGGGAAGGATACTCCCATGTGCTTTGTCCAGTTTAACATCAGAGAGGAAGCCAATGACCTGAACTGGTTTCAACCGGAGTATGCAAGGAGGGCACCAAATGTGCTCTTCATAGCAGTCTAGTGACGCTTGAAAGTGTCCCCACCTTGTCCCACTACACGAAGTCCATGCTGGGAGGTGCTCACACCTCCCTGTGACAGGAAAACTATTGTCCTGCCTTCCCCTGCTCGAGCTTGGCTCTGCAGCAGGAGGGCAGAATCCTGTCTTTGGTCAGCAGCAGCCATAGTTTGCTGTCTGGGTCTAGAAGACTGGTACCGGGAGCTCTGAGTTCCTCCCGGAGGAGCTTTACAGTGCATGGATTTATATGTGGGGGTATGATTTCAACATGTTTGATACCAAACACGACAGGGTTCGTTGCAGCCAGTTCAGAGCAAGCCATCACGTAATGACCCATGGCCACTCTATATATCGTAATGGCTGATGCACTTATAACCCGGAAGAATGTACTCTATGGGTCATAGAGGTGTTCTGCTCATGCAGGGACACCCTCCCACTTATAACCGACCACCCTGTCTTCAGGATTGAAAGGCCTACCTCGGGGTGACTTATAGGTTTTAATTGCAGTGATCTCAGATATAAGGAAACTTATATCTGTCGTAATTGGTGCTAGCACCAACTTACACAGGCTGCAATGGCAGGCCTGTAGTCACAATTTGAGTGGTCTCTCATGGGTGGCATAATGCATGCTTCAGCCCAGGGGAGACCCCTGGTCTACTTATATTCTGGGTACCTTAGTACCATATACTAGGGACTTACAAGGGTACTCCAGTAGCCAATCTAGAGTGTACCTAAGTACTCACCATGTCTGTTAGACCTGGTATCATTGGCGTGGGTCTCCCTTCCCCTCTCCTCTTCCTATTTTTTTTGTTGGCTGGATTTAGATGCTCTGGGCGCCGTGCCACTGCTAATCAGTGCCACAGCACGAATGCTCCCTGTATATAAATGACTGTATGACTTAGGATAACCATAATGCCTAGATCTGTGTAGCATGTCCAATAGTGAGTTACCCTCCATTTCACTATCGCTCCTGGGACACGATCCGTCCCCAGACTGGGCCGGTTGAGGATTACTTTCTTTCACCCTATCTGGCCCCAGGAACCTGATAGGAACTTCGAGTTTGATATGTTTGTGCTCAGGACATTGGGAGGCACCTCTTAGTAAGGACCGTTTATATATCCCATGTTTAGAAATGCCTCTTCTGAAAACGCGGTAGTTTCTTGCTTAAGCTTTACTGTAGGCTTTGCGAGTGTGTGTATTGGCCGTCCAGTTTTGGAGCAGCAGGGCCAGCTGGGTCAGACCTGGCTGGAGAGAGAGATCTGTATTCAGGTCCTGGGGAAGGGTGACTCTTTGATCCGAGCAGGGCGGTGCCTGGCAAGGTGAATGATGGCGCCATCTGATAGCAGACCCCCTCATTCTGAATGCAGGATGTCACCTCGTAAACCAAGTGCTCCCCGACTCCACCGAACTGGTTCTGACTGGAGTCAGTGATTTGCGACCTTAGAGAACAAAGACTTTTTAGGTATAAAATGCTGCGCTGGAACTTTGTCCGTATGTGTTCCTTCTAGATGTCAAGAAGAAACTCAGTCCGAGTGAAAAGAGGAAAGGACTTTGAAACTTTCACCAAGCTTGCCGAAGAAACTACCCGAGGGCCTGAATCGAGAGCGCCTCCTGCAGAAGTCTCAGGGACATTAGGCTTCACCCCGTCAGCTGTCGGAATTCCTGTGCGAGGAATTCTGCTTGCAGGTGAGGCCTCCGTCGAGTAATCCGGAGTCTCTAGTAATACTGTGAGGACCGCGGACTGGGCACCTTTGAAACTTTCACTGGATCCGTGTGGGCCGCTGCAACTGAGAGAGAGCTGCTGCTGCTGAGAGCCTGCCTGAATCTGAACCCTTTAACCTTTTGCTGGATCCGTGTGGGTCGCTGCAGCTAAGAGAGAGCTGCCACCGCTGAGAGCCCACCTGAATCTGAACCCTTGAACCTTTCGCTGGATCCGTGTGGGCCGCTGCAGCTAAGAGAGAGCTGCCGCCGCTGAGAGCCCGCCTAAACCTGAACCCCTTGGGCCGCTGCAGCTAAGAGAGAGCTGCCGCCACTGAGAGCCCGCTTGAATCTGAACCCTTAAACCTTTCGCTGGATCCGTGTGGGCCGCTGCAGCTAAGAGAGAGCTGCCGCTGCTGAGAGCCCGCCTGAATCTGAACCCTTGAACCTTTCGCTGGATCCGTGTGGGCCGCTGCAGCTAAGAGAGAGAGATGCCGTCGCTGAGTGCCCGCCCCCTTGCCAACGCTTGCATCATCGTGATTCGTTCTGTGGGCCACCGCAGCTAAGAGAGAGCTGCTGCCACTGAGTGCCCGCACCCTTTGCCACTTTGTATCATCATGATATGTTCTGTGGGCCGCCGCAGCTAAGAGAGAGCTGCTGCTGCTGAGTGCCCGCACCCTTTGCCACTTTGCATCATCGTGATTCGTTCTGTGGGCTGCCGCAGCTAAGAGAGAGCTGCTGCCGCTGAGTGCCCACACCCTTTGCCACTTTGCATCATCGTGATTCGCACTGTGGGCTACCGCAGCTAAGAGAGAGCTGCTGCCGCTGAGTGCCCGCACCCGTGTCAACTTTTGTATCATCGTGATTTGTCCTGTGGGACGCCGCAGCTAAGAGAGAGCTGTGGCCGCTGAAGTGCCTGCACCTTTATCAACTTTCCATCCTTGGGATTTGTCCTGTGGGCCGCTGCAGCTAAGAGAGAGCTGCTGCCGCTGTGTGCCTGCACCTTGTTCACCCGTGTCGAGGATTGTTGCAATCGTCTCGTGGGCCGCCGCAGCTAAGAGAGAGCTGCTGCCGCTGTGAGCTCACCATGGAGCTGCACGACGAGTGTCATCGCCACCCCCAGCCCGGGCCACCGCAGCTGCTGCCACTGAGAACCCGCCTGTCCCTGAGTGCCCGAATCATTGTGGGTGCACCTCTGCAGCCCAGACTTGTGGTCGCTGGGAGTCCGCCTGTCATCGTCTCCGCTTCTTCGAGAAGCTGCGTGCTGTGTCCCCTTTCACCGACAGGTATCTGGTGCGCAACGGGTCGCGTAGACAGTGTCACGTTCTGGTGAATAGGTAATTGCCTTTTGGAGTCCCTACGGGTTGACATGAATTGTAGTTGTTGAAACCCTTTGAGAATTTCGAGTAAACTGTTAGATAAAGACATTATTTTTCTATACCTACCTGAGATGTGTCCTTTTGTGGTGTCGTTGCTGCCTTATTGTACATGGTCATAAATGCTTCACACACTGCCTCTGAGATAGGCCTAACTGCTCGTGCTGTTACCACAGGGTTGAGCAGGGGTTGTCAAAGGGGGTAGCCCGCTTGCCCTGACTTAGGAAGAAGGGTCCCTATTTGGACATTGGCGCCCACCATTGCCAATTGGAGACCCCCATTTCTAACAATGTCCAATTTATGGAATAAGCACAGATACTGGGGTCCTGGTTAGCAGGATCCCAGTCAGAGTAGTCAGTAAAACATAATGACACCACCAAAAAGTGGGGGTGACCATGAAACTTTCCTACACTCTTATTTCCGGAGGAGGGAGGTCACAATACCCTCCAGCGACAGGCCCCAGAGACATCTGACTGTTGACACGTGGGAGCCAACGCGCCCCTCCGGGACTCAGGAGCTCTCAACGACAGACCTGCAGAGGTCCCAAACCCCACACAAGCTCCTTCATAATACAGATTGGGCAGATAACTGCCAGACTGGGCCTGGAGACCCCCTGAGGAAGGGGTGTAGCCCGGGTTCCCCGGTGGTGAGTCCTTTTGAGGTCCTATGTGTTTTGGTCACCCTACTGGCCTGGTGTGGAATTTCCTAAATCGGCGAGGACGTGGTGCAGTAACCCGTGGGGGGACGGGCCACACGGCACCCTGGAGTTCATGGAGGCCCGGCTCCGGTGAGTTCCGAGGCAGTCAGTCTTATCCGGGGCAGAGCAACCCAGGGAGGGAGGGCCCAAAGTGGACCCCACATACCTTATTTCCACAGTGCTGAGAACTGCGAACTCGCCAACAAACGACTCGGAGAAAGCCAGCGACGGAATCGCCAGTGAGCAATAACTCAAGCAGAGGTGTGGAGACCGAGTGGGGGCCTCTCATTCATCCACTGGGCCGGCGGTCTTGTCTGGAAGGGGACCCCCAAGCCTTCACCCTTACTTGCTGGGCCGGTCCCTTGGAGTACATCGTGCCTCTCCAATGGCATCTGTGAAAGGGAAGAAGGACCGCTCTCTTAAAGACATGCTTCTCAAAACAGCGGGGGCCCAGTCGGGCGATGCTTGGCAGTGTCTCCTGCGGAGAGGCCTGCCAGTGCGGGAGGGCCAGATGACCCAGTCACCCGCCCTTACCTGGAATCGTTGTTCACAGCACTGCGAGGAGAGCTTTAGTCTTTCAAGAAAGAATTCACCCAGGAGCTTAAAGAAATTCGGCAAGGTCTGGATGGGCTTTGGGAAAGGATTGCCACAAGATCATGAATCGAGCAGAGACGAAGAGATAGAACAATTATAGCAAGAGATCCTCCTCCTCAGGGACCAGCAACTGGACCTACAGGCTCACGCAGAAGATTTAGAGAACAGATCACGCCACAACAACATACGCATAAAGGGTGTGCCCTCTGGCGCAGAGGGAACAGATATCTCCACTTTCATAATGGAACATGTAAGATCTATTCTGAAGGCCCCCCGGGGGAGATCATAAAGCTGGATAGAACACACAGGGTGGGACATGTTCGCCTAAAGCTCCACCGCCGGATATCCTCACCTGTGTACATGAATTCCATCTGAAGGATTGTATCCTCCAAAGCGCAAGAGAGAAACATCCAGTGCAGTACAAGGGGTATCATCCAACACTTTATCAAGATCTAGCTGCCATTACTCTTCAAAAGCGCAAAGTCTTCTGCCCAATCACCACGCAACTCCGGGCGGCGGGGGTACAATACAACTCGGGCCACCCCTTGTGCCTAATTTTCTGTCACAAAGGTAATCTGCACCAAATTAGATCACTGGAGGAAGCCCTCAGCATTTTGGACCTGGCAGACCCGCCCCTAGACCCCCCACAGGAGGACACACGGGGCCAGGACACTGGGGGCACTCATGGGTGGAGAAACACAAGATCATTACCTGCAGAACACAGACTGGATGCTGAAACTGTTGCCAGAGAGAAGCAAGCTGTCACTGACTCTTTGTCCCTGAGCACCTCAAGACCGCCTTCCGCATGAGACCTGAGATGTGCACCACAGCTCAAAGCTATCAAGACCCAAGGGATATGATGGCCCTCTTTCACACCTGCCCTAGTCTTGTCACAATGGACTCTGTTCTGGTTGGGGTGAGCCGGGGGGGGCGGAGGTAGGATTCCACAACCCCTTTTTGAGTACATCCCATGGACCCACAGGGAATGGAATCTGATACTATGAAAGTTAATCTTATTCTATTATGACTTTAGCCGTTTTTTTGGGGGGGGGGGGGGGGGATTTGTTATTTTTGTTTGATGGTTGGACCTGGTACTGCCAGAACATCACCTCGTTAGTGCTTCTTCCAGCTCCAGATCCTATATTCTTCTTGCCTATACCCCCGCTGGAGGGCTCCAGAGTGACCTGAATAGCGTTATACACATTATTACTCCATGTCAGACCGCCTAATAATCCTCACCTTTGATGTAAAAGGCCTCAACCACTCCTTGAAAAGGAGTGCTATTTTATCGTATTTGGAATGATCTGGGGCCCACATTTGCTTATTACAAGAAACCCATCTCCTCCCCAAAGACAAACATAGATTCCGTTCCAAACATTTTCCCTATCATTACTTTTCGTCCCTCCTGAATAAAACCGCTGGAGTGGCTCTCCTGATCTCCCGGCATTTCTGAGGCAAAGTCCCTAAATAGGCAGAGATAAAGGGGAGGATGTTAGCCTACTCACTACAAATTGGCACAAACTGGTCACTATAGCTACCCTATATGCGTCTAAAGTGGGTCAGAAACCTTTCCTTCGGAGGGCCCTGACAGAGGTACTGGGTCATACAAAACAAATGCCAACGTGCACGCGTTTGTAAATGTTAAATCAAAGGTAATTTTTATGAGATTGTGCTGAAAACGCCATGACGCCTGTCCACTGGCACCTCGCGGTAAACGTCCAAACTGTAGTGCAAAAAGGACAAAGCCTTCTGCTGGCGTGAGCGCTTTGCAATGGGCTATTCAAAAGCCATTCAACTGTTTTTAAACAAGTTGCTTGGTGAGAGTCCTAGTACTTGAAAAACGTTGTCTTCTGGGTCCCCAGACTCGATCACTTATGATAGGGGGAGACCTTAACCGCATCTTTGATAATGACCTGGAAAGGTCAGCACAAAGACATGGCCAAACCGGGGCTCTTTCTAAAGGGGGACTACAATGGTTTCAAAGCACGGGCCTCACAGACTTCTGGAGACACACTCACCCTCAGACCCGCGACTACACATACTATTCATATGCACACAAAACCTACGCTAGGTTGGACCACCTCCTGTTCACACCAGACCTCATTACCAGAGTGCAGGGAGTCACTATCGAACCCAGATCTCTTTCCGACCATGCGGCTGTACTAACTACATTGGAGATCCCTAAACACAGCCCATACACTAGATCCTGGCGTCTGTGAGATAACATCCTACAATACCTTGAAAATATTCTACAGATCTCCAATGCCATAGACAACTATTTAGCCATAAATGACATTCCGGGTATAGCCACCTCTATGCTCCTGGATACCCTAAAGGCGGTGATCAGGGGGGAATTGCTTGGCATATCGCCAGCTGTTAGAAAATGGGGGTCTCTAGTTGGCAGAAGTAGGTACCTTTTGTCCAAAAATGGACCCTTGCTTCTAGTCAGGGTAAGGGAGATACACTCCTAAAATAACCCCTGCTCACCCCCTTGGTAGCTTGGCATGAGCAGAAAGGCTTTTCTCAGACCCAGTGTGTAAAGCATTTGTGAACACACTGTGATACAGTAAAAATACTACAAATGGACACCACACCAGTTTAGAAAAATAAGTAATCTTTATCTAAACCAAACAAGACCAAAACGACAAAAATACACACTACAGTACTAAAAATATGACTATCAAATGGTAGAAATAGTTCAGTTCAAAGCAAATTGCAGATGCAACACTTTTTACACAAAGTACCTTGGATGCGTCACGCACAAAACAAAAAGGGCCGCAGGGAAGGTGATGTGTCAGTTCCTTACACTCAGGGAAGGTGATGCGTCGGTTCCTTGCTACGGGGGAGGTGATGCATCGGTTTCTTACTGCTGGACACAGGAGATGATGTGTCGGTCCCTTACCGGAGAGGAGGTGATGCGTCGGTTTCTTACTGCGTGTGGAGGTGATGTGTCAATTTCTTACTGCATCCCCCAACGATGCAACACACTTGGCGACGCGATGCGACGATCCAGGACGATACGTGGATTCTTGCAGTCGCACAGCAGGCCTTGCGTCGGAATCGGTGCGCTGATCTCGGACTTCGCAGAAAGTAGCCACTGCAGGCCAACCTCAAACAGCGAACAGCACAGGGGCAGTATTCCTCCTCCTTCTCCTTCGCAAAGGTTCCTCTTGATTTCCCAGAAGTGATCTGAAAGTCTGGGGTCTGGACCCCTCTTTTTATACAGTAAATATCTTTGTTCTGTGGCAGAGAAGCTCTTTACCCAGCCAAAACCAGTTCTGTCCTCTCTGGTGACGCTTCCTGGCAGGAGGTGGAGACAGCATTGTGGAAGGCAGACCAGGCCCATTCAGATGAAAGGAAATCTCCCCCCTACTCTAAAAGCAGCCCAGGTCTATTCAACAAAGCCCTGCCTCATCCAGACTCTCTGGAGCCACTGCACCTCCCCAGCCCCTGTCACACCAAAGCCAGACAGTCAATACACAAACCTAGCAGAGGCACACTGGATGGCTAAGCAAGAAAATACCTACTTTCTAAAATTGATATTTTCAAATACAGAATGAAAAAATTACCCTTACTGAAAGATGCATCTTAACAGTCTGAGTTCAGGCATATCAAACTTTATTTTCCTATCTTGTTCCCATGGTTAGTTATGTTTACCACCCTTTTGTAAAGCGCTCTGATATCCTTTGGGATCTTGTTTGCGCTATATAAAACTAAATAAGTAAGCAAACTCCCCATTCTCCTATGGGAACCGATAGCCTTGCAATAGTGTAAAACGAAATTGGCAGTAATTCACTATCAGGACATGCCACACACATCAGGGCATGTCCTACCTTTTACATATACTGCACCCTGTCCACAGGGGTACCTTGGGCCTAAGTTAGGAGTGACTGACATGTAAGAAAAGGGAAGGTTAGGGCCTGGCAAGAGGGTGCACTTGTCAAGTCGACATGGCAGTACTAGACTGCACACAGGCTCTGAAATGGCAGGCCTGAGTTACATTTACAGGCTCCTTATGTGGGTGGCACAATCAGTGCTGCATGCCCACTAGCAGCATTTGATTTACAGGCCCTAGGCACACACGGTGCACTGTACTAGGGACTGACTAGTAAATCAAATAGCCAATTATGGAAACACCAATCCATAACGACAATTTCCAAAGGATCTATGCCAGCAAAACGAAGTCCAACACACAGCAAACACAGAAGGTAAAGGCAAAAATGCAGGGGAGACCCACGCCAATGGTACCAGGTCTAACATGTGTCCCCTCCAGCTGAAAGGTGGGGAGAAAAACCCACCCTCTTATGAGTTCTCGTCACTAAGGTGGAAAAAACTAGACAGACCATCAACATTGGCGTGTTCTGTACCAGGGCGGTGTTCCACCATGAAGTCCATCGCCTGTAGGGAAATGGACCACCTCGACAACTTTGGATTCTCACCTCTCATCTGCATCAACCTTCTGAGGGGCCTGTGGTCGTTCTGAACCCAGAAGTGAGTCCCAAACGGATAGTGCCTCAGGTTCTTCAGCGCCCAGACCACAGCAAAAGTCTCACGCTCAAACGCACTCCACCTCTGTTCCTGTGGAAGTAACCTCCTACTAATGAAGACTACAGGTTGGTCTAGGCCCTCCTCATTTAGCTGTGAGAGCAACGCTCCCACACCATGCTCTGAAGCATCTGTCTGCACCACAAATTTCTCTGATAAGTTGGGTGCTTTGAGCATGGGCGCCGTGCACATGGCAGATTTCAGGGCAACAAAAGCTTTTTGGTAGGTGTCAGTCCAATTCACCTTCCTGGGCTGCTTCTTGGAAGTCAGCTGTGTCAAGGGGGCAACAATGGTGCCATACCCCTTGACGAATCTCCTGTAATACCCGGTGAGTCCTAAGAAGGCTTTCACCTCTGTCTGGGTCTTGGGGGGTTCCCAAGCCAGAATGGTATCAATCTTGAGCTGTATGGGCACCAGCTGGCCACTCCCTACCTGGTGTCCCAAGTACCCGACTGTACCCTGCCCGATCTGGCACTTGCTTGCCTTGATCATGAGGCCTACCCTCTGCAGAGCCTTCAACGTTTCTGAGAGGTGGTTCAGATGTTCCTACCAAGTGGCACTGAACACTGCGATGTCATCCAGGTAGGCAGCACTGAGATCATCCAGTCCAGCCAACACCTGGTTGACCAACCTCTGAAAGGTGGCAGGGGCATTCTTCAACCCAAAGGGCATCACCCAGAATTGGTAGTGTCCCTGTGGCACGTAAAATGCGGACCTCATCTTTGCCCCCTCAGTTAAGGCAATCTGCCAGTACCCAGACGTTAAGTCAAACGTACTGAGGTACTTGGCAGCTCCCAACCGATCGATGAGCTCATCAGTTCTGGGGATGGGGTGTGCATCAGCCTTGATGACCGAATTGAGCCCTCGGTAGTCCACACAGAACTAGAGTTTTGGCGTGGCACCGGGTGCGGCAGCCTTTGGGACCAAGACCACTGGGCTGGCCCAAGGGCTGTTTGAGGGCTCAATTACCCCAGAGCTAGCATCTTAGAGCCCTCCTTCTTGATGTAAGCCCTGACCCTGTCAGTCACCCTGTAGATTTTGTACACAACTCAATGGTCCAGCACTCAAATTTCAGTCAAAGTATATAGAAAGTATTTAAATACAAATATGTATTAATAAATCATATTTCATAAGAGTAAATAGTAGTTCAGCAGAATTGTTTTAATCAAATGCTTTATTCAAAACTTCTTTCCAGCAAGATAAAAAAGACCGTAGCCAACGCGTTTCATCCTCGCGGACTTCTTCAGGGCGCAAAAACTACTTTTTCTTACAGTCTGCGCTGAATTAATTCATAAAAAGGATTTCTCCTTTCTAAAACACCATAAAATCTGAAAGTATCTGAAAATTCGAATGTCATATATGGTGATTATTATAAATTTGATTGTTGTATTTCGCACAATATGGGATTAGTCAGTATCAACCATCCTCCGTTCTGATTCCGGACTTGTGAGTCTCTCCAGGATCGCGGCGTTTTACCATCAATGACCGGCATTCGAGCAGCGGATGGCAGGTAAAACGCCGCGATAAAATTCCTAATAACCTCCTTGGGGATGTATACCCTCCCTTCTCCAGGCACTGATGGTGCGCTGCCACCATTGGGATTGGACTCTTTTGGCTTTTAGATCCAGTTCCCTCAACCCTCTTTCATGCGCTAAAAGCATCTTTTTCTCCTTTAGGGCTTATTTCTCTCTCTGAAATGACAACTCCTTAGCCTCCTTCCCCAGCCTGAGCTTCGTGAGCTCCAATTCATGCATCCTGGTTTTCTCCCTGTCTTCCAGCCTTTCTGCTGCAGACAGCTCCTTTGAAGAGACACTGCTTCTCCCCGGGGAAGGTAACCTCCCCCAGGCAGACCAAATAGCCTATTCTGCTGTTCATCATTCTAAATCCTCCACCTCTTCCACAGGTTGGTCGTTATGCCCACTGGCATCCCTTGACTCCAACCAGGCCCTCAGCGCCTTTTGGAATTCCCCCTTTCTGGAGAGGCCTCTTACGGAGATTTTAAACTTTTTGCAGATAGCTTTTAGCTGTGGCACAGTGTAGGTTTCCACCCTATCCTCCTCAATATCCACAGATGCAAGTGATGCTGGCCTTGTCATGATGAAGATTGGCAGTTCTTAGTTGCAAGAAAAAAAAATTGCTGCAAGAAAAAAAAATAGTCGCATAGAAAAAAAGTTCCACAAAAAGTATGTGGTCGCGTAATGGTATGCACTATGCTAGTAGTGTACACCAATCACTGTAATAGACAAATGCAAGTCCAGATCCTCACCTCTGACCACCAATGTTAGAAATAGGGGTCTCTAGTTGGCAGAGGTAGGTACCTTTGTCCAAATATGGACCCTTGCTTCTAGTCAGGATAAGGGGGATACACTCATAAAATAACCCCTGCTCACCCCCTTGGTAGCTTGGCACAAGTAGACAGGCGTATATCCGAGGGAGTGTGTAAAGCATTTGTGAATACATACAGTAATACAGTGAAAACACTACAAATGGACACCACACCAGTTTAGAAAACTACGTAATCTTTATCTAAACCAAACAAGACCAAAACGACGAAAATCCACAATACAGTAATAAAAATATGACTTTCAAATGGTAGAAATAGTTCAGTTCAAAGCAAATTGCAGATGCAACACTTTTTGCACAAAGTACCTTGGATGAGTCACACACAAAACAAAAAGGGCAGCAGGGAAGGTGATGCGTCGGTTCCTTACACTCAGGGAAGGTGATGTGTCGGTTCCTTGCTCCCGGGAAGGTGATGCCTCGGTTCCTTACTGCTGTGCAGGGGAGGTGATGCGTCAGTTCCTTACCAGAAAGGAGGCGATGCGTCAGTTTCTTACTGCGTCCCCCAACGATGCAACAGACTTGGCACCTCAATACGATGAGAAGATCCGGGACGATGCTTGGATTCTTGCAGCTACACAGCAGGACTGGCCTCAAAATCGGCGCGGTGATCTCGGACTTTGGAGACCGGTGTACTCGATGCAGCATGCGGCAATTTCTCGAGCCGCAGGCAGGGGCTGCGACAATTTATTTGGCAATGCTTCGTAAACAGGTGCAAATGCATCGCGCTTCTCGAAGTTGCGTTACTTTTTCCAGCTCCCAGTGGCAAACAGCCTCCAGAGGTCCAAAACAACAGCAGGCACCTCTTAGAAAGTCAGGACTTCCTGCAAGGAAGTTCAGGGGAGCTGGTGGTGAAGTCTTTGTGCCGCTGAGACTTCAGAACAGGAGGCAAGCTCAGTTTCAAGCCCTTGGAGATCTTCCTCAAGCAGGGGACACACCATACAGCAAAGTCCTTTTCCCTTTCCTTGGCAGAAAGTAGCCACTGCAGGCCAACCCCAAACAGAAAACAGTACAGGGGCGGTATTCCTCCTCAGTTTCTCCAGCTCTTCTCCTTGGCAAAGGTTCCTTTTGATTTCCCAGAAGTGATCTAAAAGTCTGGGTTCTGGACTCCTCTTTTTATACAGTAAATCTCATTGGGGCTCATTATCAAGCACGGCGATAAAATTATCGCCGCTTTACCAGCAGAAAACTGCTGCTAAAGCGGCGATAATGGGCTTGATAATATGCCTTTGAGAATTCCAATAGAAGCCCATGTTGACACCAGAACATGGGCTTCTATTGGAATCCCCAAGGGCATATTATCAAGCCCATTATCGCCGCTTTAGCAGCAGTTTTCTGCCGCTAAAGCAGCGATAATTTTAACATCGTATGTATATAATATGCCCCTTTGTTCTCTGTGGCAGAGAAGCTCTTTACCTAGCCAAAACTATTTCTGTCCTCTCCGGTGCAGCTTCCTGGCAGGAGGTGGGGACAGCATTGTGGAAGGCAATACAAGCCCATTCAGGTGAAAGGAAATCTCCTCCCCTACTCTAAATGCAGCCCACGTCTATTCAGCCCAGCCCTGACTCATCCAGACTCTCTGGAGCCACTGCACCTCCCCAGCCTCTGTCACATCAAAGCCAGACAGTCAATACACAAACCTAGCAGAGGCACACTAGATGTCTAAGCAAGAAAATACCTACTTTCTAAAAGTGGTATTTTCAAACACAGAATGTAAATATCACCCTTACTAAAAGATAAATATTAACAGTCTGAGTTCAGGCATATCAAACTCTATTTTCCTATATTGTTTCCAGGGGTAGTTATGTTTATAAAATGTTATAAGCAAACTCCCCATTCTCCTAGGAGAACAGATAGCCTTGCAATAGTGAAAACCGAAATTGGCAGTAATTCACTATCTGGACATGCCACACACATCTGGGCATGCCCTACCTTTTACATACACTGCTCCCTGCCCACAGGGGTACCTTGCGCCTACCTTAGGGGTGACTGACATGTAAGAAAAGGGAAGGTTAGGGCCTGGCAAGAAAGTGCACTTGCCATGTCAACATGGCAGTACTAAACTGCACACAGAGTCTGCAATGGCAGGCCTGAGTTACATTTAAAGGCTGCTTATGTGGGTGGCACAATCAGTGCTGCAAGCCCACTAGCAGCATTTGATTTACAGGCCCTGGGCACACACAGTGCACTGTACTAGGGCCAAATACCAAGAATGCGTAGTCTTGAATCCACCTGATACCTAGTTAATTCACTACCAGACTCTCCCTGTCTCTTGTCCACTCTTGCTTTCTCCCTTTATGACAGTTTTTCTGTCTTTCTCCTTTTCCTTCTTTCTACTTAGTTTGTCCCCCCCACGCCCCCTTTGTCTTGGCAAATATCCTATGAGGAAAAATTAGTGCCAATCCCCAAAAATGAGTGCCATTGGCCCTCATCTGTGCTATCTTTCAGCTGCCTCTTCCACTTTACCTGCTTCTTTCCTCAGTCACCACCTTGGCCTTTCTACTTGATATTTCTTCTCTCTCTCTCTCATTTCTCATTCACTTCACTCTATGTATGCCTTCCTTCTCTCTCCCCCAATTTTTGCTCTTCTTTTCTCTCTCATTGCTCCAGACATCTCTGATCACTCTTTTTCTCTGCAGGTGATAGTGCAGCGATGCCTGGCAGGGAAGAACCTGACGCACGTGAAGGCGGGCTGCATCCTCTGTGGGTACCTTAAGTTCCTGCCCATGTTCCTCATGGTGATGCCTGGCATGATCAGCCGCGTCCTTTACCCAGGTACGGCCAGACATATCCTCTGTGAGCCTCGAAATGTAGCTGTCTATCTGACCTGCTTGGGACTCAGGAACACATAGCAGACGGGCATGCAGCGGCCCTTGTTCTTACTACCAAAGGATATTTATGTTGGCAACCCTCATCGAACCCCCTGGCACTGAGATAGTCTTTTGAACCTCTCACTGAGTAGAAAATGACCGGCCTAAACCATGGTCAGACTGAGAGAGAAAATAGGCCCAGGCACCAAAATAAAAGAGGCCCTCATTAGCGAATTAGATAGCTAAAAGGGGCCCAAGTTTGCAAATTGGGGCAGTTTTGAACTTGCAAACACATGCTGTATAAGTGTTTTGCAAAGTAAGGAAAACTGTGAGGCTTTGAGTATGCTACAGGCAATGTTTGTTTTAATATCAGGGAAATCAATAGTAAACACTGGCCACCAAACCATAAAACAGGCCCAAAAACTGCCAAGAAAAGGGGCCACACACTGACCGTTACGGACCAGTCCTTCATGCACTGCCTGATAGCTCTGTAGGCCAGCCCGACTCTGGGCTGAACCCGTCACTGTAACTGTCCACTCTAGGTGTGCGACTCAATATGGATTATCCAACATCACACCAGTGCCACCGAAACACCCAGGGTTATGGTAAGGGTAATGTATAAGACTGTATAACTGATTGGGTTGTGACATTATGAATGTCAAACAAAGTGAGGCTCTCAATAGTGCATAAGGGCAGTGTCTCAGTAAAGGCCAGCAGAGGACTCACAACTGGTTCTCCCAGTGACATAGCCATTGTGTCAAGGGCAGTTATGCGTGGAAGGAAATGAGGTTCCTGGCTGCTGTTTGACCTGTGAAATACAGCAATTATCAAGGCCAGTGGGCTCCGGTGCCAATGCACCTGCTGCACCAAGGACGTTTTGCCCCAAAGTTCTCTGCTTATTCTAAGGCTAGCCCTACAGTTTTTTGCTGCCCTATGTGAACATGCCCACGTGCATACCATCAAACATCCCCCTCCTACCATGTGCACACACAAGACACACACACCAGCAAATCCAATAACACGTCCACCTATTGTAAATCATACATTTCTTCCCCCCCTGACTGATAAAGCTAACAGCTCACTCAAACTTAAAACATACAAAAACAAACCTGAAAGTTCCCTTGGGTAGCACACTGAAAACATGCACTTTTCACAGTCACTGAGTAAATAAAATGTTTTGCTTGTATTTCTGTTTTGAAAGGTAATACTTACATGTGTTTAAGAGTGAAGGGTGGCATGCACAACTCTTACATGAAGGCATCAAGTCATCAGAATAGTGTGTTGATCCCTTTTACATGTTCTTTGAGACACAGACACACTAGCAATAAAGCAGTGATGCTGGGGTTCCTTGGAGGAAAAGGTTTTGCTGTCCCTTTTCTCCTGCGGCCCATACTTAAATACCTGTGACTGCTTGGCTGGTCTGCTCACACTGTGTCTTCTTTCAGATGAGGTGGCCTGTGTGGTGCCCAGTGAGTGTGAGCGCATCTGTGGTACCGCAGTGGGGTGCTCCAACATCGCCTACCCTAAACTGGTGGTATCTATCATGCCCAGTGGTGAGATCCTGCTGCTACTGTACATTTTCACCAAAGAACTCTCACCTCCCCTCTCCATGTTCCTCCCTTACTGTTTTTTTCCTCTTACTCATTCTGTTTCTTGCTGAGGCTGAGGGCTCTGCAGTC